>NC_044383.1:6732442-7406014 GCF_006542625.1 Nomascus leucogenys | reverse complement strand
TCTTTTTATGTCTCAAAGATATATTGCTGGGAAGAAGAATGAGGAAAAAGATGTTTCAACTGCTTAGAAGATAACTGTATCTGAATTAGCAGACACATTTCAAAAGGGAAATGTTTACTTTTAAAATATTTCAATAGCCTCAGGGGTACAGTAGCTTTTGGTTACGTGGATAAACTGTGTAATGGTGAAGTCTAGGATTTTAGTGCACCTGTCATCTGAGTAGTGTACACTGTACCCCATAGGTAGTCTTTCATCCCTCCCCCACCTCTTGGCCTCCCCCTTCTGAGTCTCCAATGTCCATTATATTACTCTGGATGCCTTTGTGTATCCATAGCTTACTTCCCACTTAGAAGTCAGAAAATGCCATATTTGGTTTTCAATTCCTGAGTTACTTTACTTACAGTAACGGCCCTAGTTCCATCCAAGCTGCTCCAAAAGCCATTAGGAAATCTTTTTATAAAAGAACAATTCCTACATCTAATTATTTATCCTGATCAACCCTATTCCCTAAATATTTGATGGAATTATAAGCATCATGAGTACAAATTTATATTTTTTTATTTACTGATTTAATTTGTGGGAGATGTGTGAATAAAAGAACCCACTTAAGTACACAGAGCATTAGCATTGCTTCTTGGAGGCTGAGGTCTGGCCTCTGGATCCTGTGTTCAGCTCTTTCTGGAATCGAGGAACACTACAGGGAGAAGTGCCAGTCTCAATGCTGCGAGGGTGGCCTCTGGAGTCTGGAAGCTCTGGGTTTGAGTTCCAGTTTGTTACTTACCAGTTATGTGACCTTAACTTGGCTTCTTCACCTGTAAAATAGGGATAATGGTACCTACTTCTCAGGGTTGCTATGTCATCGAGTCAAAACGCTTAGCCCAGGGGAGGCCCCAGGTCAGTGCTTGAGAGGTGGTAGCTCTCTTTACTATTAATAAGGGCACATCCATGGATTAGGCATCTGTTAATATGTTAATTGAAAGATTGACAATTTCAGGAAAGTTCTGTATTTTGTTAACCCATCTGCTCATAGGAATACTGGTCACTCATGGCTCCGTGATATAAAATATAGCATTAATAATATAAATACATTTCTGGGAATGACAATAACTAAGAAAGAACCTTTTGAGCCAACCTTTAGGTTTGGGAATAAAAGCATAGATTCTTTTTAAAAATAGACAAATTTGCTGAAGACTCTAACTTGCAGAAACAGAAGGTGACATTTAGCCATGGACCACGACACATGTCTAACCTTCTGGAGCTCACAGCTAAGGCCACATCCCACTCCCTGGAAATGAGTAATGCTAGCCTTGAGCTATCGGGTTCCTTCAAACGATGAGAACCTTGGCCTGCAGCTTGGTTTTCATTTCTCTCTTTGCTAAGGTGGGGCAGTGAAGTGCTTTAGTTTAAAAGGTGCTTCCTGACGTTGAGAGAAAGGTTTTCTTTGGAGAGATGACAATTTGGGTAACAGCAAACTGGCAGCTCTGAATTCCCATGTGTCTAGTACCTTATGTTATTTAGCGAGGTGACCACTATCTCTCCACTTTAGAAAGACACAAAATTTTCATGCAAAATTCATCTGACTGGAAATGGACCCTTCTAATACAGTGACTACTAACCTTTTGTGAGACATCAACCTCCTCAGACTCTCCCTAGAATAATTCACATACATACCTGTAGGGGCTAAAAGAAAATGTCCCCCTTTGCCGTCTGAAAGTTCACTACAAATCAACTGACAAAAGGCAGAAATATTACGGGAAAAAAGGCATACAATTTTATTTTAACAGGCATAGCACAGGTGAATTGTAGAAGAATGATTACTCAATGGGGGCACAGATGGTTATACACCCTTCTTCTTAGGAGAAAGGGAGATAGGGAAGTATGGATAATTTTAGGGGGTGAGTAAATGATTTTTAGGGGAATTCATTGGGCTTGAAAAACATACAATGGCCTGGGACAAAGTCTGTTGGGCCTGCAGAACAGATGACGGTTTATAACAAAAGTCTGTCCGGATGTGTTGACAGGCTTCAGTCTTTCTTCCTGTGACATTAGTTAATGAAAACTCAGAGAGGGACCTAGGTAATTGATTTCTTTTTTGGAGGGTCTATAGTTTAGGCAGATAAGGGAATGTCCGAGAACAACTTCATCCTGTGCTTTGGGAGAGACAGATGGGGTGAAGGTGGATGCCAGGGGCCAGAGAGATCTTGAGGGTTTTCTTTCAGTTCAGCATGTCAAAGAGCCATATTTTGGTGTATCATTTTCTGAGCCCCAACACACATAACCACAAAATTTTGCAGATTATGTTAGCAAATTCAGGGCTGAGGATGAGGTCTATGGAAATGGAATGAGGTTTAGGGCATTAGTTCTAATATATAATAATATACAATATATAATAATATATATTATATATTATATATGCAATATAATTATATATTATATATGCAACATAATTACATATATTACATATTATATATTACTATATATGTATTTTATATATAATATATGACATATATAAATTATATATAACATAACATATAATATATAGTATATTACACATGTAATATATAATATCATATATTATACATGTAATATGATATATAATGTATAACATACACAGCATATAATATATATTACATGTAAAATACAATATGTTATATATTACATATGCAATATTATATATTATATGCAATATATAATATTACGTATTAAATAATATGCAATGTCACATATATCACAAATTATATAATATGTAATTATATATAATATAATAGGTAATAATATATAATATATAATTATATATTAAATAATTATATAATAATATATAATCATATAATAATTAGTTCTAATCTATAATTTATATTGCAGCAACCCAAGAATCTAGGTATACATCAATCCTCGAGGAATAGCTAGTCAAGTTGCAAACTCCATCAGTTTTCCTCAATCTAAGCTTCTTTCCAAAGAAAGGACTGTGGAAGGTGTTCCTATGTCATTCATTACTGCTCACCTATTTGTTCAGTCATTCATCATCCTATGCTCATTGATGGCCCATTCGTAGGTAGTATTTAACAACTCTTAAATTTTAATAGATTGACAGTATCTCAACGCTCAAATGATACAGAAGGAAGAGGCTTGAGTTAGTCAAGTATCTATTCTGAACACAACTGGTAAGCAAATACAGACTAATCAACTCATTAGTATTTAACTGGCTCACTCCACCAATCCTGTTTTATGAATTGTCATGGGCAATGGGAGAAACAGATCTATCACACTCAGGATGCGTCTATCCTAATAGACAAGGCAGCATCGAGATACCCAGGACAATTAGAAATCATGTGAGAGCTAAGATGTGCATTCAAAGAACCGTAACACTTAATGCTTCAGAGAAGAGGGTGTCCAATGCGGTTTGGAGCAACTAAAACATTTTTTAATATTTTTAAATTCCAAAATTGTAGAAATTGTTACTTAGTCATGAAAATGTTCTCGTGTCTCCTTTTAAGTCATCCAAAGACCAGATTGACTAAAAGTCATTCTATGAAGTGTTGCCTTCCCCCACACTGGTGTCCATGTATATCACCAAACGGATCATTCAGGGATTACTTTGGTCATCAACTCTGTGGGGTGGCTTGTGTCTCCTTCTCTGAGATGTTCTTTATGAAATAAACGTAGACTTCTAACTTTGGAATAGGTAGGAGAGGATTTTTGTTTATTAAAGTTGATTTTTAAAAGCCTAAATTAAGGACGCGAACTTTAAAAAATAGGAAAAGGGAGGCCGGGTACGGTGGTTCACACCTGTAATTCCAGCACTTTGGGAAGCCGAGGTGGGTGGATCACCTGTGGTTCAAGGAGTTCAAGACCGGCCCGGACAACATGGTGAAACTCCATCTCTATTAAAAATACAAAAAGTAGCTGGGTGTGGTGGCACGCACCTGTAGTCCCAGCTACTCGGGAGGCTGAGGTGGGAGAATCGCTTGAACCCAGGAGGTGGAGGTTGCAGTGAGCTGAGATGTGCCACTGTACTCCAGCCTGGGTGACAGAACGAGAGTCTCTCTCTCAAAAACAAAAAAACAAAAACAGGCAAGGGGAAAGTTGAAATGAATATCATCGATTCTGCCCTAAAAAGAAAATGGCAGTAACATTTCATTTTGTGTTGCAGCATTTTCTATTTTACACTGGATCTAAATAAGCTGAATGCTTACTGTAAAACATGTCACCACGTTCTAATCATGAAAAGCAAATTACTGAAAAAGTTTTTCTACTTAGTGGAATATTTCTAGCAATTGTTACTTAGTCGTAAAAATATTCTCTTATCTTCTTTTATCTTTTAAGTCATCCAAAGGCCAGATGTTGAGAAATCAGGATGAAGGCCTTCCCTTTACTGCAAACAATTGGCAGCCTATAATAAGCTTAATTAAATAATTGCTTTGGACTGTCTTGGGTATAATTAATCATTTAGCTCTAAAGAATTGCTGGAAACAACAGTGGACACAAAATTCAAGCATTCAGGGTTTCTGAGATACATTTTGATGTTCTCACAGTCCTTACTGGCCCTGAGTTAGATAAGTGAATGTAATTTGTTTTTAAGTTGAATGTCATAGATGCTTAGTTTAAACCTGAAGTTGGAAGACTCTCAGAGCATGGAATTTAAATCCAGTGGACTTTGTGTGTGGGGTTCTTTCTTCCTAGGTAGAGTAGGGGGAAAAGATGAGAAGAAAGTCTGCAATGTTTGGGAAAGATGAAGACCGTGGGTCCCTTCTCTAGAGCGACAGGAGGAGGCCGGGCCAGCCATCACCCCAGGCTCAGGCCAAGTTCTGGGGCAGAGAGAAAGGGGTTCTCAGGGTGGTCAGGGTCACCCCCCTGTGGCACTCTTCTAGGATCCAGGTTATGGGCTGCGCTCCGTACATTGATCACTCTGCTGATCATGGCTGCAGCTTCCGCCATGACCCCACTGTCCAAGGTGCGCAGGTGGCAGAGCTGGGGACCCAGTCGGGACCTGTGTGTCCCAGGCTTGGGCCTCTCAACCCCACACTAGCCTGCTTCCCTTTGTGCAGTTTTGAGAAAGGGGCCCAGAACCAGCAGGAGCATGAAAAAAGCAGAATTAAAAAAGAAAAGGACTAGAATTAGAATTAGAAAGAGAAAATGGAGCCGCTGCTTTGAAAACCAGGGGCCTTCCTTTAAAATGTAAAATCCTGTTGTTTTCCCTGACTGGAAACAAAGAGGAATCTATTAAAATTTTATTAGTTGATTATTTTAGCTTTCAAAGTGAACACTCAGGAGACCTATATTTCCTCAAGATAAGTTTTTGTCCTTCTGAAAATTAGTTTTTAATCTCGAAAGCCATGATGCAGCAGGCACTGGGGCCGCTTAATGTCTGATCCTGATTTTTCTGACTGCACCCGGCAAGCAGGACAGTGGCACATGGATTTTGACTGCCTGTAATAAGATGATGATTAGAAAACACGAATTATCCTGGCTAGCTCAGTGTCCAACTGCTAACGGAATTTCCTAGAAAAAGACTTTTGGTCTCAGTGTGGTGCTGTCAATCATATGGTGGAAAAGCAGTTGGCTTGAAATTTAATTTTGGCTTTTTTTTTGGAGGAGCTCGTGGGTAAAAGTAATATCTCACCCCATACATGTTTGATAAACAGTCATGGCAGCAGTATTACTTAACACATAAGCACCACAGGGCTTCAGTAATTTCCATGTGAACTAATCAGGTACAATCAAAACAAATATCCTTTATCTCTTTATTATGTGCAATGCACTAGGCTAGACATGCAAAGACCCCTTGCCTGTGGTTCCCATTTCAACTATGACTCATGACCAGGGTGTGGCTGCATGACAGATGAGGTAAGAGTTTAAACTGTGATAAAACACATTAAGAATAGTTATTACCAAGGGCTGGGCATGGTGGCTCTTGCCTGTAATCCCGGCACTTTGGGAGGCTGAGACTGGCAGATCACTTGAGGTCAGGAGTTCCAGTCCAGCCTGGGCAACATTGTGAAACCCCATTTCTACTAAAAATACAAAAATTAGCTGTGCCTGATAGTGCGTGCCTGTAATCCCAGCTACTCGGGAGGCCGAGGCAGGAAAATCACTTGAACCTGGGAGGCGGAGGTTGCAGTGAGCCAAGATCGCACCACTGCACTTCAGCCTGGGTGACAGAGTGAGTGAGACACCGTTTAAAAAAAAAAAAAAAAAAGTGTTATCACCAGCATTACCAGCACATCAGTAATAATAATAGCAACTATGATGTATGTAAAGATTCCCTGAGTCAGGCTCCTTTTTAAAATTACAGTGTTATGGAAAAATAATTCACATAGCATTAAGTTCACTCCTTGAAAGCATGCAATCCAATGGTTTTTAGCATATTCACTGAGTCATGCAAACATCACCACTATCTAATTGCAGAACACTTTCATAATTTCCCCCAAAACTCTGGACCTATCAGTGGTCACTCTTGATCCTTCATGGCCCCCATGAGCCAGGCTCTCGAATGTATTATTTCCTTTTTTTTTTCTTTTTTTTTCGAAACGGAGTCTCGCTCTGTCACCAGGCTGCAGTGCAGTGGCGCGATCTCGGCTCACTGCAACATCTGACTCCCTGGTTCAAGGGACTCTCCTGCCTCAGCCTCCTGAGTAGCTGGGATTACAGGCATGAGCCACCACACCCAGCTAGTTTTTGGATTTTTAGTAGAGACGGGGTTTCACCATGTTAGCCAGGGTGGTCTCGATTTCCTGACCTCATGATCCACCAGCCTCGGCCTCCCAAAATGCTGGGATTACAGGCATGAGCCACCGCGCCTGGCCAGGAATATATTATTTTCTTTAATATTTACAGCAATCCTGTAAAGCAGATAACATGAGCCCATTTTGCTAAAGAGGAAAATAAAGATGAGAGCTCCCAGGTCACTGTAGGGGATTGAATAGTGTCCCCTCCAGCCCCCAGAAAAGATATGTTTAAGTCCTAATCTCTGGACCTGTGAATGTGACCTTATTGGGAAAAGGGACTTTGCAAATGTAATTAAATTAAGGATCTCAAGATGAGATTGTCCGGGACTAGGGTGGGCCATAAATCTAATGACACATGTCCGTAGAAGAGACCGAAGAGGAGACACACAGACGCAGGGAAGACGGCCAAGCGAAGATGCAAGCAGAAACGGGAGTGACATCTACAAGTCGAGGCATACCAGGGATAGCCAGAAGCCACCCAAAGCAAGGAGGGAGATGTGGGAGGGATTCTTCCGTAGACCCTGCAAAAGAGACCAACCCGGCTGACCCCTTGATTTCAGACTTCTGGCCTGAAGAGCAGTGAGAGACTAAATTTCTGTTGTTTGAAGCCACCTAGTTTGTGGTAGTTTGCGAAGGTAGCCCTATGAAACAGACACAGCCATACAGCCGATCAGCAGCAGAGCCAAGATGTCCCAGCTGGGACCTGGCTCCTGGGCCTGGTCACTTGCCCTCATCACACTGGATGGTCGGCCTCCTCTTCAGGGTCATGCACAGCACTAATGCTGGGGATGACCTTCAGACTGATGAGTGACCTTTCAGGTCCAGGTTAGCCAACCCTTCCTTCAGGATCCCCAGCATCTAGGGTCCTTCTGCAGAATTCCTCATGTGGTTTTGTGCAACCTGCTTCCCATCACTAACAACATTTTATTAAATTGATACCTGGCTCCCTTTACACACCCAGGGGATAGTTTCCTTATTTCTGTTGTTTTTCTTAGAACCAGCATTGCAACTTGCACATGACCAGTAAGTTAGTGGTCACTAAATATTTGCAGGACTATTGAACAAGCATAAGACTGAAGTAGAGTCTTTGACATCTAAGCCATGGAGAGCCAAGGCGGGCTGCAGTGCAATGGGTTGGCAGGATTTATGATATGATCTAGTAGTGTTTTTAAAACATGACCTTCTAGAATGTGCAACATGGCAATGAAAGGAGGGGTGGAGACAGAAGCACAGTGGGGGAGGCAATTTTCAAATCTAAGAGGGGGGTTGAACAAGGATGGTGATAGAAGAGAGGGATGAAGGAGACGCTCTAGGGGAGAGTGTGCAGGGCCTGGGTGGATACGGTAGGTTATAGAAATCTCCCTGGGTCAGGCTTATAGACTTGAGATGGTGTGGACCTTCTGGACAAGGGGTCAGGTGGAGAGCCAGTCTGGAGACCTACCCAGAGGAGTTTAGATTGAGACTTCCTGAGTTTTGAGTGACAGTGGGGCCTGGGGAGAGCTGACAGACTTGACCTTGGGTGTCCTTCAGAGTAGATGCCACCTGGCAAAACCACTGTGGCTCCCTGTGGCCTGTGCGTCAATGCCTCTCGCTGACTTGTGCACATGTTCATCAATATCTGCAAACAGCTGAGGAGGGCTCCCAGGGATGGCTCTCACAGGAGTTTACTCGGATGTCCAAAGATCTCCATGGGAGGAAGCAGAAGGGAGAAAGGAAGCAGTGTGGAAACCTGGCTAGAGACACCTGGCCAGAGGCTGGAGGAGAGCCAGGTGGGCTAGTCAGACAGATGCTGATGGAGCGAGCGTCACAAGTGCAAAGGTGAAGGTCAAAGTGGCTTTACCGCCATTCCATGCCAATTTCCTCCTTCATATGATCTACTGCACTTTAAATAGTTTTTAAAAAGTGGATTGGCCAAAGTTAAGGTTTATGAGCCACCTGACCTTTGGGAGGGCACATCTATTCCTGCACTACTTACTGAGGACTTGTAACATGCCAGGGTCTAGGACACAGCCGTGTTGGGGCACCCAGTCCCTGCCTTCCTGGAACTCCCAGTCTAGCAGACAGGAAGGGGAAGGCAAGGCCACCTCCATGCACTGACCTTCTGGGTGTTAGACCTATACATTGCAGGCACCTCGTAGAATGAGGTACGGCAGTTACCAAGGCGTGGGCAAGGAAGGATAGGGGCCTTAAGACAGGGACATAAACACATATTTACAAAACACCTGCTATGCTACCGGAACTGCAATGTGTGAGAAAATGCATGATAGCACATGGCTGAGCCAGATGGTGAGGAGGTGGGGACACCAGGGGAGGCTTCTTGGAGGAGGAAGCAGTGTTTGACTTGGGCCTTGAGGGAAGAGTAGATCTTCCAAAGCCAAAAGGGAGAGCGGGGAGTAGTGTGTCCCAGGCAGAGGGGCAGCACCGTGCACGTGGGGGCATGCTCTGGAAACAGCCAAAAAAACAGCATGGCGGGAATAGGGTGGTTTCCTCAGGAGGGGGATGGTGGGATTGAAAAAGAAGGTTGGATCCAAATTATGCAAGAGGTTTGGCAGAACAAATATGGAACGGGGGTCAGCCAGGCTTGGGTTTAAGATCTAGTTTTGCCCACTATCACTGAGAGGCCATGAGGAAGTCACTTTTTTGGTCTCTGCTTTTTACCTGTAAACCTAGGAGCATGAGACCCGCTCGTGGCTTGTGTGAGCTTCCCATGAGGACAAGGAAAGGCGCGGTGCCAGTTGAGGTTAGGCCCCCGTCTGCAGCTGGGATGAGGAAGGGGAGTGAGCTGGGTCAGTACCTGGTGATATGGGGATGGGGCAAAGGGCTTTGCGAGGGTGGCGATTTCAAGGTGCAAACTGCATGACAGCAATGCTGGGGGTTGGGGAACGAACTCCAGGCCCCTGAGGATGCCATGCCTTAGTTGGCTGCTCAGGTGACAATAACATCTGCCCTATCCTCATGAAAACAGGAATCGTAACATGAAGAAAAATAAAGTATGACCTACTGCAACTATCATCACCACCCCACGGAGTGGGTACGCATGTGAGTGTGTAGTGCGCGTGTGGGAATGCGTGCGACTGGGCGCCCGCACATGTGAGTGTGTGGACACCTTGTGCTCAGGTGTCACCAACCCCACTTAAAAAGGAAATAACTGTGATTACAACCAGTCTCTAGTGTACGATCTGATCCAGATACCACTTCCTCATCTAGCAAGTGAGCTTGGCTCGGGTCTTTAAAAGCACAGGTGGGCCCTTAAGAAATTCAGCTTCAGTCGAACCTCTGTGCCTGCAAGTGATGAAGACTTGGGGCTCATTCCAACAGCAAGAGCCCACGAGACTCCTCCTGCCAGATACCCGAGTCGGAGCTGAGAGGGCGGGGCAAGAGAACCCAAAAAATAAGGGAAAGACAACCTTTTCCCTCCAGGAGCTCACGCTCCAGCCAGGAGCTGAAGCAGTGGGAACGTGGCATTTAGGAACAAACTCAGAAGGTGGGTGCATGGCTGTTTTGATGCCCCAGCAGGAGCATGACAGGGCTGGACGTCTGTGCCATTACAAAGTACAGTAGGTCAGTTCCTCTGGGCCAAGAGCTGGATTCTCTTCCCATCTCAGTGACAGTTTGATGTCTGTGCCCTGCAGAGTTGTGGATTATCTGAAGCTCATGGCAGTGCCTCCAGGCTCCCTGCCTGGCAGGAATGAGAGCGCCAAGCCGCCAGAGCAAATGGGGAACCAGAATGTAAAAAGGGGGAGGAGAATCACAAGCACTTCACCGAAACTGTATTAACTGGGAGTTGCGCATCAATGGGAGACATACGATACGGGACAAAATTAACATATGGCCTCAACTTCACATTCGACTTGGAGTCATTTCAAAGTAAGAATAAACTCCTTGGCTGAACTCCTCTTTATGACCCATTTTCCATGTCGCACTTCATTCCCTCCATTCAAGAGCTGTCTTCTCTTTAATGTCCCTTTCTATTGAGATCTTTGTGCTGTTTTTCTCTCCGTGTGCTTTCAGCTTCAAGCTTCAAATGATGAAGAACAACTTGTTAATTCCCTCCTTCTTCTGTGTTCTAGAACAGAGTTGTTTTCTTCCTGCTGATTTGTGATTCTGTGTTTTTGAAGCAATGTGGGGTGTTCTTTTGTTGCAAAACTGGAATCTGTTGGGCTGTAATTAATGTGTCTTCTAGGACACCCCAGCTTCTCTCCACGTTCCTAGATCTTAATGTGTTTTTGGAGCACACCACATTTAACACAATTTTTAATCCCCATTTTCTTTCTTAACAGCTAGCAGGCTGGTGCTACTCTAGTTGCATTTTTTTTTCCCCTTTATTTCCAGTCTCAATTGATTCTTCTGTCAGTGAGCAGTTGATCGGATACAGCTTCTCCTCGCCCTGGTCTGATTCTTGACTTGAAAGATCATAAAGTTGACTGTACAGCTGCGGAATTTCTCTGTTGATGCACGGTCTGCCGCTTTTGTAACAACAGCACAAAGATCTGGGAAGTCAAAATTTTCAGGAGCGCCCACAGCGAGGAGTTCATTAGGCCCACACAGCGTTCCTCATCACCATTCCCGTTCCCTCTTGGTGGTTGACACCAGACAATGCAGCACTTACTCTTCTGACTTTTCCTGAAATCCCAGCTGCAAGGATTTCACAATATTCTTTTCTGCCAAACTATGGGTCTGTGCCTGCTCCTGGGGATGGGGGGTGGATGTGGAGACTCAGACACTGCAAAGTCTGGCCAGCGAGGTCGTCACCACCATGCGGAAGGAACTGGCAACCCTGACAGTTGCCCTGCACCTTTGTGGGAGGCTGAAAGAGCTAAGGCAGTGTGCCTGGCACACAGTGACTACAGGGCCGGCCTGGGAAGAGGGATGGAGAGTCCTGACTGAGTGGCAAGGCCAAGCCCTATGGGAGGATTTGTCTTGCTTGGATATTACTCTAGCAATACCTTCCCCAGTTGTCACTCTAATGAGTTAATGTCACTGGTTTATAAGTTGTTTTATTAAGGTAAATAGGAGCTATTAGGAACTCCTTGTAGATAATCCTTTTCTCTTTGCCCATCAAGAATCTGATAGCCCCATAAAGATAACCTGAAAAGTATCCGGCCAATCCTGGATGTTTCCATTGATGGCTGATCTCAGTTTTGATGATTGAGAATTTCTTCATAATTGTTGCTGGAAGAGGCCTATTTGTTTCTGAGTGTCCCTGGCTTTCCGCTGTCTTTTTTTTTTTTTTTGGCAAAAGCGCATTGCATTTCTTTGGTACATTCACCCCTTCCCTGCTCCCTGCCTTGGGGACCCTGGGTGCAGTTTTCCCTCAACCTGGTCCAGGATATAGGCCCATAACCTGTTTGATCAGACCACTAAGCTCCCCACTGACCACTCTGATTGTTTCACAGATGAGCCAGTGGCCTGGTCAGAGCCACTGGGATGTGTTCAGATGACCTCCACTGAGCTTGGGAGAGAGGCCCTTATTTTTCTTGCTTTTTGAGCATGGAAGCCTCATGCTGCCAACAAAACAAAACAACAACTGCCTATTATGGACTGAGTGTTTATATACCCTGCAAATTCATATGTTAGAGCCATGACCCCCATGTGATGGTATCAGGAGATGGGGCCTTTGGGAACTGATTAGGCTTAGATGAGATCATGAGGGAAGCCCCATGATGGGATTCGTGCCCTTATAAGGGACACCAGAGCTTCCTCCCTCTGTACACGCACAAAGAGAGGTCATGTGAGCACACAGCAAGCTAATGACTGCCTGGAAGCCAAGAGAAGAGGCCTCAGGAGGAAAAATCAATCTTGTCAGCTCATTGATCTTGGACTTTCCAGGCTCAAGAACTGTGAGAAATAAATTTCTATGGTTTAAGCCAACCAGTCTATGGTATTTTGCTATGGCAGCCCATGCTAAGATAGTGCCTGAGAATGAAAGTTACACAGAAGAAGGTAGAGGCTTGAGATAGAAAATAGACCCTGATAATATTAGCTGGGACCCTGTATCCAGCCATTCCTGGATTTTTCAGTAGCATAAGCCTATCTCCACATTATTTTGTTTTTCTTTAAGTCAGTTTGAATTCGTTTTTTGTTTGTTTGTTTGTCTGTTTGTTTGTTTTTAGACGGAGTCTCGCTCTGTTGCCAGGCTGGAGTGCAGTGGCACAATCTTGGCTCGCTGCAAACCCCGCCTCCCGAGTCCAAGCAATTCTCTGCCTCAGCCTCCCAAGTAGCTGGGACTACAGGAGCGTGCCACCACGCCTACCTAATTTTTGTATTTTTAGTAGAGATGGGGTTTCACCATGTTGGCCAGGCTGGTCTCAATCTCTTGACCTCATGATCCGCCCACCTCGGCCTCCCAAAGTGCTAGGATTACAGGTGTGAGCCACTGCACCCCCGGGCAGCTTTTCTCTTCTTTACACACATTGACCTTAATGCCAAATTGAAGGCTGAAAATATCCAGCCTTCAACACATGACCTTTGAAGAAAGAGGTCCACCTTTCAGGCCCCAGAGAGGCACAATAGTGAAGTATGGATTTCCCTTTCCAAGTGTGTGTGGTCCTTACTACCATGGCCTTGTGTGTCTCTGCCCTGGTCTCTACAGGAGCAGCAAAGCTTTGCAAGGAATTATCCCAGGAGTGCTGCGTGAACATACCTCCCCAACTAGTCCAGTCCCAGAATCAAAGAACAAAGACTGTCTCATGTTGCTCACTAGAGGTGGGCACGGGGCTTGGCTTTCCTAGAGATCGCTGCATTTGTTTACTGTTTCTCCCCTGGCACCCATCACAGGGGAGAAACAAACTCGAACTTTGTTTGAACATGCAAACTTCCCACCATGCAAACTGGGGCTCAGAGAGGCCCAGTGACCTGTCCATTGTCACACAGCTAGTTCACCACCCTGACTATCATGTTCTAGGGTGAGAACATCTACCTGGAGTCCCAGAGTACCCATTTTGAATTGGTCACTCACCTTCACCTCAGATGCCACCAGGTCTGACCCCATTTCACCCCCAACCCTGCTTTGTCTCCTCCAGGAATTCAAGCACTGGTTTTCCATGAAAACTGGCCCCTTATCCCCCACAAATCTTTAATCCTCTACTGACCCTATCCCCACTTCCTTTTCCCTAACCCTTCCCACTGTGCTCTTGGGGCTCATGGTCCATCCTCAGATCTTCTCCTAATCCAAATCTCTTCCAGAATATTCCTCTTACCTCCTTCCCCTAGCTGAATCCTGGCTGATTCCACTGATACCATCTCCCCAGCAGCCTCTCAGGATGATACTTCATTACTTACAATGTCTCCCTCATGTACCTCAGCTCCTTGGTGGTGAACAGTTGTCATCTTTGCTCTAAATTGTCACTTCCAAACTCTCCTCCTTCACCTTCTCCTGAGTTCCCACCCCGCATGCTGGGTGTGTATGTGTATTGGAGTCCCTGCCTGGTAGTGGATTCTGCTGCATCTTCAGTAGGTCCTTTCATGTACTCACACTCCATGCTTCCTCAGGAAAGTGAGTTTAAGACACAGATCACTAACAAAATTTAGAGTTGCCAGCCTCTCTAATACCCTTGGAAAAGTCTCTCGACTCTCACAAAAGTTGCCACCTTTGATCAGGCCCGCCCCACCACCTCTTACCAGAGTTACTCGGAAGACACCTACCCAAACCTCCGCTTCTGTGCACATTGCCTACAGTCTATTTCCAGCCTGGCAGCTGGAGTGCCCCTGTAAAAATGTGAAGTCAGACCACATCACTTCAGCTCCAAGCTCCCTGGCACCCATCACTGGGGGGAGGCCAAAGGACATCTGATCACCTTCGTGACCCCCAGTGATCCTACCTTTCCACTTCCCTTCTGACCTCATTTCTTTCTACTGCCTCCCTGTCCCTGTCCACTCCAGTTATGCTGGCCACCTCGCTGCTCTGGGAATATCCCAGGCACCTTTCTGCTTCAGGAGCTTTGCACATGCTCTTCTCTCTGATATGCTACCTACATCATCTAAAGGGCTCACTTCACCTTCTTCTGAACCTCCCTGACTCCCTGTTGCCTTTCCTGTCCTCCATCTCAGCTTTGTCTTTCTCCATGATCCTTGACATCATGTATCTTACTCTACGTCCCTTGTCTGTTCCTTCCACTAGGAAGTGCTCCAGGAAGAACACATTTTGTTCAGTGTCGTGTCCCCAGAACCTAGAACAGAACTGGCAATGAGGAAGCACTCAAGGAATGTTTTATGATGGAATGAGTAACTGGAGAGAAGCAAATTCAAACCACAAGGCACCTCCTTCACTTTTCAGAGTAGCAAACATCTTAAAGTTCAATTGTGTTGCATAAATAGGACATAGAAGTGCTTTTAAAAAATGCAGGTATGCAGAAATGTGTGTGTGCATGCAAGTGTGTGTGTTCGCTCAATGATTTGGGTCTATATCTGCTGACTTGGAGAGACAGACAGGGTTCGGTGACAAAAGAAAGCTGTAGAATGATGTATATGATGTGATTCTATGTTTGTAAAAATAAACAAATACACACCCCAATCTCTGACTATGTGTTTACATGCACAAGGGATGAGAAAGCTGGGAGGGGAATTCCCAGTTTGCATTTTTATCTGAGTGGGACTGGAACGGGATGAATGAGGAAGAGGAATAGCTTTGTGTACATATTTTTAGGTACACGAAAGGACCAATCCTGGTAAATACTTAGAGATAAATCAGATGTATTGAGCAATGGGGAAGATGTGAGCAAATAGAACTCTCATTCTCTGCTGGCTGGAGTAAAAGTGAGGGCAGCAAAGAACAAACTGGTAGGTATGTTGTTGTTGTGTGTGTCACATGCATATTCTCATCCTCCATGATCCCACACAGAACCTGCAAAGACGTCACAGGAACTGCTGATGCACAGAATGTGATTCTGCTTTTTAACTCAAGCAGGTATATCCTTCCAGGGCCTTCTCTCTCTTCCCTCCCACGGAATCATGCTTTGGTGCCTTGGGCCAGAGTTACCCAGGACTCTGAGGATACAAACATTTAGTTCACAAACTCAATAAGCAAATCCAGTAAAAAGGCTGAAACAGCTGGAAATTTATCAAACAAAATGATTTTCCTGGGGAGCACATAAGGGCCACCTGATGGCTAATAACTGTGATGTGGAAGGAAGCGGGCTGTAACACCTGGGGTTGACTTGTCTAGCATGGGAAGGTAATTGTTTCGTGCATCATGCCTGTAGCATAGTAGCAACCCCCCTACCAATCCATGCCTCTATTCAACTCACCTTGGTCATTGCTAAATTAGTTTCCTTACTTTGTTTCGTAATGAGAGGAGGCCCTTTAAGATTTACATTAAGCCAGCAGCTTCGACATTAGTACGTAATGTTCTGTCTTTTAGCACTGGGAATTCTAAAGCATCAGAGCCACATAAGTGGAAAGTAATTCACAAAATGCTTGGATGTTGAAACTCAACCAGTTCAGTCGCTCTCACCCCACCAGGCCTGAGGACGGCACTGAAAGAGGGGGCATGAACATGAGGCTAAGATCCTGGGTGGCCATGCGCTTGTAAGCAGTGGAGCGAGGGCCTCCGTGTTCTCTTGCCTAGGTGGAGGTGCAGCTGAACTGGAAGCCCCCATCACTCACTCTCAGTGCTTTAGCACGAGCAGGAAAAGACAGAGGTTGCCTGCAGTAGATGGCTGAAGACTAGAGCCGCCATAGTCATGGCCACTTACCTGAGACCAGAACAGGTGCTGAGACTGACTGCTGAATCAGAATATCCCTGTACACGTCCATGGTAGTAACAGTGACCCTAAAGGGGAGGAGGGGAGAATCCCATTTCAGTTATAATGTATTTTTGCCCACTTGTAATAGATCAACTGCCTCCAATCCTCTCCACTTGTTTTTAGCTATAGAATTTTCTTTTGCATCAAATATTGTTCTGCAGCCTTAATATTTAATGCAAAGCCCAACATGACCCAGCCGGGGTCTATGTTGGGAATATCTGATTTACTTGGAGATTACCAATAGTGGTTTTTAAATGAACCCTAGTTTCACTCTTGTCTCTCTGACACCCTACAGGAAAGCCCTGATACAGAATGTTTTACAAAATCCAGCAGCAAAAATCACATTGACGTAGCCATTTTACCCTCAGGTAAATTGTCTTTTGTAATGAGATGAAGGACTGTAGGGGGTATTTAAGCACACTGTGAAATGTAATAAAACAAGGCCTAAATCTGTGGCTTATGAAAACAGGAAAGCAGATGAGAGGAAGTGGGGGTGAAGAAGGAAGGAGGGGACCTCACTAAATTACCCAATTGAGAGCTGAAAGTCTATCTCAGCAGGAAAGAAAAATAGGAAGGTCTTCTAAGACAAAAGTTCCCGTGTGTCATGCCTGCAATATTCTATTCTTTGATAATGCCACAGCTTACAAAACGAAACCACAGCACAGAAACTTCCTTAGTGAAGACAGATACCAGTCTGGAGTCAAGGTTAATTTTTTCACGGAGCAAAGGTTATGCTGCAGCCCCAATTAAGTGGTAGACTGGCAAGAAGTGGCTGAGTATACTCAGTACTCCTCACTCAGGTCCTCTGGATGCCAGCTGGGTGCAGGTCTCTGCAGAGAAAGGTATATGCATCTTCTCAGGCTTTCCCCTGAGAAGCTCCTCTTTCGAGCAGCTCAGGTGTTAGTCTGTCTCCACTGCACCCTCCTTAGCGCACAGCTCCTTCACACATGACAACAGTCATGCACTTTGTCCAGGGCAGAGCTTGGCGTCCAGTTGTTCTGCCCAACAAAACCCACCTTGACTTTGCTAAGAAAAAGCACCAATTGCAATTGAGTCATGAAGAAAACCAGACACCACCACGGGAAAGGGGCTAAGATGATCTCTTGGTCTCAACGTAGATGACAAAATTCTCAGATCATCTAAAAGGTGATGAAAGGAGGGTGATGGGGTTAAGGGGTTGCAGGGACATTTATTATTCTGTTGAGCTTTTTCATATTAATTTTAGAAGTTCTTTATATACTCAGGATATTAATACTCTGCCTGTTATTACAAGGGAAATGTCTTTTAACTTTGCTTATGATACTTTTTTGTTCAGAGTTTCCAGTGTATATCAATCTAAATGCATTTGTCTCTCTCTTCATGCATTTTTTGTATAGCTCAAGGTGGCTGTTTTCAGGGTCACAAATATGTCCTTTATTTTCTTCTATCTTTATAGTCTTACAATTAGCTCTTTAATCCATCTGGAATTAATTTTTGTGAGAGTGTGAGAGGTTCAATGCTAACTTTCCCCTACAAATGAGAGCCAGCTGTGCTTTGCTGGCATTTTTTCCTTTTCTCACTGATGTGACATGCTACCTTGGCATATATCAAAGGCCCACAATATGTTTGTGGGACCACTTTTGTACTCTCTGTGCTAGCCCACTGAGACAGACATCCATTTGTTTGTTTCTGTGCCAATTCCACACTGTTCCAATGACCATTGCTCTATACTCTATTTTGATATCAGGTAGAGTTAAGTTGTCCTTTAAAATTAAGATTAAATTCACTTGCCATAACACTCATGTTTTAAAAGCATATATAATCAGTGAGTTTTGTTGTATATTTACAATATTATATACTCATCACCACTAATTGATTCTAAAACATTTCTGTCACCTCAGAAAGAAACCTCATATTCATTAGCAGTCACTTCCCATTCCCTGCTCCTCCACCTATGGCAGCCATTAACCTGCTTTCTACCTCCATGGATTTGCCTGTTCTGTTATTTTATAGAAATGGAATCATATAATATGTGCCTTCTGTGACTGGCTTCTTTCACTTAAGCATGGTGTTTTCAAGTTCATTCATACTGAGGCATGCATTAGAATGTCATTCCTTTTCTATGGCTGAATCACCTTCTGCCATGTGGGTGAAAACATATTTTGCTTATCCAAGTGTTGAACACATGAGTTGTTTCTACTTTTTGACTATTATGAGTAATGTTACTATGAACACATGTGTACACATTTTTGTTAAGGATGTGTTTTCAGTTCTCTTGGATATGCACTGTGAGTAGACACATGGGTCTAAAAGTAAAGTTGCTGGTTATATGGAAACTCAATGTTTAACTTTTTAAAGTACTGCCAAACTGTTTTGCCAAGCAGCTGAACTATTTTACATTTCTGTGAGCATTACATGAGGGCTCTAATTTCCCCACGTATTCACCAACACTTGTTGTTGTTTATCTTTTCAATTATAGCCATCCTAGTGGATATAAAGTTGTATGTCAATGTGGTTTTGGTTTTAATTTTCTTAATCACTAACGATGTTGGGCATCTTTTCATGTGCTTATTGTCCATTTTTATATCTTCTTTGAATAAATGTCTACTCAAATCCTTGCTTATTTGTAAATTGGATTTTGGTGTTTTTATTGTTGAGTTAGAGGAGTTCTTCATATATTTTCAGCACTAGACCCTTATTAGATATATGATTTACAGATTGTTTTCCCATTTTATGGGTTGTCCTTTTACTTTCTTTTTTTAATTTTTATTTTATTTATTTATTTTTTTGAGACAGAGCCTCGCTCTGTCACCTAGGCTGGAGTGCAGTGGCACGATCTCGGCTCATTGCAACCTCTGCTTCCCGGGTTCAAGGGATTCTTCTGCCTCAGCCACTGGAGTCGCTGGGATTACAGGCACATGCCATCACGCCCAGGTAATTTTTGTATTTTTTTGTAGTGATGGAGTTTCACCATATTGGCCAGGCTGGTCTTGAACTACTGACCTCAAGCAATCTGCCTGCCTTGGCCTCCCAAAGTGCTGGGATTACAGGCGTGAGCCATCAGGACTGGCCCCTTTTACTTTCTTGATTGTATCTTTCGAAGCTCAAAGTTTTTGATTTTGATGAGGTCTTATCTATTTTTTTCTTTGGCTACTTATGCTTCTGGTACCATATCTAAGAAACCATTACCTAACCTAAGGTCATAAAGATCTACATGTATCTTTTTTGTTTTTTTAAGAGTTGTATGGATTTAGCTATTATATTTAGATCTTTAACCATCTTGAATTAATTTTTGTATGTAGCTTGAAGTACAAGTCCAACTTCATTCTTCGGCATGTGGACAGCTAGTTGTTCCAGAACCATTTGTTCAAACACCTACTCTTTTTTCTATTGAATTGTCTTGGTGACTTTCTCCAAATCGTTTTCTTTTGGTACCATTCTTTTCTCAAAAGTTTCTAGGTTATCATTCCCTATTTTCTCTTCAGATGAATTATAGAATCCAATTTTAAGCTACACAATAATCCATTGAGATCTCAGTTTGTATTACACTGAAGTACAGGTCAGTTTGGGAAGAACTTATATTTTCACAATAAACAGTTTGCCTATTCACGTACATGGCAGGTCTCTTCTTTTAATAAGGTCATTTTTATGTCCTTTAGTCTAGTTTTAGATTTTGTTTTCCACGTGGCTGTTGGAAAATTTTTGTTAAGCTTATGTATAGGTATTGCGTAGATTTGTTGATATCATAAGTAAGATCTTTTTTTTTCCTATTTTGTCTTACATATATTTATTTTTAATGTAAAGGAAAGCTTTTGATTTTGTAAGTTGGTCTTATATTGGGCACTTTTGCCACACCATCTTATCAGTTTATCAGTTCGTAGCATATCTTTTTTCTACGTTGCTGATTATATCAATTGCAAACAATGAAAGTACCGTGGGCTCCTTTTTGGATCCTTCATACAACACTGAAGAGTGAAATGGCTAGGTATGCAGGGGCCGTGGCAGGAGAGGACTTGCCTACAGAGGGAAAGCACGTGCATGGGAGCTGGGGGTAGGGAGTGGCATTCAGGGGTGGGGTTAGTTCTGCTGGGCCGGAAGATTCAGATGCAGGAGTGTAGCTCTCACAGTGCCCTGTTCCTCCCCAGAGAAGCTGCCATCTTCAATAAGCATGTGGCTTAGGAAAGGATGCATCAGGCTTCCACCCAGGCCACTGGGGAGGGCAAACCTCGCTGCCAGGCACCTCCTTAGCTTTTGTATGACATGTATTTTGAATGGCTCCAGGGTCCTCTCACTCTAGATAACTCTTAGTTGGGTAGGTAGGGGAAGCATGATAATTCTCTGACTATGAGGGGGTTATATAGTTGGATCATAATGCTCTGGGGCATCAGGGGGATCCTAGTACCTTCCCAGGCCGGGCTTCACTGGTAGGGATTTTAGCCCTGGGCACACGGCAGGCATCAAAGTGGAAGATGATGCAGAGAGTGAAAGGTTGGCAGCTGCTGTTAGGATTTCAGCTGCTTAAGGTAACCAGAATCACTGGGTTTTGACTGTCACAGATCTTTGGGGTCACATATGATTATAGAATTTCCCCCATTTTAGAGGAATGTGAAATGCTGCTCTAAGTAGCTAAATACTGTTTAAACAATTGAAAACCAAATGGTGACAATAATTTTAATTACTGACCTCTGAAATTTCAAGCTCATTTATACTCAATCTCAATTTATTTTTAATAGATTATTTATTAAATGTACTTTCAAATTAAATACACAGAAATATAAGCTCGTTAGAGCATGAGCTTAGAACAAATTAGTATCAAATTAATTTCCAGTTCAACAACTCAGTTGAAGTATTGCTTATGAGGGAGGAGAGGGGTGGATTTTAGCTCTCATAAACTGTTGCTAAAAGTAAGCAATCTCACTTCTCTCAGTTATTAGTAGAGTTAACAACTGATTTCCAGCTTTAACACCACTTTTGTATTACCTTCAGACAGTTGACTAACAAGTCCATTGTTCATTCCTGACAGTGATTAACTTCTTAGATTACTGACCATAATTATGAGAACTCCAAATTCTAGATTTTCCAAGGCAATGACAATTTCATGAAATTTAATTTTTTTCAATATGTCTCATTAAATGTTTAAACAAATGTGATTTAGTTTTTATAACATAAGTCAATACATAGATAATTTTGCAACTCAGCAAGACATGGTTGTTACACCATGCATCACGTGGTTGGTTGGGAAATTTGATTATGGGGAGTGGAGGAGATGCAGTCTTCAACCCCTGGGGGTGGGGGGTGACCCTCTTAGCCAGTGACAAAGGCAGAGAGAGAGGAGCACAGGCTACATTACCACTAGTGGCCAGCAGTGGCCGCTCAAGACAATCTCCAGGTGAGCGTGTGCCCTGCCCAAGGGTGCATCTCTGCGTGCACTGATGCTGAGAGGTGGGCACCAACTAGGCCTTGTGGATTCACAAACACTTGGTTTTTGGGTCTGAATATGCACACCAGAAAGAGACCCAGCAGGCAGCCATCATGCCTAAGAGGGTCTTGCACCCCCGGGCCCCCTGACCTGTTGATCACCAGATGGCCCTTACCAGCCAGCTGTGGCCACAGCCCTCTGCAGACCTTCCAACGCTGCATCCCTGTTCCTCTCTCTGATTGTGCCAAACTGTATAGCCTCTTTCTTTTCCTCACCCTTATGTCTCTAAAGACATTGCCGAACAAGACATGGTCCCACTAGGCCAGGCCGTCTTTGCCTAGTTCTGCTGATCCAAGACATTCTATTTCTACCAACAAAACACAACACAGAAAAAGGGCCCCAAACATGCATAACCACAAAATTACATCTTTTCCTTTTCAAAAACCTCTAACCATGTATTTTATATACTTATTACTTAACCTAATGCATTTTCCCACCACAGTAGAACAACTTTTCCTTCTGTTTAATACTATCAATCAAATTTAATGGTGGGTAAGAGGAAGATGGAATAAGAACTCTTGAACTTGAAAATTGGTAGCCCTCAACTCTACACCATGTGGGAAGTAAAATCCAACGTCTGTTACCCAACTCTCAGTGGACTAGAAGGAAAGGCATTTCATATGCTTAAGTGGTAACAAAGATGACTTGACCTTGTGATTAGAAAGGAATGCTACCAGACAAAGTCTGTTAGGGAGTATACCAAATGAAAATTATTCTGAATGCCTTCTTTAGGGGAAATTTGTAGGGTCTTCCCAGACTCCTTGCCATATGCAATGTGCCAAACTATCTTGATTTAGTGCTTGATCATACAATGTTCTAGCCAGAAGGAAGTTTTGGGCCATCTAAGGCCAACCTTTCTCTTTTAGCCAGCCCCTTCCCTGAATACATGGGGAAATCAAGACCTAAATAATCATCAAAAGGTCACAGAGCTGGTTAATGGTAGGGCCAGACACTTCTCTCCATAGCTGGCTGTCAGAAACATGCATTTCTGTCAGAAACATGAGTTTCTCTCTCTTTTAGAAAAGAAAAGCTGCTGAGACCAGCTTGGTCGGGGAGACCCTAACCCAGCAGCACTAGAGGAATTAAAGACACACACACAGAAATACAGAGGAGTGGAGTGGGAAATCAGGGGTCTCACAGCCTTCAGAGCTGTGAGCCCTGAACAGAGATTTACCCATGTATTTACTGACAGCAAGCCAGTGATAAGCATTGTTTCTATAGATTATAGATTAACTAAAAGTATTCCTTATGGGAAACGAAGGGATGGGTTGAAATAAAGGGAACGGTTGGGCTAGTTATCTGCAGCAGGAGCATGTCCTTAAGGCACAGATCACGCATGCTGTTGTTTGTGGTTTAAGAACGCCTTTAAGCAGTTTTCTGTCCTGGGTGGGCCAGGTGTTCCTTGCCCTCATTCTGGTAAACCCACAACCTTCCAGCGTGGGTGTCATGGCCATCACGAACATGTCACAGTGCTGCAGAGATTTTGTTTATGGCCAGTTTTGGGGCCAGTTTATGGCCAGATTTGCGGGGGGCCTGTTCCCAACAAAAAGCTATCACCTAAAATCCATACATGGGCAGAATGATTTTCCTGAGTACTGCAGAGCCTCATTACAGTGTCACTCACGGCATCATAAGAAGGTGAAGTCATTTCCAAACTCAGAGAAAAGCCCATAAAAAGCAGGGGTCCAAGGGTGGGTAAGCATACATGTGTATGGGTGTGTGTCTATGGGTGTGTATGTGTGTGTATGTGGGCACGTGTGTATATTTGTGTGTGTGCATGTGCATGGGTGTGTATGTATATGGGGTGCGTGGGTGTGCATGTGTATATACGCATGTGTGTATATTGGTGCACATGTGTATATATGCATGTGTGTATATCAGTGTGCATGTGTATATATGCATGTGTATATATATGTATGTGTGTATATGGTGTGCATGTGTATATGTACGTGTGTATACAGTGTGCATGTGTGTATCTGTGTGGATGTGGGTGTGCATGTGTGTATATGTATGCGTGTATATGGGTATGCATGTGTGTATATGGTGTGCACATGTGTATATGTGTGCATGTGTATATGTACGTGTGTATATGGCATGCATGTGTGTATATGTATGTTTGTATATGGTGTGCATGTGTGCATGTGTGTATATGTATGTGTGTATATGGTGTGCATGTGTGTATATGTGTGTATATGGTGTGCATATGTGCATATGTGTGGATGTGGGTGTGCATGTGTGTATATGTATGTGTGTATATGGGTATGCATGTGTGTATATGTGGGCACATGTGTATATTTCTGTGTGTGTATGTGCATGTATCTGTATGTATATGAGGGTGCGTGGGTGTGTGTATACATGTATGTGTGTATATGGTGTGCATATGTCTATATGTATTGCATATATGGGTATGCATGTGTGTATATGTGCGCGTGTGGGTATGCATGTGTATATGCATTGTGTGTATATGGGTGTGTATGTGTGTGTGTTTCTGGGTGTGTGTATGTACATGCATGTCTGTTGCCAGCCTGCATTTCAGCATGACTGCAGTCAGGTCCTTGTTCCCTTGCATGCAAGCCCCAACATACTATATGTCTGCTTGAGACTAAAACAAGGTGACAATGCATCTGAGCAAAGAAAAAGTGACTTTGCAGCTCTGTGTGTTTCTATAACTGGGCTATATTACACTACATCCTGAGAGTGTGCAGGGCAGGATTGTGAAGAAATAAGTCACCACACCCATCCTCCGAGGATCTCTGCTCCCATGTCCATAACAAGAACCATGTCTGGTTAAAAGACTATAAAGAACTAACCTCAGGGGCCACTGAAATCATTTTACTGTGCTAGAATTCTGCAGAGAACAAACGCTTACAAAATCACGTTCATAGTCTTTGAGACCTGCAGGCAAACTGGGCCTGGGAACAGCATGTCTGCAATAGTGAGATCACTAGATCCATCCAGAATTGGAAATCTTGGGGTTGAGTCTTGGAGTCTCAGTTTTTAATCTGCATAATGGGACGGGCACTTAGTTGTCCAGAGTTTTGTGGATCAAATAAACATGACATGGGGATGCAATTCATAAAATGTAAGGCACTGTTACAAATCTGGAATATGAACATAAATATTTTAAACCCACTCTGCTGTAAGCTCTATTTTCCACCTGCTATTTTCTTCCACACTGACCCATTGTTTCAGTGTATTTTTGTTGAATGAATGAATGAATGGATGTGCATGAGAGAAATTGACCCATTAGAGAGAAGGGAGGGTTATTTGCTTATACCCTGTCACTTGGCTCTAACTCCCAGCTGCAAATCTTCTTGGATATTGTGTGAAAATGCACACGAGGGGGTTAGCAGGGGCAGGGGTCAGAAGACCTATGGGGCCATTTGCAATTTGATGGAGACACACAGGCCTGAACAACTCAGTTATCAGCCACATCCCAGCTTCTCATCTGTTCTCAGAATCTACAAGGGATTTCAGAAGGAACATATGGTACAGCGTGGGGAAGAACTGCTGTGAAATGATCACTGGCACAGCAGTGGCCATGGCTGGCTCACTTCTCCAAAGCCCTGACTGCGTGCCAGGCTCAGTGTCTGTTTCATCGTCACATCCCACAGCTGGTTAAGTGCTCGAGCTGGGATTTGAACCTGGGTAGTTGGACTCTGGCTTGTGATCCTAACCTTGGTGTATCCTGTCGCCAGACAGAAGGTCTGTCTTACAGCCTGCCCTTTCCTGACAATTTTATGGAAGAAAAGTCACCAAAACAGTGAGTTCCTCTGGGAACATGGGTTTGCCCCTTGCATTGTTTGGCTCCCAAAGCATCTCTGTTATGGGCACATCATGTCATATGTTGTTAGAATGTACGTTCCCTGAGGACAGGGGCTGCATCCTCCCTTCTGCAGACTTGCCACAGAGTATGGGATGTTTACTGGTCTGAGTTCAGTTGGGCCTTGGAGTGATGCACTTAGTGAATCCCCAGAGACCTGTTCTGGCCTCTCCTCTCCTCATATTCCAGGACTTTGGTTCAGCTGCTCTCCCCCAAGAGCATTCTCTAGGTGTCTCCCATTGTAAATGAATGCTACCCGCTTTCCCAATCCACCCCATTGCAGTTTTATAGACTAATTCCATTACAACAAACACCATAGCCAGAAATGTATAACCGAGACTCAGTGTTTTGTTCCAAGTGAACTGGAGGCAGTGTAGCACAGCATATAGGAGCTGAGACTCTCCCATCCAAGAGCTACCCAGGCCTGATCCTGCTTAGCTTCCAAGATCAGATGAGATCAGGCTCATTCTGGGTAGGGTGGCCTTAGACTAGGAGCTCAGATTCTAGAGTCAGACTATCTGGGTTTGAATCCTTATTAACTGTGCGTGTGGCCTAGTTATTTAACCCCTCGATGTCTCAGTATTCTCATATGGGTATAAAGATAGCAAGAATTGATTTTTGGTGAAGATCAAACAACAGAATATATGAAAAGTTCTGTGCACAGTGTCTTGCCTATTGTTGATATTTACTCAATGTTAGCTACCGCACTGGACACTATCAGTAAACATTTGTTGAACGAGTGCATGAATGAATGATTGAATAAACACACACATGCGTGAAAAGGTAGGGCTGTCACCACTGTGGAAGGTGATACTGGTCTAAGAAATTTGAATTTGACTGAGGAGGCATTGGGGGAAGCTGCTGATGATTTGGGAGGATCAAAATGTAAATGCAATCTTGTGATATAAACAGAAAGATGTTTTAGAAGAATCATTCAGGCAGTTGCGGGGTCTGGATTAAAGCTAGGTTATATTGGTAGTAGGGAGAGAGTCAGGTGGCTAAAACATCTTCCAGCTGTGACGAAGGGAGGGCCTGAGCTGGTGCAGCCATGTGATGATGGACAGGAAAGGGTGTAGAATGTGCTGTGGAGGTAGGAGTCACCACGGGACTTGGGTGAAGACCCAAGGGAAAGAAGGCACTGGTGTTGAGTGCCTCGGCCAGTGGGACAGCAAAGCAGCCTGTGAGGGAGAGGCAGGCAGGGAGAGCCGGTGAGTTAGGTATGTGTGGAGTACAGCAACAGCAGGGAAATTCAATCCATTTTCAATGATGTTTTAAGAAGAATATGATGATGAGCCTGGTTTGTGGAGTCCTAGTTAGGGAGGGGGAGTCAGGCTAGCAGGATTGGGGGAAAGCAAAATGAAGCAGATAAGCTATAAGTCTGCCTTTCTTCACGGTCCAGGACACATAGCCCTCCTGTGCACATGCCTCACAATCTTCCTGTGCCCAGCTATCACCAGACCCCCAGCTGACAGAAAATTGTGATTTAGTTCACTGCAACCTTGGCGTTATCAATATTGCACAAAGCTTTCTTCAGCACACTGGTGGCACAAGCACCATCCTATAAAATCTCCAGCAAGCCTTTGTCTCCTTGCAGTCAGCTCCTCTCTTGCTGGCCTGCCCATTGCTCCTTTGTAATGTATTTTCCTACGATCTCTAATAAATCTCCCTTTCTTTACCTACAACTGTCTTGTAAATTCTTCTTACCCCCATGCCTCTGGCCCACATTGTCGCTGCCTACCTGCAACACTGCTTACATTTGATACACTTATGAGATGTGCATGATCTCTGACTTTCCCCTTCTCTCCAGAATTATCTTTTCATTTCGATTAGATACTTTCTAACTGTAATGAACTGTGGTTAACTCCTGATATTCATCCGCCCTGACGTGTTTAGTCCAAGCCAATTGTAGAAGACACTATCCCTTTCTGACAATCAGTAGTTGCCATAGAAATGAATGGGATGTCACCCAAACACTTTTGGCCAAAATATTAGATTCTATCCTTACCTGATGGTCCAGCCTCAGTTCATCTCAGCTGGTCTCCTTTGACACTATCAAAGCAAATGCTCTCTATTTTTTCCAGTGAGAAACATATACCACGAATGAAACATTTTGGGGTTCTGATTATGTCTAAGGTTGAGACATGTTTCCTTCCTTTCATTCCATGCACCTGGCCTCTGCTGCTATCTCCTCTCACCTGGGCTTCAGGCTCTTCCACAAGAGGCCCCTGCCTGACACTGACAGAGCAGGGGACCCTCCCTCTCCCTTCCTGTTCCCTCTGACTATGACTTCATGCTGCAGCCAGCGGGTGCTTTTCAAAGCCCAAACATAGTCATGACATGCCTTGGGGAAGGCCTTCATTGGCCTCCTAATGTTCCCCTATCACAACCAAGGCTATCACCATGGTCTTCAGGTCTTGAACGCTCTTTCATCAGCTTCTAAACACTTCCTTCCCCTCCCCCGCCACCCCAGGTAAAACTCAGCATCAGCCTGGAATGTTTCTCCTCTTGTCCCCTGGTTCATGCCTCCTCAGCCTCCAGCTGTTGGTTCAAATGTTCCTTTCCCCATAAAGCCTTCCATGATCCCTCAGACCAGATTAGGGCCCCGTGGCCTTTCCTTTGCTGCACTGAGCCCAGATGTTAATTATGTTTGTGATTACCAGGATAAGGGCAGTTTTCTTCCTCTAGCCTCCCCCAACCCATGGGCTCCCTTGTCTGTTTTTAAATCCCTGCTGTATTCTCAGTGTAAGGGGGCATGTGAACAGGTCATGGTGCCTGCATAGTGCAGGTTCTTGGTTGACAACATGCATGTAACAGACGAATGTATTCCCTCCAAAGCACTGACAGCATCTAGACTTTTTGGGGACCTCTGCCAGCCTTTCCCAGAGCTGTCTTTTGGCATGTAAACAGCAGAAATGTCACGAGGATAGTCTCCCGCAGGCCTTATTAAAAGTAACAATATAAAACATAATCTCCCCTTAGATGTGGTCAGCAAAGGATAAAGCCACAAATATTTCATCCTGTCAGGACAGTCGAGAGAAAAGATGTGATTAACTCCAAAATTAAAATCAGCCACTCTTCTGAGTCGACCAGCTTATACCAATCATTGAGATATTTAAAGAAAAAAATAGCACTATACACTATAGCCAACAAAAAGTGGTTCTTATTTTATACATAATTTTAAATTTAGGAAAATTCACTGTGTGCTGACTTTAGCAGAAGAGGAGATGAGTCAGCAAATTTCCTTTTGTTTTCCAGCCTGATTCAATAAAAACAAAACCCTAAGAGCTGCATCTGGGTCCTCACCACGAAAAACAATACAAGGCCTCGGACTCTCCTTAAGGGGCTCCTGCTGGAAGGACCAGCTGTTCTGGGCTGTGGGTTTTACTTAGTGAACAACGTTGTTCACTCCCTGTCTTTACCGTAACAAGGCTGACTGCTTGGAATGGCATTCAGAGGAATGGGGGAAGGGAACTGCTGGGTTAAAAGAAAAGTCACCATTTTTCTAATTATAAAAGCAACATGTGCTTGATGCTTCTGGAGATTTGGGGGTGCCAATTAATCTATCTTTCAGTTGCTTCCCCCAGTGCAGATGATCCACAGAGTCAGATGAAGATCAAAATAGAGCATCAGCTTAATGACTGCCAAAAAAGAGGCTTCTGGTATATTCTGGAGAGGATACTAGTTTAGGCCTAGACAGTAGAGAGGCTTCCTGCAATTTCTAACTTCCATCCTCCCCATGCCCCGACCTCTTTCCCCTTCTTCCCAGCCAAAGCCTCAGGACCAATCGTGGGGAAGGTGGAGATGAGGAACACTGCTGCCTAGAGGACTCCATGGAGGGAGGGAGGGGCAAGTCTCACCCACTACTGACCTCAAGGGCTGCCCAACACAGGGGCTGCAGCCACTCCCCAATTAGCAGGGACCATGGATTTTCAGGACCTGTCTCCTCCCACCCTCATCCCTGTAAAGAGACAGTTCCATGGGGAGGATTGGGGGAAGAGGAGGGGAATGGAGCAGACATTCACCCTTTCACACAGTTACCACATGGAAAAGGAGGAGAGGAAAAGTGTGAGCTCCTGCTCCTGTGCACACGTGAATCAGAGAACCCAGAAAAGCACAGAGTCCTGCACCACATAGAGACAACCACTATCAAAGTCCTAGAGCCCTTCCACCCGGGCTGTTTACTAAGATGCCTGGATATGTAGACTTCAGCTTTTGCAATCCAAGTCCCAAACAGACCTGGCAGTTGTTGAACCCGTTTCTCTAGTCCTCTATTTCTTCGTCTTCTTGCTTATTGCATTTTTCCTCCCAAGTGAGAAAAAAGGGGAAAAAGTACTGTGACAGTGAATATTGAGTGTCAACTTGATTGGATTGAAGGATGCAAAGTATTATTCCTGGGTGTGTCTGTGAGGGTGTTGCCAAAGGAGATTAACATTTGAGTCAGCGGACTGGGAGAGGCCCACCCATCCTCAATCTGGGTGGGCACCATCTAATCAGCTGCCAGCATGGCTAGAATAAAGCAGGCAGAGGAATGTCGAAAGACTAGACTGGCTGAGTCTTCTGGCCTTTACCTTTCTCCTGTGCTGAACGTTTCCTGCCCTTGAACATTGGACTTCAAGTTCTTCAGCTTTTGGACTCTTGGACCTACACCAATGGTTTGCCAGGGGCTCTCAGGCCTTCAGCCACAGACTGAAGGTTGCACCGTTGGCTTCCCTACTTTTGAGGTTTTGGGACTTGGACTGGCTTCCCTGCTCCTCAACTTGCAGATGGCCTATTGTGAGGTCTTACCCTGTGATCGTTTGAGTCTGCACTCCTTAATAAACTCCCCTTCATATATACATCTATCCTATTAGTTCTGTCTCTCAAGAGAACCCTGACTAACACTAATACAGATGCCTAAGAAAAAGAAAACTAGTAAGGGAGATTGTAACAGAATGCACAAAACTATTCAAATAACTTTGAAAGCGTATTTTACACATTCTAGAGATGTCTGTATTAGACAAGCACTGTTCACCATCATAGATCGTGGACATTTGGAAGACTGGAGCCTATTGTTGTGGTATTTCTAAGATCTCTCCTTTCAGTTTCTTTCCGAAATAACTATTTACACTGTGGAGATAGCCTTAGTGCTGAGTCTGAAAACATATTTTAAATGAGATCTTAGGGGGGTAAAAGAGGACATAAACGTCAAATGTGAACTCATGGCCCCGCCCATCACTTATTTATGAGGTTGATCCACAGATCTTTACTTTAGGACACCATCTTTCTCTGTACTCTAGGTTCTTATATATCCATCTGCCTACAGAACACCTGTACTTGGCTGTCCTATGACAAACTCAACACAGACAAACCAAGACTCATCTCTTCTGCCTTCCAACCAACAACTGCTCCTTAATGGTACCAGTGAGAAACAAATTGCCCATCCAATGGCCTAAGCGGAAGGGAAAGTCCCACTGATGACACCTCCCCCACCCTCTATCCCCTGATCCTGTCTCCTTCGACTTCCCAAGCACTCTTGACTCTGGCCAATTGCTGACCATTCCAAGGCCCACATCTGTAGGCAAAATTTTCACTAACTACAATGGGCCCATAAGAAATCTTCCTGTCTTCTGTCTACCAATATTCCTACCAATCTTTCTTCCATTCTGTCAACAGAGACCCTTTCTAAATCACAGAACTGAACAGGCCATTCTGCTGCATGAGAACTTCCTATGGCTCCCAATTTTCAATAGGTAAAGTTGAAACTCTTTAGTATGGAAAGGTTTCATCCCCATCTTGCTCTTCTTCTTTGCCCACTTTTAAAGACCCAGATTAATGTTACTTCCTTAGTGAAATGGCCTCCAAAGAATTAAAATCAGCCACAATTAAAATACCACAATGGTATTTTGTACACATCTCCTATTATAGTAATTATATTAAAACATGTTTTTTAAATGTCTTTAAAATGCTCTGTGCCTCTCCAGTAGAATTTATATGCTGAGGAATATATTTTAGTCAGCCTATCTCCCCATAGCCTAACAGTGTCTGCAAACAGGAGGTGCTGAATAAATGTTTGCTGAGTGAATAGATGAAGAAATGAATTTTACATGGCATCACTTAAGACAATGCAATGCTAGATGGATAATTTTATTAAAAATCTAGTATATGCGAGATGCTATGTGAGGCTCTATGGGGGTAGGAAAGGGAGAGATAGCATTCCCCACTCACATCGCTATAAGAAACAGTATAGGTTATCATAGAAGAAATACTATCAGTTATAATACTTTTAATCTGAAGATGTTAATGGATTGAATTACCTTAGTAGATACACTAATGTCGAACTATCCTTGCATTCCTCAGTTAAGTATAATTTGGTCAGAAGTATTTTTTAAATATGTACTGGATAGGGTTTGTAAAGTTTACTTAGGATTTTTGCAACTACGTCCATAATTGAAACTAGTCTGTAGGATTCATTTTGTGCATGCTCTTTTTCTTGTTTTAGAAGCTCCTTCCACACCCTCCTTTAAAAAAATTATTCTTTTTTTCTCAGGAACTATTTGTTTCTTATATGTTAGTTAAAACTCACCAGCTAAATCATTTGAGTCTGATCTTATTTTTGTGAGTAAATATTAAAAATACTATTAAAAATTTCTTTATATAGTTATATTTAAATTTTCCTCTTTCACCTTGAACCAGTGTTAATAATTTTACATTTCTAAGAAAATGATTAGTATTGTTCACAACATTCTTGTGATTTAAAAAATCTCTGAATAAAAATATTTATATCCCTCTTTGCATTCTTAATATTATTTACTTGGGAATTCTTTCTTTCTTAATTTTATAAATGTTTTGTCCATTTTATGAATATTTTCAAAGCACCAGCTTTTGGTTTAATTCATCTTCTCTCTCTCTCTTTTTTTTTTTTGGTCTTCCTTTTCATTAATTTCTGCTCATTTAAAAAATCTTCATTTCTGAGAGAGGTATATTTAAATCTCCCACTCTGTGAATGTGTCCAGACATTTTCAGTGACTTGCTTTATGAATTAAGCTTATCAATTTTACATCTAGAGACTTTTCTTTTGAGGAAAAATTGTAAAATGCTGTCAGTATTGAAAGCTTTTTTGGTAACCTTCTAGGAACCAAACAAGCTTTAGCCCATAATGTCTAATCTCTAATGGTTTTTTGTTTTGTTTCGGATTTTAAGAACTCCTTTAATTAGGAGCTGGGCTAAAGCTTAGTTCTAGATGAATCTATAATTAGATTTAAAAGTTATATCTGGATTCTGTCATTTATTGCTTTATATATTTTGAGACAATTTTGTTAGCATATACAGTGTCAAAATTCTTTTACTACCTTTCTAAGTTGCTCCTTTTATCATTACAGAATTACCCCCTTTATCCCTATTAATGTCATTTTTGCCTTAAGATCTCGCTTCTCTGATGTTACCACTATAGCAGCTTTTTTTTTTTTTTTTTGGATTAAGATTTGTCTACAATATCTTTTCCCATTCCTTTTCTTTGTTCTCACAACCATTTTATATTTTGGGTGTGAATCTTGTAAAAATGATGTAGCTGGATTTTATTTTAAATTCTAAGCAGATTATCTGTTTTCATTTTCACAAAGAGATTCTGTCTATTTACATATAATGAGATTAATATGTTGACCCATTTTTATCTTACTATTTTATGTTTTTCTATTCTTTAAATCGTTATATTTAAAAATTGCAGGACACACTCTTATCAAAATCTAAAGTTAATCAGCATGTCTATTATTCTCTAGTACAATACAAATTCTTAAACTGTTTTAAATCTATTAGCTCATCTGGTTTTAAACCACCCAAATTGGGTCACTGTTGTAACAGCCATTTTAAGAAGCTTATTTAAATTTATTCACATGCATTATTTTGCTTAGTAGTGCCTCTGACTTCCTGTCCTTGCTGCTGGTGATCAATTTCCTTCCTACTGAGCTATTCTTTGTTAGTTACCCTTTGGTAGATACCTTCGTTGGAATCTGAGGGTAGTAAATTCTCTCATCTTTGTATGAAAATGTCTATTTCATTTTTATTCTTATAAAATAATGAATATAGGATTGAGACTGACAATAATTTTTCCTTAGCTCTCAAGTTTTAATTGCATAGTTACTAATGAAAAGTTTGTTGTTGGTTTAGTTGTCATTATTTTGTACAAATCTCTCTTTTGCCTCAAGTGGTTTTAAGAGTTCATCTTTGGTGTTCTGCATTTTCATCATAAGCTGTCCTGGAGTATATTTAGTTTAGTTATTCCAAGTTATTCCAAGTTATTCACCTCCTTGGTGGATTTTCCTCAAGACTCATGTCTTTCTTCAATTCAGGGACAGACTCGTCACACTCTGATTAAACATGGCTTGTTTCCTGTGTGTGTTTTTAAATTTTATGTATTTTCATTGTGGAATTTCTATTAGACCCATTCTGTTCTCTTTAATTTTTTTCTCTGATTTTTCCATTATCTCTTATGTTCTCAGAGGTCCTAATTCTTGTTTCTCTTGTCTGCTGATGCTTGTGTACAATGGCTTTTTGCATTGTGTGGCTTGTAATTTGGATTTGGGGCTCATCTTTAATATTTTTATTACTTTTTCTTCCATGAGGGCATCTCATGTTATCTGGGTTATAGAAATATTCCTACAGAACTATTTTGGGTTGGCTTATGCCTGGGCCCATGGGAGTTTCACTGATGTGGGACCAGTTTTGAGGTCAATATCTTGACTGGGAATTCCATTCCTATGCTGGTATTAAAAATGTGGACATAGGCCCAGACTATTCCCAACATCCACACATGAGACTAACTGGGGTTTCAATGTCTTCATTTTTTATGAAATCTTTTTTCAATCCAAGACACCTGGCAAACAATTCTTCCTCCCAGCCCCCATCCCTGGATTGGAAGAATTCTTTTTGTCTCTTTTTCACAGAAGAAAGCAGCTCTCCTGGGGATCTGGCTTTTGTGGGATTCTCAGTTGCAGGCGGTTACTTCTCTTTTCCCAAACCCAAGCACCAGGCCCTCTTTCTGGGTCTTGAACAGCCCTTTGGGTCTTTGAATAGCCCTTTGGTGAGCCCCAACTCACCAGCCCGTGTTCAGGAATAACATCCCCTCTTTGTTTCTGCCTCTTGGGGATTTTGCTGACTCTCTCTTGAGCTTGACCAGGCATTAGCAAAAATTCTTAAATGTTTATATTTTATCCAGGATGTCCATGTGTTTTCTTTGGGCTGGGAGAGCTACAGCAGCTCATTCCACCAAGTTCCTGGAAGGCTGCAGGTATCAGCTTTTAAGTGCCAAGTGTCAAACAAGTGATAAAGAAAAGTGTTGGCGTCATGCAGAGAAGGGAGGAATCACTGCAGACAATAATGGCTACTTGACAAGCTTCAGTGATAAGGGAGAAGCATAAAGCCTGCCTCTAGCTCATCCTTTTTAAAATAAATACCCACAGCTCTTTAAAACAAGTAACCTTCCTCCTTCCCAGAGGGCAGCGACTCTGTCCTATTCTCTCTGAATCCCCATATTCACATGTGGGACAGATCACGGAGAGTACACAGTAAACATTTGTTAAAGCAACAAATGAAGTGGGCATTTTGTCCAGGACACAGCTAAAAGTTCAAATACCAGAAACACTGCCTGAGAGGGGATAAATGTCATGTTACAGTAACACCCACGATATAGAATCGTATCCACATTGCGGATACATTCAGAATAGGTTAAGCAGAATCCGTTTTCTTTTAAAGTTCTTTAAGGCACCTCAGAGTTTAATGTAGCCAAGTTCAGTCCAGGCATGGCTGCCTTCCAAGCCATCTCTAACTGGCTAGGTTTTCTAAAAAGGATTTGCCGAAATGAGCATCCATAGTCCTTGGAAGGTGGTTTCAAGGTTCAGCTCTGCCATAAAGCCATTCCCTCAAGGGCTGTCCGTGCACATACCTGGCCAAGGCTGGTGTTTTGGAGTTACAATGGAATGCCTACCACTAAGGGACACAACAGCGCTTCTTGTGGGGGTGGGGGGCGGCTAAGAATCTGGACATGTGATTTTGCTCCAAATAAAATGACTACAAAGTTTAAGCACAGATCCAATGGTGTAAGATTATGGTGATCCCAACGTGCCAGAATTACCGTGTAATTTCGAGCGAGGGAGACATCAGTACCGTCTTGCAGATAGTGGGTTTCTGTGAAACTTCTGGCAATGAGACCTCTGTGGAAAAATAAAAACACCATAAAAAGATGAGTGCAGAATTGCATTGATACATTGTTGTAAATGTCTAGGCTATAGGGTAGCAAGATTGTGACCTCCTTTTTTTTTTTTTTAACAGATAATCCAAGGAGGCTCCCATTAAGCACTTCCTGGTTTATGTTCTCCAGGGAGAATTCAGAGGAGACTCAGACAACAGAGTCAGATATGCGTCCTTGGAACAATAGCCACACACTCAGTGTGGAACCCTCCCCCTCTCCCTTCCTCCCACCTCATTCCTTCATGCGCACACTGGGTGCACACACTTGCAAACACACACGTGTGCACACACATATACTCTTCAATGAATAGTACAGGCAGATTTCTAATTTGGGAAAATCTCCCGCCTGGAAGTCACAATCTCAGCCAATTGGAATCAATGGTTGAACCACCCGCTGGGAAAGTCATTCTGATTCACAGCAGTGCCTCTGCTGGCTCCCCCGCAGGTGAGAGAACCGGCTGACAATATTGAAATGTCACAGAAGAGAATAGAACAGCAGTGAAATGTTAAAAGCAGCGATGTATGTATGAGGTGAGGAAAAATGATTTTGCACACCCTGAAATATTGAATTTCTAAGATAAATTGAGAGGGGGAGGAAACCCCCTGTTTATTCTAACTATTAATAAAACTGTATGCAGTCTACCAGAACTTCATTAAAGACTGCAAAGCATGGGTTACTTAGGTTTTAAATTATTTTCCAATGTCTTACATAACATGCACTATTTTATCCTGTTCAACACAACCACAGGATGTATTTCCTGTGTAACTACCGCTGCCAGGTGCTAGCTGCTGGGATACAAAGACAAGTAGGAACAGCCCCCATCTTGATGACACCACGAGCTGGTAGGGTGATGGGTGACACAGAATCCAGTGTGAAGGGAGCGATCAAAGTGTAGAAACCGAGGCCTTCTGGGGCAGGAGAGTAGGGTCTGGAGGCAGGGAACATAAGGTCGATTCATGCTGACTCTCTAGAACTAAGTCAAATGGAAACACTTCAGCTATGACAGGAAATATCCTTTCCATTTACATAGGGTGTACAGCGATTAAATGACTTTGTAACTTTACCTCATCCCCTTCATTTACATAGGGCATACACCAAGTAACCAATGGAAACCTCCAGAGGGTATTTAAATCCCAGAAAATTCTGTAACGGGGATCTTGAGTACCTATGCTTGGGCCCCCTCACACCCTGTGGAGCGTAATTTCATTTTCAATAAATCTCTGCTTCTGTTGCTTCATTCTTTCCTTGTTTTGTTTGTGCATTTTGTCCAATTCTTTGTTCAAAACACCAAGAACCTGGACATCCTCCAGCAGTAACACTTCTGGGTGCATGGATGCCCTTCAGGTGGAGCCTCCCACAAGGGAAAGGCTTTGCAGAGGGAGCCGACAACTACTGGGCCCAAACGATGGAGGAGGAGTCGGCCGGGCCCAGGAGGGGGTGGAAGGAGAGGGGAAATCCAGGCAGATAATGTCAAAGTCAGGGCCTGAAAGGCCTGGAGTCTGGGGAGCTGGGCTGGTGGAAGACACAGAAAGGCTCTAAACACAACGTGCGTTTTCTGTATCTAGACAACAGGGAGTCAAGAGTTGCTTTAAATACTGAACTTTGTGGATGGTGAAGGTGCTGCCTGCCCTTTCCTGTCTTCAGAGGAAGACACTCTCCACTCTTCACACCGTTTGGTTCTGTTGGGGAGGGGAGGGGCTCCTCCACTCCTGATCCGGAGATGAACACGTGACCCAAGCTAAGCCCATCACAAATCTTCCCTACAGCATGTTGAGCTGGGATGTCTGGGGATGAGGTCTTTCTGCTTTGTTCTCAAGGCTCTGAGAATGTGGCCACCACCTCCATCCCGGTCCCTTACTTCAGGAGAAAGCTGGTCAGAGAGAACAAAGCTGTCACCCTCAGGCAGGGACAAAAGGCAGGGAGAGGGAGATGGACCTGCTGCCCCTGGGGCCTGCTCCCCCTCTCCTCCTCCTCATAAGTCCTTCTCTTCTGCCTATGCTGGCTGGAGCTGGGTTTTGCAACCAGAGTCCTGATCAGTATGGCAGGGAAGGAAAAGAAGCGGGAATATGCAAATGTCAGAGATGAGAAGCACTTTCCTTACACAGTCAGAGTTCCTTAGACCCCCTCCCAGCCAAGTTCAGAACTGAGAGTCAGCTCCTTGTTTTACATGGATTGCAATACGTTGAGGATATGCCTGGCTTAAATCAGTTAGACCCTGATGGCAGGTCTCCGCTGCAGTCTACTTTACAGCGAGTGTTTGAGACAGTGTGCGGAAAACATAAAACACAGACGGGCCCTCGCACTCACTGGCAAAGGCACGTGGGCCTCCCAAGTGCTGCCCCTCACTCTCCTCAGCAGTGCACACGTCGTGCCAGAGAAAGTTGCCCTCCTTGGAAGTGCTGGGCTCTCAAACCCCTGTCTTCTAAACTCACCTCCTCTGAGCTGCCAGAGGGGCTGCCTGGGCAGGCTCATTCACAGGGCACCCCGGCCCTGTCACGCGGTCAGGAGCAAAGGAGAGGAAGAGGGGAGGAAGAGGGGAGGGAGAGCAGGTAAGGCAGTGGGAAGGTGACAGTGCCCTGAAGAGAGGAGTATGAAGAAGGGGTAGTCCTTGGTCACAGGCAGAGAGCTCCAGGAGGGTGGAGGGGTCTGGCGACCCTGACAATGGAGCTGCAGCAGGTGAGCCCAGGTCAAGGCGACAGGCGAGGTGAACGAATGCTCCACAGCACAGTTCCAAAGGGAAGCAGAGAGGCAGGATGTGAAAACCAGAGATTGGGACTTGAGGGGAATAACTGGAGGGATGGGGCTGAGAGGGGACATGGGCGAAGCTGCAGAGGAACAGGCAGAAGGATGCAGAGCACAGAGGGACACACACAACACAGGACAATGTGCAGAGCACGAGGTAATGCACACAGCACGGGAGGATGCACAGAGCACAGGGAGAGGATGCACAGAGCACGGGGAGAGGATGCACAGAACACCGGGAGAGGAGGCACAGAGCACAGTGGGAGGCACAGAGCATGGAGGGGAGGATGCACAGAGCACAGGGGAGCACAGAGCACCGTGGGAGGCACAGAGCATGGAGGGGAGGATGCACAGAGCACAGGGGGAGGCACAGAGCATGGAGGGGAGGATGCACAGAGCACGAGGAATGCACAGAGCATGGGAAGATGCACAGAGCATGGGGAGAGGATGCACAGAGCATGGGGAGAGGATGCACAGAGCATGAGGAGAGGGTGCACAAAGCACAGGGGGAGGATGCACAGAGCATGGGGAGAGGATACACAGAGCATGGGGAGAGGATGTACAGAGCACGGGGAGAGGATGCACAGAGCATGAGGAGAGGGTGCACAAAGCACGGGGGGAGGATGCACAGAGCACAGGGAGAGGAGGCACAGAGCACAGTGGGAGGCACAGAGCATGGAGGGGAGGATGCACAGAGCACAGGGGGAGGCACAGAGCACCGTGGGAGGCACAGAGCATGGAGGGGAGGATGCACAGAGCACGAGGAATGCACAGAGCATGGGAAGATGCACAGAGCATGGGGAGAGGATGTACAGAGCACGGGGAGAGGATGCACAGAGCATGAGGAGAGGGTGCACAAAGCACGGGGGGAGGATGCACAGAGCACAGGGGGATGCACAGAACATGGAGGGGAGGATGCACAGAGCATGGGGAGGATGCACAGAGCACGAAGAGAGGATGCACAGATCATGGGGAGAGGGTGCACAGAGCACAGGGCAGGGATGCACAGAGCATGGGGCAGGGATGCACAGAGCCTGGGGCGGGGATGCACAGAGCAGAGGTGGGGGGTGGATGCACAGAGCACGGCGGGGAGGATGCAGAGAGCACGGGACAGGGATGCACAGAGCACGGAGGGGAGGATGTGCAGAGCATGGGGGTGGGAATACACAGAGCACCGCGGGGGAGGATGAGCAGAGCATGGAGGGGGGATGCACAGAGCACGGCGGGGAGGATGCATAGAGCACGGGGAATGGTTGCACAGAGCACGGGGAGAGAGGATGCACAGAGCACGAAGGGGAGGATGCACAGAGCATGGAGGGGGGATGCACAGAGCATGGAGCATGCAGCTAAGGATGCACACAGCCTATTCTCTACTGAGCCAGAACCCACAGTGGCCTCAATAGTCTTAAAAAAGAGCACACTGCCAGGCACGGTGGCTCACGCCTGTAATCCCAATACTTTGGGAGGTTGAGGCGGGCGCATCACGAGGTCAGGAGATTGAGACCATCCTGGCTAACACTGTGAAACCCTGTATCTACTAAAAATACAAAAAATTAGCCGGGCGTGGTGGCGGGCGCCTGTAGTCCCAACTACTCAGGGGGCTGAGGCAGGAGAATGGCATGAACCTGGGAGGCAGAGCTTGCAGTGAGCCGAGATCGCGCCACTGCACTCCAGCCTGGGCGACAGAGCCAGACTCCATCAAAAAAACAAAAAAAAAAAACAAAAAAACAAAAAAAAACAAAACAAAACAAAAAAAAGGAGCATACTTGACCAGCTTCAACATTACAGAGAAAGGAAAGGAAGAATTTAATGTAGATTAAGTTATATTATTACTTATATTATTTACTATGTATTTGTACTTCTATCACATATTTTATTAATATTTTAGCAATTCAGGTCTTAACAATGTTGAAATCTTATTTGAATGAACAAGGTATATAAATACCTAATATTAAGGGGAGTGATGGGTGCAGACATTTGTAGAACAAAGGTACATCATTCGAAGGCTTCTGACCAGGCTTAACTGAAAGCTGGTTTGGACAGATGGCCAAGGAGAAAAGTCATTTTACGTATGAGGGAGATGAAAAATCCATCAGGAAAGCTGGGGATTAGAGAAAACGAGCTTTTGATAGACAACTGTCAGCAAACTGGAGGACAGAGTAATTTTAGGGTTAAAAAGCAGTAAAATTAATTAGAAGGTTTTGAAATGTGACTCAGAACAGCAATACAAAGTCCTAAAACTACCCACTCCTCATCGTCATCCAAGTGTCATCGGAGCTAAGCAGAAATACAACCACAGTCATGCTTGGAGCTCTGGAGAGTTCTTAAGCACTGTGTTCTGTTTCCTCTTATCTAAAGAGAGTGGAACAGGGGCTTGTGCTTACAGCCCTGACCATGCCCCACTGCTGCCGAGGCACTAAATGATATGTTCCTTTTCGAGTTTTTCTTATACAGTCTGGAAAAGAAATCTTGATTTACAGATAAGATGCAGTCATACCACTTGTGCATATTGTATCTTCTCAAGACATTTTGAAGGCAAGCCAGGGGAGGGGGAAGGGAAAGAGAGGAACAGGAGGAGAGCCAGCAAAAATTCATGCTCAGCGTACAACGGAGTCTTGCAAAATGCAGGCAGTGAATGTTAACGTGCGCTCACCACAAAAATGGTAACTGGGAGGTAACACATTTGTTTATTAGCTAGATTCAACTATCTCCTTCAAAACAACATGGTGTGCCCAACAAAAACATGCAATGATCTGTCCATTTAAATAGCTAAATACCTAAATAAATGCCAACTCCCCCCACCTCCAAAAAAAAGCCCCAAACTGATGTTGGGCTTCCCAGTGCTATGAGCTGGGAAGAACAGGCAGCTTCCTTGGTTTCCTCTGAGGGGTTTGAATGAGAGATGGAGGGAAGCAATGTGATCTGATATCTGAACTCCTTCCCAGCTCTCCCTTCCAGGAATCTGTGCTTCTGCAGCCAAGACTCCAGGTGTCACGTGCTCCACACCCTTGGGAATGAACCCACCATGCAGGGCTTTGTGTGCCCCTGCTCCCTGCTCTGACTTTCTCAGGTCCTGCTTGGAGATCACGCTGCCGTCCCTGCTAAAACTCTTTAGTGTCTTCCTGTTGGCCCTGGGATGAAATCCCAATGCCTCCCCATGGCCTCCGAGGTGCTTGAAACCTCATGCTGCCCACCCTCCCACCACACTGTGCTCATTTTTCCCTCTAGCTCATGCTACTCTAGCCAACACTGGCCTCTGGTTGGTTCTAGAACATTCCAGACCCTCTCCCTCTGAGGGCCATTGCACCTGCTGTGCCCTGTGTCTGGAACATTCTTTACATGGCTTTTCATGTAGCCAGCTCCTTTTAATCCTTTTGCTCTTGGTTTCAGTGTTGTCTCCCCAGAGGGTCCTTTCCTGATCTCTTATCTAAAGCAGCCCCATCACCACTCTTAGCCCCCATTGCAGTCCTCCTTTGGTTTTCTGCCTGGTATTCCTATTTTGTTTATGCATCTCCTTACTTATTTATCTCTACCTTCAAGAATGTGAGCCACAGGAGGGCTCCTGGGTCATCGCTGTGTCCCTCACTTCCACCTCCTCCTGGCTGTAAGCATTAATAGCTGCTAAACACTCACCCTGGGCCAGGCACTGTGCTGAGCTCCTGATATCTCATTTAATCCATATATTATCTGGCCCATGGATACTATTTTTTTAATCCCTATTTAAAAGAGGAAACCAAGACACAGCAGGGTCAAATGACCTGCCCAAGGTCATGCCAACCATGACAGTGTCCGGGTGGTTTTGCTTTAGAATTTGTGCTCTTAACCACTGTGTGGCGCTACCAGACCTTACAGGATGGTCAAGCAATATTGACGGAGTGTTTGCTGCAGGTGCTGTGCTAAGTGCTGAATACATATGTGTTGAGCAGATGAATACATGAATGAATAAGTGAATCTGAGGAGCACGCGGCAGGCAATGCCCCTTTTGCTTCGGGCTTTCTGTTCCTTCCTGGGTGATACATGTCCCACATCTTTCTCCAGCACCATGACTTGCCAGGGAGCATGGATGAAACTGAGAAGGCGCTGGATGGAGGTTTTCTAAGATGTGTGCCTAATTTAAAAGGGGCCGGGAGTCAAAGCCCCCTGGAGAGAACTAAGGGGGGTGGATTGACAATGGCAGTATTGGAAATGTGACAGCAATGGCCTTGGAGCCTGCAGATTTCCCCAAAGAGAAAATCCAATTAGATGGACTCTCTTATGTCAGCAAATGAAAACAGAAGGTGAATGCATAATTTCATGAGAACATTCTTTTTCTCTGCTTATTAGATTAGCTGATCTAACAAGGCACTCTGTTTCTCTCAATACCAGGAAGTAAAATGCATTTTAACTGTGCCAGGAGTTGATTTTGCTATTTGCCATTTGTTGTGGGATGACACGTGACACCTAAATATTCTCTCATTTAGACTATATCTAGCATGCTGCACAATGGGAATAAGGTGCTCCAGGAGGCCCCACTGGTGAAGGACACAGACCCACAGTGGTCAGGGCTCCATGACAGGGACATGCCCAAAGCACCACTGGAGCCCCAGGAAAGGCTTCCAACCCAGAAGTCAGCCTGGGGAGGGTGTATCCAAGGGAGCCGGGAAAGATGGGGAAGAACGAGCTGGGCTGGTGGGGGAAAGGTGAGGAGAGGAATGGGAAATGGGGAGGAGAGCATTCCACGAGAGGGGACTGCATTCTCCAAGGCATGGGGGCACAGAGACAGCACGCTAGTGGGCAACGCACAGAGGGGAGGCGAAATGACGTGGATGCCACATGGTCAGGGTGCAGGGCCTGAGGCAGGGAGACCCGCTGCTGCTGAGACAGGCAGGCTGGGGACAGAACCTACATGCTGCCCAACACTGCTGACTTTATCCTGTGCCATGCGGAGCCGCCGAACACGGAAGGGACCTGAACAGACATGAGCTTCAGAGCCACAGGCGGTTCTGACAGCCACATGGATGAGACTTGGAGGGGAAAGAGAAAAAAACAGGCTGCAGGAAGGTTAGCAAGGAGGCTGGTGCGAGCGTCCACACAGAGCACCAGGCCAGGAGACAACGGGATGGGAAATTCAGGCGGCCCCAGAATCAGGAACTGCATGACAGACTGAGGACTCTTGCGTGATGTCAACAGAGATGGGTGACTCATAAAGGAGAGAAGAGACATGAGTTCAGTCTTAGCCATGGATGTAGTTTAGATACTTGTCCCTACTCAAATCTCACATTGAATTGTAATCCCCAAAGCTGGAGGTCAGGTCTGGTAGGAGGTGTTTGGATTGTGGGGGTGGATCCTTGATGGCTTGGTGCTGTCTTCATGAGAATGAGTTTTTGCAAGATCTGGTCATTTAAAAGCATGTGGCACCTCCTCCTCCCACCCCTTCCTCTCACTTTCTCCCGTTTTCATCATACGAGGTACATGCTTCCACTGCACCTTCCAAAGCTGAGCAGATGCCGATGCTATGCTTCCTGTAAAGCCTGCAGAACTGTGAGCCAATGAAACCTTTTTGCTTTATAAATTACCAAGTCTCAGGTATTTCTTCATAGTAATGCAAGAATGTCCTAATCCAGCCATGCTCAGTACTGAGAGCTGTTCTCTTTCTTGGACACGTCATGGGAGCAGGTGACTCCTACAGTTTGGAGACACATGGTGTCCACCCTCATTTAGAGAGGATAAGTAGACTCCCATCCTTTTTCGCCGAGTACTGTATTTTCTGATTTCAAAATCTTTGGATATACTGGCTGAAAATGATTATTTAGAATTTGCATGAAAATATTACTATGTAGGTAAAGTTCTTCCTGATAAAATTTCTTGCATTTCTGAAATGATTTGAGTATTGACTCAAAACATGAATGACCTCCAAATTGCTTTCAGATCAATATTGAAATTATCCGACTTTAACTTTACCCTTACATAATTTAGTTACACAGCTTGAATGAGATGGATTTCATTAAGATGACATATGTTACACTCCAAAGCATGGGAGAGCTGAAAGAAACCCCATGGCCCCAGGAGTGAATCAGCCTTTCTCTTGTGTTCTGCCAGGATTCTGTAACAAGACTTTCCCTATTCGGCCTTATTTCTTGTTTACTTGTCTTCCTCCCACACTGGGTTGAGCTAAAAAGCAGAAACAACACCTCTAAACCCAACACAATGCCTAGCATAGAAGAAGTGCTTCGTAAATAAACGAATGAGAAACTGAATCGTCATCACAGAAAAGCAACCCAATCTGGACAGAATGTGTCGGAACTAATTGGATCAATTAAAAATAAAAGAAATATGCTTCAAATTGCTTACACTGATCATACAGGGGGTATGGGGTGGGGACAATCTCATTCATTCCTTCATTATTTCAAGAATTCTGAATGTTCTCCGGTCATCCAGATCAATGCTGACAACATGTTATCAATTTCAAAACTGCTTAAATGAGGGAAACGGGGAAAGAAAAGTAAGAGAGTGGCATCAATTACTTAGAATATGAAAAAACTCATTGATGACATGTCAACTTTTTCCTATTATTTCTTTGAAGACCACACATATTGTTTGAGGGTTTAATTATTCTGTACAGCATATTCATGCCATGCCAAAGTGTCACAAGACAGTTCTTGTTTGTCAATTAACACCAGCAGGCAGTATAGATACTCTTTGCAATTAAATCATGCCAGGCAATGCAGGCTTCAGTGATTTCTTCCTGGTAGATCCATTTGGTATTCGAACAAAGTATCCAACCGAGTTTTTTGCTGAAGATTTAGTTTATCATGTCATCATTCCACAAATTACAAAATCATTCATATATAAATTTGGGTAATGGATTTCTTTTATTAGAATGTGGAAATACAGCTACAAATACTTTCATATGTGGGACTAAGGGCCAGGAGCTTTAACAAAACATAGCATCCAATAAAGATCATAATTAAAAATCATGATCAGGATTTTCCAAGTTACTAAAATGATATCCTTTAATGAAAACTGTCTATTCCTCAATCACAGCTAAATAAATATAGAGAAAACATCCGGAAGGCAAACGGTACGCACCCTGCATCCTCTGAAAACACTCACTCTGGTTTTCAGCAGAAACTCTAGACTAGCTGCAATCATGAAGATCTTCGTGCTGCTATCATTGGCTTTTCTGGACTATTTTATGAAAAGATTAGACAGTTGAAAGATTCTCTGTAAAACCAGTGTACTGAGGTATAAAATAAGAGGAGAAAAATGAAAAAGAAGAATGGAAGACATCTGGTATTTCTCACATCTCAACTTTGCTCAAACTTCTTTCAGAACTTTGTCTTTGCAAATATTTATGCTTCTTTTTTATGGCAAAAGTTATCATAGCCTGGTAAATAACTCGTGGTCTGGGTTCTCGTCTTGGAGAATGAAAGCAGAGCATCGCCGCCACCACCCTCAAGGCCTTGCCCTCATCATCTCGCCACCTTCCTCCTGCCCCTGTTCACTGTTTGCTCACAGGGTGTCAGGCCTTGGGGCATTCACTTTATTTTATTTTTTTTTGAGACTGAATCTCTCTCTGTCACCCAGGCTGGAGTGCAGTGGTGCGATCCTGGCTCACTGCGACATCTGTCTACCAAGCTCAAGCAATTCTCCTGCCTCAGCCTCCCGAGTAGCTGGGATTACAGGCACACACCATACGCCTGGCTAATTTTCTGTAGTTTTAGTACAGATGGGGTTTCGCCATGTTGGCCAGGCTGGTCTTGAACTCCTGACACCTATCTCAGCCTCCCAAAGTGCTGGGATTACAGGCGTGAGCCACCGTGCCCAGCCGGGGGCATTCACTTTTGATATGCACTTCTTTACTTTATCTTGAAAGAGACTCTGCAGGGTAAGGACTGTAATTGCCTGCTTGATAAGGAAGAGGAAGCACTCAGAGAGGTTAAGTGACTTGTCCAAAGCCACCCAGCTGAGCCCTGGAGACTAAAACTGACTCTATTTAGCTCCAAAGACCACCTGTTCCTAACCGCTGGTCGACACTGCCTTCCCAGGAAGCAGCATTAGCATGTGGTTCTGACGGTCTGAAAAATAAGCAGCAACAAATCAAATTCCGTGTTTTTCTGAAATAATTTTTCCTCCATGTTGGAAGAGACACTTGAAAATGGTGCTATGCTATTTCTCTTCACATGCAATTCAATTTTGTTACAAAATCCAAATTATTTTTGGATATAATTTCAGTATTTTGGGATCCTAACTATTTAAACTGTACATCTGTAAGAACAATGGAGCACGTACATTCCATTTTTCTTCTGTTATTCTCCATTTACTAAAATATTCAAAATGATCAAAACAACTTTTGTTTTCCCCTGGAATAAAAAAAGCTTCCTTTGCCCAGCTCTTTCTCATTTAGTTTCACAAACTATATTAAATAAAACTGTGGATACAGCATTTTGGAAGCTGTAGGGGACAATAAAGTTTCCTGCAAAATAACTTCTTAATATACTGCTTCCATTATAAGTCACAAATACACAGAATTTTGGGTCAAATCATGTGACACTGAGATATGCTGTTATGATTGTCTTTTGAGACTGTTCAGATGAGCCTATCTGTTCATGAACGGAGAGTTCATAGCCACCCCTTTGGACTGCTGCAGACTCAGTGGAGGCCTCTGTAAGAACAGGAGGGCTGGCTTGTCAACTGGCTGAAATGTACGAGCAGGTAGAAACTGATGGGCTTCCACCTTTGCAGCTCTCCAGCTGGCATGAGACTCAGTCTTAAGGCTTTGGGCTGTTTTCACCCCTTTTAAATGACTAGATACAGTTTGCAAGTCTTGGATGAGGACTTACATACCATTTCAGGCAGTTTTTTTTTTTGAGACGGAGTCTCGTTTTATCACCAGGCTGCAGTGCAGTGGCATGAGATCTTGGCTCACTGCAACCTCCACCTCCCGGTTCAAGTGATTCTCCTGCCCCAGCCTCCCGAGGAGCTGAGACTACAGGCATGTGCCACCACACCCACGTAATTTTTGTATTTTTAGTAGAGTTGGGGTTTCACCATATCGGCCAGGATAGTCTCCATCTCTTGACCTTGTGATCCATCCGCCTTTGCCTCTCAAAGTGCTGGGATTACAGGCATGAGCCACTGTGCCCGGCCTCAGGTTGTTTTTAATGTGTCATGATTGCCTTCCTAGTTTGAGATCTATCAAGTTTCAGTAACACAATTTTAAGAAAAAAAAACATCAGATACAGGGGAAAAGTTGTAAACCTGATAAATGATTACTTCCACTGACAGTAAAGCCCCACGCCCACTTCTCTCAGAATGAATCGCAAAGGTAGATTTAGTAGGTCAGCTTACGTTGCATTCTTCAAATGTTTCTACCAACACAGGTAAAACAGTCATTTCTCTTAAACTTCAAAATTTTCCTTCTTCCTTTAAGAAAACAAGAGTTGGCCGGGCGCGGTGGCTCAGCCTGTAATCCCAGCACTTTGGGAGGCAGAGGCGTGTGGATCACGAGGTCAGGAGATCGAGACCATCCTGGCTAACACAGTGAAACCCCGTCTCTACTAAAAATAGAAAAAATTAGCTGGGCGTGGTGGCGGGCACCTGTAGTCCCAGTTACTCGGGAGGCTGAGGCAGGAGAATGGCATGAACCCGGGAGGCAGAGCTTGCAGTGAGCCGAGATTGCGCCACTGCACACCAGCCTGGGCGACAGAGTGAGACTCCGTCTCCAAAAAAAAAAAGAAAGAAAACAAGAGCTGGCTGTAACAGTAGCAACAGATCAGTCACTAAGCAGCATCAGTCACTAACGTTCATTTGAGCTCTTCCTAAGCAAAGGCACTTTACATGTATTTTAAAATTAACTTTTACAACAATCTTGGCAGGCAGGTACTTATTTGTATATGAGACACTGGAGGCAAAGAGAGGTTAGGCAACTTTGCCGGGGTCACACAGCTGGCACTGTGTAGGCATTTCGACTTCAGAGCTCTTATTGCTGTGCTTATATGAATTCTATTTCTCCTTAGTCTGACTTTTGCCTTTTCTGCCCATATTCCTTTGAAGGGACAACTATACTTAACATAGCAATCTCTCTTTGAAAGCAATTATAAAGAATTTGGAGTGAGTTGGGTGAATCTATTTCCCACTTATTGCCAGGGGTCAAAACTGAAAGGAACAACGAGGAACTGTATAAATCAGGGTTCTGTTTGCCTCTAGTGTGGAGAATAATCACCTTAGTCATTTTATGTGTATCACTTGATACTATTCCATGCATAAAGGTGATGAAATATTCAATAATGCAAGTGAACGATCAAACCCATTTATATTTATTCATTAGTGCCACATACCACCCACCAATAATCTATAGGCCAGAAGCAAAGTGAGCCTCGAATTCATTTTCTAATTGCCCTTCTTGCCCTGGACTGCAAGTGGTATTTATTAGCCACTGCTCATTAAGCAACCACATGGTCTATGATGTGGGAGGACATGTGACAACTGGTGATTCTTTAAATCTTTATGACACTATCAGTTGGTATATGGCCATTTTATAGATACAGGAATTGAGGCTCAGAAGTGTTAAGAGATGTGTTCAAGGCCACAGACTCTTACAGCAGCAATGGACTTGGGTTGTCACATGCTAACATATCTTACACCCAGCCCTTGGCCATATGCATGTTGGATAGAAAAGCATACCTTTCTCCCTTCCTGTCCCAGAAAATTCTTGGTTGATTATTTTAAGCAATGCATTTACCTAACTGATTAACTGAACCTCATGTACAAAAAGATTCAAGTGGAGAGAGGTGCCTTTTCAGCTGGGCCAACTGGTGGGGTCTTCCTTACTCACTTCTGAGGCCCGTTCCTGGCCCCGAAAGGCTTTCAGTCAGTATCTGCAGAATGTCTGGGCTGATACATTTCCCAGTAATAAAGTGTGGACGAGAAGGACCAATCTACCTTCAAAATACATCTCTAGCAGTAGCATAGCAACAGTGGCTAAGAACAAATCTCATTCTGCCATTTTCTTCTTTTATGACTTTGAACATGAAATCTGACCTCATGCTGGAGTTTCCTCATCTAAAATGAGAATGATAGTGCCTGCCTCACAGGGACACTATATGGGAAGTTAATATATGTTATAGATGATAAACATGCCTAACCCATATTATGTACTCAGTAAATGGAAGCAATTATTATTATTAATAAGCCCGCTGGCTTCCACTCATCTCACCTACCATTTCTCTGGTCCCAGCCACCATTTCCCCTCACCTAACCTTCCATAATAGATTAGCCAAACTCCTGTTTTCACTCTTGAAACATTTAGGTCTGTTTTTCATACAACAGCCAGTGTGAAGTTTTTAAAACGAAAATGGATCTTGTCACTTCTCCGCTTAAAACACTGCACTGCTTCTTACAGAACCCAGAGTAGAATTCTAATTGCTTAGTGCAGGGCCGGGCGCGGTGGCTCATGCCTGTAATCCCAGCACTTTGGGAGGCTGAGGCGGGTGGATCACTTGAGGTCAGGAGTTTGAGACCAGCCTGGCCAACATGGTGAAACCCCATCTCTACTAAAAATACAAAAATTAGCCGGGTGTGGTGGCACGTGCCTGTAATCCCAGCTACTCAGGAAGCTGAGGCAGGAGATTTGCTTGAACCCGAGAGGCAGAGATTGTAGTGAGCCGAGATCGCGCCACGGCACTCCCGCCTGGGCCACAGAGTGGGACTCCGTCTCGAAAAAAAACCCAAAAAGCAAAAAACAAGTTCCTTAATGTGGACCAGGCCCACCCCCTCTACCTGCCCAATTCATCCCACTTAGGCTCTGTGGCCTCGCTTTGGTTTCCCAAGTCCACCACCCTTCTTATCTTGGTCTGGAACATTCTTCCCACTTTCTCTGCCTGGCCAACTCTCAGTAACCCTCATCCAAAATGACAGTATCTGCAGCAATCTTCCCTGCCTGCCCCTTCCTAAATGCGGTTCTCCTTGTTCGCTGCTCTTGCAAGGTTCTGCCCTGTTCCTCGAGCACGTAGTGCCCTTTCTCATTTATTTGCTCTGTCATTTGAGGTATGTTTCCCCCATTAGGGCAGAGGCTGTCTGGGTCCCTCCCCAGCCCTTACACTAATGTCTGGAACTTAGTAGATGCTCAATAAACACTTGTAGAATGAATGGAATAACTGAGAATGAGAAAAATATGGCAAAAGCACTCATACATAATAGAATCATTATTGACTTGCTGCTATTTTAGGATATGAGGAGTTCTTTCTACTCTAAAAAAAGTAAAATAAAATAAAACCACCACCACCACCCAAACCCACAAAACCCTGACTAGTAAAAGACACGCTGATCCTTAGAAGTTCTACCACCTAAAATATATCTGGTTTTTAGTTCATAAGGTAGAATAGAAAATATACTTTACAAGATACATCTTCAAATGGCATTCCCTTAACTTCCAGAATTAAAAAAATGTTTAGCCGACTTATTTGGAACCATTGAACCAAACACCTTTGACTCCTTGGACACACAGCTTTACACTTTAACAATAAAATGACCTGGTGTGCATGTCCCCTCCTCACACCAGCTGGTATCTCGGAGTCTTCTGGTGTAGACGGGCATCTTCCGCCTGGCCCAAAGCAGGGGGTCCTGCAAGATTTCAGGCCTGATGACCTCGTAAGTGGTTTCAGAGAAAGCTGGATGCATTTCAGCCCTGTTTCCTTCACCTACCCAGCTCAGTGAAGAACTTGTATTAATTGGTGCTTTGAGGCAGAAGGGGATTTTCTTGGCCGTGGCGGAAGCCAGCCAGCCAGCCAGCTCCCTGGCAGACTTGCAGACTGGCCAGCTGGGCTCTCTTAAAAATTGACCTACATTGAACCAAACTCGTAGAATTTGTGTTAGATCAATTTGCTCCTCTCTGCTTGCTCAAAGAGGGTCATGCTCTGCAAATTTCCACACCATCGCGGCCAGGAGATAGATACCAGGAGGGATCCGGGGCGGGGAAAAGGACCTTCACTTTCTGAAGTGTTCTAAATTGGCCCACGGAGTGGTTCAGGTCCTCTTGCTGAGGCTACCATGAAATGTGCCTGGATTTTGAAACGGATGTGTTTCTCCTTAAAAAAAAAAGGGGGGGGGCCTGCGGGGTTGGGGGGGGGTCCCTGTGTGTGAACCCAGGTGTACAGAGGCATAATCAGTTAAAGCACACCCTCTTTCCTGCGAAGGCCCACTGAGTTTGCCTCCTCCGATCCCCTGGGCTGAGTCAGGACTATCCAAAAAAAAAAAGCCACGGGTTGTGCCAGCCCCATGCAGGCACCACTGCCTGCAACAGAGCTATTAGAAAAGTACCGTGTCTGGGACAAGGAAGGATTGTAAAATATAAAATTGTAAAATAAAACCATTAATCCCATCTGAATTCTAGCTGTTGGGTTCTTTATATGAAGTAGTCCTCTGTTTTCTTTGTTTCAAAGAAACTACAACGAGAAGTACTTGTAATACCCATGCTGAATATTTCTGTTTCCCAGTAACGATTCTCCAAGTGCTTAGTTGATTTACTATCTGATCAGCAACTGGGCTTGAAAAAACAAAACAAAACAAAACAATACAAAACTGGGAGAGTTTTGCATTAAGATCTAATGCTGTCGAGAACCCTAGAGAAGAACCAAAGGACAGATGACAGTGACAGTGGGCCATTCATTGATGGATTTCTCTCCAGGATCAAGGCCACACCAATCAATATTCTTACAGCTGGGCCTTTGAACTATTTGCTTCCTCCATATGGACTCTCCAGGGGTAAATGGACATTTTCCCCAGTGCCTTAATTTCTTATTCAATTCCAGCCTCCTAGGTTACAAAAGAGTTTGGCTAATTCTAACAGCTAATTTTCCATAAGCACTTAAATAGTTTAGTCAGAATGATGGTTGGGAATATTTTATGCTGCTTTCATTATGCTTCGGCTAGGCAGGGTAATTCTTATGAATTACCTTGTTGATTTAGTTAAGTAATGCAATACATGACAAAATATTACCCTGAGTCATGAAAAATAGAGATCTTTAATAACATCACGGTCTCAAATTGTAAAATTAGTTAAAAACTGTGGCAGGGGTGGTTAGTTGGTTCATATTTGATTTGAAGCAGTAATTCATTACATTTATGAAATCTTTAGAGTTCATTTGCTGTCCAGGCATTCTAATGTATTACTTACTTGGACTGCATTTTTAAAAAGCTGCTGGCATTAGGCAACAAGCAATCTTACAGTACTAGGCTAAGAGTTAGCATCTTTTCCTTGTGGCTGGTTCACCGCTAAGTCTCCAAGGTGTCTTGTGTATGGGACAAAACCAGATACCTACTCAATGCACCCATCCCAAAACATGACTTCACTTCTCTGGATGGACTTTGGCCAGAAAAAGACAAACATGCTTCCAGTATTTCTGGCTTCCCAGTCGTGGATCTGTTACTCAGATGACACTGTTGTGGTTTCTTTAGAAAAGGAAAACAGAAGAATACTTCCTATAAAGGACCCAGCAAGTAGAATTCAGATGGGATTTATGGTTTCATTTTCACACAACAATCTTGCACGCAAAGCTGGGAATTAGGATGACATCATGCGTGCTGCTAAACTCATATTCTAGAAACATGCTCCAGAAAGGAGTTCTTCATTAGAAGCTGAAAGCTTTCCATGTGTCTGGGGAAAAAAATAGCTAATACGTTGAGGAGGAGGGAGGCCCAATTTAATGACTAAAAAATGTAATTAATAATGATCAGCCTCAGTAATCCCTCCTAATAGTTTCATTAAAAAAAATACTATTACGATCTCTAAACTGACTGAATTAATCAACACTTCTTGGGGTCAGAAAACAATTATGTATTAAGTGCACTCCTGTACACTCAAAGACTGAGGCAATGGATCCAACCAGAAAGTAGATAAAATGTGGAGTTACTGCTCTTTATCTTTCCCATAAAGGCAGAGATTTCCAAAATTAAACAATCACATTTCAGTTCTCGATGGGTCAGAGCATTGTTTGACCTGGAACTTCAGACTCTGGTTATTAGAGGGTCCTGGGGAATCATTACTAATTTTGTTGGGTGTAACAATGGCACCGTGTGTTATTTTAAAATTTACAAGAAAAAAACAACCCCATCAAAAAGTGGGCAAACGATATGAACAGACATTTCTCAAAAGAAGACATTTATGTTGCCAACAAACATACACAAAAAAGCTCATCATCACTGGTCATTAGAGAAATGCAAATCAAAACCACAATGAGATACCATCTCATGCCAGTTAGAATGGCAATCATTAAAAAGTCAGGAAACAACAGATGCTGCAGAGGATGTGGAGAAATAGGAATGCTTTTACACTGTTGGTGGGAGTGTAAATTAGTTCAACCATTGTGGAAGAAAAGTGTGGTGATTCCTCAAGGATCTAGAACCAGAAATGCCACTTGACCCAGCGATCCCATTACTGAGTAACCCAAAAGATTATAAATCATTCTACTATAAAGACACATGGACACGTATGTTTACTGCGGCATTGTCCACAATAGCAAAGACTTGGAACCAACCCAAATGCCCATCAATGATAGACTGGATAAAGAAAATGTGGCACATATACACCATAGAATACTATGCAGCCATGAAAAAGGATGAGTTCATGTTCTTTGCAGGGACATGGATGAAGCTGGAAACCATCATTCTTAGCAAACTATCACAAGAACAGAAAACCCACACCACATGTTCTCACTTATAAGTGGGAGTTGAACAATGAGAACACATGGACATAGGGAGGCGAACATCACACACTGGGGCCTGTCATGGGGTGGGAGGCTAGGGGAGGGATAGAATTAGGAGAAATACCTAATGTAGATGACAGGTTGATGGGTGCAGCAAACCACCATGGCACGTGTATACCTATATAACGAACCTGCATGTTCTGCACATGTACCCCAGAACTTAAAGTATAATAATAATAAAAACACAAATTGAAGTGTTCATTGGAGCAAGGGCATGGAGTCTGTTTGAGGTGACCTCAGAAAGGGGAGAACCACAGAAACAGCAAACGCGGTGAATCTTAACAGCGGCTGAAACTGGGCTTCTCAACCTCAGCTCAGCTGACATTCGGTGCAGATGATTCTGTGCTGGGGGGCTGTCCTGTGTAACAGAGCGTGTTTAACAGCATCCCTGACCTCCACCCCCAAGATGTCAGTAACTCTCTCCCAACCAAAACTGTCCCCAGACACGGCCAACTGTCCTCTGTGGGGCAAAATCACCCTCACTTGAGAACAGCTGGTATGTAGGAGGGATTAATATACGATTTCCTCTTCTTTTGAATATAGATTTTTTTTTTTTTTAAGTTTCAGAGTACAAGTTTTAAAGTCAATGGAGGAACAAAAGTGTGAAAAATCACAATGCTAATTCAGTCTCTTTTGTGGTTTGGAAAATCTCCCTGGGGAGTGTAGCAGAGTCTGCCTGGGGCCCCGAGACCAGAGGCCCCAACTCCAGAGAATTTCTCAGGCTGGTCTGGGACCTTGGTGTCAGAAACCACCTCAGGCCCGGGGAGTCAGCATCGCAGGGGCCTGGGGGCTAGGAATGTGCATTTTTTTAAAAAAGAGCATTAATATTTGAAAATAATTTCAAACTTACAGAAAAATTACAAAAATAAAAATCATACAAACAACATATATACACACCTATACACCTTTTATGCAGATTCATCTGTTGTTGATTTTTTTTTCTTTTGTGACGGAGTCTTGCTCTGTCACCAGGCTGGAGTATAGTGGCGCGATCTTGGCTCACTGCAACCTCTGCCTCCCAGGTTCAAGTGACTCTCCTGCCTCAGCCTCCTGAGTAGCTGGGCCGATATTTTATTCCATTTGCTTTCTACGTTGCTCCCCTCCTCCCCCTTCTCCCCACTGCCCGCCCCCCAATCTTTACAAACACACACAGTGTTTTTCCTAAACCATCTGAGGGTAAGTGATATACATCATGCCCTTTCCCACCAAATACTTCACTGCATATTTCCTATAAGCAGATATTCTCCTACGCATCATGGCCCGGCTATCCAAGTTGGCAAATGTCACATCCAGGCAGTCCCTCGCTTCTCAGCCACACTCAAGGCTGTCCCCGACCCAGTTGTGAGCTTTGCGGCATGTCTTTCCTCCTCCCAGGCCGAGTTCAGTCCAGGGCCGGGGCTTGCATTAGGGTGTCGTGTCCGTTTTCCCCTATCTTTTTATTAACAACTTTAAGACACTGTTCCCATACCATACAACTTGCCCACTGAAGATGTACAATTGCATGTTTTTTACCCTATTCAGGGTGGTGCCACCATCTACCACAAGATGGTTTTAAGTATTCCATCTCCCCGTGCCCTTTACCCTATACTCACTACCCTTAGTCTGTTGGAATGAGACATTTCCACTGCTTTTATCTCCTATGATAATGACATATTTGAAGACCACAGTCCTCACCCCTTTTTATTAAAACAATTGTGAGTTTGTCTGCTATTTCCTTGGGACCACCTTCAGAGCCAGAATCCTGCGAGAATAGCCAGAAACAATGGCTTCACAAGGACCCGCAGCCAAGCTGAACAGCACAGCACACACGAGGAGGTGGTGTATTTACAAATAAGCGAAGAACGCCGCCGAGAGAAACACACAGCACCAGAAGACCAGTGTACGCGGAGGCCACTGGGCCACACAGCCAGGTGCCAGGAGTTGCAACTCACCTCCACAATGGCCTGCCTCCTGGTGGGGCAACCTTACAAAATATTATTATTATTTACTCATAACAATAACAATTGCTCAGAAAATAAAAAATCAAAACAGGCAAAACCATTGGAACACCAAGACGAGAATTCTACAGGTTTTATTTTTAACATATGTTTCTAAAACACTCAGTGGTGAGTGCCAAAAAAACCCAGCATCAAGTCTATTTTCCTTTTTCTGTGTACGTGACTTGCTTTGGAAACTGCCTATACATGCCCTACATTTTTTTCTCCCATCAAAAACAATCGAGGAACAGTACAAGGAATTCTGAAGCATAACCTAGTCGTTTCATTTGAGTGGCGAGAGAGGGACGTGATGTGATGTGGGTGCCACGTAAGTGTCGTGCTGGGGGCAGTTGGGAAAGAGTTTGCTCGTTCCATCGGATTGCCCAGAAGAGCAGAGGCTTCCACTGCAGTTTGCAAAACAAGCCCAGCCGGTGGCCACCCTGCAAGCTGCTCTTGGAAGGAGGGGAAAGGCTCTCCCTTACCACTCTGGACTTTCCTGGGGGTTCAAGCCTCATGCAAGAGAGCCCAGTCAGCATTTAAGCCCCAGAGGCAGGTGGGATCTGCTGTTCCCCTCTTTTGGAAATATGGGTCTCGTAAGGTCTCTCCCTGAAGCTGTGTGATGGAAATCAACATTCTGTGTGTGCTAGCTCAGCATAAAGAAAGGCTGCCTCACCCTCACCCTGCAAAGATCTGTTCCACACAGACAAAGATCTGTTCCAAGAGAGTCAGGTCACTGCGGTCCTCAGGGGGTCAGAGAACCAGGAGGCTAATAAAACAAAACAGATCAGGCACTGAGTTCCGGGAAGTTACCGAGCACACATAACAACTGCAGAACGATCCCAAGTAAAGCATATTCTCAGGGACTCTGATGGAAAACATACCGTGAATTAACATGCATTCAAGGCCTTCTCTGGCCCTGCAGCCTTTCGTTCAAAGAGCTCACAACTCACCAAGAGGGTAAACATTGCTCTCGGCCAAGGCCATGATTCAAAATCCTGGCTTTGGGATCCTTCAGGGTGAGATTCGTTATCATGAGGCCTCCTAGGGTATTCATTTATAGGTGATATGAAATAGAGTTTACTGTCATTTTAAATAAAGACACTAGGTGAAATTTAAGACACATGATGAGGAGAGGGAATACAAAACCAAAAACGGCAAGATGTTGCCATTGCAAGAACTCTGAATCACTCATGTAGGGCATAGTCTATCTTGGGCTCAGAATACGTAAATAGTTAAATCAAGTACATCCCATATTACTTATATCTCACAGAGTAATACAATTCTTTTGTTTCAATGGCATAGGAAGCAATAGTGTAACTAAAATATGATAATCTTTTAGCCTAAAAATAATGACCTTAAAAAATAAATTCAAATAAAAACTTAATTCCTAACGGCTCTGAACGAAATCTCTCACTGTCTCCTAAAGCGTGGAGACGTGTGTGGTTAAATGTCAGCTGACTCTTCCACGTGATGTCTGGGGACTGCAGGAGCTTCCCTCTAAGGGTTTACTGCTGAAGCCTGAGAGAGAAACAAAGCATAGAGAGAAATTGGCAACTGTGACTCCTGAACTTTCAGAAAAGGGCTCCCTTCATTTGAAAAAAGAGCTGCCCTGTTTGTATACAGCCATAGTGAATCTGTCATTGTGTCACTTTTTTAAGCAGGAGTGTGCCAAAGTGTATGTGTGTGTGCGCATGTGCACGCACATGCGCACACACACAACACACACACACACACACACGGTTTCCTGGTCATAATGTCACTTGGTATTATTCACTTATGGCTGTACATGGCTGCAGGTGTGCTATGGGAAATGTTTATTAGAGCCTTTTGTGAAAGGAGAGGCCAGGTTGTCAAGAAAAGACTAAGAAAAATGGAGAATTACTTTACCAGGAGGAAAATAAAAGATAACATTAGATTGTAAATGGAAAAAAAAAAAAAGTAATGAGATGAGAAACAGGAGATTTGATGCCCGTGAGATGTGGAACGCTGATAATTACAGACTAATGATCATGGCCACCATTTATTGAACCACTGCTATGTGTCATGCTAATATTTAATAAGCACTCTCTCATTTAGTACTTAAAAAGACTTAGAAGGTCTCACGAATCTGACCATTTTGTGGAACAGACAACTGAGACACAAAGAGATTACCTAGCTTAAGACCACACAGCTAATAAATCAGAGATACCGGACTGGGACCTATATCAGTCTGACTCCAGAATCTGTTTCAAGCTTTCCTACTGAAGATTTGTGATGATGATAGGAATAGATTTTGTTTTGCTGGTTTGGGTTATTTAAAAGACAAAAGTAAACAACATTTTGGTTTAAGAATGTGGGAAGAAAGCCCAGGGAAGAATGCAGATACAAATCAGCAAATGAACAACAGCAACGACAAAATGAATCCAATGCAGTGAATTCAAGATAAAGTTAAATAATACAATCAAGAGTTGCCCCTGCTTTCTTACACTGCAACAAAGAATGGGAATTAACTGTGGCTGAAGTCATTCTTCATTATCAGGCTTTTGGCCAAAAAGAAAGGAAGGCTTTGCATTTGAATGGAGGTAGCTGGAGCGAGCAATGTGTCACTCAAGCCTCTGGCATCTTTGTTCAGCTTCATTAGGGAAGAATCTCCATGCGCTCATTTAACTTAGTTTATTAACCTCAATTCTGAATAAAATGTTAGTCTCTAACTTAATTTTGGAATTTTTTAAAACAATAACCGGGAAAGTTTTTGTGTTTTATTTATGCGATCATTGATGTGAAAATGGCTGTGTCAATATCTTAGCATCTACATTAGACAAAGTCAATCATCACAGTCATTTAAAAACTCCTTTCTATACAAATGGGAACTATTCTGTTATGTAGAGTATAAACATGGTCTCAAACAGTCAAAAAAAAAAATCCCACATTGTAGTTACAAAGCTTCTTACCAGAGGAATTTGGTTTGTGATACATGTGTTCCGCTATCAAGTCACATTTTTTATAAAGAGAATTTTGCACCTTAAACTCAACTCAATAAAACATGTAGGAAAATTGAGAAATACTTTTATTTCCTTTTTGGCTTACCTTAGTCCTCACTGGAGGACACCTTTTATTTTTTTGGATAAACATCTTTCAGTTTTATAAGTAGCAATTGAAACGTTACACAAATTGTCAAACTTTCTTTCATATAAAAGAGCAATATATTTCTTTGTATGCTTGTAAAAATAATTGTTTATTTCTTACTCTTTCTTTTATGAGATTGAAAGTACTAGAACACAAAAGAAACAGGCTTCAGAGAGAAACAAAATCAAAGGAGACAAAGAGATGAAACCGAAACGCTTCACAAAATGCTCTTGGAGGTACATTGTAGAAAAGTAAACGAGCAAATGTCTCTATTGCATGTGAATTGGAAAACATGACACACAGCTGTCAAAATCCACTCTAGCAGGCCGGGCACAGTGGCTCACACCAGTAATCCCAGCACTCTGGGAGCCCAAGGTGGGTGGTTCACCTGAGTTCAGGAGTTCAAGACCAGCCCGGCCAACATGGTTAAACCCCATCTCTATTAAAAACACAAAAATTAGCCAAGTGTGGCGGTGCACACCTGTAATCCCAGCTACTCGGGAGGCTGAGGCAGGAGAATTCCTTGAACCCAGGAGGCGGAGATTGCAGTGAGCCAAGATTGTGCCACTGTACTCCAGCTTGGGCGACAGAGCGAGACTCTTATCTTAAAAAAAAAAAAAAAGAAGAAAAAGAAAAAATCCACTCAAGCAGTCCCTATCAACGTGACTGTGTAGTTTATTTTATGAACAAAAGTGGAGTGTGTGGGAATCTCCCATCAGCTGTGCCCAGAGTTTTCGTAAATATTGGTTAAGTGAAGCGGGTTAGCTGCTCCTCTTCCCCCTCTGCTGTTTGCTCTGGCACCTCTGTAGTTAGCATTAGAGCCACTGCAGGTAACTGTGCTTTCGGTCTGTTTCAATTCTGGCTTCTTGTGTTTGCAATCAAGTCATCCCACAGGATACAATCAATCGGCACCACTTTCTTTACACATTGGGCTCGAAATGAGCTGGTCTGATTGGTCAGAACCAAATTTCTATTTCTTCCACCAAGAGTGGTAACGGCCACTCTGATAAAACAAAGTCAATTCTAGAGAGAAAGTCCATGCAATTTAGAACTGTTTTGCCCTTGTGAAGAAAAATGGGTCATACCTTTTGGATGCTAAAAGATGTTACTGAGCCACAGGTACTACCTGCCTGTCTTTTGACTATGTTCAACATTATGTAGGTGATCTTGGATTAATTTGTTAATTAATTCAATAAACACTGAGTGTCTATAAATGCCAGGCTGGGTCCTGGGGAAACCAACGTGGGTTAGACCATGATTCACATACTCAAGGGTACTTCTGGTCTCGTGGGGGTGACCAAGAGGTAAACAAGTATAAATAAATAGTTATCGATGCTGGGGTAGCAGTTCATGCATAGCACGCAAGGTTGAAAGAGGAAGTAGTCGGCTGTCACTAGGTAGGCAGAATAGAGACGGGAGTGAGAGCTAAGGAAGCCTTCCTGGATGTGATGACCGCAACCGATGCTTCTCCTAAGTCTTCTTGTTTGCCTTCAAAGAAGGTCTTTCTCAAGTTTTACAATAAACCAATGCAAAACGCCCAACTTATTCTTCAAAGAAAACTATTATTCAGGCTACAAGGTCCATACAATACCCATCCGTATAATACTGATACAATACAGACAATATCATCAGAAATAACAGTAATTATCTGGGATGATGGCCATGTCCCCGGCACTGTATTAAGCAGTTTTTAATCTTCCAACAACCCCAGGTACTATTAGTATCCAAATTTACACATGAAGATGAACGCAGATCAAGAATGTCCAGAAGGTCATCCACTTAGTAACCAGCCGAATTCAGGTGTGAATCCGAGCGCTCTGACTACAGAGGTCAAGGTCCGAGCAACAGCAAGGAAAGCCTTTCCGAGTATTCTGAATTCAAGAGCTCGAGAGCTAGGGTCTGTGATTCTGGGGGGGCCCCCCAGCAACCGACCTCAGGAACCATGAGGTTGGTTTGGTGCTCACGTGTGTTCGTGTGATCTCTGTAAATGGGTGCCACGTAACGTTTATTGCTATGCTCATGAAAAAGCATTGAAATATTAAACGAAGACAGTACGAGAAACCTGAACGTAAAAGGTAAGCTTGATAATTCCAACAGTATGCATCTTTTATTTTTTCTAAAATAAAGATAAGCCCCAGTGTCTGTCTGTCTAGCACCTGTTCCAAAAAGATTTCAAACCACGCAGCAAAAGTGCCCCATTTTCCTCATATAAATATTTATGAAGTTTTAATGTGCTTTTGCATTGGAAGTTATCGATCCTTTTCCCTCTTCAATTACAAAACCTTATCACGTACAAAGAAGCTTCTTAGAAAGGAAGTTAATGAACAGCAAATTTGTTATGTTGTTGATTTTCACTTCCCACCATGGCACTGTGTTTCTGGACACAGGGCCATCATTACCGCAATTATACTAATACACTTCCATTATTTAACAATCAGCCACACACATTCTAGAAGAGGAAGCAGTACAAGTCTGAAGGAGGAAAGTTCAGATACTGCTTTTAGCCTGATAATTTCAACAGTCAATGCTATTTCATGGACAATGTTATACTAGCTGATTAACATAAACACATAAAGAATCTAGCAGATATAAAAGCAGCTTGTGCTACATAGGGTTTTTTGTTTTTTTTTTTTTTTTTTTTTTTGAGACAGTCTCCCTCTGTTGCCCAGGCTGGAGTGCAGTGGCATGATCTTGGCTCACTGCAACCTCCGCCTCCTGGGTTCAAGCGATTCTCTTGCCTCAGCCTCCTGAATAGCTGGGACTACAGGCACGTACCACCATGCTCAGCTAATTTTTGTATTTTTAGTAAAGATGGGGTTTCACCATGTTGGCCAGGCTGATCTCGAACTCCTGTCCTCAAGTTATCCACCCCCCCTCAGCTTCCCAAAGTGCTGGGATTATAGGCGTGAACCACCACGCCAAGCCTACGCAGGGAGTTTGGTCATAGCTTTATGAATGCCTCAAAATAATTACAATAATTATATTGATAGTTTTATAGTTATACTAATATATATTACATGATACCATGTCCTACTCAATTCGTGATTACTACTATTTCATAAGTATAGTATCTGTGTACATATCTGTCCACCCACCCAGCCATCCACACATCCAGCCATCCAGCCACTCAAGAAGCATTAATTACGAGCCGGCTAAGTGTCAGGTGCCGCGTTGGGCGGTGAAAGACGAATGGGACAAGTGAATGAAAGAACAACCTTCAGAGGAAGGAGAGAGGCAGAAGAGAGGCATACTGTGGGATTCCACCTCCATTTCTCAGCTGGTTAAAACTGCAGCTTTGTGTCTGCCTTCACTGGCATTACACCACTTCTTCTGGAAGCAAGCCAGCTGTTGACAGACAGAAGATCAGGCCTTCGGCGGCAGTCCTTCTGGACTGATGAATAGCTGCAGGAGCCCCTCCCGGTGTGGAAGGAGCTGAGATCCACCGGGAGATTACATGATTTCTGGGGTCTTTAATTGCATGGCCGGGTCAGCGACCATCAGTCCGCTGCCTACACAATGCCTTTGTTTCTCAGATGGTAGCAGAGGACATCCTTCAGGAGACATGTAAAGCACATGATTAGGGAAACAAATAAAAGATGGAAGTTCACCCTCACACAGCACTGGCAACGCAGTGCATCCCAGGAAGTAACCACTGATGGATGGCACGCCAGGAAACAGCGGCCCTGCTGCCAGGTGCCCCTCTGCCTGGTGGCTGGCGAGTTTCCTTTGACATGCCTGGTCAGAATTATATTTCAGAAACACAAACATGTAGAGGGAGTATGTGGTACAATCAGAAGTCTGATATTGAGGGCCAGATTTCTATCACAGCACAGCATACTTATTTGCAGCATCTAAGACATAAAGACGCCTAATAAAAAACATTAAGGGACTAAAAACACATTTATAGTCTCATACAAATGGAATTTCCTTAACCAGGGACCAAGATTTGTCCAGCAAAACAACAACAAAAAAAACACTCACTATAAATTTTTCTTCTGGATGTGTTCACTTATTTAATGAAAGTTTATTAAATTCTTGATCTTTTCAAAGTATCCTTTGTAGACAAAAGACGTAAAAGCATGAAAATATCAGATTCTGCCTTGGGGAAGTTTAAAACATCACTGGGGGTATAGGACTTATCAGGCACATGAGAGAGAGACAGAGAGCCTGCGCCAGGATGTGAAGAGCCCAGATTTCATGTAAGTTGCTGAGGGGATTCAAAGCAAATATTGATCGTGGTGGGGCAGAAATAAACATCCGTGAGGTCAGTGGACGTGGGCTTGAGGACTGTAGCAGAGGGTTTTGCGTCCCAGCGTCTCTTCTATCTGGATGACCCCCGGTCTAATTCTCGGGACAACGGGGATTTACATAAACATAAGAAGAGTTAATCTTCCCGCCTCCTGGCACGCAAGTGTGCAATCCAGTAGAACAGGGGTCCCAAACTCCTGGGCCACAGACCGATACCTGTCCGTGGCCTGATAGGAATTGGGCCACACCGCAGGAGGCGAGTGAAGCTTCATCTGTATTTACAGCCACTCCTCATTGCTTACATTACTGCCAGAGCTCCACCTCCTGTCAGATCAGCAGAAGCACTAGATTCTCACAGGAGCTCGAACCCTAATGTGAACTGCACATGCAAGGGATCTAGGTTGCATGTTCCTTACGAGAATCTAAGGCCTGGTGACCTGTCACTGTCTCCCATCACCCCTAGATGGGACTGTCTAGTCGCAGGAAAACAAGCTCAGGACTCCCACTGATTCTACGTATTATGAGTTGTATAATTATTTCATTATATATTACAATGTAATAATAATAGAAATAAAGTACATAATAAATGTAATGAGCTTGAATCATCCCCAAACCACCCCCTCAACCCCATTCCATGGAAAAAATGCTTCACAAAACTGGTCCCTGGTGCCGGAAGGGTTGGGGACCGCTGCACTAGAACACCACCAGTGTGTGAGCAGGGCATCACATCGTAAAACACCTCGCCCCAGTCCCAGGATGGCTACTGCAGACAGGTGAGCTTCACCTCCTGCCATGCCATTTACACACCATCCTGGAAACGCAGAACAGGTGAAACAGTCATTTGGGGCAAGTGGTGAAGTGCAGGCTTTTTGAAGGCATAGCTGATAAGTAAACATGTCGTCCGTACTTCTAAAAAAAAATTCTTAATTCATATAAATGTTTTTTGGATGTCTCCTCTGTTCCCACACATTATCCTAAGTGCTTTGAGTATGACAGTGATAAAGACAGAGTCATGGCTTCATCTTTCCCCAAAGTACAACCACAGGAGCCCATGACATCTTTTCTCCTAGAGCCACACAGTGGGCACCCACTGATATGTCATGAATGGATGGAAAAGTGAGTAAATTATAGAAGGTTTTGAAATCCAAACACGGAGATGTCAATGGCGATTTCCATGTAACTGCAGAAGAATCTATTACTGAATTCTGTGACGAACACTAAAAACTAAATCCACACTTAATAAATGCTTATGTAACACAATGAAATATCTAATAATCTTTTCTTACATTATTATGATCCTTATATTTTACTTGATTTTCTTCAAAAAAGCATGAAATATCTATTAACATCATAACTCTAAGCCAAGGAATCTGGACCTAGTCCTACCAAATGTGTACCAGAACCAAGACTGTGTCCCATTGAAAGCAGAAATATTTCAGCCCCTTCCAAGAAGCACTCAGCACCTTCTTCTCCCCCAGTACCTGTGTCTTCCCAGTGTCAATCCAGAGCATATCAGAATTGAACTACCAGATAAAAGTGAAATGCGAAGCGATATTTCGGTGCCGTTACGTTTGGTTTTGTGGTATCAGCAACTTTTAGATAATATTAATATGAACAAATTAACCTCTCATAGGTTTTGTTATTTTTCATAAGTAATAAAAGAATGCTCAACAGAAAGCCCCCAGCTCTTGAGTGTTACATAAAAGTGATCTCAAATTTTTAATATGGCGCAAAGCTTGTTAATCCTGCTTGGATTTCACGCTTAAACCTTCATTAGTACATTAGTCTTCCAAATATAATTTATTTAGACTTAAGTACTCCAACTTTTATGATGAAGTGGCAAAAGCTGTGCCGTATTTCGCAAATTGCAGATGACACTTTCTAGACTAGAAGTAAGGGATTCAGTGCCAAAGTTCAATTTTTTATGGTTTTGTCAAAAGTTTAGTATTTGGGCACCTTCACAACCTGATGACCTTTCCGTCGGCTGCCACGCTTCAGTTCTGTCTCTTGTGTTTGTGCTTGGTCTGTTGACAACCATGTTGCAGGAAAAATGAACCCCAGCACACAGCAGCAGGACATACACAAGATCTACCTGAGAGGAGCAGAGTTCAAATCCTGCCTTTCCTCTGCAAGTGTACAACAAGGGTATGAGGACACCACGAGCCCTGACTTATTTCTTTGGGGCTCCATGAGGACTGGAATTAAAACTTCAGTGACCGTCACTATCCTGTGTGGGGAAAACTGGGGTGGAAAGGGCACATCCTGATGGATTTAGAGACCAAGATAACATGGCACCCTGACTGTGATCTCTTATTGGATTAAATCTACCCATTTAATGAAAGCACGGGTAGGAGTTTCATTTTTTCTCTCTTTAGGGGCCATATATCCTTTCAGGACCGTCTTGCACACGGTCTGGATTTTGTAGTACAAAGCTGGGTCCTGGCTCACCTCCATAGGTAACAAATGCTGTGGGGTTGTTGCTTCATCTAAGTCACAAAATTCTTTCATTTTGATGTCCATGAAGAAAGAAAGACGTTGCTATTGCATTGCATTTTTCAAACATATCTTCATTTTTAAACAACGGTGTAAAATAAAAAGGGTCTGAGCTTACTCTTCAGCTTTCTTTTGTGGAATTTCTCTTTGCCAGGCAGGGTATGCCCTATAGCCTTAGTGAAATGACTCTGATCTTCTTAGAGGGGCAAATGATAGCATCCTTTTCTGAACACAATGCTCCCACTTTGCAAGAGTCAAGGGTTGCTGGAATATCTTGGTTTCTGTTAACATCTGTTTTTTTTGGATAGAAGGAAAGTAATTTTTAGAAAGTACATAATGGGGCCAATTGTGGTCTATTATATGCTTAATGTGTGAGATTACAAGGGGAAACTATAGCAAAAAAGCTCCCCCAAAGATGGAGTTTGACAAGCAACAGTGCATTTGGAGGACAACATCTAGGATGGCAAGAGAGTAAGACACACCATCCCATGGGGAACAATTAGAGAAACAGAGATGATTTGAGTGAGAAAGAGCAGACCAACGTACAGTGGCTGGAGCTACACCGGCCTGGGCAGCCCAATGCAAGCAATAATTTTACCATCATCATGACTGTCTCAGGAAACAGACCATCTCAAACGAGAGCACATTCTCCTGGCCCCAGTTATGAATCAACTCCTGAGGGAATGTTTTCAAAAATATTTGAAGATTAGCCAGGGAAATGAACTAGATGACCAAAAACGTCACTTGTAATTCCAAAGTTTGATGATATTTTGTTTAAATGTTCTGTCTAGACTTGTGCTGTTGCTAGAAGTCACTGACCTCTATCCGGAATGACAACCACTCAGGCCAATGAGAGCTAAAGCACTAAGAGAGGGGACTGTGCCTGTCCTGTGTCCCCAAGGGTTGTGGCAAGGGTGCCCGTTAGCAGAAGCCAGTGGGGATGCCTCAGGAAACCCATCTCTGTGTCCTCTTTGACTGCTACCTTCTAACTGGACAGTGGGCAGTGTTCAGTCACTAGGCTCGCCATGTTGTAATCCCCGTGGGGCAGAAAAACCCTATCGATCAATATACTTAGCAACCGTGACCTCTGAGGGGACCATTTAGCCAATAAGGAAGAAAAAGTGAGAGTCTATTGCTGGAGAACAGCAATGTGGAGCAACATGGTGCTTGGTTGAAGGAAAATTTCTGTCTGGGTCTGTCTGGCTGGAAAGTAATCTGAATGGAAGAGCTTTGACGTCCCTTGGAGGTATCACTCCAACTCCTCAAACAAGGTAGCAGCATCTGAGTCCCAGAGAAAAGTTCAGCCCAACACACTGTATTCACTTGGACAAAGGTCATTTGTTTCTGCACTCAATTTTGTAGTTCTAGGGACATGGGAATGAATGGGAAGATGGAAAAGGCCATTCTGTGTGGCATTTGGCTGAGTGTGGGGGCAGTGGGTCGTAGAGGGGAGCAGGAATCACAGTGTCCAGACCAGCAGACAACAGGAAGGGGCTGGAGCCTTAGGGAGGGGGCAAGAAGCAGGTCATCAAGAGCAGAGAAGACCAACGACAGAAGTGGTCGGGGCCAGAAGGAGCAGAATGCATTGCGGATGGACAGAAGATGACTTTTAAATTTCTTGTGAAATTGACATTTCTGCAGGATGGACAGCAAACACTTTCATCCATATTATTTTTCTTTGATCTCTCAAACAGCTCTGGGAAGCAGGCACTACCATCTTTGTTTTATAGATGGGGAAACTGAGTCATCATGCGCAAATATGCTTTCCTGAGGACACACAGTCACTAGCTAGATCAATCTCCAACTTTGGATTCCAAATTGCATAGTGTTCCCCTGTGCCTTTCACTGTCTTGCAGCTCCTCTCTGCCCCAGTTTTAAGCTAATTACATGAATGACAGAGTAATTTCTTCTTTCATTCCAATGTTTAGGTGCTGTTTATATATAAAAATCTCTGCATTGTGGGAATTACTGCATCAGTAAAACTTTCACACTTCTTAAAATACAGATACAATACAGGACAGGCATCCTCTGAGGACTTGTCCACTCTGGTCGTCTCTGCATGATTTTTATTGTTCTTATTACCTCTGTTTTTTAAGTTCTCCCCAACTGTGAAGGAAATGAAATAAAAAAAACAAATTTAATGTTGCAAATAAAATACCAAGTGGCTTTTTGCTGCTGGGGGCATTTCAGTAAATGATTTCAACTTTCCTTCTAGCTTCTTCTTAAAGCCAAGGAAATCAAAATGCTGACACACAGGCACCAGGGTGCTCAGCAAGTGGCTGTATTTGATGTCTGTAGGCAGAAGGCTCAGGTCCGGAGTCATCATGAGGCAGGAGCCCAGGTCGGTGTTGTGGGATGCCCTGGCTGGAAGCTCCACCCCTGGGGCTACATTGCTTCTGCCCCTAGAGGGTGGTGTTAAGGCCATCCAACCCTAGGCTACTTCAAAGTGACTTCACAGAGGCTGTCTAAAGGAAGAGGCGGAGCTGCAGGGCAAGCACAGACAGGGCACCAGGTGGGAATATGCAAGGCACAGCACACTGGCCACAGTGCAGAGGTTTTAACATCTTGCTGGAGTTATTTGGTGAGATAAAGTAAAAGGAGTTTTGAAGACCTCTGCTAGGTCCAGGGTAAATGTGCACGTGGCATCACATCCTACTCTGAGTACCAGATGACGCTGTCCTCTGAGCCTGACATTCCTGCAGATGACTGGGAGTGTGAGATGAGCATCCAAGGAAGAAGTACATGTCTGATTTAGGTCAGAGAGTGCTGGCTAATCAGACACCTAAGGGATCTGCAAAGAGGAAGTGCAGGTTCCCAGGAGAGGCCACTGGAAAGCCAGGCTGTGAAGAGGCAATGACAGCCCTATGTGGCAAAGAGCTTCTGGACACTGTAGCTTGTTCTCACCATTTGCTGTCCTCTTCCTGCCAAGTCAGGTTCCCATGTCAGTTTCTTTCCTCTGACAAGTCTGGCTCATAAGGGCACAAATATGTTGAGAGCAGAGTCCAAAGCCTCAAAGTGGAATCTAAGCTTACAACTCAAAGCAAAGCCCCTGAGTTTCTGTGGACCTTTGCTAGACTCCATGTGTACCACTGGGTGTGCCCTAATTCTCTCGGCCACATCACTGTTGAAAAAGCCTTCAAGATTCAGTGTGGTCTCATTCTGTTGCCCACACATAAAATGTGCATCGGAATTCCTTCTCTCCCAAACTCACTGAGTGGGGCACCTGCAGAATGGTCCATCTGTTTTTCTCCTTCAGGGTTACTTTAAACCTATTATGCCTCATGCATTTGGTGGGCACAATAAAATGAACAAAGGCCTTGACTGTGTGTGAACTTACAGCTCAGTGTTAGGTAACATTCTTATTTCCTAATTTCAGGGACCTTAATCAGTCACAGGCGTCTTCTGTGAGTGTAATCATTTTTCTTTTATTTGATCCCATGACTTATCTTTGTACGCCCTTTAATCCTCTCATCTTACCTTTGGGAACCTTTTTTTCAATTGCATTTTAACTAATACAATTAATCCTCCATTATTCATCCATTTATCCATCCATCTATCCATCATCCTTTAATCCATCCATCTCCCATCAACCCATTCATCATCCATCCATCAATCATCCATCCATTCATCCATCCATAATCCATTCATCCATTTGTTGCCCATCCATCATCCTTTCATTCATCTATCTGTCCATCACTCATCCATCCATCATCTATTCATTATCCATCTATCCATTCATCATCCATCTATTCACCATCCATCTATCCATTCACCATCCATCCATCCATCCATGAACATGTTCTAAGCATCAGGTGCAGTGTGAGCCCTGCTGTACAAAGGACCCTTTTCTCAAGAAGCCCACATGCTAGAGTAGGGAGACAAATGCAGATACAATGAGAGCTTTAGGAGCACTGAGGAAGGAGCCCTGGACTTAAGGAATGAAGGAAGGTCCCACAGACCAAGTGGCATAGAGAAGGATCACGATGAAGGAGAAGGGCTCACTAGGCATAGAAAACTGAGCAAGGTGTTTAGACAGTGGGAACAGCACGTGGCAAGAAACCAAAGCAGGAAAGAGCATGGAGCATTCCAGGAATGGGGAGAAGTTCAGTGGGGATGAAGCATGGGGTATATGGTGGGGAGTGTAGGAAGGACTGAGGCAGAAGGACCAGCTGGGGCCAGAATGTGAAGGGCTTCAAACGCCAGAGTCAGCTTCCAACTCCTCGTCTTCCTTGTCCTTTGTTCTATCCTCATTTATCATCATGACAACAGCAGCCACAAGTACGGCTGCTCGACTCCACGGATACCATCAACTCTTAGGACTGTTTTTTGAATGCTGACTACATGCCAGTCATGTGCTAAACATGCATTGCCTTGTTTATGCCTCAAAATAAGCTATGGGTAGATACTGTTGTGATTCCCACTTTATAGATGACAAAGTGAGGACAGACTGGGCTCCCCGTCCTGGGCTACAGAGCTGGCACTCAGAGGCACTGGAATCTACCTGCAGGCAGGCTTGCTGTGGAGCCCATGCTTTAAGCCCTGCAAGCTGTCCCTCACCTCAGTGGCTCCCTTCTCTCTGCTTGACCTTTCACATGTCCAGCCTCTGCTCTGCAAGGCTGAGCCTCCTGCAGAACCTTCCTGAAGATGGCATTGAGGTAATCCCCAACCCTCGGACTCCCTAGGCCGTGTGTGCAGCAGCTCATTTCACTCTGTATCTCAGGCGCACATCACCACTCAGTTCTTAATCCTGTAGGCGTTTGTCTCTTTTCAGGAGATGGTCACTGAAGACCCAGCATTGTGAATGGGATCCTGAGCTCACTCTTCCAAATGGTTGTGCTGAGTGCAGCCTCGATGCCAGGCAGTCACTAAGGACTGGGGCCAGGCTTCCCCACCTGCTGAGACATCCCATCCATGTATCCAGCCTCCTCAGGTTGGGGCAGAGGGGACTGGCGTGTGGCGTGCCTGCTTCTGCATCTCCCCAATTCACTCTTTTCTTTTTTAGATGGAGTCTCACTCTGTCACCCAGCCTGGAGTGCAGTGGTGCGATCTCAGCTCACCGCAACCTCCACTTCTGGGTTCAAGCAATTCTCCTGCCTCTGTCTCCTGAGTAGTTGGGATTACAGGCATGCGCTAACACACCCGGCTAACTTTTGTATTTTTAGTAGAGACAGGGTTTCACCATGTTGGCCAGGCTGGTCTCAAACTCCTGACCTCAAGTGGTCCACCTGCCGCTGCTTCCCAAAGTGCTGGGATTACAGGCATGAGACACCACACCCGGCCCCAATTCATTCATTTAGCAAGAGCCGGCCAACCCTCCAGCCAGCTGTGCTGGAGGCTGGGGATTTCACCAAAATTCACGTGTATGCTTCTGCCCTTTGGGAGTTCAAAGTCTGGTGGGAAGCAGACAAAATGTGAAGAGTGTATATTACAGCCTGTGCTGTTTTTTCTATGAAAGCGACAAACACACTAATGGGAGATTGAAAATGAGAAGGTGGTGAGGAACAGACCTCTTTGAAGCGATGCTATGGAGGCTGAGGGCAAAGCTGGAAGGTGCCGGCCTTGTGGACAGGTTTGGGGAGGAATGTTCCACACAGGGCAGAGGCAGGAAAGAGCAGAGCAGCTCAGGAATAGAAATAAGATAGTGGGGTTAGAGCACGCAGCACGTGGGAGGCACAAGATAATGCTGGCGAGGTTGGCAGGCCAGGCAAATACCAGGGTGAAGAGTCTGGGAGGGTTTGGGTTTTGTTTGAGCTGCCATAAGGAGTTTTGCCTTTTTTTTTTTTTTTTTTTCAGGCAGAGTCTTGCTCTGTCACCCAGGCTGGAGAGCAGTAGCACAATCTCTGCTCACTGCAACCTCCGCCTCCCGGATTCAAGTGATTCTCATGCCTCAGCCTTCTGAGTAGCCGGGATTACAGGCGCCTGCCACCACAGCTGGCTAATTTTTGTATTTTTAGTAGAGATGGAGTTTTGCCATGTTAGTCAGGCTGGTATTGAACTCCTGCCCTAAAGTGATATGCCTGCCTCAGCCTTTCAAAGTGCTGGGATTACAGGCATGAGTCACCGGGCCCAGCCTATGAGGAGCCTTTATGGGGTCATAAACCGGGATTACCATTGTTTAGTTTATGCGTTAATCCTTCCAGCTGCTGAGTGGAGGATAGATGGGGGTGAGCAGCAGGAGGGGAAGCCTGGAGGAAGTTAGCAGGTGACCGCATGAGTCCAGATGAAAGGTGATGATGGTTTGGATTGGTTCAGTGCAGGGTCACTGGGAAGGAGGAGCTGGATGGATTCAAGATTGATGTGTATAGAAGGAGATGGATCAGGGGGGTGGGTGAGGAAAGAGGATTCCTAATGTTCTGGTTTGAGTGATGGAGAAGACTAAGGTGGGGGGAATAGGGGACAGGACTAGGCCAAAATTTAAGACTTCCAAGATTAGTTGACAAAGATAATTCAACAATGTTGAATGCTGTGAACAATAGCTTAACATAGGGATTGAGAAGGTGGAACTCTGGAGCCAGCAAGCTCGAATTTAAATCTTGGCTCTACTAATAACTAGCTCTATTAGTCCATTCTCACACTGCTATAAAGAAATGCCTGAGACTGGATAATTTATAAAGAAAATAGGTTTAATTGGCTCATGGTTCTCATGGCTGTACAGGAAGCATGGCTGGGAGGCCTCAGAAAACTTACAACCCTGGCAGAAGGTGAGGGGGAAGCAGGCAAGTCTTACATGGCTGGAGGAGGAAGAGAGAGAAGGGGGAGGGCTACACACTTTTAAACCAGATCTCGTGAGCACTTATTCACTATCACAAGAGCAGCACCAAGGGGGAAGTCTGCCCCCCCATCCAATCACCTCCCACTAGGCTCCACCTCCAAGTTGGGGATTACAATTTGACATAAGATTTGGGTGGGGACACAGATCCAAACCATATCACTAGCTGTGTGCCTTTGGGAAAGTTGCTTAACTTCTCTGTGACTTGCTTTTTTCATTTTAAAAATGAGGACAATCTTTTGTGGTCCTTATGAGAACTGCATGAGTTAATATACATACATAAAATGTGTAGAATAGTGCCTGGTACATAGTAAACAACAGCCACCACGCAATAAGTTATAGTCAGTACTAACAACAAACATACATCGAGCACCCTGTCTGCTGGAGGCACCCCTGTGGGTGCAAAGGGACATAGGGACATCAGCTTTACCTTCCAGAGGCTTATGTTCAATGGGAGTAATAAACACAGACTTGTTCATAAAATATACCTTTAGTTACTCCTTGTGTCAGCCAATGGCCACATTATTACAGAGAAAGAATAATAACAGGATTCCAAGAGAAATGTGACATGGGAATCAACCACAAAGATGTCTATATTCATCCATCGCACATACTTAACTTAGAATTCTAAATCTCTGTTTGTACTTCAGTAGATGGGATCCCCTTTGGGAACATTTTGAAAATGTCCTTCACTACCAGTTGATTACAAAACTTCTGAAGTGGTTAAAGAATACTTGAAAAGATCAAATTAAAGCATGGAGACCAGTGAAATTTTGAAAGATATGCCAAAGACCCATTTCAGCATGTGACCATCTGGTCCTCCTCAAATGGCCTTAACTTGACTGGTCTAGAGCTGCGGGTTTCTACCATGTAATTCTGCAGAAGGCAGAAACATTCAGCTTACTCCAATGGGAGAGAGTTGCCAGCCTTTGCCAAAGGGGCATTGTAATGGATTTTTAATTTTTTTATCTTTTTGAAAAAGACAGACCTCTGGGCGCAGTGGCTCATGCCTGTAATCCCAGCACTTTGGGAGGCCAAGGTGGGTGGGTCACGAGGTCAGGAGATCAAGACCATCCTGGCTAACATGGTGAAATCCCATCTCTACTAAAAATATAAAAAATTAGCCAGGTGTGATGGCCCGTGCCTGTGGTCCCAGCTATTCAGGAGGCTGAGGCAAGAGAATCACTTGAACCTGGGAGGCAGAGGTTGCAGTGAGCCGAGATTGTGCCACTGCACTCCAGCCTAGGCGACAGAGCGAGACTTCATCTCAAAAAAAAAAAAAAAAAAAAAAAGACAAACCATATGCAATAGGCAAGACTAAATAAACATTTCCAGAAGACAATGAACTCAGGTAACCAGTATGACGGTTAAGGTTTTGCTTAATTTGCAAAGTCACTGTAATCTGATGGCAATGACGGACAAAATCTATTTGATTCCTGCCACTGGTCAAACACATTAGAGAAATGTGCTTACTGGATTAATTTATGGTGTGGTTTAAACTGGGCACTTTAAAGAAAACTCAGCTGTGAAACCCAGAGAAGGGGTAGATTCTTTCTTTCAAAAGATAAAGAAACAACAATGGCATTATCATACCTTTTAAACACATGAGAGAGGGCCAGGTGCGGTGGCTCACGCCTGTAATCCCAGAACTTTGGGAAGCCGAAGCGAGTGGATCACATGAGGTCAGGAGTTCAAGACCAGCCTGGCCAACATGGCAAAATCCCACCTCCACTAAAAATACGAAAATTAGCTGCATGTGGTGGCATGCGCCTGTAGTTCCAGCTACTTGGTAGGCTGAGGCAGAAGAATCTCTTGAATCTGGGAGGCGGAGGTTGTAGTGAGCTTGCGTCATTGCACTCCAGCCTGGGCAACCAAGTGAGACTCTGTCTCACGAAATAAAATGAAATGAAATAAAATAAAATAAAATAAAATAAAATAAAATAAAATAAAACATGTGAGAGAGGCCTGACATGAGAAACCAAAGTTGAGGGGTTGATTTGGAAACAGAGGGACTGCTGTTGTACAGCCTGAAATGCGCTGGAAGCAGTGATGTTCTTTCTGGAAAAGTTACACTTGTGAAATGAAGAGAACCCCATTCAAGAAACACTCTAGGTGCTTATTAGGAGAAGATAATGAAAAATATACATAAGACTTTAAATACAGCATGTTATGTAAGTAAATGTTAAATCAAACTTTGGAGTGGCTCAGTTTCAAACAACTAAATATCCTTGGTGCTTCTGTCCCTTGCCAGCAGTCACAGGCACCAAATAAGTTCATATACTCCAAAAAAAAAAAAAAAAAAAAAACCTTTCTGGACACTGTCTGTCAGCCCACCTGTGTGCAGACTAGAGCGGAATCCTTTCAGCTTTCTGAGACAAATAAAAGGCAAGGAATCAAAGGGAAGTGTACACCTCACCATTTATCAGGAAGCAGACTTGGGTAACCTGGCTGAGCCAGTGACAGATAAAATGTGATTTAATGTAGCATTTCTCACATGTAGAGAAAGTCTCCAATTCTCAGAGACCCCCGGTGTTGACTTACAATATTTTTATCCCAATAGTATTTAAATGTATGCAAGAATAAAATGAAATACAAATGTATGTGTATAACACACCAATCAAAACAAATTCACAAATGAAATACAGAGTCAATTACCAACCCAAGACCACTCAGTTGAAGGATATTAATGCAGCCTAATGGGTAATGTGGTCTTGTCGAAGCAAAATTGCTCACTCAGAGCTTCAGAGTAGAAAGTTGCAACCCTAGTTCTAGGTCTGCAGTGAATGTTTCTGTATTTGCCTGCAATCGTACCCTTGTGTATAATGTCTGTTGACATACATACGTAACACAGAATACTAGGAACATCCTCAAAACTTTGTCTCAACAGGATAATCAGACCTCACGTGGCCGCCAAAATTCTGCTGGCAGGCAATGCTTGAATGCCTATGGCAGTGAGGTAGAATTTGATAGCCTTGTTACTTTAAGCTAAGGTCGCATGATTGTAGTATTAAAAAATCTGCACTAATTATGTATCAGCCTTAAATATTGTTCTCCTTTATATGTAGATCTTAAAAAGTTAACTCTTTAAAAGCAGAGCTTACCATGGGTGGGCGGCTCAGGGGTGGAGAGATGTGGGTCAACGGACACAAAATTTCGGTTAAGAGGAATAAGTTCAAGATCTACTGGGCAATATAGTAACTACAGTTAATACCAGTGTATCATATTCTGGAAATTTGCTAAAAGAATAGATTTTAAGTGTTCTTACCACACACAAAAAAATGTGTGAAATAATACATATGTTGGTCAGGTACAGTGGCTCATGCGCATAATTCCAGCACTTTGGGAGGCTCAGGTGGGTGGATCACCTAAGATGAGGGGTTCGAGATTAGCTTGGCCAACATGGCGAAACCCCATCTCTACTAAAAATACAAACATTAGCCAGGTGTGGTGGTGTGTGCTTGTAATCCCAGCTACTCAGGAGGTTGAGACAGGAGAAACGCTTGAACCCGGGAGGCAGAGGTTGCAGTGAGCCGAGATCGTACCATTGCACTCCAGCCTGGGCAACAAGAGCAAAACTCCATCCCCCACCCAAAAAACAAGAACAAAAACCAAAACCAACATATGTTAATTAGCCCAGTTTAGCCCTTCAACAATATATACATATTTCAAAACAACATGTATATGATAAATATATACAATTCTTAAATTTTTCAATAAAGATAAATATAATTTTAAAAATCTGCATTATGTATCGATCTTAAATATTGTTGAATTCTTAGACACCAATTTTAAATGTGACTACTCTATTTATATGATACAATTTATATGATAAACTTGGGAACTGATATCTAAAAGACAGGGGTCCATGAAACAGTTAAGTTACCTAAAAGTTGGAAATAAGGTGAAAAGCTCACTATGTCTGCTTTGAAAGTAAAACCCGATCACCGTCTCACAAGCTGGCCTAGAATGTATCTAAGTGGGGCAGAGGTTAGCAGACCGCCTCCAGGGGCCTGTTTCTCATAAAGTTTTATAGGAATGCAGCTACTTAATGTGCTGCTTATGGCAGCTTTTGTGTTGTGGCAACAGAGTGGGGTAACTGCGACAGAGACTGCATGGTCTGCAAAGCCTGAGATGTTTAATAACTGGCCCTTCACAGAAAACGTTTGTAGACCCTCATTCTAGGGGATGCTATTTGGGTTGATTTACCATTTGCTATTGACTAGGGACCTGATTCTGTAAAGTTAGATGTTAACTTGTAGAAGACTGAGAAATGGCAAGTGATACCTGTCAGGTAGAAAAGATAAACCGCTCAAGTGACGGTTTCATTGCCTGGAAGAACAAGAGCCGGTTCTGGATGTGAGCTAGCAGGCTTCTCTAAACCTTCCTTGTTCTCCCCGAGCCTGCTTCGGCATCCTGCTGGTTCCCTCATCAATCAGCTGCATAAATCTTTGACAGACGCTCACTATAGGTTTATGTGAGAGCCATGGTTTTAACTTTCTGAAGTGTGTGCTTTGACATAACTTATTTGTCTACATTTGATTGAAGACATATTTACTGAGCAACTCTGATTGGCTCAATGACCTACTGGGCTCCTTCTATGTCGCTGAATCATGTTGGATGCTAGGTGGGATACAAGAGTGGGTAAGAACTGGAGTTGATAGAAAATAACTCATCCACTCATATAACTACAATACATCAATACATGTGCTCAGAAATAAATTTGTGTAGTAAAAGTCATAGTTAATGGTAACTGCCTGATTAGTTATAGTTAGTTGCTGGTGGGTGAGATTATGAATACTTAAAGATTTCCTCCTTTCCTTTCTGTAATCTTCTGTAAGGAGCATCTGTTGCTGCTTATAAAATAAAAGAAGCGGGGAATTTGATTTTAACTTTTCAAAAATGCCAATCAGGGAAAATCAGGGAGTGTCATTTGGCTTCAGTGGGAGACTAGGGGACAAAGGAAAAATTCAGATAGGGCAGGGGAGCTAGGCTACAGAGGCCTTGGAAGCTGGGCTGACAAATTTGACCCATCATTTTCGGTAAGAGGGAGCTGTTGTGGCTTTAAGATGGGAAGAAGAGAAAGAGGTAGAAATCTGCCGTGCAATCCAGACCTGAGATAAAGAAGACATGGACCCAGGTGGAGGCAGGGGTGGTGAGGAAGACACGGCTAGGTGAGGAGCTATTTGTAAAGACAGACTTAGAGATGACGAAGCAAAGATGAGCTGGTTGGAAAGGGCACTGATTAGGGGCCCCACAGGGAGTGACAAGGCATCTTTTGGACAAAGTCCAGTGGTGAACTCTGGAAGAAGCCAGCTGCATCTGATCTGTCCTTGAATCCCTGAGGCCGAGCCTAGTGCCCAGAACATAGAACATGCTCAGGATACATGTCCCAGGCTTGAGCAGAAGGGAGGCAAGTTGAGGGTTTTGTCGGTGCAGCCTGGAGGCTGTGCACCACAGGAGGTCCACAGCAAGACTGTGAGTGACCCTGTGGGAGAGGACAGTCGTGTGCTTCCCTACTGGGGTTGCAGAGGAAGCACGACCAAGCCAGGAGTCTGAAGAGGAGCAGCACAAAGATGGAATGGGAGTCAGGGAAATTCTCATTGCTGGGAACTAAATGACTGATTTAAGGAAGGCTGGGTGGTTGGGCATCCAAGGACACAGAGGTAAGCCTGAGAAACAGCCCTGGGTTTGGCATGCAGGAGCCTGCCTGGCTGCATTTGGTATTTATATATCACTGGTGCCCAACAAATAGTCAATGAATTTGGAGGCTAAAGTGAAGACACTTAGGTGGCCGTGTATCAGAGGGAAGCGATGCTGGTAGGTACATCTTTGGGAAGGGAGGGAGGTTATGAGTGGAGAAGAAGCAAGAACATGCTTCACGGGCCTGAAAGCCCCAGATAGCGGGTGGCACGTGGAAGGCCTAAGTCTCCACCACGCATGGGGTGACATCACCTCCGTGAACTGCAGGAATGGGAGAAAGAAGGGACTGGGGCTTCAAAGTGCAGTTATGGTTCTTCATTTCACACAAAGGCACGTGTTCCAAATTAACATCACTGTTTCCTAAGAAGCGTGAAGATGCAAACCAGGTATCTCATCATGGGTTGGGGCTGGCGTTCAGTCAAGACGGACAGCCACAGTGGGCCTTGCTCTCCTCCCTCGAGTCCACGGCCCTCCCTGCCAAGCCCCCTGTGGGAGATGCAGATGCAGGACAGGAGAGGGGCGAGTCACCGGTGCAGACGCCCATGCTCTCCAGCGTCAGCAGACACATTTCAAAGACTGGATCTCGACCCTGCCATGGCAGAGGGGAGGTCACGCTATCAGGAAGGTCTGCACCTTTTTATGGTCTAATGAAGTGTAAGATGACAGAATTTACACAACCAGGAGAAAGACCAGAAGGGCCCGGCAAGTCTCATCACCCACATTCTGGGTTTGTCTCCAGCTCCTGGAGCCACTGGGAGGGGCCATATGTTCTGCACTTCACCGGCTCTTGCAGTGAAATATTTGCTATCTGGTTTGTGGACGCAAAATGTGCAACCAGGACCAGTGTAGCCTCTAGCTCGTGTGAATCCTGCAGCTTCTGTTTCTGGGCCTGAAGACAGAGATCCAGCACCTCCCCTGCTGCCCCTACCCGGCTGTGGGTGCCGGGGATCTCTGCCTGCACCTCCGTACGAGGCTGAGTGCCTGGCACGCATCCTTGCAAAGCAAATGAACAACCCATTACAAACAGACTCAGTTTTCATCTCAAGGTAGGTCTGTGCTTAAACCTGACAATATGGTCTTTCCATTTTATTTTTCTTTAAACCCCACCAAATTTCATGTGTATTTATGAATATACTGTTACTGCCAAATTCCTGGCACTTTATTCATATTAAAAACTCCCAGCTGTGGTGAGAAAAGAGAACATTTTTCAAGAGGGGAAGAAATGACTTTTCCCAATGTATCAAAAATATGTCCCATTTTATTACCACTATCTGATATCAAAGAGTAAGGAAGGTAGGCTTGAGTAGAAGGTCTGTAGATTCCAGAGATTTCTTTCAGGGAGTCTGTATCTTTTTATGGTGAGCTTTGTGCTTTTGGGGCCCTAGGAATAAGGAATTTAAGTTATGTAGTCAAGTCCTCAGTCTCACTTTAAAACTACCTCCTTACCAGGTTGAAGACCGCAATAAGTTTAGACTAACCACCTGAAGGTTTTTTTTGGGGGCAATTATCTAGATGATTCAGTAAAGTATAAGAAAAAGTAATTTCAAAGCCTTGGACAATGACAGGAGGATGAGGCAACCCAGCCCTGCTGAAAACTTATCCACCTAATCACCATCGAGATAAGCGGGCCTGACCATCCCGCTGAAATGGCTGGTGTTCATGTCAAGTCACACCAACACTCATATCTGCTTGCAGTGCATGAGTCATTTTAGGCATAACAGCCACCGGCCCATTTCAATGACTACCCATGACTCAGCCGTATTGTCAAGTTCGCAGCCCCTTCTGGCCTCCAGCTAATGCGTTGGGATTCTACCGCAGAAACGCTCCCATAAACCTCTGCTCATCAAGCGTCATCAGCCCCATGCATCATGTGACCCTGTGTGTAGGAAGCTGCTGCTGCTTCCCACAGTGTGTCTCGGACCGTCTTACACATCTAAACAAAACCAAGTTTTCATTTTTAGACTTCAGTGAGTTTTTTTTTTTTTTTTTTACTAAATCAGAGAAAAATAAACATTTAGAATTACAAATGAAATACATATGAAGTTTCTCTACATGTAATATTCCCTGATAATGAAACAATAAGGATGCATTCTTTTAAAATAAGTCTTTCTATCCCTCTCTCTCTAGCTAATTGAGATTGTGCATGACCTCGAGAAAGGCATTAAGGTTTGTTCTATTAACAAACATAGGCAGTGTGCATCTGATCAAAGCAATGCTTTTTGGACGAATGACTGACTAAGAAAAACAAAATGCCCACTGGCACAAAATACAGGCACTCGATGGGGTCTTCCACACACACCGTGATCTATGTATATAGTCCATCAACAGAAGGAAGGCCAGTGACTTAGACACTAGTTACCAGACCATTACCACCTACGAGATGCTCTTTAATATTCACTGTTCTATTAATTAGAATATTCTATGAATTGGTATTTCCATGCAGGGTCTGACCTGGGCCACATACCGAGGTGGAACAGGTGCAAGCTGTTAAGGTTGGCAAGAAGTGCAGCTCACACAGGGACCGGATGGTCTGAGGGCACTAGGAGGGAGCAGGAAGGACTCCAGACTTCCTAGGTCTTCAGTTAACTCAACGGTTTTTGTCTTTGAAAATGGAGTATCAGATTAATAACCATGACATTGATCCCCAAACACGATCAGATGCCTTCAAGTACGGTCTCAAGGCTCAGGAAATTTATGCTGTAATTATGAAAATGAAATTGAACAGTAACCAACACCAATAAAAGCAGGAGCATTTGGAGGTTAAGAACCAGAATTTTGGAGTCAGAAAAATCAGCACGACTCCTGGCTCCATCTCCCACTACTTGGTGAGATTTTGGGCAAGGGATTTGCCTCCCTCAGCCTCAGCATCTTAATGGACAACATCACGATATAATGGTTCCTACACCGTGGAGCTGCCGTGGGATGCCAATAAGATAATGTGTGCAAAGAGCTCAGTTATGGTGCCCAGTGAACTCTCCAGGAACGTTAGCTATTTATGGCAAGAGCAATATCAGCAGCAATAAAGCTCCAGATGAGAAGCTCTAAATGGTTCAGAACGTTCAAAGGAGAGAGGATTCTCAATAGGTTGGAGTCTCCAAGACTCTAGAGAAAGAGCCCAGGATGTGGTTTGAGATGGACGTTGGAGAGTTGTTAGGACTTATATTTTGTGTATGTGATGGGGGCAGGGTGGTGGTGGTTAAATCAAAGCAACAGAGATGCTGTAAGCAAAGACACAGATATTGTAAATGCACATGGAATGTTCTAGAAACAGTAGACCAGTCTGGGCAGGGCATAAATTTCTCATATGGGAGATAATAGGAAGGCAGGGTTGTCCAGGCTGGAAAAGAGTATGAGCATCAGGCTAAAGTAGTCAGAATTTCTTCCACAGGCCAAATGGTTATTGAACAATGGAGTGAGAAAAAGGGATCATTTGAGAAAGGATAACACGATGTGTGCCGTGGGTTGAAACGTTCTTCCAAAAAGATATGTTTAACTTCTACTTCCCGGCACCTGTGATGGTGACTTTATTTAAAAATAGGTTCTTTGCAGACGTAACCAAGCTAAGTTGAGGTCATACTGGAGTAGTGTGGGCCTTACAAGCAGAGGGAAATTTGAACAGACATGCAGAGAGGAGGCTGCCATGAAACGAAACAGAGATACAGAAGAGAAACAGGGGAAAAGGCCAAGTGACAAGGGAGGCAGAGACTGGAGTGTTGTTGCCACGAGCCAAAAACGCCAGGGAACTCCAGGCAAGCACCAGAAGCTGGAAGAAGCGAGGAAGGATCCCTCCCAGAGCCTTGGGAGGCAACGTGGCCCTGCCAGAAGTCACAAGTCCTGGACTTAGGATTTTGGCCTTCCAGAGCTGTGAGAGACCAAGTTTCTGTTGTTTGAAGCCACTCAGTTTGTGGTGCTTCACTACAGCAGCCCTGGGAGATGGGGAACTGGCGAAGTACAGGGAAGACATGATGTAGTCACCAGATGAGAGAGTGGTGGTGATAAGGAACAGAGCTGAGAAGCCATTCTTAGAGTGGATCAAAGACCTGGAGATACAATGGTGAAATGAAGAAAGAAAAAGGGAAGTGGTAAGAACCCAGAGAGCCAAGGTGTTCCCATTGATAGAAACAAAGACCAGGCAGAAACAAAAAGAGAGGTGTTGGCTCTGAGCAAGACCTTCTACCTTGAGCAGAGAGGCCTGCCCCAGAGGGAGGCAGCAGGCTAGTTCAGCCATGCTGTCATTCACATAAAGAACGTCCAGGGAAAGAATGGGCGGGACTTCTTTTTGCAAGGTCAGAGCTCGTCCAGTGGAAAGGCTCTGGGGCTGCAATGCACAGGATGTACAGCGCCAGTGCCGGTCCTCCTTATCCACTTCCATCCACTCTTGTCTTAATGCCTTGGCAATTAAAACTTCCAAACGTCTCAGTCGGTTCTTCTTCCACTGTGGCTGGAGATCCACCCCATGTGGGGAAATTCTACTCCGAAACTTATTCCCATGGGTTTATAGCTATTAGTACCTGTGGAAAACTTTTGCTTTATTTCAAGATCTTCAGAAAAATAAACAGGGCATACCATAATTGTTGGTTAATTTGTTTTCAGTTAATTGATTCCAGATTTCAGCCTTTCTGATTATTACCACTTTCACCTTTTTCAGCCTATCCTTAAGTTCACTGAACTGTAATTTTGTATAAATTTAATGACTATTCAATGACATTATGAAGTCTGAAAATCTTGCTTGTTTATCTTGAGGTGTCCTACCCTGTAATCCGAGGGTTTGAAAAACCCCAAAATGCTCTACTACTTCTCTCTCTCTCTTTAACCAGAAGAAGATAAAGGTCACTCTGCAGTCAGAGTAATTGCTGCAGTGGATTGAAGATATTTTTAAAAACTTTCTCTCAAAATTACAGATTTAAGATGACAACGAAAGTAAAATTGCAGTTGAACTCCAAAGCAAAACCTTCAACTAAGAATACAAACTACTCACAACGTGCAATTTTGCCGGGGCCAAGAGGCAAAAAAGCTTCGTGTCAACAGAATTCTCATAATCTCTGAGTGTCTACAGAACTCAAGTGGCTTCAAGTTGTATAAAGTCCCCAAATCACTGCAGGTTCGCAGACGTAACATGTCTCTGAAATTCTCTAACATTTTTCCAAAGGTCAAAGTGAGACTCGATCTTTAAACCACTGAAAGAAAAAATGTCTCCTTTCAATTGAAATTAAAAATTAAAATTAAAAATTTTCATATTGTTGCAGATGGTAGAATACAGGCGAAATTGTGTACAAACTTCCATACTGGTTCCTTTCAACTGGACATCTTTTGTGAAAGTTCAGGTGCCCAACTAGTCATCAGGGAAGGAATAAGGAAGGAAGAATGAATTATGGAGACAGCGATGGTCAGGTTTTTAATTCGGTAAAAACCACAAAAAACCTTTATTTCTAAACTGAAAGTTTCTTACCTTAATAACTAATCAGAGTATAAATTTTATTTAATCTAAACTAGAAAGTATTCTTTATTTGACATGCATATTAATATGTCATATGCCTTCCTACCAACACCTATTGGAAAGAACTACAGTCTGAGGGAGAAGAAATAGCTTGGTTCAGTTGTTACTAAAATCATATTTAAGGTAAATATTGCAACAGACGTTTTATTTTATAAAAAGCAAGTATAGTGAAATTCCTGTGTGGAATGGAGGTGCTTCAGCCAAGAAAAATTATGTTTTACACATTTCAGACGTTCTTTTTGAATAAATATAGAAGCATAAACATGCAGAAATACAGAAGTCAGGAAGAAAAATGATTTGGGCATAAACTCTATCAAAGCATCAAATACCATTTTACTGAAGAGCTGTTCAATTTTTAGATAAGAAATCATGTTTCACAAACATACCCTAAATACCCTTTGCTTATCTGACAGGATCTGATCAAATATCTTTTGAGGTACAGTTTTCCTTCCTACTCCCACAAATTCTTCAGAAACTGCTTAGCAGAACTATTAAAAAAAATAAGTTTCATAACTTTGGGCAACGTGAAAGTGTGACCCACAGAGACTGTGCTATGGCCCAGTTCTGTGTTGGGAGTGTGGCTGTCTGTGATGGACTTCACTCTCTGTGGTAGATGTATTCTTGCAGAAATCAAGCAAATCAGTGTGTGTGTGTGTGTGTGTGTGTGTGTGTGTGTGTGTGTGTGTGTGTATGAACCAAACTAAGTCATCTTTTCAGTGTCCCCAGGAGTTCACCCAGGGGTTGAAGGAATTCTGCAACAAATTATTCACAGTAGGAGCTGCCAATGCAAGGCTGCCAGTGGTGAATGCTTTGGCTGCTGAACCCCCAGCTCCTATCTCCAGCCCCTGGTTCCTCATGGAGAAGCCACCTCCTACTTCAGAGGCTAGAAATGGAAATCTCCCCACCCCTGGGTGCCAGCTCCAGTCAATGGATCCGCTGGGAAACTTTCTGGAAACATTTTCTTTCCTAACAAAACGAGTAATGCAAGGGAGGAAACATGGCTTCCCTTTCCCTGCCATTAGACATTGTTGGGTGAAGATGTGATGCTTGGAACTGGAGCTTTCCATCACCTGTGACTAGCAGAAAGCCCAGAGAATTGCAGAAAGGCTGGCCCAGGATGCAGGTGCTGTCAGCTGCTAAATTAGCCTCGCCTACCAGTGCCACCTCTGGGTGACCGTGTCTATGAGACAATAAGCTCCTCATTGCTGAGGTCACTCTGGGTCAGGTATTCTGTTACTCACATCGAACAGAAAGCAGATTCCCGCTTCATGCCCTGTCTCCAAGGCATTTTCCTCTGGGAAATCCCTCTCATCCCTCAAGGCTTAGTCTATGAGCAACTCAAGGGACTGCAAATGAAAATGTGGCACCCTTTATTGATAAATTATTAAGAATTTAAAGACAGTGATAGCAGAGCATTAAACCAACCATGGGGCCCTTGTAGGTGTGGGGCCTTGTGTGACCACTCGGATTGCACACTCATGAAGTTGGCCCTATTTACAGGCTTATCTTACCTACCAAATGGGTAGCACATTTTTTTTGTAATATTATAGGCTTTCCAGGCCACACAGTCTTTGTCACAACTACCCAACTCTGCGCTATTCTAAGTAGATTAGGTAGGTTGGAACCCACCCACAATCACAAGAATGGGCATGAGAACCACGTTTGCCAAGAGTAACCCCAGGTTCTTGGCCAGGGTGGATTGGCTCGGGAATAGGCACCTGACGGAAGCCAGGCCATCTGGACACCACCAAGTCTTTCTGGAAGGTACTTGGGAAAGATGGTACCTTTCCCCTGGAGTTCCACAGCTAATACTGGGTGATCAGTGGATGCCAATGGCTTTTGTCATACAGCATAGCAGGAGATCCTGACCAAGAGACAACCAGAAAGCCAGAGCCATGATGACACTCTGAGCCCCTGGATCAGGCCACACCTGAAGCAGGTTGTACCTTGCTTCCCAGTTATGTGGCACAAAACCTCTTTACCTTTTCTTTTAGCAGTTTCAGTTGGTTTTCTATCACTTAAAACCCAAAGAATTCGGAAAGCATGTTAAAAAGAAAAAAAAACAACCCTGTGTACTTTAGGCCAACTTCACTCCTCTTAAGTTAGAATAGCTGAATCACTGGAATACACTTTATATAAGATGGCAAAAGTCTTAATTTAATGTCAACAAGAGTTGTAAAACCTAAAATGAAAAATCTCCCAAATCCATTGGCTTGTTACCATTTCTTGAAGCTCAACTCAGCCCATGCCAGCTCAGGATCTGTATATTTCTTAAACCTGATCTGTCTGTCACATAGAACATCCTTCTGAAAGGGATAGGCTTCCACAGGACAAGTGAATGCTTAGCATCAGGTAGCCGAAATGTACACTCATTGCAGTTTCCAAAAGTAAAGACAAAACCCAGGCTAAGATATAGAATCTTATCTCAAATTTTGCAGACTTCTTGTATCTCTGCCCTTCCATTACTTCATGACTCTTTAGTTCCAGACGATGTATAACATGTTACTACTGTCTGTGAAAGACTGATCAGTATATCCTGGAGATTTTTCTTTTTATTGTTTTTCAGTTGATATCTTTTTAAATTTGAGATAGTCTGGTCACATGATTTATTTTACAGACAAAACATCACTGGTATCTGAATAAATTCTAATAATGCACACTAGTACATACACTCAACCACATAAAAAATAACACATCATAGTCTAAAAATCTTGGTGGGAAGGCAATTGTCTGGCCTTCTTAGCTAGACTTCATGTGTCTGGAAAAATGTCTAATTTTTTTTTCTAGCACCTAAACAAATTATCTTGTGTATAGCAAAGCTGGGTCTAACCTGAACTCAAATAACTAGACCACAAAACCCTCGGATGTTGTTTTGTTGTTAAGCCTTCTTTATTCAGGGGAAACACATTGTAAGAAAACAACTGCAAGGCAAAGCAACTAGTCTACAGAACTACCACATGGACATGAATCTTTCTGACCGTTTCTAAAAGTACTTGCCCTACACACCAGAAATTCTGACTGTAAGAGGCTTCAAGATCCTAAATCCCAAAACAATAGACGATTAAAGTATACTCAGGTGGGACACTATCCTGCTTAGTCTAGGGAGATACATGAATCAATTTTGAAAATATTTTCAAACACAAGCATCAAAGTAAAAGAGGTGACTCCTCAGCACTCAAGCAGGGAATTAAGTTAATCATAATATCCCACGAGTAAAGAGAAACCCCCAGTCTGCTGCCTCTAGAATGTCTGTATTCATATCAAACATTGACAAACGCACCACATCTCACTCAAAAAGTACATCGTTTTCTATTACAGGATGTTTATCTGTATCTGCTAAGACCAAACACTAGGCAATTATAAGATTACGTGGCTGGCAAGTACCAACATTTCAAGAAAGAAACATGCAAGAATCATGCTCTGAGTTCTAAGTATGTTGCAGTAGGAGGGTCTTCTTTCTCCTGAAGGCTTTGCAATTCTCTGCAGGCAGGGAGGAAGGAAAGTGATATTGTTTGGCTGTGTCCCCATCCAAATGTCATCTTGAGTTGTAGCTCCCTGAATTCCCATGCGTTGTGGGAGGGAGCCAGTGGGAGGTAATTGAATCATGGGGGGCAGATCTTTCCCTTGCTGTTCTCCTGATAGTGAATAAGTCTCACAAGACCTGATGGTTTTATAAATGGGAGTTTCCCTGCACAAGCTCTCTCTTCTCTCATCTGCTGCCATGTGAGACGTGCCTTTTACCTTCTGCCGTGATTGCGTGGCCTCCCCAGCCATGTGGAACTGTGAGTCTATTAAACCTCTTTCTTTTGTAAATTGTGCAGTCTTGGGTATGTCTTTATCAGCAGCGTGAAAATGGACTAACACAGAAAGCAAGGATAAAGAACATAAACTAGAAGTCACCTCAGATGAACCTCTTGAGATCGTAGATGAGAATGCTTGGGGGAAACAATGGAATGGGGAGACAGGACACAGAAAAGGGAAAGGGGTTTACTGTGTCTCATTGGCAGAATGCAATGGCTCCCAACATATTAGTAGAGTTGCCACACTTCTGATTTCATCGCTAAGAAATGATCATGCATTGGGATCTTTTCTTATAATCTTAGCTAAGTTATAGTGCAAATTACACAAGCTATTATAATTAAGGTCGGATATTTTATGTGAAACCACATTAAAATGATCATTTAAGAGAACATTCTCAAAGAGTGCTCAGGATACATCTGTGCAATTCCAATGTTATTTTCTCAGTTTTGAAATGCTATTGATATTGAAGACTCTGCCCAGGACCTTGTCTGTTACTAATAAGCTCAATATAAAACACGATTGCTTCTGCTCCAATTATACTGACTCATATAGCAATTGGTTACTAAGATATAATTGCTTTTGTGGCTAACATTTTTGTAAAACTTTCAAAGTTTATACTATTTGAGATTATTTACTGATACTAAGAAGATTACAGCTGCTGTTATTTATTTAAATGGTTACTCAAACACCAGTATTCTTCCAGATTCTTGTTCCACTCATCTCCTTATCATCATCTCTCAGGAATTAGAGATTAAATTCCAGAATATATTGTTGATAAGATTACAAAAATACACAGAAACCCTTACATGTTTCAATATGAAAAACACTAGAAGGAAAAATAGTAGACAGCCAGCCTTGCAAGGAACAACATATTTCAACGATTTCTGTAATTCTTTTTCTGATAATGTACATTTTAAGTAAAGAAAGTTATTATTCACAGAATTAGATTTTATGTAGGGGATTATATCGGTTTTCAAACTCTGTGTTTCTTTATGTGGGATTTATGCTGCTCTGATAAAGGAAATACTTCTGTCAGCTGACTAAGGGAAAGAATTCCCTGGGAGGTTTAAAGAAGCCACCATAAAAGGTTCTTATTTTAAATCAGTGGTTCTTAATGGGGCGTGGGGTGATTTTGTGCCCCACCCCAGGGGACACTGGCAATATCTGCAGATACTTTTGGTTGTCACAATCAGGGAAGCGGACTGTGGGCAGAGGACAGGGATGCTCCTAAACATCCTACGATGCCCAGTGCAACCCCCAACAACAAAGAATTATCCCCTCCTCTGCAAGAGTCAATAGGGCTGAGGGTAAGAAACCTGTTCAAGCTTCATCAGACACTTGGTTGGTCAGATGGCTTTCAGAGCTCTTGAAAATTCAAATGCAATTGTGCACAAGCACAAATAAATGTGGGAGGCACAGGATAGGCACACCACACATAGATTTCTTAATGAAGTAAAGAAAAATAAATAAAAGTAGGATTTATCTTTACTTTTCAATGGCAGCTGACTGGCCATCAGGAAATCTATTACATGTTCATTGGGGGATAAAACCTACACTCCAAAATTCAGGTAGAAGAGAACGGAAACTCACAACATAGGTAGACTGAGCAGAAACAGAACCATCTTGTAACCTGATTAAAATGATCATTTGACACTTGCAAGAAAATGCTATGAAGCCCAATGGAGTGAGTACACTTCTTTAAATCATATCCATCAGAAACTCTTACACTGCAGGATAGAAAGGAGAAAATAGAAAGTATTTTTTTTTTTCCTGTTACCGCCCACATCTTTCTGGTGATCACGTCCCCTAGCCTATACAAATTGAGCTTTTTCCTCAGCTATGTGCCAACTTCTTATCGTAAGAATGTTCGGTGAGAATTGTCAAATGACAGGACATTTCTTTTCAGAATTCATGAAACTTTTCTATTACTCATTATTCTGCTGTCAAAATTGAGACCAGTAAGAGAGCAATGAAAATCAGAATTCTAAAGGAAAGAAGAACGTTGTCAATTCACTGTTGGGAATGTTGGCAGCAAGCCCAAATCCTATCAACGTAGGAGGGATATTTTCATCTTCTAATTGCTTCTTATGGCTACTTCCAGAAAATGTAGACTGTTCACACCTTGATGAAAAGGGGTAAAAAGCTAATGCTGCTTCTGAAAACTTTATTATTGTAGCATCCCTGAGTATAAATTTTTTAGGCACCTCTATAAAATTCTGTTAGATATGTAAATTGTTTCAAACTGATAAAAATGCCTAACAACTACCTGATCCATAGTGCTGTTCCTTTCTTGTCTTGGTAGGAAAGACAAAACTGTCTTAAGCAGAGATTATTCTTTAGAATTTATAAGGATAATTGATGGTGAGAAAAATAAATCACTAGGGTGTTCTATTGTCACAGAGAATTTATTAGAATTTGTCCTAATAACCATAATATGATGATTTGTCACAGCTTTGATGGTGACAAACACAGGAGTCAGATTTTACAAACTCTGTTGACTTTAAGGCAATGATCACATGATGATCAAAATAATCCAAATATTTTAGGTGCATTCTGTCAACAGCTATTTTTAGATAAAAAAGTTTTCAGAAAGAGGGTGACAAAACAAGGCCTATATTGTTACATTGAATGCAGGTTTTAAGCCACAGAGGATCCAAGAAAAAGATTTTGTAAAACACGAAGTTCTTTACTTTTCCTTTTTACCATAACTCCCAACCCTATGAGCACCAAGTTCAACAGCAGAACACGACTCTATAGAGTTAGAGGTCTGGACCCATGACAAGCTCAAAATACAGCTGATTATCTTAGCTAGCACACAACTTCACTGGGAATAGTCTACTACTGATCACTCCTCACGTGTAACTTATTCTCCTTAATCATTGTATTAATGCAGTCTCACATAACTACATCTTGGGATCCTCCGGGTACTACGTTAACTCTCAGGCTTGGTTTTTGGACTTTCCGGATGCAACACTCAACTTGATGACTGAATCTCCCATCTTTCCCCATCTGCCAGGTACATTCATGCCTGCTCCCTCCCTCCTGGGCTGACCCCTCTATGGGGAAGGTCCTTCCCTTCATGTCTGCCTGGTGAACTCCATTTCATTCTTCCAGAAATAGCACGTGACAAAGCTGGACTAGCAGCAGCTCCTGTTGACCAATGCTTCCCTCTGTGCCAGGCGCTGTGCTGGTCATTTTATAAATGTTATAAATGTTATTGCATTTACTCCTCCCCAAGTCCTCAGCCTGAGAGAGAGACAGCCCCTATAGCAATTTCTTCCTCACTGCTCTGGACATCAGGCCCGTGTGAATCACTTAGCACCTGGCCCTGGCAGGTCCCAGTCCAGGAGGAGGCAATGACCACACAGCATGTCAGATGCTAGGTGGGAAAGAGCAAGGTGGAACAAGTGAGGTGGGGGCAGGGGCACAGAGAGAATGTCGTGGATGGTTTCCTGGCTGACAGGATGTGAGTCCTCCTGACTGTTGAATGAAAGAAGTCCAATGAAGAAGGTGGTGGAAGAGATGAACATGGATGTGGACGATGATGACTGGGCCACGAGGAAGGTCACCAGAGAGCCCAGGATGAGATTCAGCCATATGCCCAGGGAAAGGTTCCTTCCACCAGTGAAACCTGCACTGGAGGAGACAGAGCAGGAGAGCAGAGGGCTGGGTTGACCCAGAAGTGGGGCTTTTCTGGACATTAAGGGAGGCTGATAGGGCAGGGGCATGGCTGTGAGAAGTCTAGCAGACTAGGAAATCATGGAAAGGTTACGAGGGGCATTTATGGGTGGCTTCCAGGTAGGTGGCACTTTGGCCCCTGTTTTCTGCCAATATCCTCCATATTTTCCTTTGAGTAATTGCCTTTTTCCTATTTTCAATCTTTGTCCTTTGGTGGAGTTGACTCCACCAAGGGTGGGCTCTTGGTGCCACTCAGGCCACTGTGGTGTAAGGAGCTGTCTCTCTCTTCCTCTGTTTAGGGCTGTGGCATTACAATGTGAGGTATGGCAGCTGCTCTCACCATTTGCAACCACAGGGTGTGCACAGGGGTGGCTGGAGGTGATGCCATAGAATGAAGGTGGAGCTTCCCTTCAGGGCACTCCCTGTCCAGGTGTTCAGAACCCATCATCGAGATATCAAATAGCTGCATCAAAACTTGCCTGAAGTGTGTTTGTTCCCCTATTCCTTTGCCAAATGGAGCTAGCCAGGCAGCATACCCCACCCTCCCGGGCTCAGCAATTGGTCCTCAAAAGCTAGGTGCTTCACTTAAGTTCTTCTTTCAGTGGTTGCCAAGGACATTGGAGAAGAGAGTTCTCATATTCTCAAAGGAGACAGAACTTAAGAACCACGTGATCCTGGACCTGCCAGTAGCCATCTCTGCCTCCTGGACCACGTGATCCTGGACCCCCCCAGTAGCCATCTCTGGGTCCTGGACCATGTGATCCTGGACCCGCTAGTGTCATCTCTGCCTTCCGGATCATGTGATCCTGGACCCCCCAGTAGTCATCTCTGCTTCCTGAACCATGTGATTCTGAACCCATTAATAGCCATCTCTGCCTTGTGAACCATGTGATCCTGGACCTGCCAATAGTCATCTCTGCCTCCTGAACCATGTGATCCTGGACCTGCCAATAGTCATCTCTGCCTCCTGAACCATGTGATCCTGGACCCGCCAATAGTCATCTCTGCCTCCTGAACCATGTGATGCTGGACCCGCCAATAGTCATCTCTGCTTCCTGTGGACAGATCCAGATGGATAATGAAAACTATGCAGAGGAAAGTGCAGTAGAATGAGGGAGACCACGTGAGTCAATAAACACCCTCTGTGCTTCAGTTATTTTGAGTTGGGTTTTCTGTTACTTGAAACAAATCTGTCCAAATAATATGCTTAGACTGGAGCAGTTGTGAAGTCCAGAGTGGGAGGCAGAATGTGGGTGATGGGGAGGGAATAAGGACTTACCTGGGGTTTCATCATTGCCTGGAAAAGTTGTGAATTTGGGTCTTGTTCACTCCCAGGCATGACTGCTGTGCAGCTCACCAGCCTGGCTGTACATTGCCATGCCAGGTACTGCGCTGGTGATTAAGATTCAGGGGCAGACTCCCCCTTTCCAAATGAGGATTTTCTCTTCTTTTATGCATACTCATCCACAAACTCCAAAAAAGTTTCATATACAGATGTGAAAATTCAATCTGAGTATGGTGCCCATATTCAATCAACACAGCTGGGGTTAATTAGAATTTTGAAACAAGAATGATTTGTTCTAATAATGATCATGATGCTGTCATTTTCCAAGTGACTAAATTCTACTGATTTTATCTTGAACCAAGGAATAAAAGGCATATTCTAAATGTATCCTGCCCCTCAGCTTTGTGAAAAAATTAAGATGTGCTTATCTTGATTAAACATTGGTTCATCTTTTGGTAACTATCTTGAAAAGCAAATAAAACTTGATAGAGAGTTAAGCAGCAGCTCTTCATTCCTCTTTATTTTATTTTATTTGGGTCAATCCATTCTATTCCTACACATATGAAGAAAACTGGGCTATCTTGGTTTCTCAGTCTTGCCTTGCTAATCTAATTTTATCATCTTTAGCCACTGATACAGGTATCTCTTAAGCATGAGCATTTGAATTCTTCTGAATTTAATTAAAAGAGCAGCTTTGATTATGGAGAGATGGATTCTCTTCAATTTTGCTATCATAGTAAGCAAAGCCTTTTTCTTCCTTGTTATGATTAAATGCTTAAGAATGTGTCTGGACTCCTGAGCTGGTTCCTACCACCTGCCTTTTGTGCATTCTCTCTCATGCAGTCAGAGTAACTTTTTTTTTTTAATAACAGCATTATTGAGATATGCTTCACATACCATAAAACACAGCTTTTGAGCGCACATAATTTGGTGGTTTTTACTACATTCATAGAATTGTGGGAGGGATCTTTAGTAAGTGCACCCCCACCCTTCAAAGCCTTTCAAGAGCTCTACAAGATTCACATTTGGTTCACAATTTTTTTTCCTGTTGTATCTAGCACAGTGTTGAGAGCAGATAATAAGTGCTCAATAAGTACTTGTAGAAGGAATGTACCCATTCTTTTAGGAGAGGGCTTAGCTCCAAGATCTACTAAATATAGTAACCTCATTTGTGTTCTGGCAAAAGCATCATAAACCAGAATTTTATAAACAATAAACTGCTATAGGTTATCTGTTTTCACTTGACAACATAAATTTAGATAATCCGTGAGGTGATGTGCATATGCTTCGTTCTTTAGATAGAACACACTTGTTTTATCTAATTTCAGCCTAAGACATTTCAGAGATGATCCCCAGATTACATGCCAGAAGGAATCTGTTGAACAATTTTTAATTGAGTGTTTTAGCAAGAGAAGCAGGAAAACAAGAAGCTAATAATTGATCAAACATTTGTTTCAAATGGAACTCTGTGAAATTATATGCTAGAATTTGCCAACTTGTTGAAATAAATAAGCCACCCAGTGAATATACCCAAACCACTTTCTCTGAGGGTTGCAGAACAATTTTGGGGTATAAAAATATGCACAGGCTAAATTACCCACCAACACAAAACTGAATATTCTTATCCTTAAATCTCCATGTGACTAAAACTAATTACTGTTATGAGTGAAAATACATATTTCAAAAAGCTCCCAGGGATCCCAAAAGCATTCAGACTGAAGCACCAAGCAGGTGTTTTAACAATGTTCTTGAAGATTTCCCTGCCAAAATGCTAGAATGAACTCTTGCTTGGTCTACCCCTTAAAGCAGGGACCATCTGCGGCCTTGACCTTCCATAGATATAGCAAAAGCAAATTAAAGCAAGTTCCTTCTATTAGAAATAAGCTTTCCAAACTGAGGTGAATTCCAGGCTTAGCAAAGGTTTTGCTACCGCTCTGTAGAAAATAACATACCGATTACAAAAGTACAATTTTATAACATGACCCAATAAATCACTTCAAAAATATGGCTAAAATCAGGACACTGGGAACCACTAAAATGCAGTAAGAAGCATCAATAAGAAGCTGGTTAGATGAATGAGGGTTCATTGAACATGTGGCATTCTGTGTGAGCATTAACACAAGAAGGAAGAAGCATACAGCTACTGAGGAATGCTTGTTGGCCGCGGTCATATGTGCAGAACACCAGACGAAGAATGACAAGGATTATGTGGTCACATCCCGGCTTGACCCTTCATTAGCCATGTGAGTTAGTCAAGCCCCTCCCCTCCCTCTGTTTCTCTATCTGTAATGTGGGGGAGGTTAAGAGTTTCTACCTTGTAGGGTTGCTACAAGGTGCTCCTCTGAGATAACATTTATAAAGCAGTTAGAATGGTGCCTGACATATAGTACCTATTATATAAATAGTTGCTACTATTCTCATCACCATCATTATTAGCAATAGCAGAACACAGCCATGTTAATATATGCATGGGCTGCCTCTGGAAATGTATATGAGAGACTGGAAGCAGTGGCTGCCTCTAAAAGAAGATTCTGGAGGCTGAGGGAGTAGATGGTCAGAGGAAGATTCACTGATTGACAGTACCCTTTTGCTGAGATTGAGTTTCTGTGTGCATTTGTTTCATGGGAAAAAGCACCAAATTTTTAGAAAATGAAGAAATTGGGCCACTAATGAGAGCAAATGTTTTTGAGAAGAGTAACTATGGTGTTCATTATGACTCAGCTTGGAGTCCTAGTTAATCACAGGTGGCCATGCACAGACCATTTTTGACTCTAGAATAGCAGCTTTCTGGAATGGGACCTTCCGCCCTGCCCACCTCTCACACCCGCTGGCTGGATCAGGATGCCACTCGGCTGCTCGCCTCCCAGGCCTCCACGCCTCGTCCCTTACCCTCACCTTGGTGACGCTCATCCACCTGGGAGAGTCAGCCCCTCGCTGGGCCATTTTCCTGTCCCAAAGCCTTCTCTGACACCCATTTTCCCATGGCACCTGGTCCAAGCCCCTGGGGCTGGCTTTGGAGGTCCTCTAGCTTGTCTGACCACACCCGTCTGTCCAGGCCAGCCTCCCCATACCCACGCTTCCTGCTCACATCTGTGACTTCTGTGAGGGGTACTTAGCTGTGGTTCTGGGCTACCTGGGTCCAAACCAGCTCTGCTCCTGAAGGTATTGGCTGTACGGCCTGGTTGGCCTTTCCCTTTCTGGCATGCAGGGGTAACACTCCCCACCAGCCCTACTGACAGAGATGGTGGGGGAAGGAGGTACGTCCTCGGCGCAGGGACAATCCCATGGTGCGTTCCTCTTTCCTCTGGCCTCTCCCTGACTCTGGCTACTCTTCCATAACTCAGGGTGTCAATCCATGTTAAATATCTGAGGGAGGCCACAGGACAGGGCCTTCCCCTTGAGGAATTTGTAGTTCAGCTCAGGGCACCCCCTGAAATCACAGCCCATAATAGAGTAATCAAGGGCTTAGGTTCTGTGTGAGAATCTGTGAGGGCAGTGTGCTAACCAAGGACTAGTCCATTAGGAAAACCTTTATATAAAAAGTGACACATGATAGGCAAACTGAGGCCAGGAGGAAACTGGAAAGGTGCAAGAGAAGACAGCAGGCACATCCATTGGAAGGTGGAGGGCAGAACTCAATGAGGAAGACAAAGACTCAGTTCAAATGCAAAACTCAAGCCTGCAATGAAAAATAAGCCATTTTTCAAAAGCAGAATGTGTACCAGTGACAGTAAATTGTGTATTTGTCACCCCCGGCACCACAACAGCTTTAAGGACTTGTGTAAACAGCACAAAAAATCAGGGGTGTTAGCCAACGGTCATGGTATTCCCGAATGCATCAATATTTTGACTAGTGAGAGCTCACGAGTTGCCCTTGTTTTCTGGCTAAAGGCTTTATGCTTGCATTCCTTGAAGACATCTGTATTATTGTCATAGCCATGAACCCCCCCCCAGGGAGGCAGCAATATCCCCTTTCCCCAAGTCATATGACTGTGGCCTTTTGTTTTCCCCTTTCCAGGGTTTGCTTTGCCATTTGGTGTCAAAAACCTTTTGCTCACAGCTTGCTTCTTTTAAAACAGTCTGAGAGATTACAGAGAAGACAAACTCCCTAAATCACACACTGATGTGCCTTCTGTAGACATGTCTTAATGGTTCCTGCTAAGGGTCCCAATCCTCACTCCATCCCAGCAGTATTTAAGCGACTACTTTGTGCAAAACACTGTAATGAAATTGGGAAGACAAAACTTGGCCCTAGCCAATGAGGATGAGCTACAGCCTTTCCTACAACAGCAAAGCCCACTTCGAACTTCAAAGAATTCCCATAAAGATTAAAAAGCAAACTCCAGGCAGGCACAAGTCAGCCTGCTGAGGCTTAGCCATTTGTTTCCCAACTGTTACAGAGCTCGAAAGCTCTCAATTTCGCCCCTGCCAAGATGTATTCCATCAGAGCCTTCTACATAAATCACAGCTTGTGATAGATCTGTTGTTTCAGCCTCAAGAAACTGTTAGGTCTGAGTAACTCCAGGAAAAGGGCTTATCCTCCAGGATCATAAATCTTCTCTCCTGACCGTCATGTGAAATGCATCACACTGCTTCAAATGTTCCTTCCGACGCATCCTTTATTAATGATGCCTTTGGTTTTGACCATTTGGAATGTTGAATGTATATCAAAAGCCCAGGGGGCTTCGTAGGTCAAGGAGGTGGCCTCCCTCCCTGCCTGGAACTTAGCCAGGCCACCAGGGTGACCCCGGCAGAAGGCCAGAGGACATTGCCTTGGGGCCAAACAGAAAATTCCAGATTTTGAAAGATGATCCATGAGGTACCCCCAAAGGGCTTCTCATCCACACGCACACCCTGAATCTTCAGTTCTTGAGGCCTTTTCCCTATAACTTCCCATGCACTGTAGTTTTGCCTGAAATCCCACGTGACAATTAAGGAGAATATTTTTCTGTTTCTCCTGTTTTCTTGGTGCTCATCTTTCCAACTCTGAGCTCAAGAATCAGGGATGTCAGCAAACAAATCCTGGTACATTAATAAAACAATGTTTAATTAATGTTTAATTAGTAAAACCATGAGAGTAAGAATATTTTTTACAATGAAGAAAACTGATTAAGATGAATGCACTTTTATAATAATCACTATAAAAGGCTAACCATTAGTTACCTAATGAATGTCCTAAATACACTGTGATCTTTGAAAAGATGAACTAAAGTTTACCCAGAAGAGAGCAAAGGTTACTGAGAAAAAATAATCAGTCCCATAGCTTTCTACAAGGAAGAAAAATAAATACTTCAAATTTATGAAGTTATCATAGGAAAACAGAAAAGCCTGTGCATTTGGAACTTTTTTTTTTTGAGGCGGAGTTTCACTCTTGTTGACCAGGCTGGAGTGCAATGGCGTGATCTTGGCTCACCACAACTTCTGCCTCCAGGGTTGAAGTGATCCTCCTGCCTCAGCCTCCTTAGTAGCTGGGATTACAGGAATGCACCACCATGCCCAGCTAATTTTGTATTTTTAGTAGAGACAGGGTTTCTCCATGTTGGTCAGTCAGGCTGGTCTCGAACTCCTGACCTCAGGTAATCTGCCTGCCTTGGCATCCCAAATTGCTGGGATTACAGGCGTGAGCCACTGCACATTTTTGCTCCATGTAAATTACAATATTTTGGCCCGGCATGGTGGCTCACGCCTGTAATCCCAGCACTTTGGGAGGCCAAGGCAGGTGGATCACCTGAGGTCAGGAGTTCGAGACCAGCCGGCCAACATATAGTGAAACCTTGTCTCTACTAAAAAATATGAAAATTAGCTGAGCGTGGTGGCACAGGCCTGTAGTCCCAGCTACTTGGGAAGATGAGCCAGGAGAATTGTTTGAACCTGGGAGGTGGAGGTTGTAGTGAGCCAAGATCGCGTCACTGCACTCCAGCCTGGGTAACAGAGCAAGACTCTTGTCTCTCAAAAAAAAAAAAAAAGATTACACTATTTTCTAATTGGAAATACAAGAAGCTTTTAATTACATGGAAGTATAATATAAATAAGGATTTTTTGGTACTAGGTACTTCAGTCACACTGAGCTGCTAGGAATAACAGTGACATGATTATGATTATAATCATTAACCATTATCAGCAACAAAAGCAAAATACAGTTGTTGAGTGTGTGTGTGGGGGGGTGGGGGGGTGGTAACCATCATCCACACTGAGATACATTTGGAGTGAGAAGGGACACTATGAATACACGTGCCCCAACAACAGGCATAACTTGGGCCATCACAGGTAAACATGGACATGTATTCCTTCTAACTGTGTTGTCCACCTAACTCCACATCAACTCACCAAGCTAGGTATTCTTATGCCCATTTTACAGAGGGGGAAACCAAGGCTTGTTCAAGGTCACACAGCTGGTGAATAGAAGAGCTGGGCTTGGAACTGACTGCAATGCACTGACTTTTCTGGGCAGACTCTCAGCCAACAAGAGACATACTGAGGGCATCTTGGTACTTCCTCCCTGCAGGTGCTTGGGTCTGTGAGGTACCCGAGGCAGAACAGATGGCAAAACCTTCATTCTCTGTGAAAGGGCCTGAGAACAGGTGCTGTGGGAAGGGGAGCACAAAGGTGCCGGGCAATGGGTCTGCCTGGCCAGGGCCTCACACACTCATCCCACAACACTGGCTTCATATTTGCCTTATCCATGTTCAAAGGATATCCAATGTTTGGACACAAATGTGAACCCCAGAAACAAACCCTCCAGAGGCAGAAGGTAATGTTCTACCCCAGTTCTCATGTGGCATTAGGATAAGAATGGCAGCTGCCAAATTAGGATCTGTAGAGATGTCCGGGGTTATGATAAAAGTGAGACATTTAGATATTTGTGATAAATATTGATGCCAATGCCTCCCTCCCATCAACTGCACAGATGCACCATGCCTGGCCTCGTGCCTGATGCTTTACGGACATCGCGTTGAAGCCTCCTAGGCCTGCAAGGTAATGTTACCCTGAATTTACAGGTGAAGCAAATGAGACAGAGATTGCAGGCAGTAAGCAACAGGGCCAGAATGTGGTGCCAGGCGTGGAGAACTTCATAGGTCCCATGCTTTGCTCTGTAGTTGTACAACTCGTATGGCTCAGGCTATTTGGGGTTTGCTCTTGGATGAAAAATAACAAAAGCAAAAATCCATTGCTACAACTTCCAAAGGATTTATTACCGCAGATGTCATGCCTGACGACGTGTGACCTCTGAGATGAGGGCCTGTTGCAGATGTCCTTAACGCCTCGAACAGAGGTCCTGGTGACCTGCTTCGGGAGGCTCTGCTCAGACTGAACCATTGGTGTGACAGCCACATCACCTCAGGCCCCCGTGCCTTTTCTCCCTGTGGGCCAGTGGGGAACCTTTGCTAATCAGGACATACATTAATCTCTTTAGCTATGTGCAACACAGACATCAGTGGCCTTTTTCTTTTCTTTAAGATTGGCAGAGCTATAAAATGTCCACATTTTATAGAGAAAAGGAATGTCCATAAATCCAATTTTAAGTGTTACTACGCTATTATATTTTAACAACTCAGAGGTTTCTGGTGAAAATCCTTATAGTTGAACAACCTTAGTTGAATAGCTTATAATTGACATAGATATGTTGCAATTGTCTAGAAGTCAACTTTTCTCACAGAGTTTAGGTTCTGTGAGACAATGAGTAAATTTAGATGCTGTTACTTAAACCATCCATTTAACGGGTACATTAATTAATGCCACCTATTTAAAGAAACATTTGTTTTTGGATAGACTTTCCTCTTATTATCAGACAATTCCGGGCAAGTAAAAAAAAATTGTCAGTTTGTAGGCAAAATAGGAAATGGGTATTTTTCATTGAACTAGACAATCAATGGGAATCTACCTGAATCATATTTGTCCAAACAAGGCCACTGGGAATTGGAAATGAGATGGAACCAATGGGGAGACAGGAGCTGGAAAATTCTGGATTTTGCAGTGGTCATAAAGCAGCTCCTCGCTGTACCAAGTGGGATGTCTCTGAATCTCAGCAGAGACTCAGCCCGTGTAGGAGGAGGCCGAGAGGTCTCCTTCAGGGATGACACATGCCCACAGGGCCAGCCAGCCATTCGGGAGCCTCCACTCTTCAGAGACACGTGCGTCTGTGCGTGGCGATGTGAAATGTGACTAGGGCTTTGTTAACTCTCTGTCTTAAGAGCTGAGTTCTCGACTCACGATAACAATAGTGACAGTAAATATTTGTTGAGCACTTAGGAGGTGCCGAGCACCACACAGCACTTTCTGAAGTAGGTGCAAATACTGAGGTCAGGGAATGCAAGGAACTGGCTCAGGGCTTATCAGCCCTCACCCTTAATGAGGATGCTGTGTCATGTTTGTTGTGCCTGGAGAGGACGGCTGGATAAAACACAGGATGCCTAGTTAAATTTGAATTTCAAATGAAGAAATACAAATCAAAATTCACCCCAAAATCAGTTCATTCAAAAATGATTTTTGTTGTTGTTGTTGTTATGTCTTGTGTACCATTTGGGACATACTTATAAAAATGATTTTTTTAATCTGAAATTCAGATTTCAATAGGCATCCCATATTTGCATTTGCTAGACATCGCAATCCTTAGTGTCCTCCCCTTCTCTGTGATGCTAATGATGGATTCCAAAGTTACGAATGCCTTGCTCATAAAATAATTGGCTTTGAAAGTCTTACCCAGTGTGAGCAGTTGGAAATTCTAGGAATAATTGTCACATGTTAGGAGCCACTCCTCCCAGACGCAAATCTGGCAGCATCCGCGTCTGTCTTAGCGACTTCAGGCCCTTTCTCTGGGGCACCTGTGGGTTCCTGGGATCAGTGCCTTGGGGCAGGGAATCACGCATCTCCAGCAGGCCACATGGAGGCCCAGAGGCTTCCAGAACACATTCTGATCCCACCCCGTTACGGGATGAAACAAAGCCTCTCCACATCACTGGGGCGCTTGATGGGCGGTTCTCAGGCATGGAAGACTCCAGTTTTGAAGATGATGGAACAACACAGGAAACGTATGAGGTAGATTTAGAAGAGAAGGAGGCTGGGTGCGGTGGCTCACACTTGTAATCCCAGCACTTTGGGAAGCTGAGGCAGGCAGGTCACTTGAGGTCAGGAGTTCGAGACCAGCCTGGCCAATATGGTGCAACCCGTCTCTACTAAAAATACAAAAATTAGTTGGGTGTGGTGGCACATGCCTGTAATCCCAGCCACTCGGCAGGCTGAGGCGGCAGAATCACTTGAACCTGAGAGGTGGAGGTGGAGGTTGCAGTGAGCTGAGATTGCGCCACTGCACTCCAGCCTGGGTAACAGAGCAAGACTCTGTCTCAAAAAAAAAAAAAAAAAAAAAAAGAAAGAAAGAAAAGAAAAAGAAAAAGAGGCAAAGTCCTGTTGACATTTGGATGTAACATGCATACAAAAGATAAAATAACAATTATTATTCTCAGGTTATTGACTTGTGGGTGATTTTAATATAACCAGTTTCTACTTTTTTTATAATGTTATAACATGTGGACAAGGTTCAAATGCTTAAAAATCTCTTCACCATCTGTATTCTCTCTCACTTAAGGAAAAGGAATTTGGCCAGCAAGTTGCTACTCATTCATTGTTTGCATCCAACACTGAGGAGACAGAGGTGCTGAAATCTGTCACAGGGGGCAAGAAGCAGGTCTGAAATTCAAAGGAGCTGGAATCCTCCTTCTCCCAGGAGATTAGATCCTTCTCATTCTCCCCAAAGAACGACAGGGCTGAACCAGGTGCTACGAAACTCTACTATGTTAAAAGAGTAACCAAAGCTGTCACTCATTAAACGTGCCCAATGGTGGCATCTTGAGGCCAATGCTTCCCTCTAAACCACTGAACTGTCATAGACCCTCAGAACCAGAGTGCCAGGTTAGGTCACATGAGGTCATCTCATTCTAGGCCACCCACTGGCTGTCCATCAGAAGTCCCCCTCTCCAGATGGCTGTCTCCTGAGGTCCTCAGCAGCTGAATTTGGCCCACTTTGAACTATGATGCTGCCTACACATCACATGCGAACATTGGCATTACACGGAACCATGGGCACCGTTCCTCTCTGGAAAGTGCTCAGTTACAGGGACTGCTCATGGATGCCTAGCCTCTAGGATTACTGATGGCATATTCTGGGTTTCTGCATAAAGCTTTTGTTTGTAGAGAGGATGCCAGGTTAGATAGAACATTTGCACCTCATTCAGGGCAATTCGCCTTTGAGGTCTCACGTGAAATTGAATTGGCAGGTTCATAAAGCATGGCCCCATTCCTCACTGTGTATTTTTGGGAAAATCTGTTAGCCTCTCTGTGAGTCAGTTTCCTCATCTGAAAAACAGGGACAAGGCTCTTGCTTATCTCACGGGGTGGATGGAGGAAGTGCCTGGCACAGTCTCTGACTCCCAGTGAGTGCTAGGCATACCAGATTTCATCTCTTCTTGCAAAGTGGCATCCCTGGCTTCCTGGTGGCCCCAGAACCGAGCATGACAGCTGGTATACAACAGACTCACTGGGGGTCCTTTGGTGGCTCTGATCAGCATGGTGATCCAGAGTTGCCTAAAGCTTTCATTTGGGGCTCTCATCCTGCGTTTCCGGGTTGTTTTCTAACCATAAAGAAGACAGGCATCATGGTAGTGACTTCAATTTTCAGGAATAGTTGGTGATAGCAGAGGCTGCTGAGAATCTGCAATTTCACACTTTTATAGATCCAGTCAGTAGATAAAAAGCATGTAGTCTTCCTGTCTCCATATACTCTCTCATCCCAAGCTGCTTTCTGACTCTCCTTAGAGACCTCAGCGTTTATCCAATGCATACTCCAATTTCTTAGGAAATTAGACTCGCAATAGAAAATTTTCCATCGTTTCACACAGGGCCAAGGGAAAAAAGCTTATGTCAGCTGATTCATCATACTTACTAATTGTTCCTGCATTCCTTGGAGATTTAGAAAGCACAGCTCTGCCAAATCTACTGAAAATGCTTTATTCAAACATAAAAAATAGTCTTCATTTTTCCTGTCGTTTTTCCTATCAATTTATAGGCTGTAAGTTTTCACAAATCCTTCTACTTAGGATACAATTTGGGGGAAGACTTTTGCTTATAATAAGCACAATTCTAAATAAACTTGTGTTATTCAATCTAGCTGTTTTTGCTTCCTTAATAAGTCTAAAGTATAATGCTCTGACGTAGATTCAAAGTTTATTTCAAAGAAGTATTTCTCATATTTCAGCTTCTGCCTGTCACATTCTTCTGCTCTCTCAAATCAGCTGGGGTTCTAAGCACCAAGAAGATGAACACTATTTGTGGATGGGTGCCATTTCTCTAAGGAGATGATTCTGTTGTCTGCCTTTGCCACACATAACACACACAATAAAATGAAGAACAACCTTCTATTTTAAATGCCCTTGAATGCTTGAGCTGAGAGCCTAATAGGCATCTAGATAAAATTTTTAAAAGGCCACAACTCAAAATTGAGAAGGAATTACAAGCAAGCAATGTTAGGAGAACACCGTCAGCAATACCTCCCAGCACATGCTTCTATAGTACGAGAAAAGCAGCCCGCGTGGCCCTTCCTCACGACTTCATGGTGTAGGAGGCGGGCTGATGCCAGGCCTAGAGACAGACACATGCGTGGCAGAAGCACAGTGGCATGAAAGAAAATTCTCCATGGTCTTTGGTCACAATTACTGAGCCTCAGCAGCAACACTCCAGCTGCCGGAGAGAGGGGAAAGCTGTGTATTGGGCATGACTGCGTTGATGCCTGGACCTGTGCTTTATGTGAGGCCAATGCTGATATTCTTACCCTGATACTACACCAGCTAGAACCATCCCAGCATCCCTGGGGGTTGGTGCCCAGACTCATAGATGAGGAAACTGCTACCTAAGAGATGCTGGATGACTGACCAGGATAGTACGGCCCATAAAATGAGGGTCTTGGATTTGAACCCAGCACTGTCCTCTCAGAGTGGAACTCGACCCCCACCAGCTAAGGCCGTGGGGCTCCAGATATCTGGACTCCTGATGACCCCCACCAGCTAAGGTTGTGGGGCTCCAGATATCTGGACTCCTGGGGAGGGGGCCTGGGGAGAGATGCGGGAAATGCAGCTTCCAGCTGGGTCTCTGGTGTGATATGGAGCTGACTGCCCTCAGGGGAGCCCAGAGAGGGCCTGACTTGGGCCCCCTCCTCCTGTCCTTCCCTGTCTCTGGGGTTAGGACCAGCCCCATGTTCAGCTCCTCCATTCTTAGGTCCTGCAGGCTCCAAGCCGGGGCCATGCTGGCGAGGGGAGCCCCAGGAGAAAGAAGAGCTCCAGCTGGACACACCTCCAGCTCTGGGCATCTCCTTCCACCAGGGCCCTGTCTTGCCTTCCTGGAGCTGGGAGCTTGCAGCTGCTGGACTCTTCCCCAGGGCCTGTCTGGAGAAGAGGTCCTCCAGGCAGGAGAGGGAGGAACAAGCACAGGAAGGATGGACGGTGGCTCTTCTGGCTCTTAGAAGGCTCTAGGGGATGGACTCTGGGGAGGGGGCTGGGGAGGTGCCTGGGTGGTGGTGGGGGCATTGCATGGCCCTTGTCACGAAGGGAGGTTCCATGGGCATCTTCCCATAATACTGCAGTCTTTAGCCTGTGGCTTCACCTGGATCACAACATACTAGCTCCAGAGCCCCTCTGCTTCCTGCCTTCCCTGGCTCACCTTGGCCCTGGATTGCCACAGAGCCATTGTCACGATGTCAGGTCAAACGTCTGTTGCCACCCAGAAGTGAGCAGGAAGGGACACAGGAGAGGGGCGTGTCTGGAGGCACTCTGCAGCCCCAGCCAGCTGTTTCATGGAGTATCCCAGGCATGTGCAGCAGCAGGAGATGAGGGAGCAATTACTCAGGAAAAGTGGACATCAGGGAAGCATCAGAGCCAAGCCAGTCCCGCCACCCTCCTCCTCTACATGAATGGCTTTTGTTGTCAGTCACAGATACTGCTCCTGCCACCTCTGAGTCAGGTTTGGGAGTGAGAAGCAGCTCTTTAGAAAGGGGGCACCCCCGAAGAGGGCGGGATACTCTGAGCCCACTGTTTCGACTGCTTTCAGAGGAGGCTGTCCTGGTGGCAGAGGGGCAAGAAGGCTTTTTCAGGGATGAAAAACATTCCTGACCATTTGTACCACATACACCTCTGCCTGACCCCTGGAAAGGGTGGCCAGGAGCCGGCTGCCTTTGCTAAAGCTCCATGTATATGTTTTCTGTTGTGTCTCAAGATTCAAAGCAAGGAGGTAAAAGGGAAATAATGAGAAAGGAGTTATTTAAAAATATGTCACACACGCGGGGAGTCAGAGTTTGAAAGCTGAATGCTCTCTGCAGTTTCCTCATTAAGTGTTCCCATTTTGCAGGTGAGGAAACACGCCCAGAGAAGTAAAGAAACCTGCGCGGGATCGCACAGCAATTAGTGTGGGGGCAGAGCCAGAACTTCCATCATCCATGCGTGATCCTGCCCGATCATTTGGAAAATCGGTTTTTAGCCATGAGCCCGACTGCATAACTGCGCGGAGGTGTGCCTGTGTTCATGCTTCACACGTGGGAGCGGAAAGCGAGCATGTGTTCAGGCTGCAAAATGAGGGCAAGAGGGGCCTGGATTCCCCTTCACAAAGCAGACTGACCTGGTCAGCCACTCCGATAACCAGCTGGAACTTCAGCACAAACCATGTTCAGCTTTTATCACCAAAATAAGCAAAAGACTTCAGTCTGAACCATACCTCACAGATCTGTGGCTGGGAACATTGCTCCTCTCTGACCTTCCTGGAACTGCAACTGGGAATTCCTGGAGTCACAACGCAACCCTTACAACGATGTTATGACAGGATGTAAGAGCCCAGAGCATGGTAACTCCAGCCTCCCTTCCAAATGGAACAAAGTCGAAGCCTTTCGTAGCTTTAACAGAGACGGGAGCGCGGAGCAAAGTTTATCAAACATGAAATGGGCATCTGGGGTTCAACTTGAGTACCCTCAAAGGGCAGCAGGAACAGGCATCTTATGGGAGAACAGCTGCAGACCTAAGATGCCTGGCACAGACCGCCCATGCAAGCCAGGATGGTGCTCTAGACACATGGTACAGACGGGTTAAAGGTGACGGCTCAGCAATAAAACTGGGCGCTCTGCATCATCCCTGGGGAAGGGGGGTGGCGGGGGGAGGTCGGGGGGGAGGCGGGGTGGGAGTGCTGTTCTTTCAGCCACTGGATGTCAGCCTGAGCAAATCTCTCCAGGAGAGAATCAGAACCATGTGGAAAGAAAGCATGAGTTCAGGAGCAGGAGTAAGAGGAGAAGCTGGGTGGGCATGGGCGTGGCTGGTAGGCACATGCCTCGCCTGGTGAGGAGCTTCTGTGTGGAGGGGATGCATGGCAGCCCTGCATTGGCAAGCTGTGTGAAGGCAACATGGGCATGGCTGACAGGCATGCAATGATGGCGCCACTCTAGAATCACGTCATCACAAGAGGACTCGGATTGGGGTGTCGACTCTGATGGGCCTGAGTCTGAATTCTGGCTCTGCCTCTGGCCAGCTGAGGGACCTTGGGCAAGACTTAGTTTTTCATACCTGCAAGTTAAGGTTAATAATTATACCTCCCATTCAAGTTTGTTGTGAAGGCTAAATGAGAAAAATGCATGTAGAGAGCCTGGCTTGTAGTAAGTGTTCAGTAATTGAGGAAATAGTAAATGTTCAGTAATTGAGGACAGGAGCCAACATTTATTGAGCGATTACTATGTGCCAGGCACTTTACCGGGTGCCAGGACACAGGATAATGATGACTGGCTCAGTTACAGCCTCAGAGCTTATGGCCTGAAGGACTAAGGCTGGTTTGCAAACTGCACTAAATTTCTGAGTGGAAATATGAACATATCATATACTGGCCAAGTGAACCAATTCCTGTTTTGCTCTCTGTTCTCCTTGATGCTTGTTCTCTGAAAATAACTGCTTATCGTACAGCAGATTCAGCAATAACATTTCTATGAAGGTAAGTGTTTCCTGCTACCACCAGCATTACCACCATCACTACCATCAACACTTGCCCTGTCACCACCACCATCCCCACCACCACCATCACTATCATTATCGCCATCATCACCACCACCATTACCACCATCACCATCATTATCACCATTGTCACTACCATCACCATTATCATAATCACCATATCACCATTATCACCATCATCACTAACACCACCACCATCACCATCATGCCTACCGCTATTACCATGATTACCACACCATCACCATCACCATCATTACCATCATCATCATCACCATCATCACTATTATCATCATCATTGCCATTACCACTGTCATCATAACCACATCACGGCTGTTATCATCATCATCTTCACTATTGCCGCCATCACCATCACCATTTTCTCTTCATCATCATCTTCACGCACACTATGAGGCACTTACTATCTGCCAGGCCCTTTGTTAAGTCCCCTACATAGACTGTCTCATTGATGTTCAAGTAGCACCCTTTTCATGACAGCATGGGCCAGCAGCAGGTACGTCACACAGGAGCTTGTTAGAAACACAAATTCTCAGGCCCCACCAGATCCACTGATTCAGAATCTGCATGTCAGCATTATCCCCAGTGCTTTGCAGCCATGCTCACGTTTGAGAAGCCCTGGCTCAGATAAGAAGATGGCGTTCAGGAAGGCACCGTGTCTCAGCAGAAAGCGACTGCTTTGGAGAGAGTACCCCATCACCTTTCTCTTTCCCCTCCTTCTCCTTCCCAGGGACCCCACTGAGCAATCCTTCTGACAACCTCACTAGGCCAAGAAAACAAAGAGGCAGAAAAAAATGGCAATATTTTTGTGAGGCAGAGAGAGAGCTTGGAGTGGAGAGGACAGTGAGGAGGGAGCTGAGTAATGACAGGTGGTGGGCTGGCAGCCACCCCCTCAGAGTCATGCCCTTCATACCATTCATCTCCTGGAGTCCCAAGGGAGGAGACAGCGGGTACCTTCCTGTGATGATTCCCCTGAATCAGGGTATGTCTGGGTGGAGACAAGCTTCCAGAAGCCAGGGGAGGGAGAAGGGGTCAAGGACGGCCCCAGACACTGCCAGTCCTCACTTGAAAGCAGAGAGGACATTGACGGGGAAGCCAGCACCCCTAACACTGCTTGGGTTCTGGAATGAAAATCAAGTCCCATTGACAAAAGCAAATCAACATTTTCTGAATGTTCGCAAAGTCCTAAGCGTGCCCCCCAATATGCCAACAAATAATTGGTATTAACAAAGGCTTAACACTTGGAATGTAAGAGTTTTTGATCCATAAAGTGCATCCTAAGATATTTTTTCCCCATTCAACTTCTATTAAATGCATGATTCCAAGAGATCATTTCATATAAGACCAAGAACTGGGTGCTGAAAGAACAGAAGTGAAACAGATTTTCAAAAAGTAACTTCAAATGGACAATGTTGGGCTCAGATACAAGGATTTAATTTTTATAAAACCCTAAGAAGGTTTAGTTGTATTTTTAAACATATGTTTTTTTTGAAATACTTAAATAGAAAACATCCTACTCGTAAGTCTATTTCATACCAGAATGAAACCAGATCATTAGAAATCTCATTTCTAGTAGGGTATTTTTACACTCTGGAAATATAAGACAATTTCCTACTAAATGAAACACTTTGTTGCACGTATTTCTCCTTCCTCCTGGAGCTTTTAAGTTCTGATTATCAGGAGGAAAGGGTGGACTTTAAATTCATCTTTCTGCCCCCAAACCATGATCTGCAGTAGACAAGGGCCAGGCCTCCCACCCATGTAGCTGAAGCTTCTGCTATGTTTAAGCCTCCTCTTTTCTTTAAATAAAAGTGGCTGTTTTCTTTGCAAGTATAAAACAAACCAAATGTAAATCCAGTGATTACATGGAGTAAGATTTTATAGATTACTTTTAAGGTAAAAAAAATCTTATTGGCAGTGCGTACAGAGGGTTGTCAGACAATATAAAATCAATTGGTATGGAAAGAAAGAAAATCCAGTACCTTTCTGTGGTTCCCCTGTTTACCAGGAAAACAAAACAAAACAGAAAAACCTGAGATGACCACGCTAATGGAAACACTTCTGCAGGGAGCCTGGAGATTTCCTTAACCAAGTGGTCACATGTGCAGATGCCCTCAGAGCCTCCCCTTTCCAGGAGACGGGCAGGAGCTTCTGGTGGAGGGAGAGGAATCCAGGAGGCCGGCAGGGGCTTCCGGTGGAGGGAGAGGAATCCAGGAGGCGGGCAGGGGCTTCCGGTGGAGGGAGAGGAATACAGGAGGGGAAATATTATTAATTGGCCTGAAGGCTCTTAATTTGCCTTTTGAGAAAAAGCCTGAAGGAACCAAATTCCAATCCTGTTTGATTCCTGTGACTTCTCAGCCTCAATTCTGGGTTAGTCTGGGCATGGCAGTTCTGAGGATAAATTATGTTTGATACATTTGAAAACTTTCATTCATTTTAATGGCTGCATAATTGTAAGAGTCTTTTAAAATTGTTTTTACAATTAAAAAAAGTTATATATATTAACTTGAGAAAATTATAAAGAAGAAATTTCAAGTCTCCGATAAAACACACTAGAAAATATTAATTAGCATTGAATGTATCTATTTCCTTCCATTCTTTCCCTATACATGTGCATTCTCTCCTTCTCCCTCCCCCCTCCCTCTCTCCCTCTCTCCCTCCCCATCCTATTCTCTTTATCTCTCTCACCTCCTTCCCTACCTTCCACTCACCCTTTCTCCTTCCTCCAGTTGCAAACCTCACTTTTCCTTTGGGAACCCCCTCTTGCTCTGTTCATGCCTGGGGTTCAGGTGGAGCTCTGCCCCGTATTCCAGTAAATGCTCGAAGGCATGATTGTTAATCTCTTACTGATGTCATGCTTCTGCACTTTCTGTTGAAGACTCTCAAGGCCCTTGTGACCTGGCTGCTGCCGCACTCTAGTATCCCACATGCAGGTGCCCGAGTTGTGCTTCTCCAGCACTGTTTGGCCCTTAATGTGTCAGTCCACATCCTTGGGTTGGCCAATTCCTGCCTGCCCTTTATATGTGGCTAATTCTTACTGATCCTTCCATTTTGGCTGAGCTGCAACTTCCTCCAGGAAGCCTTCTCGTGGTACTCTCCTTTCCTGTCTTCCAAGCCCAGGGAAGGTTCCTTTTCTGTGTGATCTTCCAGCCCCCAAAGCACTCATGGCATTGGTCTCTTATGGCCAAATTATTTATCTGTACCTCAGATGCAGGGTACACTCGTAGAGGGGTCAGGGACTGGATCTGTTTCTACCCGCCCCTCACACCTTATATTCCCTGCACCTAACACTGCTCCTGGCACTTAGCTGATGTTCAATACAACATCTTCAATGCCTATCATGACCACACTGCAATGAATATACTTTTGCGTATGCCTTGGGATACACTATACTTTCCTGAGGATAAATCCCTGATGTGAAACTGCTGAGTCGAATGATGTATGTTTAATATTCTTAATATGTATTTCCAAATTGTTCTACCGAAGGGTGTATCCATTTCCACTCTTCTAAACTGTGTAAGAATCCACCCACTTTCCTGAAACCCCATCAACACCGAACTGTAGTTTTTAAAAGCTTTGCCAATCTGATAGACGAAAAATATGACCTCATTTGAATTTTCATTTAAGTATAAATCAATTGGAATGTTTTCCCACATATTCTTTAGTCATTTTTACTTTCTTTGTGATTGTCTTAAGCCCTTTTTAAATTCAGCGTGAACGTCTTTTGCTTCCTGACTTGTAAAAGCTCATATATTCACTATATTTATGCTGCCAATATTTTTTCCATTGTATCACATGCTCTTTGTCCTTGATTTGGATATTTTAATAAAAACGAACATTTTTAACTTACAGATTAACTATTAACTATTGCAGTCTTATCCCTTAGAGTTTTCTCCCTTTGCCTTTACGTTAAGCAAGGACATGCATTAAATCTAAGGGAATTGTGTCCTATGTAAATTATAAAACCTTGTGCTTTAGAAGGTTATAAGTTCAATTTTAGCAACCAAAAACATTTTATGAAGAATGTAAGACATCAACTTAAAGGGACTTCTTCATTGCATTGTCCTGGAAATGGAAGCATCTTCTGAGTCCCCTGTTGACTTTTGCCTGCCATATACTGTAAATCTATATATTCTTGTACTTTAATAGCTTTAGTTTAAAGAATGATTTTTTCAATCTACTAGAGGCCGAGGTTTGCCAGAATAGTACAGTCCACTAAGATTATTTAAAGTTTGCGAGAGACTTATTCACTATATTTTTTTCTTCTCTGTGTTGGAACATTTGGCTTCCTTTTTCCAGGGTTTTTATAACAACGATGTCTTCTTAGGAACTTTGAAATCTTAGGAGGGAGGAAATAAGGCAACAGAAATAGAAGATTAGTAGGAAAAAAAAAGAAAAACCCAAGCTACTGGGTCCTTTACACCATACAAATGTCTTAATAATATCTATCTTTGAAACAAAACTGCCACCCTCCCTAATTCTAGCTACTGCGCCATCTATAGCAACTCCCTCCCATGAGAGGTCATGATGTGCTGAGTTTCTTACCTTCCATCCTCTCCTTGCCCTGGCGCAGGACTCCTGTCTCTAAAAGGGATGTCACCAAGGTCACCCATTACCTGCTCTGGTCACATGGAAAGACCAGTTTTTTTCCTTATCTTTTTCTCCCCACATTAGCACAAGGCCAGCCCACCACTCTTTCCTCCTGGCAATGCCTTAGGTCCTGAACTCCCTCCTGCCTCAGGGCGGCTGCTCTCTCTTGGTGCCTCCTCCTCTTCCCAACCTCAGTGTGTTGGCTGTGGAGGAGATACAAAGGGATGAACGAGATTGGTCCTTGACCCACTTGTCTTCCATGTCTTCTCTCTTTAGGTGACTCAGTCTAGCCTCAATGTAGATTCTTTTGATTCCCAACTGTTCTTTCTCAGCCTGAATTCTAGACATAACCAATTGCCTTTCTGACATTTCTACTTGAATGTCCAGCAGACACTGCAAACTTTGTATGACTGAAAGGAACTCTCGACATGAGTGTCCCTCACCCCATTGTTTCCTGTAATGGGCTGAATATTGGCCTCCCCAAAGATGTACACATCCTAATTCCTGGAACCTGTGAATCTGTCACTTCATTTAGCAAAAGGACTTTGCTGATGTGATTACATGAAGGAGCTGGAGATGAAGGAGATGAACTGGGGGGGCCCAACGTAACCACAAAGGTCCTTATAAGAGACACGCAGGAGGGTCAGTCAGAGAGAGAAATTAGAAGATGCCACACTGCTGACTTTGAAAACGGAGGATGAGGTCAAGAACCAGGGTATGCAGGCAGCTTCTAGAAGCTAAAAAAGTCAAAGAAATAGGATTTTTCCCCACAGGCTCCAGAAGGAACACACCTTGGTTGTATCCTAGTGAGACTGATTTTGGACTTCTGACCTCCAGAATGGTATGACAGTAAGTTGATGTTGTTTGAAGCCATGAAGTTTGTAGTGACTTTTTTAGAGCAGCAAAATAGGAAAATGGCACGTTCACCAGCACCAAACCCCACATGGAGCCAAGCAATCTTCTCTCTCTTTGTTCTCCTCCTTCTCAACTGGCACCTGCACTGTCCCCTCATCTTCTCAGGCCAGCATCTTAGATATCAACCTTTCATCAATCTTTTTCTCTTAGACATCCAATAAATACATGCTCAGCTGGCACATGTGCAGCAAAACGAGTGACTTGTGAAGATGACCTATTATATAGTTAGGCATCTGTGACTGGAGCCCAGGTGAAAATGATGAGGGTTGGAACTAGACAAATAGTGGTAGGACTAGGGAGGAAGATAAGGAATATTAAAAATATTTAGAACAGAAATTCCACAGGATGGGGACAAAGAGGAGTGAGTAGGTAGGTGGGGGTCACTGATGGAGGCAGAGAAAGGAAGGACGGGGGCAGCAGGGAGAGTCGGTGGGGAAAGATGTGGCATCTCGATATGTTTCTGCTGCATTTGGGGTGCACATGGAAGACGTCCAGGCAGAAGAGCATCCCCTACCACAGTCAATTCAAGGGGCCTGGGGCTGGGCTTTGGGGACAGATGTATGAGGGAGATGTACACTTGGGCTTCATCAGTGAAGAGGTGGGAGTTCAAGGATGGGTCCCCATGATGCAGGGTGTGCAGGAGAAGAACAGCCAAGGGCAGAACCCAGAGGGCACCAGCATTTCAGACCTGAGTGGAGGAGGCGCAGTCCGGAAGAGGCGGGAGAGGACCCCTGAGGAGTGACAGAGAGGATGCTAGCAGAGCCTCGTCACAGAACCAGGTGAGGAGAGTGTTAAAGAAGGAGAACCTGAGGGACTGTGCCAGATACAGTGGAGTCCACATCAAGTCAGCTCCAGACAAGGTCCCGCTGTTGGAGGAGGGTGTGAAAGTAGCAGTGATGGGGATAAGAACCAGTGGGGACCAGGAGTGGAGGAAGAGAGAGAAAGGTAGAGAGGCACCGCAGGGCCCACGTGGTTTGGGTGGGCGGTTGGGGAAAGGAGGCATAGTTTTAAGGCTGGTATATGTTGTGGGCTGCATGGGAGCTAGGAAGGAGGGAGAGGCTGGAGACAGACATGTTCTGCGGGAGATAGAAGGATCGAGCCTGGCTCTCCACAAGCCTCAACCATCTCATGGGAGCTTTCTGCACTCATGGGAGTGCTCTGCAATTATCGGACACTTGTGAGCCAAGTGTTTCTAACAAGGGGACTCCCTCCACTTGCATATTTTAAGGTGAGTCCCACCTGAATTGGAAATGCGCTTCTGTTACTGTAGAAGCAGTCTTTGATTTACGATAGCAGATAAAGAAGTAAGTGGCAACTGTGTTTACACTGCACTTGGTATTTTACGATCCTTCCTATACATAATTTTGTATCCCCTAAGGTTCTATAAAGGAAAAGAGAAGAGATTAAGGAAGGGACAATATATCATTGTTATCTTTGCGTGTGTATGATGGGAAAATAAACAGGCACCTATTTTACAGTAAAGATAGCATAAGCTGGCTGTAGCTGTGCCTCCCAAGGAAAGTAATGAAGAGGCTGAAAATACACAGTAGACAGAGTACAGAAATTCCCAAGCTCATGGGCAGGCACACTCCTCCTATACAAAGAAAACCACCAGGCAGGAGTTCGAGCATGTCAAAGAAAAAAGATGGGAAGGAAGGGTACCAAAATGGAATGAGATTCTGTATCATTTCTTCTTTTTTGTCTCTTGGCTGGCTTACTTGTGCTTATTTTTTATGTAATTATGACGGGCTGCATTTATAATAAGAAAAGCAATAATAGTTACAATTAAAATTGCATATGTTAATAAAAACTCGTAAGCTTTAAGAAGCCATAAAGCAGTTCAGTACTGTTTGTTTGTTTGAAAGCCAGTTAGATTCCTGTTGCCAAATCTCAAATATACAAATGCAGATTAACACTGCATCTAATATCCAAACACAGGCTTAGAAAACAGATCAGTTACGACATTTATAGTTCAACAAGATGAATCCTTTATTACTTCCCATGTGCCTACTCTGCCCAGTAATGAGCTGGGTATGGAGGAGAATATGGAGAGAGATGCGGTGTAGTATCAAACTCAGAACTTGCCTGGCGAGAAACAGAAACACACACACATCCCGACGGTGTCCGCCTATGTGGATGCCCGGCCTTGAAAGTGCAGATCTGTACTTGCTTCTATCTGTGTGAGGAGGCAGAGGCAAGAATGGTGCTGGGCCAGTGATCCGGAAAACAGGAATAACTCCAAATGGAGGGAGGATGGATAAGGCCAACGCACACACCAGGCAATAACCAAGGAAAGCCCAACTGCTACCAGTGATGGCTGAGGTGCCAAGCAGTTCCCCAGGGTCAAAGGGGCACGTGGAGAGACCTACAAATCGTGAGGTGGCATGAACGAGGCATCACACTGCAGGCAGAAACCGAGGCAGGCCTCCCGGGTGTGACGCTGCAGGAGGAGAGTTGAGACAGGCCTCCTGGGACTAGGACTGGATGGACACGGGAGGAGATGGAAGAGTCGGGGAAGCTGGCAGAGGGGTGGAAAGGGTCGTCTCCACGTTGCACACAAGGCCAGGCTCCTCACAGGTCACTGAGTCCAGGCCAGGCCACCGCAGGCTGGGGCCACCCTGGGAGCCCAGGCACCTGCTGCTCTGTGGCATCTGCCTCAGGTCACCCAGCAGGAAGCCACCCCCCAGGGAGGGACATGGCCTGACTGACTGGTGACCATGGCCTTGAGGGAGTGGGCTGAGTCACAGGATGAACCTCAGGCCTGGGTGTGTCACAGGAGGCTCCGTTGCCTCGAGGCAGCAACACAACAAAAGCACAAATGTGGCCACTCCAGAGGAAGAGAGGACACATCTGGAGGACGACAGGAAGAGGGTCTCGCAGCGATGAGAGCCAGGGAGTGCGGACCACTGGGCTCCAAGTCGGGCCCCTGGGTGTGAGTCCTGGCTCTGCCCTCACTGGCCTTCTGGCCTTCCTCGAGGGACTTGAACTTGCTGCAGGAGCGTGCCTGCACCTGTGAGGCGGGCTCAAGCTATCTCACGGGGCTGTTGGAAAGGCAGCAGCGGCACACCGTCCAGCCCAGCCACACTCAGCAGATGCCGCCAGGATGCGTGTCTCCTTCTCCAGCCTCCTCGTCCCTTTCTGCTGTCCTCCCACTTTCTGCTCCAGATTTCAAGGGAAGAAAGGGCTCCATTGTTTACAAATCTGCTTACAAACCGTTGGTTTCCAAGAAAAATAATGGTCGTGTTTGAGGAGAGTGGCAGCGTTAGGAACAAAAGGGTCAAATCGCAGGACCTGGCAACTGGCTGGGTAAGCAAGAAGCAGGGAGCGGGGGACACAGGGATCTGGGTCAAGGGGAACACACGGAGGAGGGGATGGCTGTACCATGGGCTGTGCAGGACCTGGTCAGACCAAGGGGCTGGGGGAGCAGAGGCGAGGGCAGCCGAGGGCCTGGCAGACAGGGAGACAGAGCTGGGCTGGAGAGGGCATCTTGGGCAGGCGCTGAGGCTCTGCCAGGGCTTTGGGTTCCAACCTGAAAAGGACAGGCCACCAGCACAGAAGGAGGAAGAACACATTTGCAAGTTAGAAGGGAATGCCCTCACTTGGGAGCAAAGAAGCCAGGGGATGCTGGAGCTCAGCCCAGCGAGTGCCCGTGGAGACACGAAAAGGTTATCCAAGGTTATCCAGAGCTATGCCGAGGTGGCATCAACAGGCCTGGTGCCCTGGGGGAAGGCTGGGGCAGACCCTGCAACTCTTGGGTGTCTGGCTGGGGCCACTGGTCAGATGGAGATGCCAGGGCCTGCGATGGGGAAGCCCCCGGGATAAGTGGGGAGCAGGAGAGCAAACCTGTGAGCTCAGGCTGGGATTTGCTGAGTCTCAGATGCCTATAGGACAGCTAAATATGGACAGCCTGGTTTCTGGAAATTGTCAGGCTGATCTGGAACTCCAGATAAATCACAGCCTGGGCTACAGATGTGGATACTGCGTGGGAGAGTGTGGAAAGGAAAGAGAGCATGGCCCCGTCGGGGGAGCTGAAGGAGCACTCACAGGAAGGAGCACCTGCAGGAAGGAGCACTCACAGGAAGGAACACCCATAGGAAGGAGCACTCACAGGAAGGAACACCCATAGGAAGGAGCACTCACAGGAAGGAACACCCATAGGAAGGAGCACTCACAGGAAGGAGCACTCACAGGAAGGAACACCCATAGGAAGGAGCATCACAGGAAGGAGCACTCCCAGGAAGGAGCACCTACAGGAAGGAGCCCATGAAGGAACCAACAGATCTCTGAGGATGGAGAAACCCCTGGGGGCAGCACCCCCAAAGCCAAGGGGCAGGGCTGCCTCCGGGAGGAAGGGGTGACAGGAGCCGTCCACCCTGGGCATGGGCAGGCAGCATGGCACTGCCTGCAGAGAATCTAAAACAATACAGAGCTGACCAGAAGCCTCCTGCTTTTTATTATCACCGTGCATTGCCCACTGTAAACAACATCAGCGATAAAGCACTCCTCCCTTCCTGGGCCAGCCTTGCCCACAACCCCTCGCCCCATTTCCACAGACGCTTCTGTGTTAATTAACATGTTTTCTAGCACTCTTCAAATAAATACCCTCATGACACATCTAATTCAGATATTTTCCTTAAAACTGCTGTGTTCCCTTTTCTGGACTATGAGATACGTAACCCCTTATTTTATTCTTTGCCTTGGCTGTTAGAACCCTATGGGAATCTTTTGTGTGTTTGTTGGCCTGGCAATTTAAAATTAATTTGAAAATTTTCAAATAATAGGGAAATAGAGAGGACTTCTATTATTCTATTTTATTCTATTATTCTCAGAAAAATAGAGGGGACTCTCCTATATCCATCACCCCAATTCAACTATCATTAACTCGGGGCTGACCTCATTTCATCTATGGCAGCACCCACTCCCCCTTCCTCTCTCACTGAGTTATTTTGAAGCAAATCCCAGATATCTTCACTGGAAACATTTCAGCAAAAGTTTTGCTTTCAAAACATTTCTTATCTACAATATCTTCATATATTTTTGTCCTCCTCCTTCCCTTTTTCTTTCTACTTGGTTTTCATCTTTATACTGGGCTGTGATCCTTATTATTTTGGCTGTGCCACTTCAAATAATATTTGGTTATAGGTAGAGCCTAAATGAAAATCATACGTATGTAGCAAAACGTTCCTAATCACATGCTGACAATCAGCCCATCGCATATGATGGCCCAGGTTAAGCACTGCACAGCTTCAGAGGCCCCCATTGGAAAGAACTCTAACGTAAATCCTCTCTCCAGCCCTAGAGTGATGGGGTATAAAGAACTTGGGACAAGCTAGGATGACATAAAGATCCAGGTGTGTCATTCTGTGCTCTCAGCAGTGCCCAGCACAGTGCACTGAACTCAGGAGTGACTTGTTGAACTTAGGGATGAATGATAAAAGAATGGGTGAAAGTGTTGGCCCTGCGATGGTACGGAAGAAAACAAAGCAAGGACAATTGTTAGCTACGCAAAATAATTATCCAAAGCATTTCTTTAAAAAAAGATCATTAAAATGGTTTTATTTGTAAAAGTGCAACTTTCATTCCGTTTTAGGAACACATACATTGCGTAAAATAAGGTCCTTCAAAACTCTTCCTACAACTGTATTTTAAATTAAATCCTGGCCGGGCAGGGTGGCTCATGCCTGTAATCCCATCACGTTGTGAGGCCAAGGCGGGTGGATCACCTGAGGTGAGGAGTTCAAGAGCAGCCTGGCCAACATGGTGAAACCCCGTCTCTACTAAAAATACAAAAATTAGCCGGGCGTGGTGATGCACACCTGTTATCCTAGCTACTGACAGGCTGAGGCAGGAGAATCGCTTGAACCCAGGAGACAGAGAATGCAGTGAGCCGAGATCGTGCCATTGCACTCAGCCTGGGAGATAAGAGCAAAACTCCATCTCAAACAAACAAACAAAATTTAATTCATTAATTAATTAAATCCTGAGAATTCAAGTTCTAAACCTATGTGGTAACCATTTTACTACCTATATGCATCCCAAAACTGCATGTTGCATACTTTAAGTTACAAAATAAAACTTATTTTTAAAGTTATATGTCAAAAAACATATAGACTATTCTAGAAATTAACACAAGAACATGGAATGTAATGCCCAGACCAAGAACATGTACAGTATTATGCTTAAATATCGATGTCATTACTTCTCCCAGGCAACAGCTCATAAAATAAATCCATAGTTCTCTTCCAGCTAAGAAGTCACAGGAAACAGAAACTCCCTGAAACTCTTAGCCTGTTTCTGAAGACAAACCTGAGATTTCATGGGCACTCATGCTGCTCTGCTACATTTTTCCCTGTCTTTCTTTTTTATAAAGAAGATTTGCTTCAGACGCTATGCAGACAAGTGACTTATTCATAAAGAGATAAAAGAGAGAAGGTTTCAGGGACTAAAATAGTTTGGCCTCAGGTTCTATGAGTTTGATCACATTGACTAAGTAGGCATCTTGGGAGCTGAAATAAACCAAAATTAAGAAGTAAAAATGATGTCAACAAGTTTTTTTAGCAGGCAGTAAGGGAGAACCACTTCCAGCAATAATGTCAGTGTTAGCTTTTGATGCTGAACTAATTCAAGTAATACTACGTGTACATATAACTGAACAATGTTTTCTAGATAACAGGTGGGATATGTAACCTACAGAAATAAAAATTATATAGGAAAAAGAACCTCATTGTTTCCATGTCTCTATAAGAACCAGTGTACTACTGGATGAAACCATAGCACAGAATATCAAGAAGGCATGTGTGGATAAAGCTTTTCCTATAGGATATGACATAACAGTGAATTTTTTGTTGAAAATTTCATCAGTCCTACATTTATAAAACCTGTTCTTAGATTTTTTAACCCTCAACTTTCTGGAGTACTTGGGGATGTCTAGACCAACATGCAGCTCAAAGCTTTTGTTGACAGGGGAACCAATCCGACCTTTCTAAAATAAATGAGTATGGGGTAACACTTTCCTTTCAGAAATTAAAGCACATGATATTTATTTAGGTCATTATTTCCTCCAAGAGAAAAAAAATCATCTTAAGATGGAGAATTACAACCGAATCCTTCATTGTCGGATCTAAGGAATTATGACATAGTGCACATTTGCAACTTTTTGATCACAAATCCTAATATTAGACTCTCAAAACCTTGCGAGGTTGAAAGAGAACCATTCACTTCATTCAGAACTATCTGATTATGTATTCTTGATTTTCTGATGGGAATCAAAATTCGGCCCCTTTCTAAAGGAAGGCCAGCATCTCGCCCCAGGATGGGCAGGTGGAATCCATATAGCAGGTCCTAGGTGAGCTTTGGTTGGTGTGGCTTCCAAACTGGGGTCTTACACCCAATCACTGGGTGTCCACTGCTGTGCCCCCTGCCATCCTCCTCCATCCTTCTGTGCCAAGCTCAGGCAGCACATCTGCCCCGCTCTGCCCCAAGTCGACTCAGCTCCCTCCTGGCTTGCTGTAGCATGCATCTACGCTGCCCATTGGTGCACGCAGCGCTCAGCAGTGAAGTGCTGTATACATTGTGTGATGACCAGCCCGAGGACAGAGACCTGGCTGAGCACTGTCCTTGCCTCCCACTCAGTGTGTGCATAGCTGAGGACTCTTCACCAGCTGAAGGGGAGCTATACAACCAAGACAGGCACACCCTTTAAAGTATTCATTCCACAGCACTCATTAAGCTCTGGGCATTGTGGCACAGGCGATGCTCTTAGGGGCATCAACCCCTAAGAGCATGACAGAAGTTGCACCTGTGCCAATCTGTGCTTCAGTTGGGCCTTGGAGACAAAGTAACAGGAGCAGAATCGGTCCCTGTCAATGGCATTAAGCATAGTGGAGGAGACCTACATAAAACGAGTAAACACACAACAAGTGCAGAACCATAAATGAAGAGATGCAGTTTAAAGGCAAAGAAAGAAAATGCTAGGAAAGACTGAGGGTTAGGCAGGCCTGTTTCACCCAGGCAGTCAGCTGTGCTCTCAGTATCTGGGCTGAGACCTGAAGGCTGAGAAGGAGCTACCAGGCAGGCCGGAGCTGGAGGCAGAGACTTCCAGGCAGAGAACAGAACACAAGTGATCCTGCGGTGAAAGAGACGACGTGCTTGAGAATTGAACAAACAGCAGCTGGAACTCAGTGAAAGAGTGATCTGACCGAGGTCAGAGATGCAGGCCGACAGCAGGGCACACCGGCCTGGAAGGTCACGGTCAGGAGACACCAGGTCCTTCTGAGAACAACACAGAGCCCCCAGGGAGCTCCACTTTTTGCTGTATCACCATCAGGTATCTATCCTGCAGTGAAAGACCTGCCTTCTGCAGCTTGCTAGGTGTAAGCCAAGCTCCTTGAAATAAAATTTAGAGTGTCATTGAAATGTCATTCAGTAACAGATGAACGGGGCATGTCCATAATATCTTAATGGAATGTGTTCCAGCCATAAAAAGCAATGAAGTTCTGGTACATGCTACAAACAACAGGGATGAACCTGAAAACCTCATGCTAAGTGAAAGGAGCTGACACAAGAGGACATGTGTTATATAACTGCACTGACACGAGATGTCTAAAATAGGCCAATCCATAGAGACATGAAGGTGAGCATTTGCCAGAAGCTTCAGAGAGATGGGCAAACAGAGAATAGGAAGTGACTTTAACAGGTTTGGGGGTTTTTTCTGGAGAGGACGGAAACGTTCTGGAATTAGACAGTGGTGACAGCTGTACAACATTGTGAATATAGCAGAACCCACTGAAACTGTAGCCTTTAAAATGGTGAATTTTATGTTACATGAATTAAATCTCAATTAGAAGAATCGTAACCAGAAAAATAAAACTGACTTCTAAAAAAATATGTCATTCAGTAAATTGTTTCCTTCAGTCTCAGAAATCATGACTGATGCTCAAATTGGCAGAATCTCTCTCTGGACGAGGTCTCTTCCTTCCAACAAGCATTATGCCTCTATTAGGCCAATGTTCAATTTTCTGTTTATAAGACATGTTGAGGCCGTGACAAAGCAGGTGTGTTTAAGGCCAGGGAAAACTGAGCCTGAACCCTGATTTGCCAGTTAATAGCTTTGTGGCCTGCGGCAAACTGTGTGAATGCTCTGCACAGTGTCCTCATTTATAAAATGGGGACAAGAATGTTTGCAAGCACATCACTGTAAGTATTAGAAATGACATGTGTGTGGGATAAATATAAGCAGCGGATACTTAATAAGTGGTGTTATTAATAGTGCTATCAATACTTCACAGGGTCTTGACAGTATATTTTATAAATTAGTACATTTGTAGTTAGTTGACTTTATAAATGCTATTTGGAATTCTCCATGGCAAAGAAAGAGCTAGTGGGGTACACTTTGTGAAACAGAGCTTTTTTTTGTTTTTTAAAACACATCAAATAATCATCTCCTGACATACACGTTTGGAATCTTAGACTGATTTTCCCCCCGTTATATGAGTCAGTCTGCTTGTTTCAATTTATGCTTGCAAAGCTATGTTTCCGAAAAGTTGCATGCAAATCAAATTTTTACAATTCTGATAATATTTTCCCATTGTTGCATATTATATGCTCAGGGGTGATTTATCTTCATTTGTGATTGATTTTCAGTTGGCAGCAGATCCTAACACTTTAGTTTTAAGCCTTTTTTCTCCCCAGACTCTGTCAAGTTGTAAAAACATACTTTAAAATCCCCTTGACATTTTAAGGAACTCCTAATTTACTATTTTGTAAAATCAGACATTTATTCCTAAGGCTTTTCTACCAGCAGGGAATAGAGTTGTATTTATGGTTCAGCAGTAAACACTAAACAGGTTTGCTCATTTTCCATTGAAATTCCCCAAAGACTCTCAAAATCAAGGCAAAATGATGGAAAATTAAGAACATGTAAGCAATTCTGGCCCAAGACAGGAGCAGGGAGGTGGTGTCTGAGGGTTACTTCCCTTCCATGAGATTGTGCAAAGGCAGCACTTCGCAGAGCGTGGGCGCCTCCTGGCCCATCCACAGTGGGTCCTCCACAACGCCCCTGACACAGGCTGAGCAAACCCTTTTAATGAAGACCAATTGTGCTTTATTTGAGTTGGAATAGGTACGGAAGTGCTCTCTCTGAGTTTCTGACACAAATAACAAACAAAACCATGGCCAGGGTCCCAGGCTCCTCAGGATTTCAAGATGTCCACATTTGGGGAGAAAGAAGTGGACACAGGTCTGCCTCCCAGCTCTGGGTTCACATGGTGAGAAAGAGCTCTTGCTGGCTCTTTCCAGTGTCTGGTTTTGACATCACAAAGGGCTGTGGACTTTCATGATCTCGTATAAGAGATTCTTCCATTCTCCACATTAAAGCTGTCCCCTGAAAGGGATATGATCTAGCCAAGGCTATGACACAAGAGACATGTGAATACAAGCCCAAGGGGTGGCCACCCATCCACCCATACGGAACTAGCAATGACTTCATCCTTTTTCTTTTTCCCTCTAGACACATTCACCCTGCCGGCGTGCGCAGAGCAGCTGTGATGGCTGCATCGTGTTGCTGGGAGCAGGCCAGCGTTACCATGTTCCTGGGCGTGCAGCTGCTGAGCAGGCAGCATGGAGGCCGCCCCGGCTGCAGGGGACCCTTAGCCTGAGGTTCCTGCCCCAAGTTGCTGATGCCAACAGCCAGCCCTTGCCAGATGTCTTGTGTCTGACTCTTGGATGTTTAGGCAGCATAACAGTGAAATTGATAATAACTATGGATATCAATTTTGAGTGTGTAATTATAACCAGAGCAAACCTTTATTGATCTCTTATTCTGTTCTCAGGCCTTCTCATGCATCTTACTTAATTCTCTCAGTTGCCCAGGAGGCAGGGACTAACATTATCTTCCATGTAGACCAGTGGGGAGCAACTCTGTGTGTGTGTGTGTGTGTGTGTGTGTGTGTGTGTGTGTGTGTGTAGGTCATTCAGGACAAGTTAAAACACTTATGGGATGTGTTTTTCACTTTCAGGGTGAATACATTTTTATTGACTTCTTTTGGGGGGATAAAAGTGGTATTCTTGCAGATAGCTGCTTTCTGAGTAGAATACTGAGACAGCATACCCTTCTTTGTAGGTGTTTATATGCAACTATCTAGTCATTTTAGAGAACCAGCCAAATGGAAGCAGCTTCTGATGTCTTTCACGATGGAACTAGACCACGGCTATTTTTCAGAGGTAGGAGGGCTTCTGATTGTCGTGGGATGGCACAGACATTGACAACAGGGAATGTGAGGCTTAACCTCAGTGACTGTCCTCTATACGCTTTTAACAATTCTAGAGTAAACCAGTTAGGAAAAGATTTGCATCTCTATCGAAATCTGGGGGATGACATCGCACCAGCTGGATCAGACTGGGGGCAAAAGGTTTCTGTTTCTCAAATTCTAGTCATTTCCAGACTGCCTACTCGTGTTTTGGCAACTCTGTGATTACAGCACATGGATTTAGCCATAAAACTGTGGGTTTGATGGTCTTGAATACTTGGCAATGAAATCTAAGATATCTAAACAACTCATCAAGTTTCTGATGTACAACTATGGGCAAAGTATGAATCCAACATGAGTTGTATTCAAAGGAAGCTAACGGCCAGCCTCTGTCTTCATCTGGCTCATACAGAATTCTGAGAGATCAGACAATCAGGGAAAACCAGCCAAGGGTTCACGCTTGGGTCTGTGACCATGCAGTGCACTGCCGGTATTTGAAGGCAACCACAGCCTCCATGGAAGAGAGGAGAAGGTACAGATGGTGAGAAAGGGGAGACAGACTCCGGAGCAGCAGAGAAGGGAGGGCTCTGGAATGAGAAATGTGAGAATGGGCTTAGGCATTTCCAGAAAACTCTCATAGTAGACATGGTGGGAAGTTTAGACTAGAGATGCCAATTAACAAGATCGTATCCTCTTCCTTTGGCAAGAAAGTGTCACTTAAAGTTTAATTCAATCAGTATATACTGACAGCTATTAATTCACAGGTGTGGTGCTGGGGACACAGAGAGAGGACACTAAATGTCATATCTCAGGGAGCTCATGCTCCATTAGTATAAGCAGACCTATTAATAGATCTAATAAAGTGCACATGCTATGATAAAGAGAGATGTAAAGTTGTATGGAATGAAAGAGGAAGGAAAATCCTACTTGAGTGGGGACAGGAATGGGGGGACTAGAAATTGAATAGCAAAAGCTTTAAGAGAAGATGATATTGGAGTTGTACATTAGCAAATGAGTAGACATTCACCAAGCGAAGGAGACAATGGCATTCCAGACAAGAGAACAGGATGAGCTGAGACATGGAGAGGTCAACATCCAGCCATGTTTGAAGATGGGGAGTAGGGTACGTGATCAGGGGAGGGGCTTGCACCAAGGAGAAGGAAGATGGTAAGCAGGAGAAATGCAAACAGCAAGGCTGGGGCATGACACAGAGATGTAGGCGTCACCTGAAGGCACCAGGACATCCCCTCGCCAGCCTCAGGGAACCCTCAAGGGAGAGTGAGCATCACATTGGCATGCTCCAGTCTGTGCTTTGGAAAGGGCACTTGTATCTGTAAGACAAACTGGTGGCAGGGTGTTTCCGAAAGGTCATTGAGGAGACAAATAATCCAGGTGGGACCTGACGTGAACCTGCAGCCAGGCAAGGAAGAGGAAGGACACATCCCCCAGAGACGCTGAAGAAAATGGAACTTAGACTAAACCTAGATCGTGAGAGGAGAGAGTCCTGCCAGCTCAAGAAGGGAATGTGTACAATTGGGAACTGCAGCCCACTACGGAGGCGTGGGGGACACCAGGAGCTCCCAGTTGGAGAGGATGGCTTTAGAAGATAGGGAGACCATCCTGAAGGACTGGGCAGTCGGCAGGAAGTCAGGGCTAGAGGCACTGCCTTTGGAATCAATGGGAGTGGGAGATAGGTCCCAGAGGAAGCCTAAGGAATCCAGATCCCAGGGCCAAGGACCAGGCACCCTGGCATCCACCCACACTTAGAAGGAGGAAGGAAAGGCAGTGAAGGGGATTTGCCATTGGAGAGGTTGGGAGCACCAGGAAAAAGTTATCATGGGAGTCAGGGCAGGGGGCTCCTCAAGGGGAGCATGAACAGCAGCGTCAGACGACAAAGAGGAAGTAGACTGGAAGAAAGCACTGGATTTGGCAAGAAAGTGGCCCTTTCTTTGGGTTGTCTGAAAGAAAAGGTCACAGAGAGGAGGGGTGACAGGAGAGAGGAATGGGTGAAGAAGTGAGAGGGTAGCAGAGCCTACAGATGTGTACAGTTTGGCTACAAGATAAAGGAGAAAATTTGACTGGGAATGGATGGACAAACAGATAGCTAGACAGACAGAAAAAATAGTTGGATTGACTTTTTAAAATGGTGAAGACATCAGAGCATACTGAGAGGTGGAAAGGAAGGAGTACACAGGGAAGGGCCTAGGAAAAATGGTAAAGACAAAGAAAATAATGAGGGACACAAAACCCTTGCATTCTGGAGGAGAAAGTCAGGAATAAATAGGGCCTAACATACAGGTGAACAAATGGCTTTGGGGACAAAAAGATAACCCTCTTTCTCAGAAACTGGGAGAAGGATGAAAAGACTGAGATATTGATCTACGGATGTAAAGTTATGAGTAATTACTTGACTCTCCAATTTATTTTGAACCTGTTGTAAAATGCCCCAGATTTTATAGCTTTATCCTCAGGAAAATAGCCATAGACAACCCAAGGTAAACTGTGACTATCCAGCCATCCACGAGGTACATACCAAAACCCGGCAGAGACACAACAAAAAAAAAAATTCAGGCCAATATCCTTGATGAACATCAATGGAAAAATCGTCAATAAAATACTGGCAAACAGAATCCAGCAGCACATCAAAAAGCTTATCCACCACAATCAAGTAGGCTTCATCCCTGGGATGCAAGGTTGGTTCAACACATGCAAAACAATAAATGTGATTCATCACATAAACAGAACCAAGGACAAAAACCACATGATCATTTCAAAAGATGCAGAAAAGCCTTTTGATAAAATTCAACACCCCCTCATGTTAAAAACTCTCAATAAACTAGGTATTGAAGGAACATAACCTCAAAATAATAAGAGCCATCTATGACAAACCCACAGCCAACATAATGAATGGGCAAAAGCTGGAAGCGTTCCCTTTGAAAACTAGCACAAGACAAGGATGCCCTCTCTCACCACTCCTATTCAGCATAGTATTGGAAGTTCTGGGCAGGGCAATCAGGCAAGAGAAAGTATTAAAGGGCATCCAAATACGAAGAGCAGAAGTCAAACTATCCCTGTTAGCAGGCAACATGATTCTATATCTATTTCTAGCAAACCCCATAGTTTCAGCCCAAAAGTTGCTTAAACTTTTACTTCTCTAAAAGAAGAAATGTAACTTGTTATTTAAATACAAATGGTTTCAAAATTGTATAAAATTACTTCTTGTTGGAAAATAATTCCAATTATCCTGTAAAGTATCTGAGAGTGGTTTCTAAGAAAATCCTTTCCATGTCAACCTTAGTGTATCTATCTCAAATCAACTTTGCTAAAACATGAAGGCCATTGCTAGAAAATTGAAGGAGAACCAAATGCATCCTTTACTTAAACATTACTGCCTTTAGAGAGAGTTTGAAAATATCACTGCATAAAATGTTTGTGTATAATATTAACTCTTCTCACCCTTTTCCTAGACAAAATAGTTTTGATTCCACTCAAGTGCAATGTCAACAAAAACAGCAACGAGGAAAACTTCCCAGCAACAGAGCCGCTAACCAAATTTTACTCATGTATCACAGTAGTAGCAGGAACTTGGAAACCTTTGTCCACTCAACAATTATTGTTGGATATTTAGGAGAGAGTCTGCCATCTGTGACGTATGGGCAATCCCAGCGCCCGGCTCAGTCCTGAGAAACTCGTGCTTTCTGGCCCTGAGTCATAAGGACCCGATGGCATTCCACAGCCAAAGAAAAGAGTGAATCATTTAAAACAGGGCTTGGCGTCAATCTTGAGACTAAGTCACCAACCAGGAATTCTTCGCTGTTATCTAGTTTTTGGTAATAGTAAAAATGTCAGCCATGAATAATGAACGCGTGACTCTAAAAATACCTCTCAAATCAGCATGGTGGCAACAAATAGATAATACAGTCAGCACACAGTGGCCATAACTTCACCTCCTCCTCTGTCAATCCACTCATGAAAACTCCAAGAAATAAAAACAAAGCCTGCCTCCTGGGATCCTGTGGCTCCACGAGCCAATGACCGAGTGAGATGCTCTTTGAATTTTGTAATTTCTTCAAACCAAAGACCAGAGAATCAGACTAGTGTCTGTGGGCCGTGAAGGCAGCACTGCTGTTGGAAGATTGCTGGAGAAGGTATCAGATGTGGGTTCAAGTCTCTGGCTCTGCACCTGCTGGTGGCAGTGCTCATTGCTGAAATTACTCGGGTGACATAACTTCCTTCTCTAGGCTTCAGTGTCCTCATCTGCAGATTAAGTGTGGTAGTCATGCCCCCTATGCATCACTGGGTAGTGGGAAGAATTAAAGGCCATAATTCACGTATTCTTTCCAGAGTGATGCCAACTTCACGTGTCAGGAATTTGTCTAGGTACTCGGAAGGAACAAATGAACTCAGAAATGAACAAAACTTGCAAGGCCCCCACCCCTGATATGAGAGCACTTGGCACAGAGCTTGGCACATAACAAACAACCATTTTTACCTCTCCTTAGGCTTCTGACTCTCGACCAGGACACAAAACTGCCACTAAGTCACGGCTGGGCCCTCCCAAATACAGGCCTTGCCACCCCTCGAGGCAACGTGACTTTTCAGAGCTGATTGTGCTGCTTTGGCTTCTCACTCATCTGTTCTCATCCTTGGTGGCCAAACAGATGTCTCTGCCATGTGACAGGTTCAACAACAAGCAAACACATTTTAGTATTCTTGACAATTATCGAATGCATACCATGAGCTAGGTATTGTTTAGGAGCCTCACAGGTATTTATTTATTTATTTTTGAGACAGAGAGTCTCTGTCGCCCAGGCTGGAGTGCAGTGGTACGACCTTGGCTCACTGCAACCTCCACCTCCCGGGTTCGGGCGATTCTCCTGCCTCAGCCTCCTGAGTAGCTGGGACTACAGACAGGCGCCATCATACCTGGCTAATTTTTGTATTTTTAGTAGAGACGGGGTTTCGTGATGTTGGTCAGGCTGGTCTTGAACTCCTGACCTCAAGAGATCTGCCCAGCTCGGCCTCCTGAAGTGCTGGGATTACAGGCGTGAGCCACCATGTCTGGCCTTCGCAAGTATTTACCTTTTTCATTTCCAGAACCAACTATAGAGTAAAATTATTATCCTTACTTTACAGTTGGAGGAAACTGAGGCACAGAGAAATTAAGTACTCTACCTGAGGCCACACAGCTTATGTTTCTCCTAAGTCTTGCCTCCTCTAGGCTAAAATGTTCTCATCCTCTCTTTCTAATTAACTCTGGAAGATATTTTTTATTCTGTAATCAATTTCCCCTCTTAAAATGTAGCCACACAGCTAATGGCCAATAGAATCCAATGCAAACACTCTACTCTCCACTACCTCTAGACCACAAAGAGGGCAGTCTAGGTGGGGATTGGTGGTGATGGGGAGTGCATTCATGTCTGTGAGGGGAAGCAGAGGCCTTACAAGTTAGCCAAAGTGCCTTAGAAAACCGACACCAGGCCAGGCGTGGTGGCTCATACCTGTAATCCCAGCACTTCGGGAGGCCGAGGTGGGCGGATCACGAGGTCAGGAGATCAAGACCATCCTGGCTAACACGGTGAAACCCATCTCTACTAAAAATACAAAAAATTAGCCGCGGGTGGTGGTGGGCGCCTGTGCCTGTAGTCCCAGCTACTTGGGAGGCTGAGGCAGGAGAATGGCGTCAACCCGGAAGGTGGAGCTTGCAGCGAGCCGAGATCACGCCACTGCACTCCAGCCTGCGAGACTCCGTCTCAAAAAAAAAGAAAAACAAAAAGAAAACCGACACCAGCATGCAGCCCTTGCCTGAAGTGTAATTTAAATTGCAGGAACTCTGATTTAGAATTCATGGCTGAATTTGCTTTTCTTCTTTTCTTGAGTTCATCTAGCACTTTGTTACATGCATAAGACATACAGACCCACTTCCCCGACTGCTCATTATTGGAGCACACACCATGGTCGTCTATCAAACTGCAAATTTCTTAAAGGGAGAACTGGGTCTTAGTATCCTCACTACTTAGCACAGGGACTCATACACAGTAAGTAGGCCACTGATAAACACTGGCTGGAAGAAAAAGAAAGGGGAAAAAAAAGGAGTAAGCAAAAATCCGGTGCATGGCTAGATTCCCCTTCCACCAAAGCAAGACTCCAACCCATCCGGGACTACCAGAGAAAGCTGCAAGCCAGGGCAAACCGACCACAAGGCCCTTCAAAGTCCTCGCATGAGGTTTCTTCCCCCAGCATAATCCCAGAATATATAAACAGGGACTCAAGGACTCGATAAACCCAACAAATATCCCTCCAGAGCTGACACTCACTGGGGCCCACCTTTACTTAAATAAACTAACATTTAAAGATAAGATTTGAGAACAAACAGTGCTTTCTAAGATAAACCACTGGGGACAAAGCAGGCTGACATTTTGTTCACATGTTTATTGGGAGGGCAGGAGTGTGTGAGAGTGTGAGTGTGTGTGTGTGTGTGTGTGTGTGTGTGTGTGTAGTCAAGTTTACCATATGCCTAATAATGAACATTTTTAGGAAGGGAATATTCTGACCTGGCCCTGCTCTTTTATTGTATCTTAAGTTTCTCTCAAGCATTTAAAAATAATTTTTAATCCATCAAGACTCTTACATGTAAACAACATTTTTCTGATTATTTTATTGTGGCTTGGGGAATTAAAACAATGAACCGCAATGGCGACAAAACACTTCTTGGGATTCTGAAGCCATCATTAGCTTTACATTGCTAACTGAAATTTTTGTTGAGACCATTGTAGATTCACATGTGTTTATTAAGAAATAATACAGCGAAAATCTCTGTCCACCTTGCCCAGTTTCCTCCAGTGGAAAGATTTTGCAAGCCTCTAGTGTAATTTCACAACCAGGATATTGACACTGATACAGTCCAACAATCTTATTCATATTTCTAATTTTAATTGCACTCATTTATGTGTATGCATCATTAGCTTTTTATTTGGAATAGTTTACATTATTGATCTGCTATCAGCCATTCCAATTTATAATTGTTAATGTACAACTGCTGATTTTTCAGCTCTTATGATGTACTAGGCATGGTGCTAAGAACTTGACACATGATGTTAATCAATCCCCATAACATTCTTGCTTCCTTCTTCTGGGAATAGAAACTCTGCCTCTCTCACTGGCTAACATCAAAGTGGCTTGTTCTCCTCTGGCCAAGGGGTAGGGACAGGACCAGATGACACAAGGACAGTCCTTGGCAGACCCTGCTGAGCATGTCCATCGGTTCTTTTTCCAAGATCCCCAAGTGGCCTGGTCCCTGACCTTTCTGAGACCTGGTTCATTGTGCTTTCCTCCAGTTCCTTCCTAAACATTTCCTTTCTGCTTAAGTCAGCAGTGTGCATTTGTCTTGCCTCCAATCAAAGAAACCTGTCCAGAGAGTGGGTAGTGTGATTATTATTCTTTATTTAGATGAGGAAGCAGGCTTAAAGAAGTTAAAGAACTTGCCCAAGGTCACTGTCTTGGTCAAAATTCTCCAGAGAAACAGAACCAATAGGATAGATGGATGGATGGATGGATGGATGGGATGGATGCTATGGATGGGATGGACAGATGGGATGGATGGGATGAATGGATGGGATAGACAGGATGGGTGGATGGATAGGATAGATGGGTAGGATGGATGGGATGGATGGATGGATAGATGAATGGATGGGATGACGGATGAATGGATGGGATAGACAGGATGGATGGATGGATAGGATAGATGGGTAGGATGGATGGATGGATGGATGAATGGACGGGATGGATAGGATGGATGGATGGATAGATAGATGAATGGATGGGATGATGGGATGGACGGGATGGATAGGAAGGATAGGAAGGATGGGATGGATAGGATGGATGGGATGGATGGATAGGATGGGATGGATGGATAGGATGGATGGATACATTGGATAGATGGATGGATGGGATGATGGGATGATGGGATGGATGGGATGGATGGGATGAATGGATTGGATGAATGGGATGGATTGAGAGATGAATTGATGGGATGGATAGGATAGATGGATGAATGGATGGGATGGATAGGATGGATGGATGGGATGGATGCAATGGATGGATGGGATGGATAGGATGGATGGATGGGATGGATAGGATGGATGGGATGGATGGATAGGATGGGTGGATGGGATGACGGGATGGATAGAATGGATGGATGGATGAACAAGATGGATGGTTGGATGGATGGATGGGATGGATGGACAGGATGGATAAATGCATGGATGGATTGGGTGGGATGGATTGGATGGATGGATGGGATGGATGGGATGGATGATGGATGGGATGAATGGATTAGATGGATGGGATGAATGGATTGGATGGATGGATGGGATGGATGGATGGACAGGATGGATGGGTGGATGGATGGGTTGGATGGATGTCAGATGGACTGGATGGATGGGATGGATGAGATGGATGGATTAGATGGATGGGTGGATGAGATGGATGGATTAGATGGATGGATTGGATTGATGGATAGGATGGATGGATTGGATGAATGGATTAGACAGATGGATGGAATGGATGGGATGGATGGATAGGAATTGGCTCATGCAGTTATGAAGAATAAGAAGGCCCATGATATGCTGTCTGCAAGCTGGAAAACTGGGGAAGTTGGTGGCGTAGCTCAGTCCAAGTTCAAAGGCCTGAACACCAAGGGAGCTGATGATGTAACTCTGTCTAAGGCCAAAAGTCTGAGGACCTGGGAGGCCAGAGTCTAAAGGCTGGAGACCTGGAGTTCTGATGTCCAACCAAGGGCAGGAGAAGATGAGTGTCCCAGCTCCAGAAGAGAAAGTGAGCGAATTCGCTTTTCGTGTATTTCTGTTCTATCCAGGCCCTCAACTGACTGGATGGTGCCCACCCACAGTGGGTGAGGGGTGATCTTTCTTACTCAGTTCACCAATTCAAATGCTGATCTCTTCCAGAAACACCCTCCTCATGGATACATGCATACATAATGCTTTACCCGCTTTCTCGGTGTCCATTAACCCAGTCAAGTTGACACCTAAATTAACCACCACAGCCACACAGCTATGAAGTGGTAGAACAGGGACACTGAGCAGGTTGCCTGGGTGCAGAGCTGATGCCTTAGCCCTGGCATACTGCCTCAGCCCTGGCATACTGCCTCCTGCTGCTTGTAGAAAGGGACAAAGGTGGCACTTGCAACTTCACGGTCTTCTTTGGATGATTTTTCATCCATGCTCTGATATGTGCTCTCAAAACCCTGAAGTGACGTTCTATTATAGCTACTGTCACATAACAGGACATACCTGTTTAGGACTGTGGTTCACATTCCTGATGCCATTCCAGAAGGATTGTGCCAAACTACGCTTAGCACTCACTGATTTGAAGTATCCTTCCAAATGCACCCTTCCCTGAACCTCTCCCTGCAGAGTCCAGCACAGGAAATGGTTTTTGACCACTCTTGACATTTACTGCAACTTTTTTTTTAAGCCCGAAAGCGTGAGCATGCATACATTACACTTTCAAGTCACCAAGATGCATTTCTCCAGCATTAGCTTGTGCTTTTACAACTGGTCTTCATCAAAGGTTTTTCATCTGCTCGCCAATGTGGCATGTGTCCTAATGACTCATGATGAGGAGTCATTCCTTTTAGCATGATTTATGCTCGCTTATCATTTTCTTGTTCTCCAGAGGGGAAAGCTGCTCTACTGAATGAGCTCAGCCCACATAGAAATAGCCACTAAGCAGCCGTCTCTTCATGTTAAGAAAACTAGCTAATGCAGTGTCCACGAATCATCCCACTTGAAGATTAGAACAAGACATCTGCTTCTTGTATGGCAGAGCTTGGGCTGAGAGGGGGAACACCCACCCCCCAGAGAAAACCCTGCTCCTCTGACAGCTCCTGGACTCACTTTGCATGAGCAGATCTTTGTGGGTGGGGGGGTGGGGGAGGGCTTCTGCTCTTCTCCTCATACCGTCCCAGTCTTCCTCCTGGAGGGCTTGTAGGGACCAGGGCAGAGCCTGGGATAAGCAGGGAACGAGATGCGGTTCTTGCCTGGCCTGAGCCGGCACAGGCTCTGCGAGAGAAGCCTCAAGGATGAGTGAGGTGAGCCCTAAGCCCTCCCGGTTTCTCTTCACTGGCAGGCCTACCGTGCCCCATCCTGTACCTGGAATTGAGCAATTACAGCACAGGACGCTGAGGGCCAGACTTCCAGGGCACTATGTCTCTGCCGGCTCACCCAGCCCAGTGCTGTGTTCAGTCAGAGCCATTCAGTGGCCATCCTCCAAGGCCCTATGGCCCCTCTGCTACCCTTCCCCAGGCCCCTCCTGGGCAGCACTGTTCATCTTCCCAGCTCATCCCTTCCCTTCCCTTGGGAGGCGCCAGAGGTGTGTTCAGCTTTCAGCCATCAGAACAGGTATGCAGCTCGGGGTCTGCAGGCAGCCTGCCTGGGTCCACAGCCAGCTCTGTCACCTATCAGCTGTGTGACCTGGTGGGAGTCACTTGATAGGGCTGTGCCTCAGTTTCCTTGGCTGGAAGACAAGGACAGTAATGGCACATACCTCATAGGGTTGGTGTTAGGAATAAACAAGATAACGCAGATGAAAATGCCAAGCACGAGTCATGTGCTCCCTCCATGTCAACTGTCAGCATTGTCACTGGTGCCCGGGAGAACCTGCAGTCTGGTCAGCTTCACCCCAGCAAAAGCAACTGACAAAACTTCCTTCTCAGGATGCAGTCTTGGCCTCTTCCCCTGGGGATGCTCTCCTCATCCCCCACCCTCTCCTCCTCGCCTTGCTCACAGAGTCCACTTGCACAGGTGTGTTACTCAGCATCAATTCCACACCCGGCCCAGGTGGGAGGCCCTTCCCTTGGCCCTCCTGAATTGCTGTTCTTCCTTCCTTCCTTCCCTAGGATGCCACAGAGCATCCATGGAGCCACCAGCGCAGTGGGGACAAAGGCCACTGACCACTCTGCTCACATGCTCCCAGGCCTCCTCTGAACTGTGCAACAGTCGCCATCGCTGGGGAGGCCCCTCTGTTTTGCAGGGGTTTCTTCACCTGTTCAGAAATTGCTTCAAGACAATAGGACTTAAGAGTGTACTGACAGCCTGAAACTCATTAGAACCATTAAAACGCCATCTCTCTTGATGTAAACCATAATTAAAACCATTAAGGCACCATCTCTCTTCCCTGACATCAGTTCCCCTTTATAAACCACAGAAGTCTCATGTTCTGGCCATAGTTTGCCCCGGTCACCAGCCCCCAGTGGCATTTGGACAGGGGCCACCCTTGGAGCACGGCTTTCCTGCACCAGAAGTGGGGTCAGCTCAGACAGCTTTGGGGCGTTCCTGTCGTGAGCCCATCTGCTGGCTTGTCCCTGCAATGCCACCCTCTGTGGGTTCCACACTAGCAGTTCCAGCTCCCACTGGTGTCGCCGGCCGGCTGGCACTCAGGCTGATGTCAGGTGGTGATAAGTACAGGTTTCTTCCTGTCTTCCTTTTGCTACACTCAGTGAAAGTTTGTGAGGCCTGAAAACTGAACAGACTCGGGTTTTGACTTACTTTGGGAAGTAAGAAACTGCTCCTTTTTTACCTCAAAAAGAAGCCTCAGGTGTGTGGCAATCTCCGATGGTGTCCCAAGTTCAGGTCTCATTCACATTCAGTCCCAGCTTCCTCCACGCAGCTCCACCTCACATGCTCACCCTTAGAACGCAGCCCCTTCATGGCAGGGGGACTAGGAGGGTCCAGTAAGGCACTTTAAACACTGATGATGTCATCATGGCCATACTATTAAATTTCGTAAAAAGCAAACAGCAAAGGTTTCCAGGAAAGCTGATTTTTAAATCCCAGCATTAAACAAAATAGTCAGTACAACCTCGCTTAATACTAATATCAAAACATACTTCCTCCTGCGCATGGAGGGTCCCTCCTGATGGGGACTTCGTCTTACTTTTCTTTGAATCCCCAACAAAGCACCTGGCTCCATGAGGGCTGTCTCCAGGACAACTGAATGACACTCTGAAGGGGGGATGGCAAAGCTAACTGGCCCCATTGCAACTAGTCTCAGGGATGTCTGCACAGGGGCAACGGACAGCTGAGGCACACACCTGATCATTAGGGTGTTACCCTTCCCTCACCTCTACCGGAGCCAGATCCAGCTAGTGCAGGCTGTCCAAGGGCCTTCTGCATCAGGAACGGTGCAGGGGAGGAGGTGGGTGTCCATGGGCATCTCGTCAGGGCACTTACCACCCAGCCAAGGGAATATCTTCACTCGACCACCACGGCTGGTACTTAGGACCAGCCAAGTCTGCCACGGTGGTGCTCAACCCTGTTGCTTCTGCAGATCACCTGGGACACTTAAGAAAAATACTGATGTCCAGGTAAAAGTAAATCAAATCACCCCCCTACCTGGCAACTTTGGTTTTTGCTCCAGGTGATTCTAATGTCCAAGCAGAACGAAAGCCATTGGTCTAAGGTCTACCAATCACATTGTATGAATGAATGCTTAGTTTGTGAATGAATGGGTAAACACGAATGCAGAGTCCTATGGCTCTGTAACAGTAGAAGACTAATGTGTCAGGAAACAACAACTCTGGGTTTATGACCTGGACCCTTTGGTTTAGTTTCCAACTCTACCAGCAACTACGGGATCTTGGGCAAGTGTCTAAACCTCCCTGCTCTTCCAGTCTCCATCTGTAAAATGGGTGATGTGGACACAGTGATCTCTGAGGTCCCTTCATTCCCTCTGCATTGGTAGAGGTTCTACCACCTTAAGCCCTCACTTTGTGCCAGGCTCCGGTCTGGGTGCTGGGGATTCAGCCCCAGGGCCTTCAGAAGCTTACATTCCAGCAGACATCCTCACTTCCATCTACTTCCATTTAGAAAGTCTACAAATCCAGGAGTCTACTTCATTTATCTGGACAATAGCCCAGTGCAGAGAAGCAGAGACTATACCAACTAAAAAGCAGAGGAACTGGAGAAAATTTTCCCTGAATCACTCTGGAGGGCTTCAAAACAATGGAGACAGATGAGATAGGAGCCCTAGAGGATGGGGAGATAGTAGGTTTATCCAGAAATCTCTTTTATATTAACACCAACATTGCAAAGCCTGGTTCTTTAAGTACTATTTTGCATATTTATTCCTAAGAAATACTGTTCCTGCAGCTTTGGGGTGGGAATAATTATGATGATGATGATGATGATGATGATGATGGAGGGACTTCTAAGGTTTTGCAACTTTTCATATTTTGCAGAGCATTTGCCCATCCACTCTTAGCAGCGGCCCACCCACTGGCCACCTGGGGGCCCCCAGCCCACTTCTGCATCCTGCACAAGGCCTGCGGTGCCCACTCTCAGCCCCTTCCTCCCTGAACATTGACACCACCTGTATGTGTACTGCCAGCCTGGATTCTCTTTCACTTGAGAGCAACCACCTAACTCTAAATGTGCTCTGCAAAACACGACACACATAGTTACCCTCCAAAGACAGTACCACGAAGGAATGATGTCAGGCAATGACATCCTAAAGCCCATACACCAGGTGTGCCCAATCCTCACCAAAACACCTAAGTAAGTAGCCCTGGAATGTGCATATTGTCTTCTGTTCTGCGATCAGAATGTTCCATTTGTATTGAAATGGCCTCTTCACTGCTGAGAGAATGCAGGAGCTGCACTGAGTTTAGCAAAGTAACTCTTTCTGACTCAATGCAACTTAGAACAAAGAGGAACTTCTCAAGCATCTGATCTATTCTTTTCACCAACTTACTCAGGTGCACAAAAGTGGTCATGCATTTCTATGCTGTATTTAAAAGAAAAACATTTTATTGACTCTTTAAATAAAACTCTATCCACAACAATAAAGGAAAATGGGGAAATATGACCTGCCACACAATCGCATAAAAATTTACATCGCAGACAAAATACTACAATCACTTCATGAAATAACTTTCATCCATCAACCGTGGAGATGGGCAAGGAAACATAACCATCCTCCTTTTATAGAGGTAAGAACAAAGATAAAGATAAGAATATATAAATGCAGAGGTTAGAATTAGAGAAAGAGTCAGCCTTACCAAGGGCTCAGGAAAGGCTCAGCAGCGCAAATGACTCCAGGCACTTAGAAGCAGGTGAGTTCCTAACCAGAGGTCATGGATTTCTGGACAACGGTGGTGTCCCTACAGGCACCATGCCTGGAAATAGCTAGTAAGATAGTTGCCTACTCTATTTGGCAACCTCAAATAGAATTGGCCTCTCAATTTTCACAATGAGAAGATACCAAAAGGATTTTTGGCCATCTTATATCTATGTCCTTATATTTATATTCAATTTTCACCTCCTGCTATGTATCAAGCACAGAACAATATGCTGGGGACACAGTGGGGAACAATCCACTGTCTACTGACAGTGTCTACTGTCAATCCACTGTCTACTGACAATATTTAATTGGCTAATTCACACATTTAAAATAATGTAAGCATAAGTTTATTCATATTGCTTTCTGCACTCTCATATCTTACAAAAACACTTTTATTTGCAATCTGTCTTTGTCCTCATTGGAGTCTGAGTCATCTCACAGTTTTCTAGGCTATCACTTTCACCTGCATCTGAATGTCTCTGGATTCAGGATTTTTCCCTAATTATTTCTTAAATTCCTCCACCTCACTCACCCCCACTGCCTCCGTGCCCCATATGCCCCACCAGTATAATGGTCTCCCAGTAGCCTCCGACATCTGCTCTTGATACTTTTTGTTTCACTCAGGAAGCCATTCTTAAAACACCCATTTCATTCCATCCATACCCTACTTACCGACCTTCAGTGGCTTTCCCTGGTGCAGGGTGGCGTCTGAAACCTGGCTAGATCTGGTCTGGTCTTTGGTAGCCCCTTGGTCTCCCTTTTGGATTACTCTCTCAGCCCATGCCCTGGCATTCGGCCAGAGCCTCCATGCCACAAGCCCCTCACCCACCTGGGCCTTCACATGCACTGCTTGCTTGGCCTGAAACTCTTCCTCCTCTCTGCACCTGGCTGACTCCCACAGGTGACGGTACTTCTAGCCTGTGGGCCTTCCCTGGCTGCCACACCAAGACACCTTTCTTCCCCTCATTGCCCACGCCTGTAAGCACTTCCAGTGCGCGTAACAGCATAATCCATTATTTGTAAAATCATCTCTTTGGCATCTCACAGCCCCACTAGTCTGCAAGCTCTTTGAGGTCAAGGGCTGTTTTCCCCTGTTCCCTACTGTGTCCCCAGTGTGTTGTTCAATGCTTGTTATATACCAGGAGGTCAAAAATAATGATTGAATTTGTAACAGCAGCACCAGCTAACCTTTGTGAGATATTTGCTATGCCTTAGACTCTGTAGTAAATGGTTTTATGGATTACTGTATTTAATTCCTAAAACAACAGTAGGATCTTGGTGGTCTGCATCTAACAGATGTCAAACTGAGGCTTACACAGCTCAGTTCCTAAATTCACATGGCAGAGTGCAGCTTTCACCTGGGATTATCAGATTCCCAGCTCAGTGCTCTCAATTTATCTAGTGAAATAAATAACCTTCTTAGATATCCAAGCAAATGTGATACAGAAGAAAAACCCTTCTTAAAAAAGCTTCAAGGAGCTTTGAGAGGAAAGTCAAGCTCTGCAAAGTTATAATAAGTTTACAATATGAGCTATAGCCCTTGTGGCTTAAAAAAATCTCTTTTCAAGATTTTTGCAAAGTTTGTTTACTGAAAAGAATGATCACATGCTTTCTTACTAACAAAAATAAAGGCCACTCATTTCTTTGTTCACTGAAAAGGTCTCAGGCACCTGATCTGGTCTGAGATAGCAAAATATTTTACTATGGGAAAATGCAATTCTAATATTTGATACTTAGGTGGGAATTTGATGTCCTGATTTCCTTTGTTCTCTATTACAAAGGCTTTGGGCTATCATTCATCATCCATGCATGCGTTAGAGAGAGAAAGTACCTCTTCTCCACCCGTGAGGGAATAAAGTCACCCTCTGAGAACTAAACCGGGGCAATCAACCCAACTGATGATCACTCCTAAAAAAGATTCCAAAGCGCTCAGTATGGTTTGGTGGGCCAAACATCTAACATTGAAATTCTTTCTTTAAAGGAAACTGAGGGAAATCGAGTCAGCTCATGGATGGTGATAGGGAAATGAAGCATATATGACAGTGATGAGTCTGGTTTAGGTGTCTGTCACATGTGAGTTTGGTCATTGTGAGTCAGACCTCTTGAGTTCCGTCAAGAATGATTTGTGGATGTGCAGAGCTGGTATGATCTCCCAGAGGTGACAGTACTGCCTGCAAGGTTAGCTACCACCTCAAGTGACACCTGGGTCCCACATGCCTACAAGGGCCCCAGCATTTCTTCCATACACGTTACCTACCTACCCATGGCTGGTGCCAAGTAGTCTTCACTTGGTTCTTCAGATCTTCAGATCTTCAGATCTGTCCTGGGACAACAGGACAAATGACCAGGAGCCAGCGCTCCAAGCTGCCTGCTAGACTATCCATACTCACAGGCAAACATGGATACAAATTAGCAATTTAAAAGCTGCCCTCTGTTCCTGGCTGAGATTCTCATAAATCAAAAGTGGTCGGTGTTTACAACAGGGTCCAAATTGAAAGTCGTTGAGTCAGCCCCAAACGCTTAAAATTTCTATATGGGAACCCAGAAACCTTTATCTGAGGACAGGAGATTAGAAGAACCAATGGGCTGCTCTTCATCTGCTTCTTACTTAGAAAAATTGGACTACTGGGGAAAAGAGTAAAAACAAAAATAGGAAGCAAAATAAATGTTTACAGGCAAGCAGTTTCCTCATTCTGAACATACAGAGGTCGAAACTCTCCTTAAGGCCAGTTAATTGTTCAGATAACTTGTCAGGCTGTGAAGAAGGTAACATGAAAAGTGGACAGAGGGTGAGTGATGACAGCCATGGCACTTAAGAGAAACGTTGCCAATGAAAATCAGAGACCATCAATCTTAAGACAGAAGGGGTGTGCCGTGGCAGTGCCACCATAATGACATGTGTGTCTATCATGTCCACCCCAAAGCACTGTGACAGAAACAGACCACCCATAGATTACACCAAAAAATATACTTGTATGACGTGACATATATATAGAGCTTTATATTTATGTGCATACAGTTGGCCCTCTGCATCCTGGGGTTCCCTACTCTCAGTTTCAACCAATTGCAGATTGAAAATAATTGGGGGAGAAAATAAAAAATAATAATGCAGCAATAAAAATGATACAAATTTAAAAATATACACGATAACAACTATTTACATAGCATTTACATTGTATTAGGTATTATAAGTAATCTAGAGATGATTTAAAGTATACAGTAGGTTATATGCAAATACTATGCCATTTTATATTAGGCACATGAGCGTATGTGAATTTTGGTACCCGTGAGGGGTTCTGGAGCTAATCTCCTTCAGATACCAAGGGATGACTGTGCACACACACACACGCTGGTATGTTTAAAAATTCTATATGGGAACCAAGAAAGCTTCATCTGAGGACAGGAGATTGAAACAACAAACGGGCTGCATTTCATCTGGTTCTCATTTTGAAAAATTGAGAAAACACTTAGCAATTAAGAGTATACTTAGAAGAAAGCAAAGATTATTGAGTTTTTTGGGAGTAAAGACATGGCAAAGATTGGGATAGGAAGAGCAGTGTATTATCTAATTTTCCTATTAATTGGCAATCTAGTTCAGTGATACCCTATGGTGAGAATTTGTTACAAATCAATTCAGACAAGCCTATCCTTTGCGACTGTATAAAACGGTGGTGGATTTAGGCCTTGGGAAGGGCAGGAACCGTGTGTTATTCGTCTCTGTGTCTCAAACCCCAATACAATATCTGGAACACCGTTTGTTAAATGAATAAGCAAATGAACAAACATGAATAGATGAACAGAATATGCAGTATGGCATCAAGCACTTCAACGTCCAAATGTAAAAAATGAAAATGGCAAAAACACTCCACAGATTAAAAGGCCTTTTCTCTCTTAATAAGGATGGATGGATAGTATTTTTTTTTTTCTTTTTGAGATGGAGTCTCGCTGTGTCGCCCAAGCTGGAGTGCAGTGGCGCGATCTCCGCTCACTGCAAGCTCCGCCTCCCGGGTTCACGTCATTCTCCTGCCTCAGCCTCCCAGGATAGTATTTTTAATACCCAACATTTAAATGTTGGAAGGAATTCTATTTCTAAATCAAAACCTATAGATTATTTTTAGAGCATAAGCCATTTTTGTACTGCAGTAGAATTTTTGAAAAGTCATCAATAGTATAGGTTGAAATAACATATTTTTCTAAACATATTATATTTGTTATTGGTTCGACCTAATAAAATGAATCATGGCATTCTAAGCATAATGACCTGTATTTCGTAATAGCATATAATATATAGTATATGTAGAGTATGTACATATATTTATGTATATTCATATCAGTATTGAAATTTAATTACAAATACATTCTGAGAAATCCTACTCTTTATATAGTATTTGTGTTGGTTTTCACTGTTTCCACTTATAGGAATTCTATGCCAATGATTATAGGAAAAAAAGATGCCGATTCATCAAAATATTTAGCCAAGTTTTCTCTTTGGCAACAAACAGTGGCCACTTTCCTTAAACTCATTCCAATGACAATGTCCTCTGCAAATCTGCAAATCAGTCAGGATTCCTAGCCAAGGAGGTCAGAGGGGAAGAAGAAAACAAATGTGTTCAAAAAGAGCAGTACAATTACCCTTTCTGGACAAAAATATTTGTCAGGTTTTGCTACCAAAAAATAATGTTTTATTTTTGTGAGCTACAGTGAACACATAAAAGAATGTGGAAAAATGAACACTAAAATAAACACCCATGTCCTCATCACTTGGCTTAAAAAATAGGACATAACTAGAGTCCCAGAGGCTTCCCAGTGCCTTTCTTCTATCATAACTGCTTTAAAAACTGTTTTAAAAGCCTTTAAGGAAGTCAAGGTTGCCATTATATATAAGTGTATCATGAAGGCCATCTAGCTTTTATCAAATGCCACCTACTCCTCAGGCCAAGGGCACTTCCCACCCTGCCTCCATCCCACAGGTGGGGTACTCCATGCTGGCTTCATCACGTTGGCCAGGAGTGTCCCTAGAGCACACACTTCCCCCAGATGAGGAATCTCAGACATTTAAATCTCCCAACAAAATAGACTGCTCTGGGCACTGAGATGCATCCTGGGATTCTCAGGTTTCCAAGGAAGAGCACTCAGCATCACGGGGAAGGAGCCACTTGCTCAGGGTTTCCTGGTTCACTGAAATACAATGAGATACGAAACCTTGGCTCTCATAGGAATTGTTTAATTTGTTTTGATGCTTGAACGCCACATGCCCTACCTGATTCCTCATCTAGTGTTGTAAGTATGATTTCTGCCAGTAGGATCAGTTAAAGCATTCCTCTGGTTAAAGCGAGAACATACTTGAATGCAGAAAATTACTGAGGCCGAAGATCTTAGAGTGGAAATGGAGCCCCTGAAAACCATCTGATCCAGTCGCCAAGCTGAGGAGGCTTAACTTCAGATTATAGATGAGAGAACTCAGGACCAGAGAGGTTAATTAATTTGCCTAAAGTCACAGAGCTTACAAATACCACAGATTTCACATTTCCTTTCCCTTGGCTCAATGCTTCTCCCCTATATCACACTAGATCCTCTTTGCTGTTTTTTTGTTTAAGTAAAGCAGTAACAGGCATGCATCATACTTCCTCAAATGATTTTCATCACTTCTATTCAATATGAACTAGAACTGCTGCTCTGAAAACAGTAAAATGCAGACATGTTAGTTTGTTGGTAGGTGGGGGGGCGTATTTTACACATCTGGAAAAAGTTTACTAATTAATTTATGTGTCCTTCAGTAACCTTGAATCTTTTCTATAATATGATAGGGTAAAAACCAATTAATTAACTGATTGAATAACATATTTCCATCTACATCAGTGATTTTAGTTCCTACATGTAAAATTACTTTGGAAAAAGCAGCTGTCTTAAATAATTTTCTAGATAAAAAGAGATTTATGTAATATCTATACAGGTAATTTATGGTCCAATATAAAAATACAAGGTTTTTGGATCAGGAAGTACTTACAGAATATACGAAGTGATGTTATCAAGTCATAATCGTTACCCTATTTGGTAAGATAATGAATTTGCTCCAAAATTTAAATGAATTTTAAACATATTTATTAAATTGTAGGGCTAGTATTTTTAGTAAGTTTTTAGTGTCATTTTATATTTTTTCATTTAACCGACCTAACATTCTATATATTTTGTTGATATGAATGTACAATACCATCAAAACTTTAGTGAAAATATTAATGAATAATTGTTTTCATTTTATGAAAACCACATGTAAAAACCATTTCCCACAACTCCCAAGGAACTTCTGTGACGCTGATATTTGCTTAATGGGTGCTGGCCGGCTGTGGACGCAGCATGAGGGGCTTCTCCACTGGAGCCTGTCAGATTTTCAAAGAAAACCATGAAACTGACCAACGAAATCCTCTAGGCCAGTTGAAACTGAAGAAGTGGCCTTAGAAGGGCTGTGAAAATAACTCTCTCTAAATAAATCATCTCCCCAGATAACCCTCCTGCTGGGGGCTTGGTTTTGTATCATCTTCTATCTGACCACATGTTTTTCATAAGGAAGAAAATCATAAAAGAAAATAAAGAAAGCCTTGTTCTCCACTTATGTTGAATCTACCTCATCCCACAGTGAAATCCACCAGCATACTGAGAAGAAAAAAGTGAGTATTTCATAACATTTTTAGACCAACATCCTCATTTTGTTTTTCTCACGGGTCCCTGAAGAAGTAGGGTTAGCCTCTGTGTCTTCTCTGGCTTTGGTCTTTGCCAATTACAGCGATTTTGCCTCAGTGGGACTAAGCCTGCTTGTGAATGAAATGTTTTGTTTTTTTTTTTTAAGTTGCCATTGCCATTGGAATGGAAACAGTCCTCCAGGGGACAGGCTATGTCTAGATGCAATCCAGACCCCTGCTTTTCCTACTAGCAACACTGGAACCAGTTCCTGCTTCCCTGCTCTCACCCCAGCATCTGCCTCCATGCCAGATGTGAGGATACCTTTTGTCTTTAAAAACAACAAGAAAATTAGGTCTCTGTAGAGCAGTTTCAAAGTCAGCCTTTTATCCAGCACTCTAAATAAAAAGATTTGCATAATATCTATATGGGTAATTCATGGTTCAATGTGAAAATACAAGGCTTTTGGAACAAGAAGTGTTTACAGAATATAAGAAGCTACTCCAGGACAGGCTGTGTTGTACCTTGTTATCCCCACAGAACCTGTTACAAATGTGGACCCTCAACAGGGTCACATATCACACATATCACACACATTTGGTGATATATGTGCACATATCACACATATGTGCAGCATATCACCAAATGTGAGATGCTAAATTTGGGGAACACAGTGGCTACCCATTGGCAAAGGCAGAGTGATAAGTTGAGGTGGTCTCTAAAAAAATTTTATCTTGCCTTTTATCTCATATCTCGGGGAAACCAATAATTGATGAGGGAAAGTTCTTCTCTATAGGAGCATTTCAGCTAATAAAAGAAGAAAGAATGATAGAATACTGCCATTTGGCAGGACCCAAGGAAAGAACAGATCCAGGCACTGATCGTTAATGGCCACTGAACCTGGTGGGTGAAGGCTCAGGCAGACCTTTCTAATGGAAGCATCAGAGTGACCCCAAACTCAGTGATCAACCTGTCATCACAAAACAAGACAATCAGAGGTCACAGAACTACTGACATGGCACAAGAGAAGAACGAGGACCACCTGCAATGTCATCCTGCCTAAAACCAGTACCTCAATCTGCACAAGCCCGTACACTGAATTACCAGTAAACAGAAAACACAGGGCCCAGAGGAACAGGCTAGACCACACCCAGAGGATGAAATCAGCAAATTGAGAGTGTGGAAAATTCTACTGAGTATAAAAATCTGGTTTCATTTGTAAGGACTGCAAGATTTTAATTGCAAGAATTAAAAGGAAGGATAGGGAACCTATATATTAAAAGACACATTAAAAATGTAGCAGACAAATACAATGTGGGGACTGTGTTTATATCCAAGTTCAAGTAATCCAACTGCCACAAGCAATCCAACTGCCAAGAAAAAAATGGAGAAATCTGGGAAATGTGAATACTGGCTGGACATTTGATAGTATTATAAAATTTTTATCTTTTAGGTGTGATAAAAATAATCCATTTGATAGTATTATAAAATTTTTATCTTTTAGGTGTGATAAAAATAATCCTTTTTTCAGCAATACATATGTCAGAATTTGCAAGTGAAATGACGTGATATCTGGGGGTGGGGGAGTCCGACAATTGCATGGTAATTGTTGCACACAGGCGATGGGTACATAGCAATTAACTGTTGCATGCACTTCACCTAATCTGTAGCCAGGCCCGCCAAACAGGTAGTCCCTGGGCTCCACAGGCCTACAGAATTGCACTGCACCTCCTGGCCCACCTCCATCCACAGCACACAGGTGACTTGGGGGCCCTCCCATTGCTGATGCCGGGGAGAATGGAAATGGGGGTATCCAAACCCTCAGGTGACAAGAGCAGCAGGTGCAGGGTGGGACGAGGCAGGGTACTGGGATTGACCTGGTCTGACCATCAAAATGAAGGAGGAAGAGAAAGATGGGTGAGGAAAGCGGGAATAGGGGCAGTCACAGGAAGCTGGTTGCAGGAGGGAAGATGATGAGACCTGAGCGTGTGATTCCTGTCCCTACAGACAGAAGCAGCCAGGATGAGGAGGGAGATAATGGGACAGCAATGGCAGCAGAGCAGCACACATGCTGTGAATGGCAGTGCAGTGTCAAGCACACTGAATACCACATCCCTTACGTATTAGTCTGTTCTCGCACTGTTACAAAGAAATGCCTGAGCCTGGGTAATTTAAGAAGAAAAGAGGTTTAATTGGCCCATGGTTCTGCAAGCAGTACAAGAAGGATGACAGCTTCTGCTCAGCTTCTGAGGAGGCATCAGGGAGCTTTCAATCATGGTGGATGGCAAAGTAGGAGCAAGCATCTCATATGGTCAGGGCAGGAGGAAGAGAGAGAGGTGGGAGGTGCCACACGCTTCTAAACAACCAGATTTCATGAGAGGTCTACCACGAGAACAGCGCTAGGGGGATGGTGCTAAACCACGCATAAGAAACTGCTTCCATGATCCAATCACCTCCCACCAGGCTCCACCTCCAACACTGGGGATTACAACTGAACAGGAGATTTGATGGGACACAGATCCAAACCATATCACTGTGTTCTCCTAACAACCTGGGAGGAAGGTCTTACTCTCCATTTTAGAATGGAAGAGCTGAGGTTGCTTGTCTCCAAGCAGCCTGATACCCAAATCCAAATCCTAACACTGTCGATCATCTCCTCTGATAGGGATACAGAGGCAGCTCTGGAAAGAGTCCAGGAAAGTCAGATTGGGTTTTGTGAGTTGAATCACAGTTACACCCTTATGCATTAGCTCAAAACAGTCACCTCAATCCGTGGTCCCCAAACTTTTTGGCACCTGAGACCAGTTTCATGGAAGACAATTTTTCCATGAACCAGGGGTAGGGGCGGGGATGGTTTCAGGAGGATTCAAGCACATTGCATTTATTGTGCACTTTATTTCTATTATGATTACATTGTAATATATAATGAAATAATTATACAACTCACCATCATGTAGAGTCAGTGGGAGCCCTGAGTTGCTTTTTCTGCAACTAGACGGTCCCATCTGGGGGCGATGAGAGACAGTGACAGATCATCAGGCATTAGATTCTCATAAGGAGCGGGCAGCCTAGCTCCCTCGCATGCACAGTTCACAAGAGGGTTCGCTTCTATGAGAATCTAATGCTGCCGCTGATCTGACAGGAGACGGAGCTCAGGCAGTAATTTGAGTGATGGGGAGTGGCCGTAAATACAGATGGAGCTTCACTCACTCATCAGATGCTTATCCCCTACTGTGTGGCCCAGTTCCTAAGGGTTGGGGAGAGCACGTCGGGGAGGGTGTTGGGGACCCCTAGCCTAAATGGAGCTGGAGGATTGTGATTTTCCTAGAGTTACAAAAAAGAGAGGGGGCAGGGAGGGATTTAGAAGAAACTATCACCGTCTTCCTCTACACTATGTACCTTCATGGAGGAGGACAGGGAGGGAGACCTTTTGTTAGATAATAAAAACATACCAGGAGCCCAGCTTTGTTTTTTAACTGGGGCAAAATATACATAACATAACATTTGTAATTTTAACCATATGCAATTGTATAATTCAGTGGCGTTAAGCACATTCACAATTTTGTACAACCATCAGTGCCATCTGTCTCCATAATTCTATCATCATCCCAAACAGAAACTTTGCCCACCAAACTCCTCACTCCCTAACCCTCCAGTCCCTGGTAACCACCATTGTACTTTCTGTTTCTATGATTTTGCCCATTCGAATTTTGCCTATTCAAAGTACACCTCATGTAAATAGAATCGTATAATATTTGTCCTTTAGTGTCTGACTTATTTCACTTAGCATAATGTCTTCAAAGTTCATGTGATGGCATGTGTCAGAATGTCATTCCTTTTTAAGGCTGAATAAAATTTCATTTTACGTATGCCACATTTTGTGTACTGATTCATCTGTCGACGAACACTTGAGTTGTTCCCACCTTTTGGCCATTGTGAATGCTGCTGCTATGAATGTGGGTGTACAATTCTCTCTGTAAGTCCCCTATGAAGCCCAGCTTTTTAATGATGACGTTACCTATGATGAGGAATAAAGGCATGCCACATGCTGTCAGCATGCAACAAATGAGCTAACGGTAAATACAGTTACATTGCAGCTCTTTATCATTACTAATGAACTGTGAAAACAATATAAGTAAGAAAGCAGTAAGAAGTCCTCAAGAAAACAGAGCTGTGACTGTCAGTTGAAGTTTTCCCATGCATGTTATGAAACATGGCCAATCACCGACAGGGCTCAACTCCACTCAAGATAACGAGTTTGAAGTAAACACTTCTGAAAACAGTAATCTAGGATTTTGGCTTCCTGGGGCATGATACTCTAAGAATGTAGCAGAATCTGTGTTTCTGAACTCAGCAAAATTATGTCAAAGAGTTACAGGAAAGGTTCCCGATTCAGACCCCAAGAGGGGGTTCTTGGATCTTGCCCAAGAAAGAATTCAGAGTGAGTCCACAGTTCAAAGCAAAAGCAAGTTTATTAAGAAAGTAAAGAAATAAGAGAATGGCTACTCCGTAGACACAGCAGCCCCGAGAACTGCTGGTTGTCTATTTTTACTGTTACTTCTTGATGATATGCTAAACAAGGGGTGGATTACTCATGCCTCCCCTTTTTAGACCCTATAGGGTAACTTCCTGACGTTGCCACGGCATTTGTAAACTGTCATGGTGCTGGTGGGAGGGTAGCAGTGAGGATGACTAGGGGTCACTCTCGTGACCATTTTAGTTTTGGTGGGTTTTAGCCAGCTTCTTTACTGCAAGCTGTTTTATCAGCAAGGTCTTTATGACCTGTATTTTGTGCCAACATCCTATCTCATCCTGTGACTTAGAATGCCTTAACTGTCTAGGAAGGTAGCCCAGTAGGTTTCAGCCTCATTATACCCAGCTCCTATTCAGGATAGAGTTGCTCTGGTTCAAATGCCTCTAACACAACTTTCAAGCTTTCCAGAGAGTTAGTTTTATTGTCATAAGCAATCAATGAAAGCATTGTGGTCTTTCTTTTGAGGACACAACAACTAGAAAAAATCCAGAAGAGACAGGCCATAACGACCCCAGCCTGCACAGTATCTGCACGTAACCATCCTGGCCGCACCAGGAGAGGGAAGGTGCAATGACAGCCACTAAGATGGCATCGGCCTCTCCACTGCCAGAGACCTCCTGGGAAGAGCCAGGACAGCCATTACTGTCCTTTTAGGATACAGAGCTGGGGAAAGGAGCTTAAGGCCACAGGAGGATTTGCATCAGAAAACCCTGAGTCTGCAGCATCAGAAGGGAAGGAGCGCAAGGGATGTAATGAAATGTGGAACTCCACCTCCATCTCAAATGGCCTTTCTTAATTTACCAGCTTCAAAGAGTTCACTCAAGGACGCCACACTCTCAAATCACAACCCAGAGGGGCCTGTTTTAAAAACGTTGATCTTAACCAGTTTAGGCACTTTCAAGCTAACTTGGGTTGAGGAGCAAAAAGCTCCAAAAATGGTGTTCTGACCTTTTTCAATGTCTGTACAACTTCAAAGAACGAAAAGGGGGGAGAAGCTCAAGGGAATTTAGCTCTTATTCAGGAAACAAAATTTAGCTCAATTTAAAAGATCTTAAATGTTGAGGCTGAGAGATTTTAACTTAAATCTGAAGGAGTTTGGTCTAGTTAGATTGCTGAAGTGCATGTAGCTTGAGTCAATTCCCTGAGTCTATAGTCATGCTTAGAGAATTTTCGACTGCACCATCACCCTTTCATCAAAGTGGGCAGAGATGACCCCTCTGGTAGCACCTTATTCTCCAAGGCGGGGATGGGGCTTTTTACGCTGCAGGCATTAGGCAAGCTGAAGAGGTGTGGTCGCTCCCTGTAGCAAAGAACATTCCTGTGGGTGATGCATCAGCTAAGACAGATACCCTAAATTCTCATAGAAGGATCCAATGGGCTGGAATTTCCCTGCTGGCCCCAGTGCTGTCCAACAGAACTTTCTGTGATGATGGAAATGTCCGTCTAGCCACACGTGGCTATTGAATACTTGAATTGTGGCTAGTTTGAGCAAGGAACTAAAATTTTAATTTTATTTAAATTAAACTTAATTTAAATAGCCACATGTGGCTAGTGGCTCTCTAAGTAAAGTGTGAATATAACTCCTAGCAGAATGTGTTAAAAATACAGACCCTCAGGCCCTATAGCTGGGGATTCTGGTTCAATAGCAGTGGGGCCAGGCATTGCCCTTTTCAACAAGCACTCCAGGTGGTCCTGATGCTGGTGGTCTTGAAGCAATGCTCTAGACTTCAAGGAGGGCAGGAGCCAATGTGTGACCTCCTGGTAGTGGGGAACACCCACTCCATGGAGACAGACTATAGGAAGGATATGGAATAGGGCCTGGGAGTGATCCTAGAGGCCAGAGGCTCACCCACTAGGCTCCAGCTTAGAATTCAGTGGAGCACTGACATTGCCTTGCGTTGTGACAGCTATTTAGATACCGTCAGGGCCACAGCTGATGCCTCTCCATGTTCTACCCACTGCCGGCTTCTGATCTCCAGCTCATAGCTGCCAGCCACTGGTCAGCTGCAAACATCCATGAACACCATTCTTCAAAAATTCCATGCCCGGTTCTATAAGGGCCCTCCACAGGTCACCTCCAGACTGAATTCTGTGAAACCCAATATTCAGCCCCTCCCAGACTCTCAGGACCATGCCTACTATGACCCACATCTTTGTGTCTCTGGCCACTGCTCAAAGGGCAAGTTCTTGGTCCTTTTCCAGGGTTCTCTATTCTGATGAAATGCATCGCTGTTCTCCCAGCATCTCAGGTAAGAATTGTATGCCTTCCTTTCCATGATGCCACACATTCCATCATTCATCATGTTCTGTCCATTCTGCCTACTTAACATTTCTTAACTACTTACGCCTTCCCACCAATGCTCTCTTGGCTCAAGCCATCATCAGCTCTCCCTGGACAGCAGCAATATGCAGTCTCTTGACCACACCCACTTTACCCTCCCAGCTAGTCTTCACAGGCAGCCAGATGGACTTTAAAAGACTGAATTTTGGTGGAGAGCAGTAGCTCATGCCTTTGGGAGGCCGAGGTGGGCATACTGCTTGAGGCCAGGAGCTCAAGACTGGTCTGGGCAACATGGTGAAACCCGGTCTCTACAAAAAAAATAGGAAAATTAGCTGGATATTGCAGCGCATGCCTGTAGTCCCAGCTACTAGGGAGGCTGAGGTGGGAGGATCACCTGAGCCCAGAGCAGTCGAGGCTGCAGTGAGCTGTGATTGCACAAATGCACTCCAGCCTAGGCAACAGAGTGAGACCCTGTCTCAAACAAATGAAAAGTAGAATCTTATCATGTCATTGTTCTGCCTACAGGCCTTTTCTTCTATGGTGTGCCACTGTATTTAGGAATGAAGTGAAGATCCTTATCAGGACACAAAACCCCTGTATGGCCTGGCTTCCTCTGTCTCTCTCCTTCTTGGTCATCAGTACAAAGACCTTCTAGAATCTGAGAAGCTGGACATTTACTTCTGCTTTTCTTTCTCTCTCTCTACCTCCTGCCCTCCTTGACTGGGCTCTTCCCTCTGTGTGCACAGCTTAAGAGCTGCTTCATTCTACGTCTTCCCTCCCCAGACCAGGCGTTGGCCCCATACCTTCCCCTCTTGACCACTGAGCAATGCAGTCATCCAGTTACTGTTTTTCTAATGATCTGCTTAGTGTTGGGCTCCTTGACTAAATTCGAAGAGGACAAGAACTTTATCTTATTCACTACTCTCCCTCCAGGGTCAATTACACTGTCTGGTATTAAACACATATTTGTGAATAAATAACCAGGTGAAGAAGTGAATGAGCAAGAGATTTAACATATCAATAAAGATTAATTAATAAAGATAATTAATAAGGCAGATGATAATCACTAAAGATGGCAGATTAGGCCAACGCTTTCCAACATGGCCTCTGACATCAGAAGAGCTGACAATTGTTGACATGACTTTTATAACTTTTGATCTTGGGGGGGCATAAGCAAGCACAGTGTCTTAATTAGCTTTATTAATTATTAATGTTTAGTAAAGATAATTATTAATAAGATATTAATAAAGATTCTGATAAAGATCAGTGAATAGTATAAGGGAAGCTAAGAGCTGGAAACATGAAACTATAATTTCTGAGATATGGTTCCATCGACATTTGTTTAATCACTAATTAGAATCACCAGGCAGTTTAGAACTCCCCATTCCTAAGGGCAGGCTTCAGGGAGGGGGTGTGATGTCCACCTGGTGAGTCACTGCTGGTCCGGGTGCTGCTGGTCTGTGTGCTCTGAGGGACGGTCCAGGCCATGCGCTGCCTCCAGAGGAGCCCCTCAGGCTATGGTCAGCATTAATAATGTCTTTCATCTGTGAGTGGATCTACAATGGCTTCTACAGTGTGCTCCAGTTCCTAGGACTCTACCAGAAATCTAGAAAACTTGTTTTCTTGGGTTGGGACAATGTGGATGAAACCATTCTTCCTCATATGCTCAAAGATGGCGGATTGGGCCAACAGGTTCCAACACGACCTCTGACATCAGCAGAGGTGACAACTGCTAGCCTGGCTTTTACAACTTTTGATCTTCTGGGGCATGAGCAAACACGTTGGATTTGGAACAGTGATCTCCCAGCAATAAATGGGATTGCCTTTCTGGGGTTCTGTGCAGATTGTCCTCAGATCCTGGAATCCAAAGTGGAGCTCAATGCTTTAATGACTGATGAAAGAATATCCCATATGCCAGCCCTTATCTTGATTAGCAAAAATTGGACAGAACAGGCACAATCAGTGAAGAAAAACTCTGTCTGCCATTTGGTCTTTATGGACAGACCACAGGAAAGGGAACTTGTGACCCTGAAGGAGCCAAATGCCTTTTCCAAGGAATCGTTCATGTTCAGCGTGTACAACAACAGGGCTATGGCAAGGGCTTCCGCTGGTTTGCCCAGTATATTGACTGATGTTTGGGCAGTGAAAATAAAAGTTTAACGTCTTAAAAAAAAAAAAAGATGGTGGGCAGGGAGGGGGTAAACGGTCTAGGCTTCTTCTGCAAGAGAAGAAGAAAAAAGGAATAGCACTCTACACTCAAAGATTTTTAAAGTCCAATCCCTGGGCATGTCAAGATTGTAAAGGTAAGAACCCTACGGCAGCTGGATCCCAAAGGACCAGCCCGGAGTGTCTGTTCCAGGTCTTGTGAGCATTGAGATGTTTGGCCATCACCAAGAATTAGAGGTAAAGAGTAGGCATAACCTGATTTCCATTAATTTAGAAACTCTGAAACAGAACATAATATAATTAGGTAAAATAATTAAGATTGCTGGATCCACAGAGAAATGTTATTGAGTCATTCAAACCTGATCATCAAAATTAACATGAGCTATAATCTTCCTGCATTGACTGGACACAGATGCTTATTCCATTTTGCAGACAAGGAGGCCAAGGTGGGCAGATTGCTTGAGGCCACGAAGGAAGTGGAGAGAATATCAGCAGCTTGCTGTTGGGAGCAATGCTGCTTTCAAAGCCCGGGCTCCTAACTCCAAATCCTGTGTTCCTTTCTGGAAGCTTTTCTCCTTGAATTGTTTCTCACCCCACCCAGGTGCCCTTCGACCTCCTGGGAACTCACTTCCGGCTTGGTCCAGGTTGTCCGGGCTCCATCATCCACTCATTTGAGGTGTGCTTATCGAGTGCCTGTGATGAGCCACACTGTCCTACCCCTGACCGTAAGGATGTCACGGTTGGTGGAGGAGAAAAGGAAACAAGCATCCAATGGTGGAAATGAACAAAGTGGCAGGTGGCTGTCTGATGTCAGGCTTGGAAGAGCGAAGGATGCAGGGTTTTGGCTGTGCCCCACCCTGTGTAGCAGAGGGATGACCTCCCCTGTCTAGGACCCACCACGTATACCCCCACACGCTCAGGTGGCAGTCACATTTTTAGCAGCCACATTGCCTCAGGGTCTTCTTTTGAGTATGCAGGTCTCATTCACAAGAACTACTAACAAATTTCCTTCTGAACCTGCAACGTTTATTTTTTTGTTAACCCAAGCATAGGATTTTACATTTATCCCCATCAAATCTCATCTTGTTAGTTTTGGCCCATTGATCCAAACTGCTGAAATCTTCATAATCCAGATTTTGCCGTGCCAAGCACAGTTATCCCCCCTAGCTCTGCACTGCCAGGAAATGTGATGAGAGCACCTTTTACGTCTTCATCGAGATGGTCCACGAAACTGTGGACGAGGACAAGGCCATGCACACAGCCCTAAGGCCACCGGCAGCAACCTCAGTCCCCCTCTTCAACATGGGTTGGGTCAATGGGAACAATGGCTTAATATCCTCTGGATGGTGATTCAGCCAACTAAACCATCTAATGCCATCCCCACACTGGTTACATTTCTCCATTCTGTGCCATGATATTCTGAGAGATGATCTAAGATAAATGCCTTTCCAAATATTTATACCTATGTTTAGCCATTTTAAAATGCCCTTTCTGTTATTGTTCTAGAGTGAATACTAGTTAAAGTTGCCCTGTAAGAGATGTCTGGAATCGTTCTAGGCAAAATAAGTCAGTGCTGAAGTTATTCTATCCCAGAGATACCCCAAACGTAAATTCAATGGGCGATGGACTTCCCATGGCAAGTGCCTTCAATCAGTGATGGGAACAGAACTTGAAGGCATGCTGGGATTGAGAGATGTAGGGAACGTGATCTACCGCCATCACTCTTCATTATCCTAAACTGGAAAAACTGATGTCGAAGCTGGCCAGCCTGTCCAATAAAACATTTTGATCAAAGATACAATTTCACAGAATACCTGCGTAAGGGATGGCCTGAGAGTCCACGGGGATCTAGTAGAGGTATGAAAGTTACCAACCTGTTTTCTGCAGGTCCATAGGCAGACAGCAATATTGTGAAACATGCTTCTCAGGGGAAGCTTTGCGTTTCTTTAAACATTCAATTATGGCTATACAAATACAGATTTTAAATGAACAGCATCCAATCTTTTCATAAATTAGGGATGTTAGAAGGCAAATAAAAGATTCCCTGAAAAACTATTTAATGAAAATTCAGCCCTGTGCCATGAAGAATCGGTTCACCACAGAAGCATTTTGAGTAGGGTTAATTAGATGACTCTCAGCATTAGCTATAGATTTAAGGTACTAGGACCGCTTTAATTTAGGTTGTGGTTTCTAAGCAGGTTTTTCAGTTACAGCAAACTTCTGGATATTTAAAGACCCAATATTCAATGAGTAGATATTTTTTGCTCTTTAAAAGTCACCAGAGGTCTTCCAGAGGCCTTTCAAAATAACCTTTATCATTTTCTTTTTAGGAATAATAAATATGTTAGCATTCTTCTTTTCAACCATTATCAAGTTTTTACGATAGTTTTTTTTCCCTCAAAAGGAAATGTTTTTTCCTAATTTTAAAAGTCATATTTTATTTTTGTGAAACATTAATACAATAAAGAAAGTAAATATCTTCTATAATCTTCCTACTCAGAGATACATGTCATGTGTATAATTTTAAAATAAAAATTGAATACTATGGAAACTATTTTCATTTTTTAAAAAATAAACACTAGCAGGAAACCACTATTTTCTAACATGCTAGTTACATTGATTATACCATGAATTTTTTTATAATAAAAGTCTCATCATTTTAAATCGTTATATGGTATCCTGTTTCATAGCTGATTATTGAATCAGTCTCCTATTGACGTACTTTTAGGTAAAACATCTTTAAGCACAGGGCTGACTCTGGGGCTGAAGGTGTCAGAGCGATACACTAACCAGCTTGCCTTCTGATTGGTCAGCTGTTCATCCTGATAGGTCAGGCCCTTTATTGTACTCATTGTTAAACAGGTAAATGGCCTCTGCTTGTATTTTTATCTCTGGGTTCTTATAGCTTCATTTGTAAAAACTCTCTGACTTGAATCTATTGGGCCAATGGCTATATGCGAATTAAAAATTGTATTATATACTAAATGATTGATTGCCTTTTGTGTCTAACAGCACTACATGCTAGTAGCATTTCACTCTACTTGAATTTTTTCAAGCATTTTCTACAAGCATTTCACTCTACTTGATTTTTTTTTGTTTTTAGTATTCATTGCGTCAAAGGTATAGTTAATTTGGAATAGATATGTAACCTTTTGCAAAAAAATTGTTATACTTAAGTATTTTTGGTAACACATCATTAAAATAGTAATATTGGCATCCTCTTATTATGAAAATGTTACTTTTAATATAATGGAATTTCTAAAATTGGTACAAGTAATACAATTAAAATGATAGAATATCATAGGAACATATGAAACATTTTCTATATATTTTTGAAAATGCAGTCTGACAGGTTGCAAAGAGAGAAATAAATTAAAAAGAGATAGTCTTATGTTTTCAACTTTTATAATTTTGAGATTATCTCATGAAAGACTCAGAATTGAAAGGGAGCAAATTAAGTCACCTTTTAAAATGATATTTATACAAATTAGCTACTCTCTAGCAGTCAACATGTATTATAGTATCTGCAGTAATGGAAGGTAAATCATTTTCAGAGGGAACCATGGGCAAGGCTATTAAGTCACATTACAAACTCAGAGAACCAGATGGGCTCTAAGAAATTATCTCTCTATGAAAATGTATGTCCATCATGAAGCTAAATGAAGTAGTAGGATATAAAATTGCATACAGACTATGATATCAACTAAGAAGACAAAAGAAACAAAGGCTTATTTATAAGAAAAAAAAATCCATCTATATAATTCACCAGAATCTTAAACAGGATTGTGTTTGGTGGTAAAAGTACTTTTTAAAAAATTTTAGGGTTATTTGTTCCTTTCCCCGCTATAATGTTCAGTTTTCTTCACTGGGTATGTATATTATTTTCATAGTAAGAACAACTTAAGGTTTTTATGAGGTCGATTTTTGCTTCTCTACCTACAGTCGTAATGCTCCATAAAACATTCAGGATTAGCCTCCCCTCATGCTGTGCACCACACTTCTTCCAACAGTCTAACAACGGGAGCAGGTGCAATAAAGAACATTCCTAAATCCAGCTGCCCACCACAACAACCCCATCGAGGAAATGCATCACCACCAGCAGCCTTATATTCTTTTGATCTTTCAGGGAATGCCTAGCTTCCTCCACTGAGATATTTTCAAAACCATACATAAAAATGCACAAAAATGTGTGCCCCTCGATATTCTTATGTAAAGAAATAGAATATGAAAATATGTACTTTGCTAAGGGAGATGGATCAAAAGCAATATACAGTTTTCTCTTCGGATTCCTGATTATATAGTACATGTGTCTGAACCTCTATTTTAAGATCAAGTCACAAGAAAAGCTAAAAACACCTCATTTCTTGTTTCCAAAGCTTCTGATCCATTTAATGGTGAGCAGTAAGCACGTAAGAAAAAAACACAGAGGCACGTTGCAGATCCCAGGGAGCAGGTAGAGTATGATTTTGTATACATTTTTATATATTGCAGCATTAGATACCGAACTTTCGGGCTGGCTGTTGATTGACTGTGTCTTTCGTCTGACTTGCTTAAAACGCTCAAATCAAAGCACCAACACAAGTAAATGATCTGACTTGTTTACAGGGAGATGTTGAGTCAGGTTCTGGGACTCCACGTCCCTGCCAGAACTCATCCCAGTGAGGGCCTGCGACCTCTACTCTTGTTTCAGAAAAAATCAGCATCCTGATGATGGGTGAGGAACAGGGACCAGTACTTTTGGAAGAGAGAAACTGCTATTTTGACCAAGCAGGACTTGGAAAATTGACTTCTATCTTTACATACAGATTGCTTATTAGAAGAACTAATAAGCTCTTCTTTTATGGTACTAATGAAATAGAATATTAAGGAGTCCTTTAGATGTGAGGAATCTGTGGGGATAGCCAGGGTGTAAAGAATAAGAAAACAAGTTGTTTTTCTTATGGTTGGAGGCAGACAAAGCTTTCTGCTAGTAAGGCATACAAAATTTATAATAGTATCCAAGTGGCCCAGAAAAAGCCATAATGCCATTTTCTGGAAATTTATATAATTTTTCCATAAAAGGACCAATTTTTAAAAATAAGAAGATGAAAGAAATAGTCCAAACCACTGGAGATAAGCTTTGAAAGATAAAATAAACTCTTGGTATTTCTCAGGGAGAAGATAATTTCTATCAGTTTGAAGCTGTTTCCCCCTAATATAATCCAGGAGTTGTCAAAAGTCAACTAATTATGAAACTCTGTTATTTGAACAGTACAGGGATGCTTAAATTACATCTTTGAACAACCAGGATCTGAAAAAATAAAACATCAGAACTATGAAAAAATAGTGTTGAGTTATAAAGTTCCTTTATAGAGTGATAAAATTCTTTATTTTTCTGTTAGATAATTTTTTAAAGTTAATTCTCGCCTCAAATCCAAATTTGGATTACAAATCCACACATTTCATTCCTTTTTTCTAAACCCCAATATAAATCACAGAGCACTTTTCTGTCCATGGTGTCTTAACTTTCTCCTATCATGCAATAAACAAGAATTAACTTACGCGTTTCTTTTCAGATTTATGATCAGTTCTTTGCTTTTCAGTTGTATTCGAATATTCAGCACTTCTGGATGATTCTGAAAGATAACCAACAAAAGTCAGTTGAAAAACGCTTTGCTTTGATTTGCAAATAGCTGAATAAGACCCACAGGTGTAGTCAATTGAGGGAATAAATGATACTGTCAACCTAAGAAAGAGCCAAATGTCATCACAACACAGTGTATAAATTAAGGTTTCTTAGCAGCTTAAAAAGAGCAGTGAAAGCCAGGCACCAGAGGATTGCTTGAGTCCAGGAGTTTGAGACCAGCCTAGGTGGGCAACATAGTGAGCTCTCTACAAAAAAATAAAAATAAAAATAATCAGAATATTAGCCAGGTGTGGTAGTTTGTGCCTGTGGTCCTAGCTACTTGGGTGGCTGAGGCGAGAGATCACTTGAGCCCAGGAGTTCCAGGCTGCAGTGAGCTATGGTCACGCCACTGCACTCCACGTTGGGTGACAGAGTGAGACCCTGTCTCAAAAAAAAGAAAACAAGCCTGTAATCCCAGCAATTTGGGAGGCCAAGGTGAGGGGTGGATCACCTGAGGTCAGAAGTTCGAGACCAGCCTGGCCAATATGGTGAAACCCCATCGCTATTAAAAATATAAACAGTTAGCCTGGTGTGGTGGCACACCCCTGTAATCCCAGCTACTTAGGAGGCTGAAGCAGGAGAATCACTTGAACCCGGGAGGCCGAGGTTGTAGTGAGCCAAGATTGCACCATTGCACTCCAGCCTGGGCAACAAGAGCGAAACTTCGTCTCAAAAAACAAAAAAAAAAAGAAGACAAGAGTGGAGGGAGAGTTGGGTCATCCCACAGAACAGGCACCACAGACTCAAGGAGACCTCATTCTTCCTGGTCAGCACTGCATGAGTGCAGAAAGTGGAGACTCAGTCTTGCTGAAACATGATCACCACCACATTCAATTAGTGCTTCCTTCAGTTATGTTGACTTTGTCTGCCTTTGCTTTGTCAGTTATTTCGGTACTAGGCTTGTATAAAAGCTACGAGAATGAGAAGTTTATACATACTTTTCTAATACTTCATATTTGAAAGTCAGTCTTATAACTCCAGAGCTCAAAAGATCTTTTCACAATATATATAATGTTTCAGCTATACCATGACTTAACGAACCACATACCGCTGCACTTTAAGATGAAATAGATTGTGAGTTCCAAATATCCAACATGAAAATAATTAGTTAAAATAAACCAGAATTTAAAGAAAACCCACAACAACTGAAGGTCACGTGAGTTTTGGGAAAAAAAGGCAAAACATGCCTTAACTAAGACCATATAACTGGGGTAGAATCAGAAAGACTGAAACATTATTTGCTTTATTTTTAGGGCAGCCCTTTGCACATCTTCTTGTAGTCTTTCTTTGTCTCTCATGGCAACCATTAGCTGCGTATGGCTATTTAATTAAAATAAAATGAAGTTTAAAAATTAGTTTACCAGTCATACTGGACACATTTCCAGACTCAAAAACTCAGTGTGGCAGATGGCTACCACTGTGGGATAGCACAGATATAGAGCATTTCTATCATCGTGGAATGTTCTATTGGACAGCTCTGAGTCAGTGATAAAGACCTAAAACTCACATCATCCAATTGCCACCTGAGAATTAGATTATTTTAAATATCAGGGCCTTCAGGAGATAAAATTAGGTACAAACCCGAGAGTTTTTTTCTTATGAGCTCCAAGGAGGTTCTTTCTCAGTTTTCATTGATGGATGATATTATTTTAAATAGTTATTTAAACTTGAGGGTTAAATTGGTGAATTTCCAGATACATTAAATTCTTATGTATCCTTTCTGGGTTTACACAGGCCTTGTTTTTGATGGATTTACTCTAGCAAAAGAGTACAAAAACACACCGAATTTATATATTTTGATACTGTCTGGTGTTTATAAGAACTGTATGCATTTCTGAGTGTTTACTCGACTTTGAAAATTAATCTTACTATTTGATCCTACATGCCAAGAAACATGCACCATTTCTTTGCAGTGTAGTGTGTCAAAGAGTTCTTATGCCCTTACAGGTATTTGCTTTCGAGTCCATCACAGGGACTCTTGCATATTTGCCTATATTTGCTGACACCCGGGTTGAACTACAAACACTTCCATAATGTTCTCTCCAGGGTTTGCAATATGTACCCATTAATTATATGTGTGAAGAACAAGATTATTAATTATATTTACAATATTAGAACAAAATGTCTCAATATTCTGTCAAAATGTGCCCAAACACACCATATGTATGTATACGTGTGTGTATAACTACAGGTTTCATATGTATGTATATATAAATAACTTAGTTACTTTAGTTACAAATAGTGTTTGCCTAAGAGATCAATGCACAGATCACATACCTTAAATGGAAATCCTGACAATTTTCTATGTGAATAAAAATATATTATTTGCAACATCCGTTTTCCCCCAAAGAATTGAGGTAGTTCAAGCATTAACATTTGTAGTAATTCCACGTCATAAAGTACTAGAAGCGTTGGGAGAGTCCAATGTCAACATCTTGCAGAAGGACATATTTTCCTTCAGGGGAGATCTTTATGTACATTAGTTGAGGTATGACTAGTAAAGGAGAAATCAGTGGAGAGGGAGAACAGACAGCTACTTTAATTTAAGACCACTAATTGCCTTAGACTTCTTAAAAGCACGTATTCATTCCATTTTCTTTTGATTGTTACCTATTGGAGATGATGAAGTACTACCGGTAAAATACGGCATTCCTTTTCTTAAAAATGATATATTGATTACCCTAATGGAACGGTGTCTTTTACTGAATGCTTAAAGAACTGCACTTAGTGAATAAATCAATTAAATGCTAATCAATGGGCCAGAAATGTTTTGGCAGTAATTGTTGTTCTATTATTTTAATTGGGAAAGTATATCCAAGAGTATATAAAATATATAAGTACAATATGAAAAACAAGAATAAAATAAACACCAGGGCACCTACTGCCCAGCTGAAAAAGCAGACTATTTCTATAATCTTAGAAGCCCCCTGTATTAGTTTGGTGGGGCTGTCATAACACACACCAGAGACCGTGTGGCTTAAACAACAGAAATTTATCTTCTTATAGCTTTGGAGCTAGACATCGTCCAAGATGAAGGCACTGGCAGGTTTGGTTTCTTCTGAGGCCACTTTCCTTGGCTTTGAGACAGTTGCTTTCTTACTGTGTCCACGGATGGCCTTTCGTATGTCTGTGTTCTGATCTCTTCTTCTAAGGACACCAGCCATATCAGATTAGGGGCCACACATATGACCTCATTTACCTTAATTGCCTTTTTAAAGGGCCTTTCTCCAAATACAGTCACATTCTAAGGTACCGGGGTTAGGATGTCAATATAGGAATTTGCTGGGGGGGGAAGGGAGAGGCAATTCATCTCATATACCTCCTCATGCTAAATTCATTATTACATTTCCCTTATTCCCAACCAGTGGTAACCATTATGCTGAAGTGTCTATTAATCATTATCTTGATTTCCTCTACAGTTTTATTTCTAGTGTACCTATTCCTAAGCAATACACTGTTTAGTTCTACCCAGTTTTGAACCTTATAAAAATGGTCTCATACTTTGTCCATTCTTCTATGACTGGACTGGTTTCTTTTACTTAATTTTATATTTGTTAGATTTATACATATGGTTGTATACAGCTGTAGTCCATCTATTTTCATTGCTATGTAGTATTCTGTTGTACAAACAATATGTAAGTCCTTTCTCCTACAGGTAGACTTTGGCGTTCTTTCTCTCCACCCTTTTTGCTCTTAAAACACTGTTATGCATGTTCTTGTGTGGCAGTCCCCAACATTTTTGGCACCAGGGGCTGGTTTTGTGGAAGACAATTTTTCCATGGAACCAGGGCTGGGGGTGGGGGATGGTTTTGGGATGATTCAAGCACATTATTACTTACTGTGTACTTTATTTCTATTGTCATTACGTTGTAATACATAATGAAATACAACTCACCATAATGTAGCATCAGTGGGAGCCCTGAGATTATTTTTCTGCCACTAGATGGTCCCATCTGGGGGTGATGGAAGACAGTGACAGATCATCAGGTATTAGATTCTCATAAGGAGCCCACAGCCTAGATCCCTCACATGCACAGTTCACAGTAGGGTTTGTGCTCCTATGAGAACCCAGTGTCTCCGCTGATCTGACAGGAGGTGGAGCTCAGGCAGTGATGCGAGCAGTGGGGAGCTGCTCTAAATACAGATGTAGCTTCTCAGCCTGCAGCTCACCTCGCCTCCTGCCGTGTGGCCTGGTTCCTAGGCTACAGGGGTTGGGGACCCCTGCCTTGCTGGACAGATATTAGTTTCCCTGGCTAATCTGGGATGGAAACTCTGGGTGGTGTAGTTTGCACAAGTTTGACTTTACCAGGGATCTTTAAATTGTTTTCCAAAGTACAAATGGGTTATAAATGTTTCTCTCATTCCATAGCCTCATGAATATCTGGCAAAAATTTAAAAAGGCAGGCAGCCCCAATCTGCTGACTGTGCAACTGTGGCTCACTGGGGTTTTCCTTTACGCCTCCCTCCTCAGTAGCAGGACAGAGCACCTTTGCTTATGTTTATGGAACATTTGATTTTCTTCTCCTGTGAAATACTTGCTCATGTTTTCTGACCATTTTCTTTCCTGCTTTCTTCCTCCTTCCTTTCTCTTGTCATTGTGAATTTGTAGTTATTTCTACATTCTGGAAGCTATGCTTTTCTCTGTTTAATGCGTGACAAATATCTTTCCCAGTTTGGGCTTTGTCTTTTCATCCTCTTAAGTGTGTTCTCATGAACAGAATGCCTTAATTTTAATAAAATCCTTCATCATTTGAAGTCTTTGTGCCTTATTTGAGAAATCCTTCCCTACTCCAAGATCAAAAAGCAGACTGTGTTATCTTCTAAATGTTTCATAATTATGCCTTTCACATTTAAGTCCCATCCAGACTTGATTTTTGTGTCCAGTACAAAGTAGGAGTCCAACTCTACTGTAGAGAAAATGTGATTAACCAATTGTTCCAGCACCATTTGTTAAAAGTCTATCCTTCCTGGCTGGGCACAGTGGCTCATTCCTCTAATCCCAGAACTTTGGGAGGCCGATGTGGGTGGATCATCTGAGGTCAGGCCTTTGAGACCAGCCTGGCCAATATGGTGAAACCCCGTCTCTACTAAAAATATAAAAATTAGCTGGGTATGGTGGTGTGCTCCTGTAATCCTAGCAACTCAGGAGGCTGAGGCAGAAGAATCACTTGAACCCGGGAGGCAGAGGTTGCAGTGAGCTGAGATCGTGTCACTGCACTCCAGCCTGGATGACAGAGCAAGACTCCATCTCAAAAAAAAAAAAAAAAAAAAAAAAAAAAAAAAAAAAAAGACCTATCCTTCCACCGTATCTGTAGCAGCCATGTGGAGATCTGTTTCTGAGCTAATACCATGTGTCTCATTGTCTGTCCATACACCAGTGCCACCCTGTGCTAATTACTACAGCTTTACTCTGAGTCCTGATGTGTGGTAAGGTGAGTCTTCTCACCTCCACTATCTCAGCACCCTGGGATTGCTCCACTGTCTTCTGTTTCTATTTCTTTTTTGTAAAAATGGGGGGTCTCACTATGTTACCCAGGCTGGTCTCAAACTTCTATCTTCAAGCAATCTTCCTGCCTCAGCCTCTCAAGTAGCTGAGACTACAGGCTCGAGCAATCATGGATGACTTGGTTTCCATTCCTGTTGCTGAGAAGTCAGTCCTCAGCCTCCTTGGACAGGTGACCCATCTCTTCTCTCCAGCTGCTTTTGTGATCTTTTTTCGTCCATGTTTGGCAGTGTGGCCATTGTATGTCTGGGTGTGAATTTTGTTTTACTTGTTCACTTTGATTTGTCCTCCTTGGAGAAAGGATGCTCCCTTACTCTCTTCATTGGGGTTGTTTTATTTCTTATTCACCCATACACACTTGTCTGTCTTCTGCAGCATTTGGGGCTCAACGGCAGGTTGGAAAAAGTAGGTAGGGTTAAGGGTGTGACCCAAGATTGGAGACTGTGCAGGCCAAGAGTGGCCGAAGGCCAGGGGAGAATACAGGCTGGAGGTGAGGGAGCCAGTAGGTAAGAGGAGCCAGTAGGTGCTGGCCAAAAAAGGCTACAGACTGAGAGACTGGACAGAGGTCTGTGGAATGGACATTCTAGAGAGGAAAGGACCACTTCCTATGGGATGCTGGGCAGGAGAGAAGGAAAGGGTTCTGCTGCAAGAGAAGCATTACAATTTGGAGGCAAGTTCTCCTCAACGAAGGTGACAAAAAAAGTCATGGCAATGTTCAACAGCTTCCTGTTTCCTCCAAAGTCATAAGAAAATATCTTGTTAAGTTTGAAAGTTCAAGTGAATTGATATATTCTTATCTACTACACTGCCTCTTAGGCCATAAGGCACTGACATTTATTGATATCCCTATTTACCTGTATGCGTGCATGCATGTGCATGACCACTTGCTTTTGTGTGTAACTGTATTATGGGACCCGGGCTGATGTCCCAGTTTATTATAGAATTTTTCATGAAATAGCTCTTGCTATTTGTACTTACACTTCACTCTCAGTTCCATCTAGGAGTCAGATCTAAGTTCCCTCATTAGGGCACGTAGGCTGGGAGATAAACCCCAAGACTGATACTGCATTTACTCCAAATCCCTCTTTCCTCCTAGGAGAGAAGCTTTGTCGTTGGGCAAAACTCATCAGACACTCTACCCTCAGTGCACATGTGCTCCCAGGAGGCAAGTGCCTTCCTCACAGAAAGGCTTTTTCGGCAGACTCCCCTTGAGATGGCAAGCCCAGGCAAATCTGCAAAGGCGGGTGCGGCCAGGACCCAGCTGCCCACCTCTAGGGCCCCCAGGTGCCTGTGTTCTCTCAGAGGTTCCCCACAATGCACTTGGCCAGGGCACCCCAGTGAACTGGCTGTACAAACAGATGTGTAAAAAAGTGATGATTGATGGATTGGCTGATTAGATTGATTTCCCTTTTTTTTTTTAATCCATGTCGTGCTACCCTTCTTTAATGCGTGCGATTGGAGGCTGATCCAAACTTGACTTTAAATCATTTCACCCATAATGAACACAAAATACCTGGAGTCCGTAAATGTAGCTTTGCATGGTTGTAGGGTGCTCATTATTTTCCCTGAAGGACGGGATGACACACAGCATAGCTCCTTGGTGTTTTTCTCTCTTTACAGAATAAGAAATTTTCAACAGCTTAGAAAAATCTGCCCTGATTCTGAGGGTGAATTAATGTGGCAGTGGAACGGCAGCAGGTCTGGCAGGCAGGAGGGAATTACCATCCAAAAAGTAAGATTTGGCGTCAGTGGCCAAGTCCACTCCCATCACAACTCTGAGGTTATCCTTCCAAAGACCATGGCCAGCCAGAGCCAAAGTCATTCATCTCAACCATCAATACTGGAAGCTCAGAGGGATCTAATTTTTCAAGCAGAACAACAAAATTAAAATATTGCATTCAAGGGAACTCTAAAATAACTAGATCCCTCTCCGGCACTAAATAAATGCTTCAGGCTGCAGCCTTGGCATTCCTGGGGCACGAGGGAGGCATTTATTGCTATGAATATTTAGAGGCAATCTTGATTACCACTTTAATATTAGTGTGTTAGTTCCACAGCCTGGAAGATATGTGCACTGTGGAATTTAGAGAGGACAAAATTGAATTAACTGCAGTATAACACAGTCAGGAATTAAGGCACGGCAGCATTATAATGGGGTGTCCCTGGATGGGGGCCTGTTTCTTATCACATAAACAATGATAATGTTTATTCTTGAGTTATTGACAATTTTTCTGATGGATAATTAACTTTAGCCAACAACCTGTTAAAATGCTATGTACAGGATGGCACGTATTATCCTTAGGTTTATAATGCAGTTGGAAGTTGTCTGTGTGTTAAAATGTTGGATTATTTTTAGCACAGGATCTTCTCACTGTGTTTCTGTAGCATGATAGAGTCTTGGTTTTTCAGCTTGCTTCTCCCTCCCTGCAGGAAAAGGCACAATCACATCACCTTTGGTCCTCATGATGCTCTTAGCTCAAGTTCTTTGTCCCATCGCTACTGGTATGATTGTTAATCCTCACGTTTGTAGCAAACATTTTAGATTTTCATTTTAGATTACTTTGGCTATAGCCAGAGCATCTTAAAGCCTTATTTATTCATTGAAATACTTCTGGTCTGCTTCTGTGCATCTGAATGCTATAGAATGACAGTCCACCAGGCGTGTGCATCTGTCTGAGGACAGTGGCCAATTCCAAAGCAAAGGACATTACTCTGTTCCTTTCTTGAGCTTACTATTGGGTTGGAAGAGGGAAATGAAAACATGACTTATCAGAAAGCAACCGGGAAAACACTATGACATGGATTTCTCAAACTTAACACAGCTAAAAGTCAGCTTTTATTTGACCATCTCCCTCCGTCACCCTTGATCCATGACAGAGGGGAGGTTGGAGAAAATCCACCCTGGCTTTCCTCCAGAATTCCTGAGCTTAGTGATGCCCTTCCTTAAAACCCTTCAACGGCAACCTGATGTGCTTAGAACAAAACCACGGCTTTCACGCCGTGAAGGCTCTGGCGTCTGCTCACCTGGCACCTCACTTGGAGGTCATCACTTGCTTGCTCCCGAAGCTTCTGGGTCCCTGTGGCTGCTGACTCTCTGCCAAAACATTTTCCTTGGGCCCTTTGTGTGGCTTAACCTCCAGGCACTGGCCTGGACGTCACCACCTCAGAGAAGCCCCAGCCTCCTAAGGGGGCTATTGGTTCTCACACACCCTGTTCTGTCTCTTCCTAGCAAAGTTCCTCATTTGTGATGATTTGTTGTTTTTCTTTTACTTGTTTACAGTCTATCTCCCTCGGTAAAATAGAAACTTCCCAAGGACAAAGAATTTGTCAGCGTGCTCCACATTACAGTCCCCACACCTGGAGCAGGGCCACCGAGATGCCTCTGTAGGATGAAGGGTACAGGCAGGAGGAGCCGGGGATGCAGGAGGAACACTAACTGGGGGGCGGGGCAGAGAGGAGACCCCAAAGCTGTCAAGGTCCCCTGAGGAGGTATAACATTGGCCTCCAGACCCTCCTCGCCTGTCACACACTGTCATAAGCAGAGGCCCTCTGACCTGCGGGCTGCCTGCTTGCCTTACCCTAGGAAGCCAGTGTCTCCTGTGGGACACAAGTGGCTGAACAAGGACCCCTGTACAAGGAGCAGGGAAACGCTGCCCTTTGAAAATGGACTTGCATTCTGTCCTTCTGAGGAGAGTAAGCAGGGCTTGCCCTGCGAGCTGAATTTCTTACATTTGTACTTGGGACTATACAAACGACCAATGAATGCATGTTCCCAGGCTGGGTCCCAGCACCCTCCGCTCTCCAGAGAGGATTCCACATCCTCCTGCTTAGTTTCTTTGAATCTTTATGATAAAAAAAATCCAAAATAGGGCAGACAGGGTGGGGTGGCAGCAGCAGGAGGAGCAGCAGCAGCAGGACTTTTGATAAAATCTGAATCAATGCAAAATACAAGGTAAAGAGTGCAGGTGGGTGTGGTGACATGATGGCCTAGGGATAGGACCGTGTGGTGACATGGTGGCCTCAGGAACAGAACAGTGTGGTGACATAGTGGCCCAAAGGACGGGACCATGTGGTGACATGGTGGCCCCAAGGACAGGATCATGCGGTGACATGGTGACCCAGGGACAGGACCGTGTGGTGACATAGTGGCCCTAGGGACAGGACGGTGTGGTGACAGAGTGGCCCAGGGACAGGACTATGTGGTGATACAGTGACTCTAAGGACCTGACCACATGGTGACATGGTGGCCCAGGGACAGGAAAGTGGTGACATAGTGGCCCAGGGGAAAGGATCATGTGGTAATATAGTTACCCCTAAGGACATGATCACAGGGTGGCATGATGGCCTGGGGACAGGACCGCATGATGACATGGTAGCCCTGAGGATAGGACCACATAGTCATATGATGGCTTGGGGACAGGGCCATATAGTGACATGGTGACCCAGGAATAAGATTGTGTGGTGAGATGATGGCCAGAGAAAAGGACCATGTGGTGACATGGTGGCCCAGGGACAGGACCGTGTGTTGACACAATGGCTTGGGGACAGGACCATGTGGGGACTTAGTGCCCGGGGGCTGGACTGTGTGTTGACATCATGTTGCTGAAGTCAGCCTCTGACCAGGCCCCAGCTGACACCAAACCCCTCCAGGCTGTGGGACCACCTCCTCAGAACTCTGCTGCCCTGTGCCCTCTCCCAATTCCAGGCATCTCTGCCAGCACCTGGCTGCCCGCTGAGGACCATCAGATGCCAAGGCGGGGAGGCAGAAGGCCAAGGCCGGGATGAGTCTTTCCTGTCAGCCATGCACCTCCTGGGCTCATAAGGACCACTGGCAGCCCCAGTGCCATGTGCCTGGCATCCACATCCACGGGTACTAGCCCCTTGCAATGATCAGTGTCAAAGCCGGCTGCACTGGAGAGCAGGGCTGATGAGGAGGTGTGCTTGTCATGGGAAGAAGGCCTAGGCCGGGTTCCAAGACCCAGTTCATTTCAGCATCCTCGGACCACCCCAGGTCTTGGAGCACCTTGATCAATTTCTAGGAGCATCCTAGGTTGAAAGTTTATGGAGATGCAGCAATTCCTCCTCTTTTGACTGCAAAGGAACAATAATTTTAAGCAAAAAGAACTATTTCATTTTGGAAATGTAGCATTTTTCCATATAAGAGGCTATAGTAGGAGGGGCCTCAGGCTAGAAGGCGGCTGTGGGCCATGGACCGTGGGCCAGTCTTTTAACTCTGCTGGGCCTCCGTTTTCTTACTAGGAAAATGGGATAACAACGCTTTTCCTGACTATCATTGTGGTCATTGAAATGACAGCCCCTGAAGATGTGCTAACCCTTGGAAAGTGTGCCTATGTTACCTTACTTGGCAAAAGGGACTGTGAAGACGCAATTAAGGTTAAGGACAGGGACCTCACCCTGGATTATTCAGATGGGCCCAATGTAATCACAGGCGTTCCTGAAGGCAGAGAATCTTTCATGACTGGGGTCAGAAAGATGCGATAAGAGGGCTTGACCCACCGTGCTTACTCTGAAGGTGCCGTAAGGGAGCCATGAGCCAAGGAACCTGGTGTCTCCAGAAGCTGGGAACCACCCTCAACCGCCAGCAATATAATAGGAATCATGTTCCTACAACCACATAGAACTGAATTCCACCCGTGCGTCAAGGAGCTGGAAACGGGTTCTCCCCCAGAGCTTCCACCAAGAAGGAAGTCCTGTGGACACTTTGTTTTTAACCTGGTGAGATTTGAGGCAGAGAATCCAACCATGCCCACTGGGCTTCTGACCTTGAGACTGTGACTGTGAGATAATAAATGGGTGTCATTTTAAGCCACTTAAACTGGTGATTTGTTATAGCAGCACTAGACAACTGACATAATTAGGATGATCGCTATGAGATTCAATGGTAAAAAGGCTGTTTGGAAACCATCATGCATGACAAAATGAAAATGCATGCTTATTACAGAAATCCAATCACAAATCAAACTGCAACTGCACAGCATGACAGTGACAAGATACAGTTTCACTTATTATTGATTGCTATTTTCCCAAATTGCACCCTTTTTATGCTTTTTATAGTTAGATCAAAATGGGCATAATAAATGATGTTTTAAAATTTTTTCAAAAAGGAATATTATACATTTATTAACTGAGGGCCTGTTTATGAGCCAGGCACTGGGTCCAGTCCTGGGTTGATAGCTGAAAGCAGCTTAGCTTTCCCCCTTCTTCTATATGGGAAGAGGCTCTTACGTACTATTGTATGACCAATCATGGAAGGGGATAGAAGGTACTAGAAGACCTGTAAGATGCAGCACAAAATATGTGAATGTACTTCATTTTGGTGTAGAATGTTTTAAGCTAATACTTTCTAAGATACGCTTACTGATATAACCAGGGACATTAAACTATTATAAAAGCACAGAGTGTTGTTTTTGGAGTGGCCTATGCGGCCTTCTAAGACACAGCCAGTGGTAGAATAGCATGGACTGTGTTTATTAACCAGAAAGCTTGCTTCCCATTCAAAGTTCATTTATCTAACTAATTTGATGTCTGGAAACATTCATGTACCATTTTTTTTTCCCTACAACACCATTTCAAAACTGTCAGTCAGGGGAAGTTAGCTTAAGTTGCTAGTTTGTTTGCATGCAAGCTGTCTTCTAGAAAAATACTCCATTCGTATGTTGACTAAAAGCCATTTATAAAGCATCACTGTAATGTCTTTCAAATAAACATTAGCAGAATATACTAAGCCCTTTAAAGAGTAATCCTGCTATCGATCACAGAGGCACCGAGAGTCACTATGTACTAAGTGAGGCCGAATGCAAACAAGTTTTTCTGTTACAAACAGAATTACAGCTAATTGCTAATTTTTTAGAAAACACATTCAAATTGCACCATGAAAACACACGCTATAAGCCTCACAAAGATCCTGCAAAGAGAATTCTCATTTCATGGCTGCAGACAAAAACTGAAGTTAGACTGTCACCTGCTCTTCCCTTTGCTCGCCTGCCTGGCTGTATCTTGGGGCATTCATGAGAGCCTGAGCATCAGGAGGGAGATGGCACGGGAGGAATGGGACAGAGGTGCATGCTGAGGCTGGAGGAGAAGCTCCACTGGAGTTGGGAGATGGAGCCAGAAAGCCCAGGGCTCAGGGGGTGATAGATGCAGCTCTGGGACTGAGGACTCAAGGCAAAAGCAGATGAAAGACTTGAGAAGGACTGTGGGTCATCTGGCTGTGTGGCCCCTTGGAGCCACCACGTGAACCAGACTATCACTTCACCAGGCTTGCAGGACTTTGCAACCTTTATGGGTATAACTTTCCATCTCAACCCAGTCTGGTTCTGGGACAGAGAGATCCTCAATCTGTATAATTTGCTAATGAAAATTGGGATTCAGCATTTTTTTTTTTCCTGTTAAAACACTAGAAAAATCAGCCAGTCATGAAGCCCAGGCATACTTATGAAAAACTTGGTCCTCTATGTAGAAGATGCACGATTCCAAATCTCCAGCTCTGACCACTCTCTTGAGCCCAGCACATGCGTTGCAAATGTCCCACAAGCCACAATCAGCAGATCTCTCCCCGGCAACTCAAAGGCTACAGTGTTGAAAACTTACCAGCTCATTTCATATTTCTCCTGACTGCCCCAAGTGCATTCCTCATTTTGTGACCCCTTTTTTTCCTATTGTCATCATCATCCTTTTGGCCCCCATTGGTACCCTCTTCTGACTCTCTTTTTCCTCTTGGTTCCAATGTTGAATTAGTGGCTGAGTTTTGCAATTCCTTCTCTGGAGTATCTCCACAATTCCTTCTATTCCTGCAACATGGCCCTCATTCCAGCTCTCCCCTGGCTACTCTTTCATTGGCCAGTCCTGTACACTGTTCCCTGAGCTGTTTTATTAATGTTAGGCTCAAATAATTCTTCTGCCCTTCATATATAAAGCCAAGGTTCCTGGGCATCCCAGACTCCTCCACCTGCCTCCTCTTCCTCCATCCCATTCAGTGCTCTAGAGTAGGGTTGATGTACAGTTTCTGTAATGCAATAGATAATAAATACATTGAGCTTTGTTAGCCATACAGTCCCTGTCGTGACCGCTCACCTCTGCTACTGCAGTGCAAAAGCAGTCATAGACCATAGGAATGAATGTGGCTGTGTTCCAGTCAAACTTTATTGATGTACATCAAAATTTGAATTCACATCATTTTATGTGTTATGAAATATTCTTCTTTTGAATTTTTTTCTCCAGTCATTTAAAAAGGTAAAAAATAAAAAGAAAAAATCTCAAACACGGGCAAGCATCAAAATCGCCTGGAGTGCTTACGACAACAGAGTTCATCGCACCCACCTCAAGTTTCCGATTCAGACGATCTGGGTGGGGCCCAAGCATTTGCATTTCTAGCAAGTTCCCAGGTGATGCTGATGCTGCTGGTCTGGGGACCACATAGCAGAATCATTGTGCTCAACCAAGTTTCACAGGCCAGCAACCCACAAGCCTCCTTCAGCCTGTAGCTGTCACTGGCATGGCCCCAAAGTGGGTGCCATCCAGTGCCGTCAATTTGATTAAGTTGCTAACATCTAAGAGTCAGGAGAATTCTCAGACAAATCTGGATGTGCAGCTTCCGGGAGGGGAGAAATATCAGGGAAAATGGCAACCCTGGGTTTCTACTTCAATGGTAACAGTTGGCTAAAACTAACTAGAGGCCACCAATTCTCGCAGCCCCACCTGCCCTATAGGATCCACACATGGAGCCCAAGGGGCAAAGCTTACCTGTCATCTTATGTCTAGCTAGCTTCACTAGTTTGTAACCCTGGCCTGGCCCCTACAAGTATTGAGTTCACAATCCCTGGCCTCAAATCAAACAGGATGATGGTGTGGGATACACATGAAACAAGTGAATGAGCACCCCATTTATTTTTATTTATTTATTTTGTTTTTTGAGATGGAGTCTCGCTCTTTACCCAGACTGGAGTGCAGTGGTGTGATCTTGGCTCACTGCAACCTCCGTCTCCCAAGTTCAAGCGATTCTCCTGCCTCAGCCTCCCGAGTAGCTGCGATTACAGGTGCATGTCACCACACCTGGCCAATTTTTGTTGTTTTTTAGTAGATACAGGGTTGCACCATTTTGGCCAGGCTGGTCTTGAACTCCTGACCTCAGGTGACCCACCCGCCTCGGCCTCCCATTTCTTCTTTTGCCTTTCCTTCTAGTTCCTAAAATACTCCCCATCTTCCGTAAGGCCCCTTCAGATGCCCTGGCCTTTAAAGCTCTCCACGAAGGCCCAGGTAGAGCTCTTCTCTCCAATCTCTGCTCTTCCAACTATACTGCCACATTTTACCTGAAATGTAGTTATTTCTGTTTACTCACAAACACTGTCCACTCACTAGGCTTCAAGCTTCTTGAGGCCTCAGCCAACTGTGAAAACCCATCAATGTGCCTCAAGCATTGCTTCTTTGTATATAGAAAGCATGAAATCAGTGCGTTTTTGGATTAACTGTATTAATGCCTCATAAAATGTGCTCATCCATCCCTTCATCAGATGCTTACAGGGCAGAACCTGACACTGTGCTAAGTACAGGCTGTCCACCCTGATAGTCAATCTTGAGTTTTGCTACAAAGTCAAAGTTATCATTACATGGAATAAATGAATATACTAGAATTTTGGCTGCTGATTTATTGATAAAGTATTTAAAATCACCCTTAACACAGACGAATTTCAGACCAAAGTAGAAAATACAGTCCTTGCTGAGGATGAGGCTGGAATGATCAGAAGTGTGTGATCACCAAAACCTTAGCGTATTTTCAGCCTTCCTGGATTGTCCCATCCGAAACTAAACCACAGGAGTGAAAATGTCACAGCATTGAAGAGTTCACTGTGGAAACTGCAGGATTTCTCTTGCGACAGTCTCGGCTGTTCAGGTTTCCTCCCTGTTCTGCTAGGAAGAGGAAAGGGTTGCTCCATTCCTAAGAATGACCTGACTTAAATGATGAAAAACTGGGTAAATAATCAATTTACTTGCACCATAAAACTAACGTGGACTTGAAAAAAAGGCAAACAGAGGAAGAGTCAAGACAGCTAACAGACGTAGCACGTGGGTGTGAATAACTTACAACTGACCAACATGATTTACAACCAGTAAGAACCAAAATTCTGTTATTTTCTAGAGACATCATATCATACAGAGATTCCTGAACGCCTACAGAAAAAATCTTTTGTTTGTAATGATTTCGGAGAAAATAGTTCAGAAAAGATTTCTGATGCATTAATAGCTAGAAGATATTTTGTATAAACAAAATTGTGTGTAGATGTGTGTGTGTGCACGCGTGTGTGTGCCTGTGTGTATTCTCCCTAAGTATACAGCAGGGTCTTACCTAAAATTGCACTGGAATAAGGAAATCCAAAAACTGTTACATGATCATCAAGCTTAAATGAAAGGTTTCCTTGCTAATTCTTTACAAATAGAAAATCCAGGCTCAGTGGAAAATAAAAGGAAGTGGTCAGTTAAACCCATCAGAGCTTCACAGGAAACTATAACTCATTTTTTTAAATATTATAGCCTCCTCTCCCTCTCCCCCCAAAAAATAGAATCACACAGATCTGGGGTCAAATCTAAGCTCCACCACTTACTAGCTGTGTGATGCTTTGGTCATTGTTAGCCTCTCTGAGCCCAGTGTCCCTCACAGGTAAGTCATACTATGCCAGTTGGGAGGACTAAATGACATAGTTTCTATCATGACTTGGACAGGGATGGCACATAAGAAGCACTTCATGTGACTGACAATAAGGATTACACCACACTGCCACTTGTATTGGTCATACCTCTGCTCCTTTTGTCTAAGAACATATTTTTGCCCTGCAATCCAGGAAAAAACTACTGTTCTTACAATTGAATTTTCATTTTGTTGCAAACCATAACATCTTACCACAAACACACACACACACACACACACACACACACTTATCTCTGTTCTCCTATTGGAAGTGAGAAAAAGAATCACTCATAAGAATTTCATCCAAACTGACAATCATAGTTACCTGAATAAGAAAAGTTAATAAATGTCTTCTCAATAACTCTGGGGGACTCTATCCTTCACCACGAAAACCAAGCACACTCTTTTGTCCCCAATATGCCTGGACTTTTTGGGGGCCTATTGCTTGCTGTTAATAAAAACAAAATAAAACAAAATTATGGAATGTAAAGTAGACAGAAGGCAAGCCCATCTTTCTTCCTCTGATGATCAAAGCTAAAAATGAGCCACTGTCATGAAGTATTGAACAACAGAAACACACACACACACACACCATGGGTAAATCAGGCAATCAGGCATCTACCCTATGCTACAGCCAATTCCAAGATCTGGCAGGAACAGTCCATGAAGGGCAGTAACTGGAGAGAAGAGCAGGCTCATGTCCATCCCCGTGCATGGGGACCATCAGGAAATGTGCACCAAAACACTTTTTAAAATTAAATATTTGGTAGGTAACTGCCTGTTCCTTATTTTTATTTTGAGATGTTCTGTTGTCCAGGCCTGAAGTGTAGTGGTACACTCATGGCTCACTGCCACCTTGAATTTCTGGGCTCAAGCAATCCTCCCACCTCAGTTTCCTGAGTAGCTGGCACTACAGGCACATGCCACCATGCCTGACTAATTTTTTAGCAGAGACAGGGTGTTGCTATGTTGTCCAGGCTGGTCTTGAACTTCTGGCTTCAAGCGATCCTCCCCGTTCAGCCTCCCAAAGCACTAGGATTACAGGTGTGAGCCACTGTGCCCAGCCTTTTAAATATTTTTAAATGTAGTCGAGAAGAATTATCTTTTCAAAGTCATGCAAATTCATTTCTTCCCCCAAACACATCTTTTGTGAGGGACACATACCCCTGTTCCCTCAGCTGTTCTCCCTGCCGCATGGTTACAGACCAGCCACTTTCTATATTCTGCTCTGGAAGCATGTCACAGACTTCTTAAAATGTAACCATGGTTGGAGTATTTCAGATATGAGCCACCTAATTTAGAGTTCACTGAGACCCCATGTTTCCATTTCTGTACCTTCAAGGTCTACAAATCCAGTCCAGGAGTGCATTCACTTGTCATCTAAAATGACCCCTCACTTTTTTAATATGAACTGCTATTATACCAGGTTTCCCTATCCTGGATCTGCTTAGCCAGTTTTTTGTTTGTTTGTTTGAACTGCAGGCCTTTTCACTTTACCTAACAACTTATTTTATGAATTTTGACACACCGTTCCAACCTATTGAGGACTTTTAAAGCTGGGATTCCTTCAGCCAAGCTGGTAGCCGCCCGGGGTTGTGCTAGGCTTATTAAAGCATGAGATGCTGGTGTTGCTGAGATGTCAAGAAATGGGCACTTCCATGCACAGCTGGTAAAAGTGCAAATTGGTACAGCTTTCCATAAGGCAGTCTGGAAACAGTTTTCCTACTCCTTAAAAATGTGCATAGTTCTGATTCAACAGTTCCACTTCCAAGAAATCATCTAAAGGAAATAACTAGAAAAGTAGGCACAAATATAAGCAGAAAGACATTCAGCATAATTCACAGTGAAGTCAGAAAACACCTCTTCTACGTCCACCTCAGGGCAACGGTTAAAAATAAAAAAAAACATAAGAACCTGTAATCCCAGTGCTTTGGGAGGCCAAGGCAGGAGGATCACTTGAGGACAGCAGTTCGAGACCAGCCTGGGCAACATAGTGAAAACCCATCTCTACAAAAAATTTTAAAAAATATATTAGCCAGGCTTGGTGGCATGTGTCTGTAGTCTCGGCTACTCAGGAGGCTGAAGCCAGGAGGATCACCTGAGCTCAAGAGTTTAAGGCTGCAGTGAGCTAGAATTGTGCCACTGCACTCCAGGCTGGGTGAAGGAGCAAGGCCCTGTCTCAGGAATAAAAAACAACAGAACAACATGGGAACCACATGATGTGATATTCCACAGTCGTTAAGCTGATGGTACACAAATGGAGGGGTTTTGCTTCTGGTAATGACAGTTTGAGTCATTTAGACCTAACTTCCCACCAAAAACAACTAGAAAAGCTGGGGAAAATATACAAAAATGGTATTTGAAAGCAATGTAGCATTTCCAAAGTAAGAAAGTATTATGGGACCATGACCTAGATGAAGAAGAAAACAGGAGGTATGATCCCCAAATGGGGAGGTAACTGTCCCACTCAAGGAATCTGCAGCTATTAGGAGAGGCAGTTGAGAGGCCAAAAAACCTCACCAGAACTTCCCACAGACTCACAAGGCAAAGAAGACAAAACCCAGAAGCGAGGGCCCGCGAAGAGGCAGTATTGATAACTCCCCACTCCAGGGTTTGGGTTGGGATCTCAAAATGCTATTCCCAAGGAGAGAGGGTGAATGAGAAGTAGATCAGCCTTCACAAAGCCTGAGACCTGTTCAGTCGCTGATCACAAGTGCCCCTAGCTTAGGCACCAACCATATGACATCATCTAGTGGCTCGATTTGTCTTTAAGCTGCCCATATACAATGTCTGACACTCCAAAAATAACCAGGCATAAGTGAACACCGAGAAGATGAGACTGAAATACCAGAAAAAAACCACAGGCAATAGAAACTGACCTACAGGAGATGCAGTTAAAGGATCTCAGAAGCAGAATTTAAAATTTAAAATGCCACGCTTCATATGTTCAAGAAATTGAAAAACAGAAATTTCAGCAGAGAACTAGAGCCACATGGAAATTCTAAAAACTGGAAAATACAAGTCAATGAATAGGTTCAATGGCATTTTAAACACAGCTGAAGGAAGAAATTGTACAGTGAAAAATCAGTCTGAAGAAAATATGCAGGACAAAAGCATAAAGAGATAAAAGGCTGGAAAATTCATAAAAAAGCTTCAGAGATATATGGGACATAGTGAAAGGTATATGTAACTAGAGACCCAGCAAAGGAGGTAAGAGAAAACCTCAGAAGCAATATTTGAAGAGAAAATAAGAATTTTTCAAAATTGGGAAGAGATATCAAGTCACATACTTTTATAAAATAATCATGAATCCAAAGTATTATAAATGAAAAAGAAAAGCCACACCTAGATGAATCATAGTAACGTTGCTGAAAAACAGAGACAAAGAAAAGAAAGATGCAGTATATTAAAAAGAGCAATAATAATTGACAAATGACATCACAGAAGACAAAAGAATATACTATATGGTTCAAAGAAAACAATTGTCACCTACAGTTCCTTATCATTAAAATTGAAAATGAAATATCCTTTAAAAAATGAAATATCCTTCACATTAAAAGTGAAAGAAAGATATTTTGAGACAAGCAAAAATTGAGAGAATTCAGCAGCCGCAGATTGCATTAAAGAAATACTAAGGACTTTTCTTCAGGCGAGAGGAATATTACTTTTGACAGCTGCTTGGAGATTGTAGGAAGGAATGAAGCGGTAAGGTTAACATGTGGGAACCTCTAAATGAATATTAAAGGCATGGTACAACGAGAAAGAGAGGAGGTAAACAGAACCCAGTGAATAAGTTTACAACAGTTTAAACATAGCACATATCCACTTTCAATGCCTTCATTTCCAGGAACATATTTTTTAACTGGAAGAAGATTCCATGACCCCAGGCCTCGGCATGCCTGCCTGAAACTTCAGTCACTAGGGATTTAGCCCAGATTTCTTCTGGCTACGTCCATTTTATTCTTTTCTCTCATTTTTTTCAACAAATCTGTTGAGCACCTATTATGGGCAAGGCACTATACAGAGTTCTGGGACCACAGAGATGAAGACACTCATTTTATAGGCGAAGAAGGAAAATTCAGAGAAGTTCAGCAACTTGCCAAAGGTTACCTGGCTCCTACATGGCAGAACCAAACCCTGGATCTATTTCTTCCTTGCCATGAATTTTTTACTAAGCAAACTTGACTCCCCCCCTAAAAAATCACATACACGAGTGCTCATGTTGAATTTGCCCATATTACTCTAATATTTTATTGCTATTACCATTCAGCTGTTTTGTGTGTCTGTGTGTGTGTGTGTGTGTGTGTGTGTGTGTGTGTGTGTGTGTGTTTAACAGTCTCACTCCATTGCCCCAGCTGGAGTGCAGTGGCACAATGTCGGCTCACTGCAACCTCCGCCTCCTGGGTTCAAACAATTCTCCTGCCTCAGTCTTCCAAGTAGCTGGGATTATAGTGCCCACCACCATGCCTGGCTAATTTTTGTATTTTTAGTGGAGACGGGGTTTCGCCACATTGGTCAGGCTGGTCTCGAACTCCTGACCTCAGTTGATCTGCCTGCCTCAGCCTCCCAAAGTGCTGGGATTACAGGGGTGAGCCACCTGGCCCAGCCCCACTCAGCTTTTCTTCCCTGACATCCTCATACCACTGTCAATCTCTTCACCATCTTCGAAGTATTCCTTTTTCACTTTCTTTCCTATTATTTTTACCTTTGTAGAATAAAAATATCTTGAATTCATAAATGGATCGTGTGACCTTCTATTTCTTAAGATGCAAGCATGCAACGTTCTGCAGTTAGAAGAATCCCACTGGAATTTTCAACCATTTAATGATGCTACCCAAATCATACACAGCTACTGTCCTCTTGCCCTGGCCAAGAACTGGGGTCAGGGTCAAAACTAAAGCTCTGATGTGGCCCAGGAAAGAAGGAAGGAGGCTACTGGTTTGCTCCACCTGCCTGACCCCATCCCACCTGACAGGACCTGGGCACTGGTCCCCCACTGATAAACAGGGGGGAAGAGGCCAATTTTGATAACATCCATGGGGCTCTGCAGCCAGACCACTCTCCTTCCTTCTTTCCCTTACCAAATTCAATACTTCCAAGCTAAGAGTTATCCTCCTAAACCCTGGCAATAACTTCTGCATATATCTGCATTACTGTTTAACAACTTGCAGGAAAAATTATATCTATACAGCAATAATCAATCATGGGTGTAGAGATAATTTATGGCCAAGACACATTTTTAAAAAGAGTTTTTTTAAATGAAAGTACTGTTTCATTATCTCTGCTATTAACATAATAGCCCAATTTTATTTACCACAGAACTTATTACCATAGGACCTCACTCTTATTTTTTTAATTAATAGGAAACACAAAAACCTGACCCTACTGGAGAATAAAATTCTGCACAGAAAAATTAATGTAACCTTTAAAACCCTGACATAAAAGTCTACATAGGTTGAGTGCGTTAACTCTTCCCATGTCCACAGATTAACATTGCTAGAGTATTCCACAAGATTCTACTAGTATATTATGATGAAAAAGACCAACTTCTAAGGCAGCTCCAAGCTTTCTGTCCTCAGGTCTTTTCAGTTTGATTTGCTTAATGTGAAACAAGTATTCAAAATAAGCAACTACTTAAATAGGTTGGTCGAAATCAGTGGTTCCAACTTGGGGCAATTTTGCCCCCCAGGGAACATGTGGCAATGTCTAGGGACATTTGTGGTTGTCTCAACGGGGTGAAAGATGCTACTGGCATCCAGTGGGTAGAGTCCAGGGATGCTGCTAAACATCGTACAATGCACAAGACAGTACCCTCCCTCTCCCCAGCAAAGTATAACCCAGTCCAAATATTAACAGTGTCATCGTTAAGGAACCCTGGTTTAAATTTTTCTTCTTGAATAGCTGTATTTAACCAGATGGTCTATAACCTTGTAAGTGCTAACAACACACTGGCTTACATAGCTCCCACCCTTGTTATTTTATTTATGTATGCAAACAGATGTGTTATGTTCTTTTTAAGACCACCTTTGAATGGAAGAAAACTTGCCAAAATGTAATCACATTCAATCTATGTCAGGGTGAGTATAGTTTCATTCAGTCCCCAAATGAAGACACATTGGAAATTAGGTGGCAGTGCATTTAATACGGGGAGGTTTCCTGAGGGTTAGGTCTTCAGTTCTTGTTTAAAGGAAGAATAAGGAAAGAAGAACCTCCACATTTCTAGGCTAAATGAGGAACATGGGTGTAAGGGGTGGGGTGGCTGACATAGCTGAATCAGTGGATTTTTGGAGAAGGAGGTTGTATTTATAGGAGGTCAAGACTTGTAGGATGTGACCAGCTGGTAAGAAGCTTTGAGGATGATCATCAAAGGTTATATTTAATCCCAAGCAATAAAAAGGCAGTGACCATTATGAGTCCACTGAGAAATACTCAGAAGACAAAAACACATTGGTCTACTCTCTTCCCATCCGGATTGCAGACATCGCCCTTTATACATACTCTTACATCCTCCCTAACTTCCAGGCGTAGTTAATACTCTGCCTCCTTAAATAATAATTTATACTCTGAGCCTGGGGCCTAATTACTTAATCTTTTCAAATTCATGGAACATATATGGGTAGCATGTATCATGACCGTGGGACAGCTTGAGCCACTTAATAAAACTTTCAAGTCCAAATCGTATACAAAAACATCCTGGTCTTATCTAAAATTTCGACATTCTCTGGAGAAACAATTTTTAGTGTGTTCTCCAGCGGGATTCTCAGGGTCATCCAATTCTGATGCTTAAATCAAATAATCGTTTGGCTTTCTCTCTTTGTTCCTCAAACCCCACCAACCCCACCCCCAGGGTTTTGTCCGTCCAAACTGTTCATTCTGCTTCACCAAGTCTGTTTCTGTGCCAAATTCTGCAAGTTAAGCCTTCAGCCTTTGGACTATCCTTCTACAAGATGGGGGCTCAGATTAAATCCTCACTAACTTGTTCCTGTTGTGATCCCAGATGTGCTTCTAATCTGTGTTCCTTTTGTGTATGATCTCAAGGCATTTGGACTAAAAATGGAAAGTCAGCATTTTTTAGAAAGTAATTGGTCTTTTATTATACAATACTTTGAATGGGATCAATGTGTTTCGGCAAAAACAGAAATGATGACGAGAAGAAAGAAAGAAGAACACAGATAGATGGGAAGATTTCACCCCTTTCGTGAGGACACTTAGGATAATGAGCAGGGGTCTAAGCTACAGGAGGGTGGAAGGGGAGGACGTCTGAAGAGCTTGAAGTGATCTTTACAAGTTTAAAACAAAAGCACAGTTGTCTCCTGTCTAGGGTCAGTTCGTATTCAATTGTTTTTTAAAAGGAAACCACCAATGGTGAGGATGTTTCATTATGCTAAATTATAAATCACTCCCAAAGAATAACATTTAGAAAGAAAGGAAAAGGTTTTGGAAATAGGCTACACGTACCATTACCAAAATTGTGTCATTTCAGAATGATAAATGCCTTAACTGTGTGTATTTTTGAGGCATAATGCAGTAAAGACTTTAGTACTTCCGGTTTCCACTAGTTGAGCACAATGGCGGCGATGCCAGAAAAGAAGTGACTTTTATAAGAAGGGAACAAAGGAAGAGGGGGCATGGTTTTGGAACAGGCTGGGCATTAAGGATACAAAAGAACTCAAGAATGGAGCAAAGTGGGGAGCTGGGTGCCTGGGAGGACACTGACACCCAGAGGAAAATAAGGGAGAGAGGGCTGATTTTATCATTTTTAATATTTGATGTGTTAAACATTTTTACCTACTTGAAAGTAGTGTTTAAGTACAATGTGATCCATTGCTGTTTTGGGAAGCATCGATATTCCTTTTTACATGCGTAAAATCCCCATTCATCACTGGGAGCTTTCAATCCTTTTGGTATTTCCAGTTGCTCATACTATCCTATGTATATCACCAATGTAACAACAGCTGTTTTTATTGCTGCTGTCATTGTGCTGGAAAAGCGCAAACATGTTTGTACAGCTTTCTAAGCAAAACTGTCATTTTCCCTTTTATTAAATTGGTTGTTTGTGATTAGTGGGAAGAGTTAAATCGCTGTAGAAATCCTATTAGAAAGAGTAATGTAATAGCCTGTATACGGATCCCAGTCCATTTCCCAAGACAGGTCATTAAATTACTTTCCAAGAGGAGAAGATTCACACAGAGCATTCGGGGCAATTAAGAAAATCACCCTATTCCTGGCTCTTGGGCATTTTTGAAGTGAGATATGCTTTGAGCAAAACCAGGGAATGTGGTAAAGGAAAATAATTTTTGCACAGCCTTTAGAAGGTCACAGGACAGGGAAACAAGCAATATGTTTGAATCCTGGCCTAACCACAGAGCAGCTTTGAGACAGATTAACCCTGCATAGCAAAGCCTTTCTTTACCTGTGGTGGGTTTGGCTTCCTTAATGCATTGTAAGGTGATGCCTCACCTTGTTTGTCCTAATTGTGAGAACACCATCATATTATACACCGAATTGGCTGGTTCACAGAAGGGCAAAGATCCTAGACTGAAGATATTTTTAAATTCTCCCACTGTGGTATACAATTATTTGACAGTAGACTATGAATACATTATAGAACCATACTATAAATTTCACAGCCTTTCTTGATTAGACCTCCTCCAGAGATTAAGCTGTAATACCTTAACACATCCATCATATATGATGAATTAATGTCTCTCCTATGCATTTAGAATGGTGTTACTTATGTATCATCCTTGGGAGAATTGAGAAAGACACTCAATCATTTCTCTGTCTTCTGTGATTAGGATGAAACACTCTTAAGAAAGGCCGTGCTTCATACGAACACCCAAAAGTAATAAATTAATTAACAAATAATTAATACAATAGAGACAAAGAGCTAAGAAACCAACATATACAAAACTAGAATACTGATTTTTTAAAAATCCAAAACCAGGTAACAAAAAGGAACTGAAGGAAGGAAGGAAGGAAGGAAGGAAGGAAGGAAGCAAGGGAGGGAGGGAAGGGGAAAAACAAACAAAAAACCCAAACAGATGGAAAAGTAGAAAATAAAGAACAACAACTTCAAAAAAGCCAACCATATTAATAATTACATTAAAGATAAATGATCTAAATACTCCAAAATAAAAGGCAGAGATTGTCACAGGCAGTGAAAAAGGAAGACTTAACTACATGCTGTCAGCAAGAAACCCACTATAAGTATAACAATGCATACAGATTAAAACAAAGAGCAAAGAGCAGTAAATGATATATTATAGAAGATGAAATACTATTTGATAAGTTGGACTTCAAAATTTTAAAATTCTGCTGATCAAAATACACCATTAAGAAAATATAAAGTTAAGCCACAGTGTTGAAGAAAATATTTGCTACACAATTGACTTGTATCCAGAATATATAAAGAACTGTTAACCATCCAAAAATTTAAATAACCCACTTAAAAATGGGTAAAAAAATCTGAATATTTGCAAAAACAAAAAATATAATGGCAAATAAGTTCCATGTAAACATGGTCAACTTCATGAAATATCAGGGAAATATGAACTAAAACCACAATGAGATACCAATACCCATCCATTACAATGGTTGAGATTAAGAAGACTGAATATACCAAGTGTAAATTATAAATCACCACTGATGTATAATGTATACGTACCTTGGTGAGGATAGAAACAATAGAACACATATATATTTCTGGTGGGAAAGTAAAATGGTAGACTTTGGGAGACAATCTGACAATTTCTTAGAAAGCTAAACACTTGAAACAGGAATTCCACTCCTGGGTATATTCCCAAATGAAATAAAAATATATTTCTACACAGTGAGTTACACAGAGTTAATTATAACAGCTTTATTCTTCAAAGCTCAAAACTTGAATCAACCCAAATATCCATCAACAGGGGAATGTATGAGCAAACTGTGGAATACCCAACAATGAGTTACTACTCAAGCAATAACAAGAAATAGACTACTGATACCAACAACACAGATGAATTTCAAAAGCGTTATGTTAATCAAAAGGAGGAAGACACAAAAGAGTACAATCATATGATTTCATACATACGAGTTTCTAGAAGAGAGAAATCTAATCTTTAGTGATATAAAACAGATGGGTGGTTACTTGAAGCCAGAGTTGATAAGAGAGACTGATTGAAAAGGAACACTACAAAGGAACTGACTATGAAGAAATATTTTTGGGACGAGGGAAATATTTAATGTCTTGATTCGGGTGATGGTTACATGGGTGTATATACTTGTCAAAATTCATTAAACTGTCCACTTATGTGTATTTTATCTTTTTATTGTTTTACTTCAAAGTTTATTTTTACAAAAATCTCCACTGTGATATGGTTTTCTCTCTTTTTAGTTCTACAAATTTTTATGGTACATATTTTGAAAAAATTCTAAAGGAAGTGTTTCAGATTGAAGGAAAATGATACTGAGTAGAATTATGACCAGGCTAGTAGACTCATTTCTTTATTATGAGATATGACTATCTATTTCTCATCAAACTTCCTGTCTTAAATCGACTATATTTAATATTGTTACAGCTGGTCAGCTTTATTTTGATGTGTTTGCATGACATATATATTTTTCTGACCTTTTACTTGATTCCTGTAGGAAGTTCTAAATTTATATATACTTCATTTCTGTATGTATTGACATTTAAAGTGTATCTCTTGTAAATCATATACAGGGAGTTTGGTTTCTTAATCCCATTTGATAATCCCTGTTTTTTAATTTTTCCATTTAATTTTACTATAATTCCTGCAGAGCTGGGTTTAAGTCTGGCATCCTTCTACTTATTTTCTTGTGTATTAGTATTTTATTTTTCCTGTTTTTTTAAAATAAATTTTATATTTTTATTATTCCATCTTTCTCCTATAACAGCTTCTTATATCTTATTGTTATCCTTTCAGTGCCTACTTTGGAGATCAAAATGAGGATCCTAGACTTATTATTAACTTAGTATCTTTACTGTTTTCAGAATAAGCAAAAATATTATAATAGTTGAGCTCTATTTGTTCCTCCCTTCGTGCTACTCATATTTTACTTCTCCATATGTTGTAAAGCCCTAAATATCTTGCATTATTGTTTTAAAGAGTTAATACTATTATATTTACCAACATGTTTACATTCTCATGCTTTTTCTGCAGTTCTATGCTTCTATCTGGCATCATTTTCCTTCAACCTGAAGGACATCCTTTCATAGTTCTTACAGTTTGATTCTGTTAGAGATGAATTTTATCACCTACTTTTTGTTTTTAAATATCTTTATTTTCCCCCCATTTTTAAGAGTATTTTTTCTGAGTTTGAATTCTGCATTGGCAGTTTTTCCTACATCTTGCCCTTCCAAGATATCTCTCCATTTTCTTCTGGCTGTTTCTATTGAAATGTCAACCACCAGTCTTAACTTTGCTCCTTTGAAAGTCTTTCTTCCTCTGAATGTTTAATAGATTTTCCCTTGGACTTTGACTTTCAACAGTTTGATTATCACGGGCTCAGATGAAGTTTTCTTTGCATTTATTCTAATTGGGGCTAAATGAGTTTGAAATTATGAATTAACTATTAGTCATAACTTTTAAAAAATTCTCAGCCATTATCTCCTTAGACATTGCTTCTTTCCTAGTCTCTCTCACTCCTTTCCTTATAGGATTCCGGTTATATGTAGTTACACTTTTCACTGTTCCATATGGCTTCTGTGCTCCGTTCTCTTCCTTCCACTCATGTCTACTGTGTTTCATGTCTATTGATCTGTCTTCAAGTTCACTATTCCCAACAACTTCTGTTTCCATTCCAATGAGTACTTAATTTTAGACATTGATTGCATTATTCAGTTATAGAATCATATTTGTAGAATCCAGGTCACTATTGAAATTCTGCATCTTTTTCTCCATTTCAGAGATTTTGTTTTTTGTTTTTGCTTTTTTACCACACCAATCCTAATTAGCTTCAAGTCCTTCTCAGCTAATTTCAATATTTATATCATTGGTGGCTCCGTTTTTTTCTCTTGATTGTCAGTCACAGTTTCCTGCCTGCCTTTTTTTGAGATGGAGTCTTGCTCTGTCACCCAGGCTGGAGTGCAATGGCACAATCTCCGCTCATTGCAACCTCTGCCTCTGGGGTTCAAGCGATTCTCATGCCTCAGCCTCCCAAGTAGCTGAGGTTCCAGGCATACACAACCACGCCTGACAATTTTTGTATTTTTTTCTTTTCTTTTCTTTTCTTTTTTTTTCCAAACAGAGTCTCACTCTGTTCTGTTGCCCAGGCTGGAGTGCAGTGGTGCGATCTCGGCTCACCACAACCTCTGCCTCCCAGGTTCAAGCAATTCTCCTACCTTAGCCTCCTGAGTAGCTGGGACTTCAGGTGCACACCACCATGCCAAGCTAATTTTTGTATTTTAGTAGAGACAGGGTTTCACTATGTTGGCCAGGCTGGGGAATTTTTGTATTTTTTTGTAGATACAGGGTTTTGCCATGTTAGGCTGGTCTCAAACTTCTGACCTCAAGTGATCTGCCTGCCTCGGCCTCCTAAAGTGCTGGAATTACTTGCATGAGCCAGCGTGCCTGGCCCTCACGCCTGCTTTTGAAGACATGTCTAGCTACTTTTTATTTTATGCTAGACACTGTGCATGGCAGTGTCATACAGGATCCAGATGATTTTCCCACCAGAGAGAGTACAGCCTTTCATCTGTAGGAAAATTAGACTGATGTGATCAGTCTCTCACTTGCCAGGAATTCAGCTGGGTCAGGGCTGGGTTGCACTTTTAGTAAGGCTCAGTCCAAGCCTTAGTAAGGTTCATCCTCAAGGATGGTTCCTTGACGGTGACCATCCTAGGCTTTTAATTTAGGGTCTGGAGTATCTGTCTTTTTGGCCACCAAACACTACAAAAGACTACAGATGAAGTTCAGTTCTATCTTTTGGAAACTAGAAGCATATTCTTTAGCTTTCTTGCCCATGCAACTTGGGCAGGAAACATGACATGGGAGACTAGTTATGTGTTTGTTGCAAGCCCCATTCCTCTTGCTGGACTTTGTCTCCCAAGTTACCAGCAGATTGTGGAAGATTTCACCCTGCCTTTCTCACCCAGTACCTCAGCCTCCTAAATGATGCCAGAAATTATATGTACATTTATACTATTTTGTCAAGCAAACTTTCAACACAAGTCTTTTCTTTTTTCACTATTAACACTTTAAACATCATCATAGACATATTGCTTTTACTATTGACTTACTTAATATTGTTTAATAGTATAAAAGCAAACTTTTACACAGCCACTATTTAAAATTAACTCAAATCTTGAGTAAGTGATGTTTTGACTATTTTTTCAAATGTTGATTTTCTATTTGAGGAAATGCCCTCAAACTATATGTTAGAAGTTTAAAAATATTCATTGTAAGTTGGCCGATGCCTGGTGTGCTTTGCGGTAGAAGACAACTGAACATCTCATCTCAGATAAGAGGCATTATCATCTCACAGTTAGCAACTGCAAGTAACAGCTGTGATGTGTTGGAGACCCTTTAATATCATCTCCATTGTTGAAGGTCAGATCTTATCCCTTACCAATCCAAGAATGATGTATGTGTCAGCTGTCATGAAGCCCCTTCTGGGACAAGTGGAGAGATGCATTTATAAACTGAGTAGATATCTGCCATTTTTGCCTGCTTGCCTTCTATTCTCCTCTTATACCATTCCAGAACCCAGAGTTATTTTGGGGAACCATGGTTCTCCCACCCAGTCCTTGTGATTTTGGTGGACTATCTCCTTCCCCCAGTGCCAAGAGTGGACACATGGCCCAGGCTTGGCCAATCACTGTATTCTACACCTTTTGACTACATTGATCATTTTGAATGAGGACACATGACCTAAAGGAGATCTCAGAGACTCTATTTGAGGACTTCTATTTACATCATTGAGGAAGACAATGTTTGCAGCTGGGGTTGCTGAGAAGGGGAGACAAGACTGTAGCTTTTGGCAGCCATCTTGCCATGATGAAGGTTGGCTCTCTCTGAGAGCAGAGACAACAGAAAGAATAAATTCCAGTTTTGGGAACACTGGTTGAGTCCTTGGAGTCTGTCATATCTAAAGCCAGAAAATGCCCCTGGACTTTTGGGTATTGTAAACAGAAAACAAATTCCAATTTAACATAAGCCAGCTTTAGTTTTCTGCCACTCATAACCAAGAGTTGATTTATTAGGTAATTCTTACTAATGGATCATCATTCTCAGCCAGACTTCATTCCAAGAAAAAAAGGGCTTAGAATGATGCATCAGGTCCAGAAAATGGAGATAAAATTAAAGTGCTCCTTTTACATTACACTGAGTGGGAATCCATTCTTGGGAGTTGCCTCTGTCACAATGCAAATACGGACATCAATAAGCCACTAAGCTTTGGAGGAGAAGCAGAGAAATGCAGTTTTAGGGGCTGGACTAGCAGCTAGAGAGAACAGTTTAATAATCAGATTGAGATGATCTAAGACAGTTGTAAATATGGACTTGAGCCTTGCAAAATATTAGAACTGGAGGTGAAGATTTTGTGTCATGTTAATAGAAGCGATAGATGAAATGGGCCGGGTGCAGTGGCTCACGCAGGTAATCCCAGCACTTTGGGAAGCTGAGGTGGGCAGATCGCTTGAGGTCAGAAGTTCAAGACCAGCCGGGTCAACATGTTGAAACCCCATCTCTACTAAAAATACAAAAATTAGCCAGGCATAGTGGCATGCACCTGTAATCCCACCTGCTCAGGAGGCTGAGGCAGGAGAATCGCTTGAACCCAGGAGGCGGAGAATGTGCTGAGACAAGATTGAGCCACTGCACTCCAGCCTGGGTGACAGAGCCAGACTCTGTCACAAAAAAAAAAAAAAAAGTGATAGATGATATTTTGGAGTATTCTGAAAGGGTCCAGAGAGGCAATGCAGTAAAAAAACAAGCAGACAGAAGACAGAACCTTGGGAGTTGCATACATTTAGAAGGCTGGTGGAGAACAGGAATGGGAAAAGAAGCTAGTAGAGTGGTCAAAGGGGTCAGAGGAGAACAAGGCAAAACCTGGGACCAAGAAATCCAGGGGCAGCAGTTGCAAGTAAGAGAAAGAAATCACCAGTGACAAATACCAATAATTAAAGACCCTAGAGAATGTAAGAGAAGCAAGGTATTTACCAAGGTATTATTGACCTTGCCAAAAGATGTTCCAAGCAAGTGGTAGGGTAGCACCAGGCTGCAATAGTTACACGGCAAAACCCATGGTACATAGCAGCCACTAAAAGCAATCAGCTGCCTCTGAGATGCCTAGTGGCTGAGGTAGTGGCAGAAAGGCAGGTGGGTGCAGAGGTAACAGTATGGAAACTGGAGTGCTAACTCTCAAAATTATGTAAATACCATTATATTGTTTTTAATTATAGATCACTGTGTGGGATGTGTCTCATTATCAGTGGGAAGGTACAAAAGAACTTTCTCAGTAAATAAAAGAAGGTTGTAATGCAGAGTAGCACAGGCACAGGGAAATTATTAACATAGTCTCATAGCTGTTTGGTGAGAATGGGACCAAAATATGAAATCGTGCACGATGAAAGGGATGATACATTTCTGTCAAGCATTTATTGTGCAAGGGGACATGGTGGACCCTAAGGAGTAGGAAAGAAGTTCCTGCCTTTAGGGAATACCAGTCTTCATTAAGGGTCATTGCAGGGAAAATCTCTAGGATGCCTCCTCTGAGCTGAGCTAATGCTAAATCTCCCACCCACCTTCTCAGTGGGTTATGGGTCTTCCTCATTATACATACACACAAATACACACACACACACAGACCTGCATGCACACAAGCTGCATGAGATATACTCAAGGATTCCTCATTGTTTTTCTGAAATTTAAATTTAACTGGGCCTCCTATATTTTATTTGGCAATGCCACATTCCATGCATGTTTGCTGAATAAATACAGAAGCATAACTGGGGCTGGAGTGGGAGAAGAAACCTGGGAGAGGAAAATAATTCTTTTTAAACCTAATCTCCAAAAAACAGTTATAAAAAAGTAGCACAGTGCTTAGGGCACAGCACTGGCAGAGCGGATGAGACCTTTGTGGCATAAGGAACATGTATCTGGTCTCTGCCCCCTGTTCCTGGAACAGAACTTCTAAAACCCCTGTAATTTCCTGGGTGACAGGAATGTCTTTTGTTCTAATAAGGTGACTCTTGGTGGGCTCCTGGATGGGGGCTGGTCACCAGAAAGACTGAGCCATGATTAGAAGCTGGGAACTTCCAGCCCACCCCCATCCTCTGGGGAGGGGAGAGGAGCTGGAGCTGGAGTTAAAAATCGATAATGCCAAAGTGATGACGCCTCCATCAACATCCTGAAAAGAGGAGATTCAGTTTTCGGAGTGGTGGACACATCCACGTGCCAGGAGGGTGGCGCACTGCAACTCCACGGGGACAGGAGCTCCCGCACTCAGGACATTCCAGACCCTGCTCTATCAGCACCTCTTCATCTGGCTGCTCATCGGTGTCCTTTACCATGTATTTTATAATAAAGTAGCAAGACTAAGTAAATAAGTGAGTCCTGAGTCATTATAGCAAATTATTAAGCCTGACAAGGAGGTCATGGGACCCCTTCACTTATAGCCAAGTCAGAGAGAAGTGTGGGTCACCTGGGGACCCTCTATTTGCAATTGGCATCTGAAGTGGGGCATCTTGTGGGATGGAACCCTTTGCCTGTGGGGTCTGTGCTAACTCCAGGTAGTCAGCATCATAATTAAACTATAGGACACCCAACTGGTGTCCAAAGTTGGAGAATTGGTTGGTGTGGAAAAAAAAAAAACAAAACCCACGTTTGGTGACCAGAAGCGAAGTGTAAGCATCAAGGCCATGGTTTGCATTTTCTGTACAGCCGCAATGAGACGATGTGAGAGAGGCTGTGAGAAACCCATGGCAGAGCACCAGCAGGGGCCACAAGACGGGTACAGAGGGAACCCAACAGTGGGGCCTTCCAGGCACACCTGCTCCTCCCCTCTCCAACACCTGGGTTCTGTCTTCCACAAGCTCCAGAACGGCAAGTCCTGATCACTGAACCTGGCCGTGCTTCTGGATGAATGTGACTTAATTTAGGTAGTTGTCTCCCTTCAACAAACCAAACACAAGAGGAGAAATGCTGTGTGTGGCTGGATGGTCCTGACTACGTGGTTAATGGGATATGGACGCCGTGTGGTCAGTGGAGTCTGGGTGGTCAGGGAAAGCTTCAGGGAGGAGGCAGGCCTGTGGGGAGCCTTCAAGGAGGAGGAGAACATAAATAGGCAGAAGTCTCTTCTTAGGTTCTAAATCTGAATTCGTTGTAATTAAACCTAAACGCTAAGCCAAACACGATATCAAGATTGTGGCTGGCTTTATTAAATACTGTTTATGTTGTAGACTTTGCCCTTCTTCAGCAACAGGCAACTGCCTTCTCTTCTCTTGTTAGACAATGGTGCCATCAAACCCGTGGACATCAGCACATCTTAGGCGCTGACAAACCAGGAATGATGCCCTCTCATTGCAGCCACATATGCACATGAACATATGAGAGCCACATCGCCAAAGCTAACAGGTAGTCATGGTCAAGTCTTCAGATTTTGCAGTTTCTTCTTTTACTTTTCAGTAAGACATTATTACTTACTTGCATAAATTAGCCATGTTGGTTCTCATGAAGAGACAACATCACACGTTGCTACTTTGCTTACAGTTTTTTTGGAGCAGAAATGCAGAGCAGCTTGGCTGAAAGGTCCCAGCCTGAGGGTCTCTCATGAGGGTGCAGTCATCACCTGAGCCTGCAGCTTGGCTGGGATGAAAGGACCCACTGCAAGATGGCACCCTAGTATGCCTGGCAAGTCAGCGCTGGCTGTCGGCTTTCCACATGGCATCTCCACAGGGCTGTTTAAGTATCTTCATGGCTTAGCAGCTGGTTTCCCCCACCAGTTGAGAGGGCCAAGAAACCAAGGTGAAAAGTACAATGTCTCTTATGACTTAACCTCAAGGTCACACAGTTCTGCCTTCTTCTATTGGTGACCCAGACCAACCCTGCCTCACAAAGGAGAGGGCCTTGGAAGGGCAAGGATCACCTTGGAAGCTGGCTAATCACAAAGCCCTTGAATTCAACTTTGAAAATGCAAAGTATGGGGTCAAAGTCTCCCACCTGGGAAACAGAACATTTTAAGATCTCATAAGGAATAGCCAGACATATAAGATGACCACATAAAAGGGTGGAAGAGAATACATACACCTCCTCAACACCACCTACTTCAAGGTGTGAGCCCCATCCATCCATCCATCTATCCATCCATCCATCTATCCATCTGTCCATCCATTGATCTGTCCGTCTGTCTTCCCACCCGCCCATCTATCCACCTACACACATATCACTGGTATTTATCACAGAAGCTTCTGTGGTGAACTCTAGGAAAAAGTGGTGAATAAAAAAGATAAGTCTCTCTCCTCATGGGATGGACAGTTAAGGCTGAAAGGCAGACATTAAACCAGGACATAAACAGATAAAGAAAATGGTGAGGCAGAGCGTGGAAGAAACAAAGAATAATTACAGCAACCAACCAAGTGGGCATCTGCTTAAATGAGATAATGAGGGAAGGAAGGCTTCCCTAAGGAAGGGGTTTTAAGGCAGAGACGAGGAAGGGACTCATTCACCATGCAACTAGATGGGGTGCTGTAGGCACTCACAGAGGGAGGTCAGGAATAGGCATTCCCAAGGACGTTCCCAGGGCTCTCCTGGACAAAAGCCAGAGGAGGAGCCAAGCCAGGAATAAGATGAGAAGCCAGGTGTGGAAGATGAGGCATCGCCGTCAACCTGAGCAGGTTGGCAGGAGTAGTGTGGTCTGAGGACTGCTGGAGGAGCCGAGGGTGGGGCAGGAAGCAAGCCTGGAGAGAGGGACATGGACGCAAGTCCCACAACCATGGGAAAAGTAGCCAGCTCGATTGCTAGAGAGGAGACCAGATGTCCCTGGTGGGGTAGAGCAGAAACCAGCTGGGGATGCTGTGGGATGAGGATATGGTGTGAGGGGGGTGCCCCAAAGGGAGTTTCAGTGTAGACAGAGTAGGGCACAGGGAGCGTTAGGGCTGCAGGCCAAAGTCTGGCTGCCCTTTGGAACATCACCTCAATGGGGCCACACATTAGGAAGTTCTGCTTTGAATTTGGGACAAATTTTGGGAGCACCCTCCACTCATAAATGAAACACACTCAAATCAATCAAGAGATACGATATGGATATTTTCAGGAAAAAAAGATTTGCCTGAGAGCCCATTGTTTATATAAAATTTTCAACACTCTATTTTCAAATCTTGTCTAAAATTACACCCCCAAAATGTCACTTGACTACTCAGAAACCTTCAGTGACTCCCCATTGCCTTCAGAATTAAAGTCAAGCCCCTAGCATGATATTCAGGGCCTTGTTTAATCTGAAAACTCCTCACCCCAATCCCAAATCTAGCTGGAATAGGTACTTAATAGTCACTTGCAAACGTAAACAGAGGACTGGAACTTGCCTCTGAGAGCACAGTCAATGCAGAGCCTCATTCAAAACCCCTGCTATGAGGCTTTCTATGGAAGGAAAGGGAGAAGTGGGGGTTTCAGCAGACTGCCCCAGTTTGTACAGAAGCTAGGACTGGTAAGGTAATTAACGTTCCTTCTCATTTGAGCCTGAGATGCAGGGCAAGGAAACAGTAAGCACGCCGCTCCAAGTCACTGCATTTAAAACGAAACAGTTAAACTCATTTGCCGTCATGATTGCAGGAGCTTCTTGAAAGGAGTTGCTCTGAGGTTAATGAGCATGATAGGCCAATTCTATGTGTGCTGAAATTCTTGGAATCTGAAAACATGGCAGTTGTAGCTGGTCAGCTTTCACTGAAAAATGTACATGTGTTGTCTTTGAGGGTATTTACTTAACTAAAGACGTACGTTTCCACAGCTTCTGGACATTTATTTTATAGGAAAAGATCTTTAAAGTTTCTCCAACTCATTTCCCCACCTGCCAACTCTGCTCGCCAGCTCTTTCCTCGTAATGCCTGCTGGAGCCAAAAGAACGTCTCCGTGTTCCTGTCTGTTATAACCAACAAAAATGCATCCAATCTTTTGTATTTGACTTAAGGACGCTGTTTCTGTCCTTTCCAACTGATAGCTCCTTATAACCCTGTCTGGGCAACTGAAGTATATGGCATAAAAATCAGAATATTAGTTTAATCCTTGGAGCTGGGAGGATGACCAATTTGTGTTTTGCCCATCACAGGCGTTTCCCATGGCAGCTGCATTCCCAGAAACACTTCCAGACTGAACCAGACGAGGCTCAGCACCTGCCAACGAAACAGCAGGCTGGAAAACTCAGTCTCTGGAGCTCCACCGAGACCGTTCTGGAGATCAACCTCATAAAGCTCCTTTCTCTTTTTACTTAAAACTGCAAGGCAAGGGTGTCTGTAGATCTGTCATTCTTCACTTTTTCACAGCAGATCCAGACATGAAAATCGCAGGACAGCAAATGCCCACTCTCAATGCTCCTTAGAAGCAAAGACGCAGACACGGGCAGCCAGTGTCTGGCTGACCGACAGCTCCCAGAGATCCGATACATTCCCACGAAGTCCACTTATGAGATTTGCCTGTGTCAAGGAACACTAAAACCAGCAATAACTTTTGGCAATGCAAACACATTCCTATTAGCTGAATAGGCATGATCAGAGATTATATGCCCCCGTGGTCTTGTTTTGAACTATAAAAGAAGGACCTGGATTTCAAAGGAGATAGGATAGAATTTTTTACCCCTGGTGGGCTCTTAACTCTTCCTTATATTTGTAGTGCAGGAGGAGTTAACATTTCTAAGAGTTCTGTTTGAGCAAGTTGCAAAGTAGCTCTGAAATGAAATGGCCAGTTTTAATGCAATGTTTAAAAGGGCAAAATATCTCTATCACTTAGCACAGGGCCTGGCACATAAAGGATTCTCAATAAATATTTGTTGATTAAATGAATATACAGAAAGGACTCAACAGAAAAGCAGGGTAATCTCTAATCAGTAATTTCTTCCCCCTCAAAAGTGTTAAGTCAAAACTCATGGAGATAATTCCACCCAATAGTATCCCAGGCAGGGCCTCCGCCCTCAGCAGCTGAGCAGGTTTAGAGCCACTCAACTCTAAGCCCCAAGTTGTGCAGGGCTCAATTTACATGGCTATACATGTAAATTGATGAAAACATACACCTGATGAGGTATTCAAGGTGGAAAATTTAAAGAAATTGGTTGGGCACAGTGGTTCATGACTGTTTTCTCAGCACTTCGGGAGGCTGAGGCAGGTGGATCGCTTGAGCTCAGGAGATTGAGACCAGCCTCAGCAACATGGCGAAAACCTATCTCCACAAAAAATAATTTTTTAAATTAGCCAGGGGTGATGGTGCAGTGATTGTGCCACTGCACTCCAGCCTTGGTGACAGAGTGAGACCCTATCTCAAAAAAAAAAAAAAAAAAAATTGTTAAAAGTCTACGATAGCTAAAATAACATTTTCCAAGTGGTATAATGTATTCCCCCATGATAGACAAATACATTTTAAGAGGTATACAGCACACTTCATTTTAATCAGTTTTATGTGTTTGAGAAAAAAAATCAATAAGTACCTCAAGCATGTATAAGATATTAATATGATAAGCTATAATATTAATGATGTGATTGCTTTTATAATTATGTTAAATTCATGCTGGTGGGTCCTGGGTGACTGAAGTTTGAGAAACACGGATGCAAACTATGTTGCTTACATATACAGAAACATCACTGCGAGTCCGTCAATGATGGGAAGTGCTGTACCTGTGATGCTTCTGCAATTGAGCGAATCCACCCACAGCCCTTCTGAGGAGTCCTTCCTGAGACACCTCTGGGGTGGGACCTGCCAGGTGAGGCTGAGGAACACAGCCAAGCTAATGGCTCCCATGGAAACAGGAAATCTTAACAGAGACCCAGTCCACAACCCTGGATCTCAGTAGCTCTGTGCTCTCACCAACTCTGTTTTGGGTTTTTGACCAAATCTTTAAACAATATGCTTGGAAAATTAGTAGGTTCAAGCAAAAAAAAGACCCTTAGTGCCTTTGCTGAGTAAAAAGTGCATATGACAATCATTATGCCAGCTGAATGAAACCTTTTTGTGTGCCAACTTTAGAAAAAGGTCGATTTAATTTCAAGTAATTAGCAGAAAGGCAGCCTTGAGGCATGGATCAATGCAAGGAATGTGAAATGCCAGAGCTAGGTCAAATACTGAAGAGTTGGGAATTAATTTTTTTAAGAAATTTTTTTTTCCCAGGGAAAAGAGCCTAATGATTAGGTTTCTAAGTAATTGATTTAACTTACTGAACATAGCTATTTTATTTATGTCTACAGGTACATCCATAAAGAGCCAAATTCCTGGCATATTTTCTTTTATACCATTTTATTTTATTATTTTTCGAGATGGAGTTTTGCTCTGTCACCCATACTGGAGTGCAGTGGTGCGATGTTGGCTCACTGCAACCTCCGCCTCCCGAGTTCAAGCAATTCTCCTGCTTCAGCCTCCCAATTTTGTGCCATTTTAAATTAATTATGTGAAAAGATAGGGTGTGTCTCAGCCATAAGCCAGCACTTGAGATCTGTTTCTTTATAATCTACCCACAGCAAACATACACATATATTTCCCACGCTCTGTCAGCTGAGAGGGCCTAGAAGCAATGACTGCCCAGTAGTAGTGAGCCTATCTAGTACCTAGAGTGTCTAATATCATTCTCCAAGGAATCGGGCTCATGGAGAAATGGCTGACTTTAGGACAGGAACAGGAAATATACTAGATGAACCCAGTGCAGCTTGCACTGCCAGAAACGAAGGAAGTACTAAAACACACACACACGCTGTCATACCGTCTCTCTCGCACACACTCTCACACATTCTTATACATTCACATACATTTTCACACACTCAAACTCACACACTAATGTACATCCACACACTCACATATACTTTCACACACAAACTCACACACATTCACACTCTCACTCGCATACATCCACAAGCTCTCAGAGTCACTCTGTCATACACAAACACACACACATTCTAACACACAGATACACTTTCACATACATTCAAACTCATGCAGTGACATTCACACTCACACATTCACACATTCTCAGAGTCACACTCTCACATACACTCATTCTAACACACACACTTTCACACACATTCAAACTCACTAACATTCACACTCACTCTCACATTCACATACACCCACACACTCACACACCTTCACACATGCACCCATGGGTGTATGTCAAAGAGACACAGAAGCCAATGAAAAGAACTCTCAATAGCCAAAGTAGGAACAATTTGAACAATAAAATAAATAAGAATATTGGATTATATTCTAAAGTGTAAAATAAATACCTGTATTAGTCTACTCTCACACTGCTAATAAAGACGACCCAAGACTGGGTAATTTTTAAAGGAAAGAGGTTTAATTGGCTCACAGTTCCACATGGCTGGGGAGGCCTCACAATCATGGCAGAAGGCAAACAGGAAGCAAGACACATCTTACATGGTGGCAGGCAAGAGAGCGTGTTTAGGGGAACTGCCCTTTAAAAAACCATTGGATCTCATGAGACTTACTCACTATCATGAGAACAGCATGGGAAAGACCTGCCTCTGTAATTAAATTACCTCCCACCGGGTCCCTCCCACAACATGTGGGGGATTGTGGGAATTACAACTCAAAATGAGATTTGGGTGGGGACACTGCCAAACCATATCAATAACCATGAGACCACATTAATGTCATTAAATAATTAAGAACATAAGTAGGGAGCACAGACAAATCTCACATGCATGAGAATTCCAAATAATGGATGCAGTTACCTCCCCATCCAGGGGTGCAGCATAACTCCCCACTCCTCAAGTATGGGATACGCACAGTGACCTCCTTCCAGGCAACACAGCATGGGAAGGGGAAAAAGGAGCTTTGCAAGTGGAGAAACCCAACAAACACAACCTCAGCCAGGTGCTGAAGCATCTACAGATAAGACATATGCACAGTATGTCCCCTTGATATGGTGTAACAGGATGGGGAATTTGCCTCTGTGATCTGCTGCCCAAAACAGACAAGCCCAGTCCCATCATGAGAAAAACGCTGGAAAATCCCAGCTGAGGGCCAGTCTATGCCACACCTGATCACTACTCTCCAAAACTGTCTAGGTCATCAAGAACAAGGAAGGCCCAAGAAACCGCCACAACCAAGAGGAGCCTTCAGAGACACGACACTGAACATGATATAATGTGAGGTCCCAGATGAACCATCAGAAAAAGAACATTGAGTCAAAGCTAAGAAAATCAGAATAAGGTATGGGCATTAGCTCATAATAATCCACTGATAAGGGCTTGTTAATTGTGACAAGTGTAATAACAGGCGAGACTTGGTGTGAGGTACATGAGAACCATACTATCTTTGCAATTTTTTATAAATCAGAAATTGTTCTTATATAAAAAGCTTATTTTTAAAGATCTAGCAAGAGCAGTCTTAGGAGGATGGAAGGGTGGGAATTGACTTTTATTCTTCCTTGCCCTGAATCTCCAATGGGCAGATTTCTCTAAATACATGCAGTCTTGGGAGACACGTGTTTCCTTTTGACCATTTACGTGTGTTGCCCACCATGCATTCTCAATGGGGATGAGCAAAATTGGTACTAGGAAGGGGATGAAAACCTTTGATATTACAAAGGTTGTTACCCTCCAAAGTTTAGCTTAGCACAACCCAATAAAATCTTATTCCTTAGTGTTCAAGTTCTCTTGTTAGGGAGAAATTAAATTTAAATTCATTTAATTTTTCTCTTTAGGCAGGTGGTAATAAAAAATGCTGGTAAAACACTAGTGTGCACCACCAACAATGCATGTCTTCCTCACATTCTCAGGGACACGTGCAAGACACAAGAGCATGAAGAGTGTGTTAAATACATCCAAAAGGAAATTGTTCCCACAGTGGCTCTCTATGCAGGCATATGTTACATTCTACAAGGGTGCTGTAGTCAAGTGTTGTTTTAATATGATTTTATATACGTGGCTACAGGCACTGTCAGGATAGGTATAAAAATGTTTCTCACTTTTTAAGGAAAGAATAGGAGGATTTAAAAAAATCTGAACTTTACATTTTGGTTGAGCAAAAACATCTTCATCACTATCACAACTACTTATTGAGTAATTATTAAGGAACGGTCCTCACTGGTTATATGTTGCAACTTCAGAAAAATTCCACAGTAAACACATAGACGAAGGCTTCCTCAGCTTTCCTCTGACATAAAATTATAAAATGCAACATTAATACACATTAAATCTCTTGGGAAGATAAGCTCTTCAGTTTAAAGTAAGATTTTAGAATCTTCATCCTTTCTGAAAGTTATATGTTCTTCCAAATGACCTCAATCCCCAGAATGTTCTCTCTCTTATTAAAAAATGTCAGGCTTAAAAGGAAAAAAATATTAATTGTCACAAATGAACTACACAAAGATAACTGTGAAAAATGGGGAACCAAGGTACGCAGTATATAAAAATTCTCTGTAATGTCTTTGCAATTTTTCAATAAATCCAAAACTTTTTAAAAATAAGTTATTTTTTAAAATGCCATATGTCTAAGTACTTATTCAAATTTATTAGTCTGTGAGCTTCTCAAGGGCAGGATTGGGTCCCATTCATCCTTGCTTCCTGGGAACCTGACCTCGGGTCTCAGAGACAGCAGGCATTCGTATGTCCTTGGGTAAATGTACAACTGAAAACAGAATTCATCAAACTCCTTCTCTCCTAATATCAAGCAACTATAAGCCCTACGTGTGGGTCAAACGTAAAAAGCATTACTCAGGATTATAAAAATATATTTTACAATTTCCGTCTCAAGAAGGTAAACCATGATATCTCCTGCATTATCCAAATTTGTTCAGTTATTTTAAAATATGATTTTTTTTTCAAAAGGACCAAGTTTAATGATGGCGACAGAGGCTTGTAGGGGAAGGAAAAGGTACAGAATCTAAGACAACCCGATTCAATAAAAACAATTTAAAAGTATGATATTAAGGCCTTGCTAAGAGGTCACAAGAAACAAGTGAGTGGGTGGTGAGTGTTGTTGGAAATGCAGAGCCCCTCCTTGGTTGAATGAGAGCTCCCTAAGCCAGGGACACAGTTGAAACAAGTACAATACCTTGGCCTGCTTTCTCCTCTTTGTGTGTTGGCCAAAAAGGAGGAGTGAACAGGAAAGACCCTGGCAGGGAGTTGGGATGCAACAATCACATCTTGTTGAAGAAAGCCAGATCTCCCTCGGAGGCAAGATGGACAGGAAGGGAGAGAGCGCTGGCGAGTGCTCACCACGTCTGCCCTCTGAACCATGACCTCAGCTGTCTGGAGTCAAGATTTATGAAGCAGTCCTGATATGATGCCCAGGGGAAAGAAAGTTAAAGATTTTCCTGAAAGGTAGCAGAGCACTATGCAAAGAATACTGGATTTCAAATCTGACAGGCCTTGGCCCAGATGCTAGTCTTCTCGCTTAACTTTCTACCTCGGGGTGGGGGTGGGGGTGGGGGTGGGGGGGGCTTCAGCGTCCTCATGTGCACAACAGCATCCACCCTGCAGGGCTGCTGGGGGCATCCAGCAAGCTGATATCTATGGAACATCTAGCCCAGGGGTTGTAAACTATGGCCCTCGGGCAAAGCCAATGCACTGCCTGTTTTGGTTCAGCCTGCAAGCTAAGACTGGTTTCATGTTCTAAAATTGTTTAAAAAGATTTTTCATGACACATGAAAATGATACTAAATTCAAATTTCAATGTCCAGTAAGTTTTATTGGAACATAGCCATACTCATTCATTTACCTATTATCTATGGCTGCTTTTACACAACAGCCCAGTTGAGTTGCTGCAGCAGGTACCATTGTGACATGTGCTGCTGAACATATTTAGTGTTCAGCTCTTCCCAGAAAAATCTGAAGAACGCCAGTATGGCTCCATCCAAGGCCAAGAGGGGTATCCCAGTAACTGCCAGTTTCCTTTCCTTCCTCATCTTTTCTCACCGTGCAGTGGTTCTCAACCAGGGGCAATTTTACACCTCAGAGGCCACGTGGCAATGCCTGGAGACATCTGTGACTGGAAGAGGGTGGCACTGGCATCAGTCAGGTGTATCAGGGATGCTGCTACACATCCTGGAATTCCCAGGCCACGTGCCCTCCCCCTACACACAGCAAAGGCTTATCCAGCCCTGGGGCAGTGATAGGAGGACCCAGTGAGGGACAGGAGAGAGGCTGGCATTTGCTGAGTAGCCAGCATGTATAGGGCATGGCATCAGGTCACAAGGCCACCATCATCATCTCCTTTACAGCTAAGGAAACAAAGCCTGAGCAAGGGCTAATGACAGGCCCAATGCCACACAGCAAGGCAGAGGGAGTCCGAATCCATTTCTGCAGGTTCCAACATCCACTGTTCTTCTCCTCCCACTATGCATGGAAATTATTCTTGAAACAGCTGAGCTCCCAGCCAAGATACAAGGGTGCCAGCTTTTACCTCTCCAAATCCTCTCCCCATAATGATGGGTTATATGAGGCCTGATGCAAGAGTTGGGGCCTCCAGCAGCCTCCTGTGTGGCAGACACAGCTTCATGAGGATTGTCAGGCCAAGGGTGGGGTTGGGGTTCCCACAGAAGGTAAGAAGCTGAGTGGGACAGACCATACCCAGGAACCCAGAGAGTCTGGGAACAGTGTTCCAACCATGAGCCACTGTGCACGTCCTATGAGGATATCTATTCCACAGTAGGTATTTTAGTCATTACATTCTTAAGAGGAAACACCATTGGCTGGCTTGGAAGCTAATGTAAAATGGATGCTTCCTAAGTCTGAAAGGCTAACTATTGAGCCTGTTCAGCCAAGCTGGAGGTGCTACCGTCTAGCCTGAGCAACTCCTGCAATTACCTGAATAATCCCTTAGATAAAAAATATAGGTCTGGCTATGTCAACCTATCCATGTAGAGTAACAGCACTGCTCTTGGCGCAGAGCCACACTTGGGGCGGTGTTCCAGGTAAGACACCGCATAGCACTAAAGTGAAGAAGGTAGCATTCTAACAGCTAGACGTGGCCTCCAAATGATTTTAAAGGACCCAGAGTTGCCAAAAGGAGGTAGGAAACATCTAAAAAGTTGTGGCAGTCAGAGTGGTTTGTAAACTCTTCACAGAAATGGACAAGGCTCAGGATCCAGGCAGAGATAAAGTCTCAGAGTCAGTCAACAAGCATCCTGCAATCACTCCACTCTGTGCCAAGCACTGCACCAAGGTGGAAGGGCACAGAGCTGTGGCTGCTGCCCTGAGGGAGGGCACAGGCTGGTTGGGAGAAGCAGGGATAAAAACTAATAATGATGGTACTGTGTGATCGTGCCAGAGAGCTGAATCCCAAAGTCATGCATGGTTGGGGTCTAAGCCAGTATAGAAGGTAGAGGTGGCACCTGAGGCACAGTCCAAATTAATCTTTGAAAGCCTCGCAGCTTTCATGCTTTTATACAGGTTCAGCATTTCTTCTCCACAGAGCATTGAGGCATTGCTTACCGGGTTGAGCATAGTTGAGTTGGCTTATTTTAGGGGTTGCGCTATTCCATGATATCCAACAGAAAGAACTAGAACTGCTCTTAGGAAGTAAGAAGCTTGCCTCATGAGAGGCAGAAGGAACCAAGAAAACTGCGGATGCCCACATGCTCCTTGGGGATCCAAGGGGATGTGATCGCCTATGTCACTTAAGTTGCGTCTCTGCAGCATCTGTTTCTGCCATGTGCAAGGCTGAATTTGCATGAATTAAATGTGTGCATGATATGATTGCACATCACAGAGATGTGTACAACTTATAAAGACAAAGGTATGGGAAGGAAGAATTTGGCCAGGAGGCCAGGGGTTCAGGATGGGTTTCACAAGAGAAGGTGCCATTTAAGAATGAGTGCCTAAGTGGTGCTTCAAGAATGAGTAGGACTGAGGGAGTCAGGGTACATGGGGACAGAACATAGTGCAAGCATGGTGGTAAAGAACGTGGCCTATTTAGGCAACTGGCTGCCCTGACAAGCTTCATGGCTAAGATGTAGGAATGGGGGCTCTAGAGTCCAGATGGCCCAGGCTACCCAGTCCCATGAGCATCATCCTAAGAAGCCTGGCTTTGAATTCAGGTGTCATCTGGGACTTCCGAAGGACTGGAAAGCAGGAAGGGAACAGGTTCTATCTGTGCTTTAGACAGAGCACCCTGCCTCCTTTTATAGAATGGAGGAAGACTAATGAAGGCAGTGGTAGAGAGCAGAAAGAAGCAGCGCATGGGATACTGGGCCAGTAGAGTTAAGAAGTGTTTCAAACCTTACTATTTCAGGGGAGAAGGAAGATGACAACCTTATCTTCTAGGGACAATTAAATTAAGTGGGAGGCAGAGTCTACCTTGGGAGACAATACATTTGCATAATTGGGAACTTTCAGCTGGAGGTACCTGTAACTGATTGGAAGTAGATGATCAAATCTCAGGGGTCAAAGCAGAATGAGAGGTGTGGATTTTAAGTCAATGCATGCTAGATGACAAAAGCCGAAGTTATCGTTCGTAACACCTGATACAGCGGTTCACACAGTAGGAACTCCATGTGTGGTAGCTCTCACTGCTACTTTCACTCATGCAAGCCCCTAGGTGCAAGTAGACCACGAGGTCGCTGTTGAGAGGGACATCACCAGCGGGACCCTTCATCAGAAGTGGGGCCACAAACAAATCAGAGGAGACCAAGAATGAGGGACAGAGCCAGGAAAAGGAATGAAAAGCAAAAACAAAAACATATGAGAAGAACGGGGTCTCAGGAGCCCAAAGAAGAGGATTTCAGAGGAGGAGAGGGAATGGGTATCAAGATAAGTAAGATAAAGAGTGAAAGGTGTGTGCTGGCTTTGGAAATTAGGAAGCCATCTCTGACCTTGGCAAAGGCCATTCCAATGACATGTTGGGAATGGGAGCTGCTACCAAGGGCTGGGAGGGAACTGGGGGGAGGTAAGCCAGTGAATGTGGACCACCTTTCTGGGAAGTCTGGTTGTGAAGGAAAAAATGGGGATGGTTATTGGAGGGGAGAGCAGGGCTCCGTTTTCTCAGCTGTAAAAAAAAGGCAAATGGAAATGTATGGAGTAAAATGTGCCTCTGTCATTTTAATTAGCTGCTATTTGATATTTGAGACCTGCCATATGCTAGGGGAAGCTTTGGTTTCATGTTCTAATGGGTTTGCCTTCCATTTTCCATTTCTCACTCTTTCTATAACTTCATTCTCACTCAAGGAAGCTGGAAATTGGACATTTCCTGGAGTATTCAAAGGCTGAGCTCAAGTGAGGTCATCTCACGATCAATCACATTTTGACATGTCTTCGCTGGTTCCGCGGTTAATTTTTTCAAGACATGAAATTGGAGTTTGGTTCCTAAAGACACTTTAAACTTTTAGTGTCACCTTACATTTCTGTAGCAGTGTTAAGTTTCTAGCATATTTTACAGCCATTGTTTCATGTCATTCTCACAATGACCCTTAGAGGGAGGGAATGCAGATAAGTTTATCCCTACATTATAGACAACAACCAACGAAGAAAAACGTGCAAGCTCTCCAACACACACAAGGTCGCATCCTTTCCTGTCCCTCTACTCTTTCCACTAAATTATCAGTGGCAGTGATGGCTTCATTCTTGATTTGGAAAGGACATTCTAACATCCCATTCAGAGAGAAAGAGAGGGAGAACTTGACGTAATTTTACCTAAATCAGCCGAATCGACTTGACCAGCAATCTGGCACTGGATGCAGCATCGATTTCCCCAAGTGGATCTAAGCCTTGGGTGCTCACTAAAATCACTGGGGAGTATTTTTTTTTTTTTTAAGAAATCTGCGTGGGCCTGCCCCGAACCATTTAAATTAACTCTCAACAACTGGGGGTTGAACACCGTTATTTGTAAAAGTTTCCGGGTGATTCTAAAATGCAGCTAGGCTGAGAACCAGTATATATAGTAAGTCAATGATGTGGTGAACACCAAATTAGACAGGGGGTCCTTTCTCTTTGGGGGTGTATATGATGGAAGCTCCTGCCACCTATGTAGCCAGGGCCAAAACACAGGGGTTGTCCTTAACATCTTGAATCCATGGGCAAGTCCAACAAACTTTCCCTTCAAAATACGTCTCCAGTCCAATCGTTTCTCGTGCTGTCCATGGTCAGAGTGTGGATGCCTCTCTCTCCTTCCTGGACAGTTGGACTGGATTCCCCATGGCTCTCCTCATTTCCATTCAGGGCCCTACACTGCAGTCTGCGCACAGCTGTCAGAGGTCACTGTTAAAACTCACTTGCACGCCCTGCTCCAAGCCCCCAGGAACCTTCTCGTGGCTGTTCTACCTTGTCAGGGCCCTGCTCACTTCTCTACATGCTCCCTCTTTCGCTCCCTCTGTCGCTGTTTCCTCAGTCTGGATGCTCTTCCCCAGAACTCCACATGGCAGGCTCACCCTTCATGTCATTTAGGTCACCTTCAGATGTCACCTCCACAGACAGGCCTTTCCTGACCACCCTCAGGGCAGAGATGCAGCTGCAGCACCAGGTGCATGGCAGGCACATAATCCAGATTTGGGCATGAGTGACTGAACCCCCAGGAACTTGTTACTGCTTTTTAGCCCAAAGTGCTTTAGGACAAAGCACAGCGGGGCAGGTGACCAGGCTGCCTGAGGTCACAGGGGTGGCCCCATGCTATGGCACCATAGGATGAAGAAGAATGCACAAGAGGAGAGTGGAGGGACAGTCAGAGCCCCGGAGCCATGGGGTGGGGCTGTGGTTAGTGCCTCTGGGTCACGGAGCGACGTGATTTTCATGCCAAGCCTAGAGTTTGTCTTCACACTCTAGGATGTGGATGTGAGGAATGCCTCTGAGGCTTTCAAGGAAAATCATGATGAGTTAGATCTTCATTTTAGGAAAACAGTTGTGGAAATCTGTCTGGAAGAAAGCCAGAAAGGATGTGACTTGGAATTTGAGGCCCCCTTTCTTTAGGTTCCCATGGCATTCCCAGCCAGAAATTGCTGGCCAAACTTTCAGTTCTGGCTTACTGGACTTGTCATGGCCACCAGATACAACGTTTAAGACTTAGGGATTTCTGCCAGGGTACAGTGGTTCACGCCTATAATCCCAGCACTTTGGGGGATTGAGACAGGAGGATTGCTTGAGTCCAGGAGTTTGAGACCAGCTTAGGCGACAAAGGAGGCCTGTCGCCTACGCCCTCCCCACCCCGTCATCTCCACCAAAATAAATAAATAAAAAATAATAAGAAGAAATAAAAAGCTAGGCATTTCTGTATAAATAAGGAATGTGCTTCATGGTTGTGAACACTGCATGTCACCTCTGGGGAAAAAGAGTCACAAAAAAATTAATGTTATGATTTGGTAAGTCATATAAAATCAGAATATTTACCAGAGAAAGAAGGCCACAGTTCATGTCGCCATCTCAGGATGAATGTCTGTTTCCTACAGGTTACTACTTCCACAGTGAGGTCACATGTGGGAGGAGCCCTGTGGGGAATCTTGGCCCCTGCTGCTCCTGCATCACTCCAAGTCTGTCTTATTTTCCATGCTCTAGACACACCTGCCTCCTCCCTGCTCCTCCAGCCTCTTACACTCTGGCTCTTCTCATGGCTGGCTCTTTAGAACTTATTGAAAAAACCATCTTTCCTTCTTAGAAAGGACTTTCCTGGCCAATCTATCAAAATCCATCTTCCCTGCTGGCCCCTAGAATACTTTGTTGTTTTTTTCTTAACACTTATCACAATGTGAATTTATTTATGTTTCCCTTACTGCAATGTAAGTTGCAGGTGGCAGAAAGCGTGTCTGCCTTCTGCATTGGCTGCATGCCTAGCACCTGGCACATAATAGGTGCTCAGTTAAAAACTGGCCAAACAGAAAGAGGCAAGGAGTGAGAGGCAAATCTAAAAGTCTATATTCTGAGGCACAGCAGGCACCGTTGTTCTGCAAAAATATTCTTAACGTGAGCATGCTTTGTATACTGAAGATACACTGCACGACTCAGTTCAAAATGAAAATCTTGACTTACTGATAGTAAGGACAGATACGCACCTACACACCTTTGGCTAGAATGCCTATTCCCACAGCATGTATACACGTCTTCCCCATGGGGAACTCCTGCAAACGGGTACACACACGTAACAGACATTGACAGGCACCACTTCTCACACAAGCTTTCGGGGTTACCCACCAAACATGAGTACATATTGTAATTTAATGGCCATACACTGATGCCATAAACCATATGTTGAGATGAGCCCATCGGCATTACAACAAAATGCTGTTCCCAACTTACCTAGGTCGTCACGACCCTACATAATGTCACTAACCTAGAATTCTTTAGTGCAGTAGGTGTATGCCTGTCACCCACAGGGCTCTCATTCTGGAGGCAGAAACCCAGAAGAGTTGGGACAGCTACCTAATAATCATGGTTCTTCCTAGTTTTCTAAAAGATGATGCTCGTGACCCACAATCATCAGGTGGTAAGCTTGGCCAGCAGTAGATGTGCCAGTTCCTCCTCCAACATGCCTTGTGATGTCTGCCAGGTGGCTGGAGGGTAGGAAGGAGGAAGCTGGGAGTCACAAACCAGAGAAGGCCTGAACTGGTCCACCCCAGGGGCAGGCCCATAGCCCTCAGCAGCCTGTCCCTCTGATTCCCTCCAGGGAAGGTTGTCAGACACAAGACAGGACACATTCAGTTAAATGTGCATTTCAGATAAGCGACAAATACTTAAAAAGAAAAACAGTATGTCCCAAATATTGCATGAGACATATTTACACTAAAATTAAATACATTGTTTATTTGAAATCCAAATTTAACCAGGCATTCTGTACTTCTAACTTGCTAAATCTGGCAACTCTACCTCCAGGGGAAGTCTACGTAATGGCTCCCACCATCCAAGAAACTTTAGATTATTCCATATTTTTCTATTATTCATGTATATAAATATTTTAAATCAACTTTCTTTACAACAAAAGCCCACTCTTCTTTTATTGTATCTATTATGTTGTTTTTAATTTTGCTGACCAATAGCATGATGGAATTTTCTTTAATATCTTAAGTTTTTCTTCCAGAAAATATCAACACCACTATACTTGACTTGTACCTTGTATATTCAATTTGCAACAATGTCTGTGAAACAACAAAGTTAGAAAAATGTGCACATTTGGCATTTGGGCGTTTTAATCAAACCACCAACCTTTCTAAAGCTCAGTTTCCAAGGTAAGCTCCCTAGATGGAAATCACCTTATCATTACTCACATAAAGGTTGCCCACTGCAACCATTCCAGAAGTGACAGAGGATGTTCACAATCTCAACTGCTCTTCAAAAAATCTGCTTTCTATTATGAAAAATGATCTAAAAATAGTTCTATATAATACAAGGACCAAGCCATCTGTATGGTCTCTTCAAAGAGCTCATATTTCCATAGATTTTTATCACTTTCCAACTGTTCCTACAAGCACTGAAAGTTAAGAAAGTTATGTCAGTTTAGCAGATAAAACGCACCAAGATATTAAATTTAATCACTATTATTTCAATCATTTTGTATTATTCTTTTACATCACAAAAGGCTCAAATCCAACATGTCAAAGTAAAGTTTAGACTGCATTAAAACTCATGACAAATGGGTTTTTAAGTTGCATAAATATATTTCTAGCAATAATCAACTCAAGGAAATAAATGTTAATTAAATAGACATAAATATAGAAAAATGCCCATCATTCATTCAGTTAAACTGAACATGGAAGTTGTATATCTGGGATTGCAGCCCCTGGTTTTTGTTCAAAAACTAGTTTTCAGTAGATGCAAATAATGTTGGATCCCTCATCAGCACTGTCACATCAAAATTGATTTGCATTTTATCGTCTTAAGAATAAAGCTTCCATTCTATAAGGGTAGAGTTAGCATTAAAGTGAGTAGCGACAACCCTTGAATGAAAGAATACCAAAGCAGCTAATGTGATGTAAAAGCTTCGGCAGTCTCAAAGCTGAGAAAAGGAAAGGAACTCACCTTGGAGTCGAAGCTCTTCACTGGGATCCAGAGGTCTCCACTCCAAACAGAGGCACTGACAACTTCATCAGCTCCTCCTTGGTCCCGTAAGCTCACCCCTGAATCAAAAGGAAAACAGCCCCATATTTCACTCTAGTCAGGAAGAGTTTGGCATCAGAAGCTTATTACATAAATGACACAGTGAAAATATTTGGAAGTTAAATAAGCCCAGGGAAACACTAGAACCCATTAAGTCATGAAAACTGTTAAAACTGCTGAATTCTCTGTCAATCTAACCATGAAAATTTTGTAACTTAAAGAAAAAAAAAGTTAATTAATTTGTTCCTTCAAGACCTGTAACATGTGCTGGGGTGTTATCATAGACAAGATATATAATTCGGTCCTTCAACAAGCAACAAAAATGCAAAAGTGACTTTTTTGAAATGATAAATTGATACTTTATTTAAGATCTGCTCTGTATTAAAAGTCACAAGGCTATGATGCCGCATAGCTACAACTATCTGATCTTTGACAAACCTGACAAAAACAAGAAATGGGGAAAGGATTCCCTATTTAATAAATGGTGCTGGGAAAACTGGCTAGCCATATGTAGAAAGCTGAAACTGGATCCCTTCCTTACACCTTATACAAAAATTAATTCAAGATGGATTAAAGACTTATATGTTAGACCTAAAACCATTAAAATCCTACAAGAAAACCTAGGCAATACCATTCAGGACATAGGCGTGGGCAAGGACTTCATGTCTAAAACACCAAAAGCAATGGCAACAAAAGCCAAAATCGACAAATGGGACCTCATTAAACTAAAGAGCTTCTGCACAGCAAAAGAAACTATCATCAGAATGAACAGGCAACCTACAGAATGGGAGAAAATTGTTGCAACCTACTCATCTGACAAAGGGCTAATATCCAGAATCTACAATGAACTCAAACAAATTTACAAGAAAAAAACAAACAACCCCATCAAAAAGTGGGCAGAGGACATGAACAAACACTTCTCAAAAGAAGACATTTATGCAGCCAGAAAACACATGAAGAAATGCTCATCATCACTGGCCATCAGAGAAATGCAAATCAAAACCACAGTGAGATACCATCTCACACCAGTTAGAATGGCCATCATTAAAAAATCAGGAAACAACAGGTGCTGGAGAGGATGTGGAGAAATAGGAACACTTTTACACTGTTGGTGGGACTGTAAACTAGTTCAACCATTGTGGAAGTCAGTGTGGCGATTCCTCAGGGATCTCGAACTAGAAATACCATTTGACCCAGCCATCCCATTACTGGGTATATACCCAAAGGACTATAAATCATGCTGCTATAAAGACACATGCACACGTATGTTTATTGCGGCACTATTCACAATAGCAAAGAGTTGGAACCAACCCAAATGTCCAACAACGATAGACTGGATTAAGAAAATGTGGCACATATACACCATGGAATACTATGCAGCCATAAAAAATGATGAGTTCGTGTCCTTTGTAGGGACATGGATGAAACTGGAAAACATCATTCTCAGTAAACTATCGCAAGGACAAAAAACCAAACACCGCATGTTCTCTCTCATAGGTGGGAATTGAACAATGAGAACTCATGGACACAGGAAGGGGAACATCACACTCCGGGGACTGTTGTGGGGTGGGGGGAGGGGGGAGGGACAGCATTAGGAGATACACCTAATGCTAAATGACGAGTTAATGGGTGCAGGAAATCAACATGGCACATGGATACATATGTAACAAACCTGCACATTGTGCACATGTACCCTAAAACCCTAAAGTACAATTAAAAAAAAATAATAATAATAAAAAAAAAAAAAAAAAAAAAGTCACAAGGCTTTAGCTGTATTAAGACTAAATCCATTTATTTAAGTCCCAGCGAATCTGTTAAACATAGTGCCAATTCCCCTCTCTGCACTTACGGAGTCTAATTTTATATGCTTTAGTAAGTGATTCTATAGACAAAATTAATTTTCCAGTTCAGACTGACTAGACTGGTTTATGTTTTAAAAAAATCAAGGCATTCAATAAACTATTATATGATCTTGTTTCTTGGGGTCCTGTCTGTTGAACCAGTTAATATACCGACACAGGTTCAATTTAGACCCATTTCCATAAACAATCCTCATGGAAAGTATAACATTTGTCTCTTCTGGAGGGTGTATCACTTTCTCAACAAATATGCTAATTTCTCTGGACTTGCTCTCCTATGAGGTCATGCTCCTGCTATTTGGTTCGAACACAGTATATCCCTCAAGGTGAAGGATGGGACCAGATTCCCTCACATGTTATTCCCATTTCTTCAAGCAAGACTCATAATTTTCAGACCTGAGTCATAATAGCACAGTTTTAAGTTACTAAAGAGTTCACATTTATTGGGCACAAATGGTATTGAAATTTTAATCCTAGACATTTTACAGTTCCCCAAATACTTTTAAATCCACACCATTTTATCATGCTCAATGTGGAAGTCTGCAGTTATATTCCGGTTACTAAAGGATTACTACTTCCGTAGTCACTGTCTGAAACAGCCTCTGAGAAATTCTCAAGCTGGTCACAGAGTGTTTAAAACTCTCAGGTGTCGAGGACCAAGGGGACAAGGAACAGGAATGAACTGAAAGTCTGAAATACAGCCAATGGGAGAGGGCTGAGCTGCATCCCTCGACCGTATGGGGAAGGAAGGAGGGACGGGACTGTGGGCCCAGGATGTGTGGTCTTCAGGGTGTGGATGGGCTGAGGCTTCAGGGATGAACCTGCATTCAAGCGAGAAGGGTTCTGGCGGAGCAAGCGGAGGTGCTGGCTCTGATGGTGATATCTGTGACACCCATGAATGGCTGCCTGGAGGCGAAAAGAGTCGACTCTCTGAATGGGAAGCATCAGAAGTCCTTCTCCTGGCTGCAAGGGTGCAACCACTGGCAGCGTGGAGATCTTGAGTAAGTGTGTCTCCCTCCTCCTGTCGCTTGAGCCCATGCCTTCCATGTGCTCAAAGGCAGAATAGCGCAGGCTTTGGAGGAAGACGCACCTCGCAGCAGCACTAGCTCTACCACACGTCAGCTGCGGGGCCACGGGCCAGTTGTGTCCCACGTATTTACTCACCACTCACCAAGTATTCAACTGTCTACCTGGTGACAGGTACTCTTGTCAGTGACTCTAGATCTGATGCCTTCTATTCAAAAAGCCCATTCTTTCTTCTTCACGCCAGCAGCCCCAAAAGTGAGCCAGCTCCCTCTGTCTATACTGCTGAGACCCTCGTCTCTTGAACACAGCTTCACCCCAGAAGGCTTGCCTCTTTCTCCGTCCTGTGCATTTCAGAGAGGGATGTAGAGAAAGCTGCCCTCAGGACTTGCATTCTTGTACCAGGAGAGAAAAATGATGAAAACAAGACCATTTCAGAGAGCAAGAAGTGCTGTGAAACAGCAGGACCACAGCAACTCTGTTAAAACTGCAACCTTTTTGTAAATCAAACCTTATTTCAAAATAAAAAAAATTAAGAAGAAAAACAGGGTGACAGCAGAATGACTGGGGATGGTACTTCTGAAGAACAGGCCAGGAAAGCCCCCCTTTTTTGTTGGGGATGGAGAGCTTATAAGCTGAGAGCTGATGATGAGAAGCCTCCAGCTCCACATACAGCCACAAGGACAGACAGCAGTAGAGGGAGCGCAAGACTTTCCTTTTCCATAAAATGAGGCAGAGCATGGTGAGCCCGAGGGAAATCACATGATGTGTGAGGGGCGCATCGGCCAGTTTCAACGGCACCATTCTCAAAGCTTTGCCAAGACCTGGGTCTCTTGCTCAAGACCCCACAGGATTCACATGTTGGAATGCAGAGAAACAAAGTGAGTTCTGATCCAGCTATACAGCTCCTGCAGAGGCCGACTACAGAGTGCAATCAACTGACCTTATAAGAGAGCTGTCATGTTATTGGAATTGGATTAAGGCAGCTTTAAAATACTAGCGATTATGGGGTGAAAACTGGAGATCCATCTGAACTTTCCCTTCACCTGCTGAAAACCACACTATGCCGAGAGTTACCATGGGCATTGGTGTAGTCTTTGGAAAGTCAGCTAAAACTGTCAAAATGATCGTGAGCATTTTAAAATATCCTCCACATAAACAAACCAGTTTAATTATAAGGTACTCCTGGCAGTGCTGAGTTTCCAACACAAGTGAATTGTTCAATTGAATAACCACCAATCAATCCTATTGCCAAGGGTCTGTTAAATTGGGCAGAGAAAGAGTTTCTAAAACTAGACTCCTGTATCACTCCCAACCCAACCTCAGCAATGGGGAGGATGCGATGGTTTCCATGGGTATTCCAGCCACGCTACCAAAAGGCCTGGAAGGTTTTCACCCAGGCCTCAGATGCCTGGAGGAAAAGTCTTTGCACTTAATAGACTTCCCTTGAGAAGCTGTATGTGTGAGGAGGAAGGAGATGATGCATGAAATCCGGGTCTTCTAGTCAAAACGTTTGCAGGTGCTCCTGCAGGGAGGGGTGTAGGGGAGGCAGCAACTCCACACCTTGACTTTGGGGGAGTTCAGGAGGTGTTGGTGGGGCCTCCTGTTAGATAATCAGGGTGAGGCTACAGAAACCAAGTGTAAAGAACATCCTCCATCCTCCGGACTGTTTCTTCCAAGGCTCTTGGTGGCTGAGAAAGACACAGTTATTTAGTTTCCTGAAGGCAAAATATTCCAACCACTGAAACATTTCCTGTTTCACCTACATATTCCAGTATCTCAATCCAAAAGGAGCCCTTTTTGGCAAATATGTTTTCCTTGAAGAGGCTTTATTTCCAAATATTCGAAGGAGAATTTAGAAGCAGGCTGTTGCAGCCCTTGTAGATTGTGGTGCAACCTTTTTGAGAAACTGAGTAACTGCACTATTTGCTGAGTACAGTATTTATTATCTATGTACGTGGATAATGAAGCCACCTCTCAGCTTTTTAATTGGCTGTACAACATCCCCTCAGCAGTATCTGTAGTCAGAAGACCGTTTCTTATGAGCTTTTCTTATGTATTTATACACTGGTATTTCTTTTAGATGATGCAGATAAAAATTTTATTTCTACTGCACGGATAGACAGAATAAATTACACACAGCTGTGAGGTATCAGAATATATTTTATAGAGCGATCTTATTGATAAATTATAAACGCGGGACCTGAATGATGGATACATTCAAGCCTGAGAAACCTGGGGAAAATATATGACCTTATAAAATACACAGTTTGCATACATTTTATTTTTCATAATATATATTTGGGAATCAACGGAACTCACAGTTACTCAAATAAGAAATGTGGGTAGATTATACTGGGCAGGAAGCTTTTTTGCCACTGCGTAACCTGACACACTGCTTGCAGTTTTGATAAAATGGCCAGTTTGCTTCCGCCTCAGAGTGGAAAAACACATATTAGATTGTTCGTCTCTGACAGTTATCTGCTGTGATCATCAGCTGTGCTTTCCCATGGGAAGTGTGTGCCTGCTTTGCTTGTCTCCTTGTCTGAGTTTGTCATTTTCAGATCTGATTCAGGCTGGTCAAGATTGCAATGAAAGTTTTTAAGGTTATGGGAAAGCAGGCAAAGAAGAAACCTCTCAAAGTGACTCCAGATCCTCCCCTCATGTCACCCAGAGCCTGGCTGCCTGCGTGAGTCCTGTCCCATTCTTGCTCTAGCCAACCTTCCTTTGGTAGCTTATGAAGGGAAACAGGAAAGGCTAACCAAGTCCACACCACCCTGATGCCCACACCCGCAAGCTTCATTTCACAAGAGGTGGAGACTGATGCAGCAGCTCTAAGACATATACAGTGAAGAGGGGACATCTTGGAGCCACAAGACCCGACCCTGGTCCTGACTCCTCCTTGATTTATTTTCCTTTGTCAAAGCCTGACATCTGAGGCTCTACTGTCTATAAAATGAAAACTCCACCCTCTCCTCTAAGATTCTCATTAGGTTAAGGAAGCTCAAATAAGTCAACACAGTAAAGGGCTTTCGAAAAGCTCAATGCATGAAATCAGTCTTAGATATCAGAATCCAAGTTTCTAGACTTTGAGGCAGTGTCTGTTTAACCAAACCACACTATTGGTGTGAAAATCACAACTCCATATTGATCATTTGAAAATGCCAGTGGGTAAGTGGATGCCAGTGGGTATCCTCCTAAGCCACCCAGTGGGCCATTGAGAAAATAAACTCGGATGAGATCATTAGTCAAGAGAAACTTAAATATCACACCTGGAGTTCTGGCTTGAAAGAGAAATCATTATCAACATTACATGAACTTTAAAATGGAGAATCAATCTGAGATGCAAAAAGTAGAATTAAGATAAACGTTCTTTTGAAAAATCTAAGTGAAAGCAAAAAGTTAAGGTGGCCATTTGCAAAGAAGCCAGGGACAAGGCTTCGGAAACTGATTGAGCAATTTTTTTAGCCCCTAAATATCCGAGACCTAAAGAAAATCTTACAGAACTAAGCAGCTCCTTGTCTCAGGGAAATATGGTGGTGATGTTCCTATAAATGACAGCAAGATTTCCTTGGTTCAGATTCACATTTTCAATCTTAACCAAATAATGATGTAGTTCCTTCATTTTAGCTGCAGGCTCCCTACATGTAAATTAGTAATACAATTTTAAAATAACATAAGTGAAGGATCTGCAAAAGAACCAATGCAAAAGTTAAGCTGAAGAGAGTAGCTTTATAATGAAGAAACCTGACAAACCCTGCTTTAGCCAGATGGTCAAGGTCAACATCAACAGAGATAAGTCCTGTGGATGGTACCACCCTTGACGTGATGTGATGAGTCACACTTCCATCTGTGATCTTCCACTTCAAAACCCACAGCCCCCGTCTAATCATGAGATAAATTCCCAAAGAGGTGCACTCTAAAATATACCAACCAGTAATCCTCAAAACTGTCAACATCATCAAAAACAAGGACAGTCTGAGGTACCGTCACAGACAAGATGAACCTAAGGAGACACGACAACTAAATGTAATGTGGTATCCTGGATGGGACTGAGCAACAGAAAAAATGCACTCAGTAAGAACCAATGAATAAAGTAGAAACCTAATTTAAAATACTATGTAAATATTGGTTTACTAACTGTAACAAATATACAATACTAAGGTAAGGTGTTAAGAATAGGGGAAATGGGATGTGGAGTGTCTGGAAACCATCTGTTCTAGCTTTGCAATTTTTCTGTCACTCTAAAATCATTCTAAAAATGAAGTCTACTAAGAATAACTTTTAAAATTTAATCTGAATTTTGCAAGAATAATCATGTCATTCTGCAGCAGTTCGGTACATATCAAAAGGCTCAGGGATGACTGGTTATCACTGGGGGCTCCGAATACCAGAAAGTTGGCATGTTTGCCATTCACTGCTCTTCTGACATTGCTATTTGCTCAGACGGAAGATGCAGTACCTGCAGGCAAGCTAAAACCTTGTCACTGACAAGGTTTTCTGGAGTAGAAAAAGGCAGAGGCATGTGAAAATAATTGATTCTCAAGTAGCTTAAAGGGCCTTCTGAGTACTCCAGCATACTCTAGAAAACACAGAAACAGCAAGTTGAAATAAAAACTTGAAATTTTTTGCATCATTGGCTACAAGGGTCTGGGATGGCAGAAAAAGTGAAAGGGAGAAACTGCCACTTGGTTTGGGAAGGTGACACCAAGTGACACACACATAAGCACATTGATGAAACCATGTCAAGATAGAACATAGCTTCTCTCAGAGCCTAAGATTGTAGCTACCATGCTGGCACGCTGAATTATGAAGATGTAGGCAGGTGTAGGAGAAGCAGCATAGTATTTTGAGTCAGAAGACGCATCCTGCATCCACCACAGGCTCTCAATGATCCTGGGCAAGTTACTTGCATTCCTTGCTATTCAGATCCTTGGTGAGTGGAGCTGGGCTATGGAACACCATCCACCACAGAGGGCCGGCAAGAGGATCAAATGAGATCATGGATGCAAACATGTACATGGTATATTACTCAGGTTTTCCAGAACCAATAGAATATGTGTATATAAAACAGGGAGTTTATTAGGAAGAACTGGCTCACACAATTACAAGGCGAAGTCCCAGGATAGGCCATCTGCAAGCTGGGAAAGACAGAAGCTGGTAGTGGCTCTGTCAAAGTCCAAAAGCCTCAAAACCAGGGAAGCCAACAGTGCAGCCTTCAGTCTGCGGCCAAAGGTTGGGCAGCCACTGGTATAAGTCCCAGAGTCTGAAGTCTTCAGTCCCTGAAGTCTGATGTCCCAGGGCAGGAGGAATGGGAAGAAGAAAGAGAGCCAGAAGACCCAGCAAGCAAGCTTATCCCACCTTCCTCTGCCTGCTTTGAAGTCACTGGTGCAAGTCCCAGAGTCCAAAGGTCAAAGAACCTGGAGTCTGATGTCCAAGGGCAGGAGGAGTGAGAGGAAGCATTCAGCACAGAAAAAGAAGGAAATCAGAAGCCTCAGCAGGCCCAATCATCCCACCTTCCTCCACCTGCTTTGTTCCAGCTGTGCTGGCAGCAGATGGGATGCTGCCCATCCATCCCGGGAAATGGAGGGTCTTCCTCTCCCAGTCCACTGACTCAAATGCCAATCTCCTCTGGCAACACCCTCACAGACACACCCAGAAACAATACTTTATCAGCCATGTAGGCAACCCTCCATCCAGTCAAGCTGACACCTAATATTAACCATCACACATGGATATCATTTAGCTTAGGTTGTTATTTTTGTTTTTTCCTAATCAGTCATTGGAAAGAAATACACCAAAATGCTCTTGCTGACTTTCTTTGAGTGCTGGGGCTATGAATTCATTATGTTTTTCTTCTTTATGTTTGTATGTATTTCTGGCTTTTCTGTAATTGGCACCTATTACTTTTATGATGAAAAAATAAACTTAAAAAATCATTTGGACTCATGATGACAAAACAACAGTTCTTCTGGCACCACAGATACACAGCCTTGGGTGTGTTAGAGGACAGAGCCATTTGGAAATAAAAGCAATCAAGTGCTATGGAACAATTACAATTTGGAAAAGATGTTTTATGTGTCATTTTGAAATTCAAAGAAAACTAGTTATAGCTTCTCATAAATGTCTAAATAGATTCATACCCCAAGCACGAGCTGTCTCTACTACACATAAACATAACCGTCCATGCCTATGGTGCTTCCCACCTGTGGGGAGCAAAGTCGCTTACAACAGTAACTTACATTTTTATACCCGTTACTGGTCAGTGAGATACTAATTCCATTTTACACACTGCGAGACTAAACTATAGAGTTGTATAGGTTTTTCTCAAAGTTGCCTAATAATATAAATGGTGGAATTAATGGCAAAACCCAAGCCCTTTGCATGTCAAATACATACATTCACTTTGTAACGCTTTTGCGAAGGGTCAGAATTCTTCTATGCTTACCTTGCAAGAAATGATGTAAGGGGAAAATGAAACTAATTGTTAGAATGTACACCTAGGAATAATTTTTGGATCTTAACAGCAAAAGAACAAGAATGGAACCTTGTATATGTCATTAAGTCCTGTAAACTTATTAAATGGAATTAAAATCAAGCAACAGTGAAAAACAAGTCATTCTGCATCTACACTAAAGCCCCAGCTCCATGTAACGGCGTTCTCTCACATCCCTGCTGCTTCACTGGGTATCTGTGACCACCTTCTGCCAAAATACACACCAACTTGGGCAGCACTCTGTGATTCTGGATTTCTTCCCCTCCTCAGTCCAGGTCTTGCCTCCTCCACTTGAACATTCCCCAAGTCTCAGCTCTTGGCCATCTTCCCTTTCTACCCTTACTGTTCCCCAGAGAACTCATTAATTTTTAAGCTGATGTTGCCCAAATCAATATTTTCTTCCCATCTGGCCACTTCACCCAAGCACAGTCTATATTTTATCTACAGGACATGTTAATTTCAATGTCTTGTCACCATCACCACCTCAAATTCAACGTGTTTAAAAATCAAAGGTTTTTAATCTTCATCCCCCAGCGAAAAACCAACACATTTTCAATCATACATGTCTTGTCAATACCATCCACATTCATCACCCTTTCTTAAGCCACGTGTCTGGATGACTGACTTCTTTGGCAGAGTCCTCTTGTTATAAAACTCCAGTTGGTGTTTTGTGCTTTGCTTTTGTTCTTTTGTCTTCCTAAAGATGCTCCTAGTACTTAACTGAATACTTCTAGATAGCCTCATCATCTGCAGGTTCTCCCTCTTCCAATCTTAAAGGAGAGGGACCTTTAACAAGAGCAAACATCTATAACAGGTTTCTCATCAAGAGAACATGAATGTGAAAACCCCAAGGCAGTAGAGTGCTTCGTGGGTTCCAGGAACAGCCAGGCAGTCAGAATGGCTAAGATGGAATGAGAGATGGGATGCAGAGATGGAGGAGCAGAAGTCCAGGTGGTAGACAAGGCCCAGACTGTGGCAGGCCTTTCAAGGCAGGAAAATTAGATTTTATTTGAGTGAAGTGGGAAGCCATTCTAGGGCTTTTTACTTTCTTTTCTTTTCTTTTTCAGACAGAGTCTTGCTCTGTCACCCAGGCTGGAGTGCAGTGGTGCAATCTCAGCTCACTGCAACCTCTGCCTTCCAGGTTCAAGCGATTCTCCTGCTTCAGCCTCCCGAGTAGCTGGGACTACAGGTGCGTGCCACCACACCCAGTGAATTTTTGTATTTTTAGTAGAGATGGGGTTTCACCACGTTGGCCAGGATGGTCTCGATCTCTTGACCTCATGATCCACCCATCTCAGCCTCCAAAAGTGCTGAGATTACAGGTGTGAGCCACAGCGCCCAGCCCCATGCTAGGGCTTTTAAGCAGGCTAACTCTGACCCATAATGGACACATTCTCTGCCTAAGAATGGATTGTACAAAGCCTGAAGAATGGATAAATGAGAACTATTCATAAGGCAAACATGGACTGTTGAGCATAGATGACATAATCAAGAAATAGTTATTGATTATAACGAATGCTAATTAAGCAATTGCTATGCAAGGAAGCCCCATTCTAATCTTTATAAGCTTGTTTAAACCCGACAACAACCCTATGATATTTATCCCCATCTCATATAGAGGATGAAACCGAGGCACAGGAGTTAAGTAACTTGCCCATCACACAAATCATGAAGCCAGGGGGCTGACCTATACAGCCAAATTACAGAATGCTGTGCTCATAATACTACTGTGTGATAAATAAACAATCGTGCTGATTAGGAAAACTTGGAGTATAATTCACATTTCTCCTAAGTTCTGGAACCTCATGTCCTGATAGCACCATCTTCCTCTCTCTACTGCCACCATACTGACCACCGTCCTGACCCCTTAATAGTGCCCAGCTATGTCCTACCTCGTGGCCTTTTTTTTTTTTTTTTTTTGAGATGGAGTCTCACTCTGTTGCCGAGGCTGGAGTGCAGTGGTGCGATCTCAGCTCACTGCAACCTCCACCTCCTGGGTTCAAGAAATTCTCTGGCTCAGCCTCCTGAGTAGCTGGGTTTATAGGTGCCCCACCACGCCTGGGTAATTTTTTGTATTTTTAGTAGAGATGGTGTTTCACCATCTTGGCCAGGCTGGTCTTGAACTCCTGACCTCGTGGTCCACCTGCCTTGGCCTCCCAGAGTGCTGGGATTACAGGTGTGAGCCATCGTGCCTGGCCATGGCCTTTGCATTTGCTGTGCCCTCTGCATAGAATGCTCTACTCTCAAACCTTCGCATGCCCCCAAACCTTTTTATTCAAGTCTCTGCTCAAATGTTACCCCTCAGAGAGTCTTCCCTATTTAAATACTTTTCCTCCCAACCCAAGTTGCTTCCCGGCCCATCATCCTTTATCCCACCTACAGCAACTATCAGTATCAAATCTTGTTTTATTTATTTACCTCTTTGCCTGTCTCTACCACCCCTCAATCAAAAATAGGAATAACAAGAGGTAGGGGCCTCATCTATCAAATTTACTGCTGTAGCTTCATGTGCAGACAAGTATTTGTGCAATGAATTATTATCAAATTAAAAATTTCCATGGCCTCATTGTGATCATGATGAGACAGGGATGGGGTCCAGGGCTTCGTTCTCATGGACACTCTGATTGGTGATTGACGTTTAGCTCACCCAGCAATGTCTGGTCCCTCACAGGTGGATGCACACAACCAAATCCACATGAGCCTTACTTATAAGCCAGAATTCCAATTTGCTTATTTTTAATGAGAAAGAACTGCCAAGTCAACCAGAGTCCTCATCTATAACATTTTGTTCATTATCTACCCAGCAGGAAAGCTTCCTTGAGAAGCCAAATTAAGAGGAGAACAGAGAACTAAGGGACCATAATAGCAATTGTCATCATGGTAGCCTGATATTTCCCTCTCTGTTTAAGGATCCATGCCTGCTACATTAGCCGAGGGGAAGCTAAGCCCCAGCACGTACGTGGCTACACACCAGAAGGCAGTGGGCACAGGGTGATGATTTGAATTTGAAATGTATTTTCTATAGACTTGGTTAGTTTTTGAAGGCTAGCTCTTAAATGCCTTTTAACTCATATAGTTGACTTTCATATCACCATTTAGAACATTTCATTTTCTTTATGAGAAAAATGCACTTTGACTTCTAATGTGGGTAATAGTTTCTACATCTGAAACCTCATGTGTTTTCATGGGAAAATAGAATCTGAATTCCAAAAGACAACAAGAAGCGGCACATCCTATGCCCCATGCCCGACAGCAGAAATGTTCATTTCCCTTTTTCCCCACCTGCCAGACACCCAATTGCAGGGACGCCTGTGGCTTGGGCAGGATGCAGGTGGGGAACAGGGTGAGATGGGGAATAAGGTGGGACTTCAAGCGCTATGATGATCAGAATCACAAAGTTAGGGGACACCTGCCTGAGTTCCAGTCACCAAGGGGAATGTGTGTCTATCTAGAGGTAGGTGCTGACATGATTTTTACAAGCTTTGATTTTCTAGCCATTTACTATACCATTGAATTTGGAGGACCCAAATGGTCAATCCTAATTTAAATAGTCAAACAGGACAAACAAAACTATTACACTTAGAATTAGCATCCTGAAGAACTTTTAATTCTATTCAACTTGACAGATATTTATTAGACATATAGATTGACCCAGGAACATTTTAAATAATTCTAATTAGAATTTTTTTTGTTCTCAGCGTTTGAAACTAAACACTGGGCTTCACTGTTTAAATCCTTGCTTCGTCTTACACAAAGAAGCCAAAAGAGTAAAGAAAACTGTTCATTTTAGGAACTTCTAAATAATTTCCTCTCAACAATACCCATCTTGACGCTGATCTATTCCCACAGACAAGAGAACTGGCCCAATCCAGTATTGGCTGGCAGGTCTTTTATCAGAGCAAGAACATTTGTAGGCTGAGAACATTGCCTTGGTTTAAAATCCACGCTAATGATGCATTAATTGTTCTAAATGGATTTTCATTTCTCTGCAAGATGAGCACTTAATATGTCATCCAAGTGTGCAGTTTTTCTCCTTTCAGCGTCTGATCACACAGTGTAGCACCATAAATCAACAAGGTGAATCCGCTGATGAGGGCTGGAGGGAGGGTGGAGGGGTGGGGCGTGGGCAGGGCTCCTTCCTCCTCTCTGCTGGACCTGAAATGTGACTGGTTTCCCTTCATTCAGCAACGACCAGGCACTGGCAAGTTGACAACTCAATAGCCAATCATTTTTTTCTTTTTTTTTTATTATTATACTTTAAGTTCTAGGGTTTGTTACATATGTATACATGTGTCATGTTGGTGTGCTGCACCCATTAACTCATCATTTACATTGGGCATATCTCCCAATGCTATCCTCCCCACCTCCCCCCATCCCACGACAGGCCCCGGTGTGTGATGTTCCCCTTCCTGTGTCCAAGTGTTCTCATTGTTCAATTTCCACCTATGAGTGAGAACATGTGGTGTTTGGTTTTTTTGTCCTTGCGATAGTTTGCTGAGAATGATGGTTTCCAGCTTCATACATGTCCCTACAAAGGACATGAACTCATCCTTTTTTATGGCGGCATAGTATTCCATGGTGTATATGTGCCACATTTTCTTAAGCCAGTCTATCATTGATGGACATTTGGGTTGGTTCCATGTCTTTGCTATTGTGAATAGTGCTGCAATAAACATATGTATGCATGTGTCTTTATAGCAGCATGATTTATAATCTTTTGGGTATATACCCAGTAATGGGATGACTAGGTCAAATGGTATTTCTAGTTCTAGATCTTTGAGGAATCGCCACAGTCTTCCACAATGGTTGAACTAGTTTACAGTCCCACCAACAGTGTAAAAGTGTTCCTATTTCTCCACATCCTCTCCAGCACCTGTTGTTTCCTGACTTTTTAATGATGGTCATTCTAACTGGTGTGAGATGGTATCTCATTGTGGTTTTGATTTGCATTTCTCTGATGGCCAGTGATGATGAGCATTCTTTCATGTGTCTGTTGGCTGCATACATGTCTTCTTTTGAGAAGTGTCTGTTCATATCCTTCGCCCACTTTTTGATGCTTTTTCTTGTAAATTTGTTTGAGTTCTTTGTAGATTCTGGATATTAGCCCTTTGTCAGATGAGTAGATTGCAAAAATTTTCTCCCATTGTGTAGGTTGCCAGTTCACTCTGATGGTAGTTTCTTTTGCTGTGCAGAAGCTCTTTAATTAGATCTCATTTGTCAATTTTGGCTTTTGTTGCCATTGCTTTTGGCGTTTTAGACATGAAGTCCTTGCCCATGCCTATGTCCTGAATGGTATTGCCTAGGTTTTCTTCTAGGGTTTTTATGGTTTTAGGTCTGACATTTAAGTCTTTAATCCTTCTTGAATTAATTTTTGTATAAGGTGTAAGGAAGGGATCCAGTTTCAGCTTTCTATATATGGCTAGCCAGTTTTCCCAGCACCATTTATTAAATAGGGACTCCTTTCCCCATTTCTTGTTTTTGTCAGGTTTGTCAAAGATTGGATGGTTGTAGATGTGTGGTATTATTTCTGAGGGCTCTGTTCTGTTCCATTGGTGTATATCTCTGTTTTGGTACCAGTACCATGCTGTTCTGGTTACTATAGCCTTGTAGTATAGTTTGAAGTCAGGTAGCGTGATGCCTCCAGCTTTGTTCTTTTGGCTTAGGATTGACTTGGCAATGCGGGCTCTTTTTTGGTTCCATATGAACTTTAAAGTAGTTTTTTCCAATTCCGTGAAGAAAGTCTTTGGTAGCTTGATGGGGATGGCATTGAATCTATAAATTACCTTGGGCAATATGGCCATTTTCATGATATTGATTCTTCCTATCCATGAGCATGGAATGTTCTTCCATTTGTTTGTGTCCTCCTTTATTTCATTGAGCAGTGGTCTGTAGTTCTCCTTGAAGAGGTTCTTCACATCCCTTGTGAGTTGGATTCCTGGGTGTTTTATTCTCTTTGAAGCAATTGCAAATGGGAGTTCACTCATGATTTGGCTCTCCGTTTGTCTGTTATTGGTGTATAAGAATGCCTGTCATTTTTGCACATTGATTTTGTATCCTGAGACTTTGCTGAAGTTGCTTATGAGCTTAAGGAGATTTGGGGCTGAGACGATGGGCTTTTCTAAATATACAATCATGTCATCTGCAAACAGGGACAATTTGACTTCCTCTTTTCCTAATTGAATACCCTTTATTTGTTTCTCCTGCCTGATTGCCCTGGCCAAAACTTCCAACACTATGTTGAATAGGACTGGTGAGAGAGGGCATCCCTGTCTTGTGCCAGTTTTCAGAGGGAATGCTTCCAGTTTTTGTCCATTCAGTATGATATTGGCTATGGGTTTGTCATACATAGCTCTTATTATTTTGAGATACATCCCATCGATACCTAATTTATTGAGAGATTTTACCATGAAGGGCTGTTGAATTTTGTCAAAGGCCTTTTCTGCATCTATTGAGATAATCATGTGGTTTTTGTCTTTGGTTTGGTTTATATGCTGGATTACGTTTATTTGCGTATGTTGAAGCAGCCTTGCATCCCAGGGATGAAGCCCACTTGATCATGGTGGATAAAGTTTTTGATGTGCTGCTGGATTCGGTTTGCCAGTATTTTATTGAGGATTTTTGCATCGATGTTCATCAAGCATATTGGTCTAAAATTCTTTTTTTGTTGTGTCTCTGCCAGGCTTTGGTATCAGGATGATGCTGGCCTCATAAAATGAGTTAGGGAGGATTCCCTCTTTTTCTGTTGATTGGAATAGTTTCAGAAGGAATGGTACCAGCTCCTCCTTGTACCTCTGGTAGAATTCGGCTGTGAATCCGTCTGGTCCTGGACTTTTTTTGGCTGGTAGACTATTAATTATTGTCTCAATTTCAGAGCCTGTTATTGGTCTATTCAGGGATTCAACTGCTTCCTGGTTTAGTCTTGGGAGGGTGTATGTGTCGAGGAATTTATCCATTTCTTCTAGATTTTCTAGTTTATTTGCATAGAGGTGTTTATAGTATTGCCTGATGGTAGTTTGTATCTCTGTGGGATTGGTGGTGATATCCCCTTTATCATTTTTTATTGCATCTATTTGATTCTTCTCTTTTTTCTTCTTTATTAGTCTTGCTAGCGATCTATCAATTTTGTTGATCTTTTCAAAAAACCAGCTCCTAGATTCATTGATTTTTTGAAGGTTTTTTTGTGTGTCTCTATCTCCTTCAGTTCTGCTCTGATCTTAGTTATTTCTTGCTTCCTGCTAGCTTTTTAATGTGTTTGCTCTTGCTTCTCTAGTTCTTTTAATTGTGATGTTAGGGTGTCAATTTTAGATATTTCCTGCTTTCTCTTGTGGGCATTTGGTGCTAAAAATTTCCCTTTACACACTGCTTTGAATGTGTCCCAGAGATTCTGGTATGTTGTGTTTTTGTTCTCATTGCTTTCAAAGAACATCTTTATTTCTGCCTTCATTTCATTACGTACCCAGTAGTCATTCAGGAGCAGGTTGTTGGGTTTCCATGTAGTTGAGCGGTTTTGAGTGAGTTTCTTAAACCTGAGTTCTAGTTTGATTGCACTGTGGTCTGAGAGACAGTTTGTTACAATTTCTGTTCTTTTACATTTGCTGAGGAGAGCTTTACTTCCAACTATGTGGTCAATTTTGGAATAAGTGTGATGTGGTGCTGAGAAGAATGTATATTCTGTTGATTTGGGGTGGAGCGTTCTGTAGATGTCTATTAGGTCTGCTTGGTGCAGAGCTGAGTTCAATGCCTGGATATCCTTTTTAACTTCTGTCTTGTTGATCTGTCTAATGTTGACAGTGGGGTGTTAAAGTCTCCCATTATTATTGTGTGGGAGTCTAAGTCTCTTTGTAGGTCTCTAAGGACTTGCTTTATGAATCTGGGTGCTCCTGTATTGGGTGCATATATATTTAGGATAGTTAGCTCTTCTTGTTGAATTGATCCCTTTACCATTATGTAATGGCCTTGTCTCTTTTGATCTTTGCTGGTTTAAAGTCTGTTTTATCAGAGACTAGGATTGCAACCCCTGCCTTTTTTTTGTTTTCCATTTGCTTGGTAGATCTTCCTCCATCCCTTTATTTTGAGCCTATGTGTGTCTCTGCACGTGAGATGGGTCTCCTGAATACAGCATGCTGATGGGTCTTGACTCTTTATCCAATTTGCCAGTCTGTGTCTTTTAATTGGAGCATTTAGCCCATTTATATTTAAGGTTAATATTGTTATGTGTGAATTTGATCCTGTCATTATGATATTAGCTGGTTATTTTGCTCCTTAGTTGATGCAGTTTCTTCCTAGCATCGATGGGCTTTACAATTTGGCATGTTTTTGTAGTGGCTGGTACTGGTTCTTCCTTTCCATGTTTGGTGCTTCCTTCAGGAACTCTTGCAGGGCAGGACTGGTGGTGACAAAGTCTCTCAGCATTTGCTTGTCTGTGAAGGATTTTATTTCTCCTTCACTTATGAAGCTTAGTTTGGCCGGATATGAAATTCTGGGTTGAAAATTCTTTTCTTTAAGAATGTTGAATATCGGCCCCCACTCTCTTCTAGCTTGTAGAGTTTCTGCCGAGAGATTCGCTGTTACTCTGATGGGCTTCCCTTTGTGGGTAACCTGACCTTTCTCTCTGGCTGCCCTTAACATTTTTTCCTTCATTTCAACTTTGGTGAATCTGACAATTATGTGTCTTGGAGTTGCTCTTCTTGAGGAATATCTTTGTGGCGTTCTCTGTATTTCCTGAATTTGAATATTGTCCTGGCTTGTCAATAGTCAATCATTATAAAGAGAAAGCCCTACAAATAATGTTTGGCCACTTATAAAGAAAACAAATTTCTTTGTTGTTTTAATGTGCATTTATTTATCCCTGAAATTGAGGCTTTTCATATTTTCATCAGTTATTTTTATTTCTTAATTTGGGGATTATTTGCTCATATTTATTGCCAATTTTTAATTAGTCTATTTTTCTCTTATTTGAAACCTTATGTGTTAAGAATATTAAACAGGTTTATTTCTAAAACAAACTTCTGAGTCACCCTGAATCCTGCCCTGAGAGTGGAGGCTGGGAGTCACACATCCAGTGACAAATTCCCTGCTGCTGCTCAGAAATGGGGTACAGATGGTACAGGCTGAAAGTCAACAGCATTTCAGGTTTCCATGGGGGTCTACAACAACAACTTCCAGTGAGCTCTGCCCTTCACCAAAGGTGGGACCTTTGGAGTACAGGGTGCTTAACCCCAGGGCAATTGAGAAAGGAGAGGATTTGCGGAAAGCCTTTGTCTTAGCACCTGTACACTTAGTGCTCAATTAGAAGTTAGGAACAGAGAGAAGAGAGAAAAAGAAACCTTTTCTGAATGTCAGTAGGCTGGAGGCTCCTCCCTGTGTGTTTTCTTAAATTAGACTGGATCCTGCCTATGGGGAGCACAGAGTCTGGTAAAGAAGAATGAAAGGGATAGCGCCTTTAAGATCAATCTGAGTTGGGCTAGAAACCTGATTCAGTTGAGGTGGTCCAGGATGTCTTCACAACAGGGATGCCAATGATATCGGGCTTTGAATGGGTAGGATCTGGGCATTCACATGGGAGGATAGGGGAGGGAAAGGAAGCTACTTATATGGAAAGAGAATGGGACCAAGCATGCCCTTCCAAGTTATCCCCTCACTTCTGTGTTCTGCCTATACAACGTGGGAACAAATGCAAGAGGGGGAGATGAGAGAGAACAGATGCATATGGGAAGAAAAAAGTATTCAACCGAGCCCAATCAGAAGTGCAGTAGATGTGATCTACGTCCACTTTGTTCTAACAGAACACTCTTTTTATTCTGCAGGATGACTAGACTGAGATTTCCTCTGTCTCTGTGCCACGTGGACTTGCAAACTCACAGAGCCTTCATCACTGAGGAATGTTCTTTGACAGTCACTGTTTATGAGAGTGAACCATAAATTGAGATCCAAGTAGAATGATCAAATTTAGCAAATCAAAATATAGAACTTCTAGTTGAATCTAATTTCAGATAGACAATGAATAATTCTTTAGGATAAATATGTCCCATGCAATACTGAGGATATAATTATGCTAAGAAAAAATTCGTTGTCTATCTGAAATTCAGATTCAACTGGGAGTCCTGTTTTATCTGGCAATCCTAGGTCCAGGCTTCCTTGAATGGTTTACAGGCCCACAAAGCCAATACGTTTCAACAAATTCTTACGAAAAATGCTCTAGTTTCAAAATTTGGAGTTAACATGAGAGTGCTTTACATTTAATTATTCTAGATAAATTCAGAGTGTACAGCACTATTTTCTATGGCATAGAATTTTGAGACCAAATAACCTAGTGACATATTTGAGGGGGAAAAGGATCCTATGCTCACTGGAGAACACACCTCATAGCAATTGGATCCTCTTTATCTCCCAGCTTCTCGAGCCCAACTGCTGGAAGACAAAGTCTATACACAATAAAGTGTTTCATTCAGGGGCCCACATGACTCCATCTGTCACCAAAGCACATGTTTGGCACCGACTGAAAGCCAAAAGCAGTCTAACAAATATTTCAAAACTGAATTTATATCTTTCTAACACATGGTTTATATAGGGAGGTAATACCTAGAGAGCTTTGCAGTTCTCAAATAATATCCTGGCTCAACTACAAATGATGTCTGTAGCAGACCACAATACCAAAATTATTTGCTTTTAAAACATGTTCAAGAAAGCTAAGTTTATGAGGGGGCTGGTGCCGGAGATGCCTGTTTTAGTATGCAGTTGTTATAAAATAAGAGACAGGAATCCAAATATATCCACCATAAACCAAACATTTGCATAATTCTTTATACAAAGAGGAAACTTCCTTCTAAAGGTCCAGTTGAGAATGAAATTATCAAGGGAAGTAACTCCTATTTTGATGAACTTTCAACGTCCCTTACAGCCTCAACAATCTGCGTATCTCTTCCATCTAGGCAAACTGTTTCGACACCAGATCTATCAGATCTATAACAATGCAAATACTATCACATTTATCTCTCGTAAGCAGAAAAAGATCACGTAATGGAATTCTCCGTGGGCAGAAACACACAGGTATGCTGGCTTGCTCTTCAGGCATGGGTTTTCTCCATAAGACAGGTTTCTAGATGGAAAATGAATATGATTGAAATCTAGATATTAGTCTTTAGAGCCAAGAAGCCACATAGTAGCCTTTGTTTCATCTTTCCTCCAACTCTGTGATTGCACGTGGACACTGCTTCCATCTAAGAGAGAGCTGAGGGTACTTGTCACTGGCCGGCCAATGATATTCTTATAAATATTTCAATGCTCTCCCTGTCCCCAGGAAGAAACTAGAAAAAATTGAAACAACTAAAACAAAGCAGCGTCCACACACTGGCACACATTGTAATTCCTAACTTTTCCAGTGTGTCCTAAAGATTACTTTTCATGTCAAGGGCTGGGTGGGGAGCAAAGAAATTGTCAAATTGATTCTCTGTGGAATCAAGCAATTTGTATTTTTCAACTTGACAGTATCAGCATAAATCAGAGCCACATGGAGAGAAACTCTCCTCTTGAAAATACACACCCACACAGAGTCGGCCAAGCCTGAGTGAAGCAAGTTCTCTACAAGGCTGACTTTTAGAAAGGGAGGAAGAGGGGAGAGGAATTCAGCCCCTGGGACAGAGACAGCTGCCTGGGCATGGCCACCACAGCTAGACTCACCTGGCCCTGTCAACGCCATCATTCTAGGAAGTTCCTGCTCCAGAGCCTGACTCTGTCCGTCTCTTGGAGCATTTTCTGCAGTGACCTGCATGTGTGAGCAGTTGTGTCTGTTGTCAATGGCAGTCTTGTGTTGGTTGTCTCCCAGTTGCCAGGCACTTGACAGTTTACAAAGTGCTTCCCACATGTGTTACCTCACATCGGTGCACAAGAATGCCACAATAGGTTTGATTCATCCCATTCTACTAAGCAGGGGATAGGGTGGGTGGGAAGTGAGCCTTGGAGGCTGGGCACCTGGCCAGAATTCATGCCTCTGGCAGTGGGCAGAGCTCAGGCTCACGTCCAGGGCTCTGCCTTGCCATGGGCACCTCAGATCCAGAGTATCCTGTGACCTGAACTGCCGCCGACCCCCAGAGCCCTGCCCCTTCCCCTGTCCAGGCTCTCCTGCACGGCACCTTTGCTCACACTGGTCTTCCATCAGTCTGGGCCATGTTCCCCCACCATCACATAGTGAAATGAAGCAGAGTGTGGAAAGCAGGCCATGGCCAGGATTTCAAGCAAAGCTAGGCTGTGGCAGAGGTGCCCATGGGCAGTGCCCTCAGCCCAGAGGCCCAGACCCCACCTGTTCAGCCCAAAGCTGGCACCAGACAACCTGTGCCCCGCTCCCCCCGACCCCGCCCTTCCCTGCTGTCCTGACTTCCCCCTTCAGTCTCGGCTTTCCTGCAGCTGTCCAGACCTCACCAGAGGTGGCCCGGTTGTGACTGGCTTCTGGCAGCTCTGTCCTCTGCCAGCCCCATCCAAATCAAGAGGGTTCCCACTGGATAGGCCGGTTCTTGGCCTCGCTGGTGATCACCACCCTGCATGCTTGAGCTATAATGGATCCCTGTCTGAAGCCTCCTGCAAGAAACGGTCCCTCCTGCTCTGGCCCTCTGGTGTTGGATTTCCCTGCCTGACACAGAGCCCATGCATGGCATGTGCTTACTACCTGGCCACACTGGAGGGGAGCTGACTCCTTGTGAGAGAGACTGCAGCTTCCCCTCCTCGGATCCCCCAGCACCGCACCTTGGACCTCCCACATGCTAAATCAGCATGCTGAATAGATGTGATAGAGAGCGGGGAGGTCCGGAAGCCCTCCAGTGACCTGCATGAAAATGCCCCCAAATGCCCCTGATGGGTTTGGATCCAGGATCCAGGAACAAATCTCAAACCTCCTCATCAACAAGACGAGGCCTTCAACTGTGCATTGCTCTCCCTGCACCCCCACCCCCAGCGAGAAGTGCTGAGCCCCCAAAGACTCTAGTCGGCTTCAGGGGTTATTTATAATCCCCCGACTCCAGCACTCAGCTCTCACCCGGCCTTTGGACACACACAGGAGGAGTGGACTGAGAAAGTATTCTTGGGTCACTATAGGACTCTGGCCTCGTCCCCTCTGATTTAGACAAAGACTCACTGAGTTGTTCAGGGCCTTCACTGAAGACCTCTGGCCTCGAGCCTCAGAACCCAGCACTCAACAGCACCCCTCAAAGGGCCAGACACACCAAACTGGCTTGATGGAGGTGTCCTCGGCGGTGCTGACAGTCAACATAAGGTCAAGGGGGGAACAAATTATTCCCTTTTCAGTTTCCTGTCAAGCCCTCTAATTAGGAAAAAGTCCATTTGGTATACCATGCCTAAAACCTCCCAGCCACTGGCTCTCTGCCCTTTTTCACAAAGAAAACAGGTCTTGGGCTCAGGGACACCAACAGACACTATTGTCTGGCTGCATTTTAATAACATTGTTTTGTTTTCCTTCAATTTATCTTTATAGTATTTAGTCAAGGGATACTGGCCTATTTATAATATTGAAGTACAACTTCCTTCTTAAACAAATTTAAGCAAAATGTGTATACTGACTTAAAGTTTAAGATAAATTAAGAAAAATTAAGATAAACTAAGAAAAGCAAACCTGTGTATGGCACAAGTGATATACATTTATTAAAATGTCATGAAAGTAAGTTCTCAAATGACACCAGGTTAGGAAACTTGGTACTATATGAACTGCTTGGACCACAGCTGGTCAGCATTGCTATGCATGTAATTACTTAATGGCCGTCTTGTGTTGGATGTCTTTCAGTTGCCAGGCACTTGACAGTTCACAAAGTGCTTCCTGCATCTGTCACCTCATGCCAGTGCACAAAGATGTCACAGTAGGTTTTATTCACCCCATTCTGCTGAGCAGGGGAAAGGGGTGGGTGGGAAGTGAGCCTTGGAGGCTGGGGACCTTGCCATAAACAACAGGAATAAACCATAGGGTGTCACCACCATGGCAGTGATGTGATCCAGATTCAAGGTGGGATATAAGATTGTACCTTCAAAACAAGCTCCCAGGGAATGGTTTCAATGCAGACCATTTGGTAGACCAGCAGTCTCAGAGACCCTAGCCTTTGAACCAACCATCCCTGACCACCAGCTAAAGTCAAAGCATAAAGGCTGCTCTTGCTGTGGGTGCATCCTCACTGTGATCAAAGCAGGCTTCTCTCCACTGCTCCAGAACATCCTTCCTCCCATTCATGGAACACCAGAGCATCTCCTGCATACCAAATGCAGCCCACAGATTCAAAGGGAATTGCCACTCACTCCCTATACTTAAATGGCTGTAACACCCTATGAGTGGAGAATTGAACTCTGATATCAATGAGCTCACAATTTCATGAGATCATTAAGTAACCAGGAGCTTTTATGTAGCACCAGCTATGTGCTAGGCCAAGTCCTTGAGGTTAGAATCAAAGGTCACATGCCTAGATCTGAAAGATGTTACGGTGTAAGTGGGGAAAGCAACAGTGTCATACCAAGATGGTGGAGCTCCCAGGGAGAATGTCTTCCAGAATCTGGAGAAAGGAACCAGGGCTGAAGTGAGAGGACAGTGGTGAAGGTGGTTTCCCAACGGACACGGGCTACTAGGCACAAAGGGAGGGTCTGCAGTAACAGCATTCAAGGTTCAGAAAGCAACAAGCACAGATAGGCACTCAATGATAAACAAGGCAAATGCTGTGTTTACATTAGTTTATCCTTTTTTCCATTTAGTTTTCTGAGTATCTCAACCTGTTTATTAAAGAGCTGAGTTATATGAAGGTCTCTGATAGCAAAATAAATAAGAGATTTATGACTCTTCTAATACTAACCACTATCTGTGAATAGACAAAGCTAATGGAATCCAGGTCTAGCCTGGTCCTGCTCATATATCTTTCAAAAGATTTCATAATGAACTCTCCAGAGTCCTTAAAAAGAAGGGAAAGCTCCCTGCTGTAATCAATTGACTGCTCTGGCACAAACAGTCAACTGTAGGCTTCCAGCTGCCCTTATTTTGAAAAGCATATTTTCCAGGGATAATACCCTTTTACAAGTCTACAAGACCATGTCTTAATCCTGGCCAGGGGAATCAGGTTGACAGAAAATTCCATATCCCTAAAGGAAGTTAACCAATTCAAACTTGAGATGCCGTATTTGAAATGTTTTTTATAATGTTAACAAGCTTTTTTTTTCCCTAAAGAAAAAGATATTTGCATTTTTTTACTCAGACTTATTTTTTCATTGATACTGCATCCTCCCTTCATCAAATCCTGCTCCTTTACTGGTTTGGTGTCTATCTTTGGACAAGTCATTTGGCCTTCCAGATTTGCCTTCCTCATCTGAAAAATGATGGTAAATTTATGGGTTGTCACCTGGTTTCTTGGGGTTCCAAGAATATAGTACTGCAGTTCCAGGAGTCATTTTTATTGGAGTAAAAGCCCTAGAATATACTTTGCAATAATGTTAGTTTAATGCAATTGGCTCCAGCCCTCTACCAAGCCTCAGCTTTCAAGTAACTCATAGTCCTGAGTTCTGGAAGTAGGGGGTTGAGAGGATTCAGAAGTTACTGCACATGGTATCTGGCATGCAGCAGGCGCTCAATGAACATCTGCAGGAGATGTAGAAAGGTTGGCAACCACAGGACTGGGTGAGTTTCTAGGATCTGCTGCATCTCAAAAATTACGTAATTGCTTGTTTCATCGTCCTTACTGACAATTGTACATGCAAATTACATTTAAATTATAACTAAAATTTTCATCATTAGCTTTTTTTAAAAAAAAAATTAGAGCTTTAATGGAAAAAAGATAATGTTTAATGCCAAGAACAAACTGGTTGGTGATTCAAAAAGAAAGCTCTACCACATAGACTTTAAGGGGAAAGAAATTTTGATAAAAATCTAATTCATCTAGTGAATAATGCAGAATTGACTACAGCAAGGTTCTGAATAACCACTGCTAAAGTTTTTTTTTTTTTTTTGAAAAATGAACACTCAGAAGATAGATTTAACCAATGAAATTCTAAATCTGTACTCATTTTATGTTGGAGGGGAAGCGAAATAGGGAGATGGGAGCTTTTCACATATTTATATTAAAACTTGCATTGATCTTGGAATTCATAGTAGTTCACAGAAAACCTGACCCACAAGAGTTCTTATGTCAATTGTCAAATAGCAATTCCCCACAGAAAAAAAAATGTTAAAAGGTAAAAAATTTTTATAATTGTGTTCAGTGAATTTATACATCAAAATATATGGAATGAAACCAAAACTCGACTAACAAAAAATGTATAGTTTTAACTGCTTTTATTATCAAGAAATATGAACATAGATGAACTAAACATTCTGCCAAAAAAATCAAAACAATAAAAATTAAGACAAAGGAGTTAAGAAATAAAACCAGAAATGACTAAATTAAAAGCTATGAATGAAAGGAAGAGTGTTGATTAATAAATCCAAGACTGAATTCTTCTGACAGGCCAAAAACATATCTAAATCTCTGACAAGTCTAAACAAGGGAAAAGATAAATTATAAATAAAGAGAAGTGGGCAAAAATAGTGGAACAAGTGGCCCCAGGCTTTGCTATCACCCACAGAAATTTCAACTAGCAATTGTCTACAGACAAGAACATGTGGGTCAAAACCCCAAAACTTGGGAATAAGCCTGAGAGACCTGCCTAGACTACAGAAATGAAGGAAGTCTGCACTGGAAGGGTAGGAGAAATGGTCTCACTTTGACCACACTGCTTCTCCCCTCATCCTTTCATTCAGCATGGTGCCACACAGAAAGGATGCTTCAGGGCACATGGTTTCTGCAGTGGGCAGGGAGAACCAGAAGCAGATATCTAGCTTCTCTAGCATTCTGAGATGCTTCCCAGGAAGCCCATCCCAGTCTCACTTCATGAGGAATGCTCAGGGTAGTGGTATGGCAAGACCAGCTGGAGTCAGTTAGAAACAAAGCAAGGAGGCAGGGTCCACAGCAGATACTGGTGATATCTCTGTGTATCTGCCAATGGCAGCCCCCAGTGAGAGGTACCAGCAAACAGCATAGCACACCTGCAAAGCCAAGATGGTCACTCCCAAGTGGTGAAAAGTTCTGCCTGGCTTGAATCCCAACAGCCATCTTCCAGGCCTAGCCTTAGGCTCTACTTGAAGGCTCCACCTGGGGAGAGAGCTCCCCATGACTACACATTCTGGTAAAGAGCAAGAGCTAGTTCTGCAACACCCAAAACTTCAAACAGCACTCAGCTTAACCTCAAAGCCTACCCTAAGGCCCTGGTTAGGTAAAGAAGCAAACCTCAAACATACATTTCTACTGAAGCACCAGCTAATCCCATCCTTCCTGAGCAATTACTCTGCCTAACCCCACTGAACCTCCTGCAACTCTGTACAACTGAAGAATTCAAATAACAGTACCACCTGGCCAAGGAATACACCCTGTAGCCCAGCCCAATCAGAGGAAATTGCAATGACCAGCCAGTAGTTCTGCCTAATTACAGAGTTCAGCTAGTGCTCTCACCTGACACCTGAGCCCAGCTAGCTTAGCTCTATCTGAACTCAAAGCAAAGGCAGCATCCCAGCCATCTAGAGAACGGAAAGCAAGCTCTGCCTGCCTGGGGTCATTACCAATTGGCCCATCCAGAATCACAGGATAGACTAAATAGTAAAGGTGTATTTCTGCCAAAGAACACCTGTAACATCCAGAAGAGGCGACTGTCTCCCCAAATGCACAAAAACCAGTGCAGGAACATAGCATTACAAAGATTCAGAAATCATGACAACACAAAAAGAAACTAGCAAAACTGCAAAAATGAACCCTACAGAAATGGGTATCTATAAAGTGATAAAGAATTCAGAATAATACTCTTAAAGAAATTCTGTAAACTATACGATATTACAGATTAAAAATTAAATAAAATTTGGAAAACAATACATGAATAAAAGTTTGAGGAAGAAACAATCAAAAAACAGAAACACTAGAGATAAAGAATACAATGGGTAAACTTTAAAAATGCAATAGAAAGCTTCAACAGTAGGCTTGAGCAAGATGCAAAAGAATTGGTGAATTTGAAGCAGATAATTTAAAATTATCCAATCAGAGGAGCAAACAGAAAAAAAAAATGAAGGAAGCCAATGGGAGTTATGGAATACCATCAAATGACCTAACTTTTGCAGGATAGAAATTTCAGAAGAAGAAAGAGAAAAGGGGCCATATAATATATTTAAAGAAATAACAGCTGAAAACTTCCCTAACCTGGGGAAAGATGGCAACATCCAGGTCTTGAAATCATAGAAGTTTCCAATCAAATTCAACCCAAGGAGGAGTCTACCATAACACATATTAATCAAACCATCAAAACTTAAAGACAAAAAGTTCTGAGAGCAGCAAAAGATAAAAAATACATTATATACAAAGAAGTCTCAATATGACTATCAGTGCATTACTTAGCAGAAAACCTGCAGGCCAGGAGAGAGTGGGATGATAGATTCAAAGTGCTGAGGGATGGGGGAAAAAAACCCTGTCTACCAAGAATACCTTACCCAGTAAGGCTGTATTTCAGAAATAAGGGAGAAATGAAAACTTTTCTAGACAAACAAAAGCTAAGCAGAGATTGAATGTATAATAAAAAGTCTCCCATCAAAGAAAAGCCCAGAACCTGATGGCTTCTGTATTAGTCCATTCTCATGCTGCTAATAAAGACATACCCAAGACTGGGTAACTTATAAAGCAAAGAGGTTGAATTGACTCACAGTTCAGCATGGCAGGGGAGGCCTCAGGAAACTTATGATCATAGCAGAATGGGAAGCAAACAAATCATTCTTTACATGGCAGCAGCAAGGAGAAGTGCCGATCAAAATGGGGAAAAGCCCCTTATAAAAAGACCCATCAGATCTTGTGAGAATTCACTCACTATCACAAGAACAGCAGCATGGGAGTAACTGCCCCCATGATTCAATTACCTCCCACCACATCCCTCCCATGACACATGGAGATTATGGGAACTACATTTCAAGATGAGATTTGGGTAGGGACACAGCCAAGCTATATTAGCTTCACTGCTGCTGAATTCTACAAACATTTACAGAAAAACGAGTATGAATCCAAATTTTTCCAAAAAATTGAAGAGGAAAGAATACTTCCAAATGCCAGCGTTACCCTGATGCCAAAGGCAGACAAACACATCAAAAGTAAAGAAAATTACAGGCCAATATCCTTGTTAAACATACATGCAAAAATCCTTATCAAAAACCTAGCACACCAAATTCAAAAACACATTAAAAGGATCATTCATCGTGATCAAGTGGGGTTTATCCCTGAGATGCAAGGATGTTTCAACACAGACAAATCAATAAATGTGATACATCACATTAAGAGAACATAGTACAAAAACCATGTGATCATCTCATTAGATGAAGAGAAAGCATTTGACAGAATTCAATATCCTTTTATGATAAACTCTCAACAAATTAGGCATAGAAGAAATGTACCTCAACACAATAAAGCCATATATAATAAGCCCACAGCTAACATCATACTCAATGGTAAAATATTGAAAGCCCTTCCTCTAAGATCTGGAACAAGACAAGAATGCCTACACTCACCACTTCTATTCAACATAGTGTTGGAAGTCCTCGCCAGAGCAATTTTGCAAGAGAGAGATAAAAGACACCCAAATAGGAAAGGAAGAAGTAAAATTGTTGCTGTTTGTTGATGACATGTTTCTTTATGTAAAAAAATTCTAAAGATTCTCTAAGAAAACTGTTAGAATTTAGAATAAACAATTTCAGTAAAATTGCAGGATACAAAATAAACACAAAAAAATCAGTAGCATTTCTATACACTAAAAAGAGACTCTTCAAAAAAGAAATCAAGAGAAGAATCCTGTATTAGTCCATTTTCACACTGCTGATAAAGACACCCAAGACCAGGCAATTTACAAAAGAAAGTGATTTAATTGTACTTATAGTTCCACATGGCTGGGGAAGCCTCACAATTATGGTGGAAGGCAGGAGGAGCAAGTCATGTTTTAAATGGATGGCAGCAAGCAAAGAGAGAGTCTGTGCAGGGAAACTCCTGTTTTTAAAACCATCATATCTCATGAGACTTATTCACTATCACCAGAACAGCAAGGGAATGACCTGCACCCATGATTCAATTACCTCCCACCAGGTTCCTTCCACAACATGTGGGAATTCAAGATGAGATTTGGTGGGGACACAGCCAAACCCTATCATTCTGCCCCTGGCTCATCCGAAATCTCATGTCTTCACATTTCAAAACCAATCATGCCTTCCCAACAGTCCCCCAAAGTCTTAACTCATTACAGCATTAACTCAAAAGGCAACAGTCCAAAGTTTCATCCGAGACAAGGCAAGTCCCTTCCGCCTATGAGCCTGTAAAATCAAAAGCAAGTTAGTTACTTCCTAGATACAATGGGGGTACAGGCATTGGGTAAATACAGCCATTCCAAATGGGAGAAATTGGCCAAAACAAAGGGGCTACAGGACCCATGCAAGTTCAAAATCCAGTGGGCAGTCAAATCTTAAAGCTCCAAAATGATCTCCTCTGACTCCATGTCTCACACCCAGATCACTCTGATGCAAAAGGTGGGTTCCCACAGTCTTGAGCAGCTCCACCCCTGTGACTTTGCAGGGTACAGCCTCCCTCCTGGCTACTTTCACAGGCTGGTGTTGAGTGCTTGCAGCTTTTTCAGGCACACAGTTCAAGGTGTCAGTGGATCTACCATTCTGGGGTCTGGAGGATGGGGTGGCCCTCTTCTCACTAGGTGGTGCCCCAGTAGGGACTCTGTGCAGGCGCTGCAACCCCACATTTCCCTTTCACACTGCCCTAGCACGGATTCTCCATGAAGGCCTCACCCCTGTAGCAAACTTCTGCCTGGGCATCCAGGCATTTCTGTACATCCTCTGAAATCTAGCTGGAGGCTCCCAAACCCCAATTCTTGACTTCTGTGTACCCACAGGCTCAACACCACGTGGAAGCTGCCAAGGTTTGGGGCTTCACCCTCTGAAACAACAGCCCAAGCTGCACCTTGGCACCTTTTAGCCATGGCTAGAGCAGCTGAATGCAGAGTACCAAGTCCCTAGGCTGCACACAGCACAGGGACCCTGGGCCTGACCCACAAAACCATTTTTTCCCCCTAGGTCTCCAGGCCTGTGATGGGAGGGGCTGCCATGTAGACCTCTGACATGCCCTGGAGACATTTTCCCCATTGTCTTGTGATTAACATTTGGCTCCTCATTACTTATGCAAATTTCTGCAGCTTGTTTGAATTTCTCCTCAGAAAATGGGATTTTCTTATCTATTGCATTGTCAGTCTGCAAATTTTCCAAACTTTTATGCTTTTTTTATCCTTTTAAAACTGAATGCTTTTAACAGCACCCAAGTCACCTCTTGAATGCTATGCTGCTTAGAAATTTCTTCCTCCAGATACTCTAAATCATCTCTCTCAAGTTCAAAGTTCCACAAATCTTTAGGGCAGGGGCAAAATGCTACCAGTTTCTTTGCTAAAACGTAACAAAAGTCACCTTTACTCCAGTTCCCAAAAATTCCTCATCTCCATCTGAAACCACCTCAGTCTGGATTTCACCGTCCATATCACTATCAGCATTTTGGTTGAAGCAATTCAACAAGTCTCTAGGGAGTTCCAAACTTTCCCACATTTTCCTGTCTTCTTCTGAGCCCTCCAAACTGTTTCAACCTTTGCGTGTTGCCCAGTTGCAAAGTGGCTTCCACATTTTCAGGTATCTTTTCAGCAATGCCCTGCTCTACTGGTACCAATTTACTGTATTAGTTTGTTTTCATGCTGCTGATAAAGACATACCCAAGACTAGACAATTTATAAAAGAAAGAGGTTTAATTCGGACTTACAGTTCCACATGGCGAGGGAAGCCTCACAATCATGGCAGAAGGCAAGGAGGAGCAAGTCATGTCTTGCACGGATGGCAGCAAGCAGAGAGAGAGGTTGTGCAGGGAAACTCCCATTTTCAAAAGCATCAGATCTTGTGAGGCTTACTCACTATCACCAAAACAGCATGGGAAAGATCTGCCCCCATGATTCAATTACTTCCCACCAGGTTCCTCCCATAACATGTGGGAATTCAAGATGAGATTTTGGTGGGGACACAGCCAAACCTTATCAAATCCCATTTAAAATAGATATAAAAATTAAATATTAGAAATAAATTTAAGCAACGAGTTAAAGAACTTGTATATTGAAAATTATAAAATGTTAAATAAACTGAAAAAAACATAAATAAATGGAAAGATAGTCCATGTTCATGGATTGAAAGAATTAGTATTGTTAACATGGCCATACTACCCAAAGCAATCTACAGATTCAATGCAATCTCTATCAAAAGTCCAATGTGATTTTTTATAGAAACAGAAAAAACAATCCTAAAATTTATATGGAATTACAAAAAACCCTGACTAGCCAACGCAGTACTGAGCAAAACGAACAAAGCTGAAGGCATCACAGTACCTAATTTCAAACTATACTACAAAGTGATAGTAACTAAAATAGCATGGTACTAAGCATAAAAATAGACACATCAACCAATGGAATAGAATAGAGAGCCCAGAAATGAACCCAAACATATATGATCAACTGATTTTTGACAAAGGTGCCAAGGATACACAATAGAAAAGGTGTGGTCTCTTCAATAAATGGTGTTGGAAAAATTGGATAATCATAGGCAGAAGAATGAAATTGGACACTTATCTCACACTATATACAAAAAAAGCCAACTAAAACTGGATTAAAGATTTAAATATAAAATCTGAAACTAGATTGCTAGAAGGAAACAAAGAAAATCTACATGATGTTGGTCTATAGGCAATTTTTTTTAGATTTGTCCCAAAAGTACAGGCAATAAAAGCAAAAATAAGCAAATGGAATTACATCAAACTAAAAAGCTTTCACACAATGAAGAAAAAAATTAACAGAATGAAGAGACAATGTATGCATTGAGAGAAAATATTTGCAAGCCATTCATCTAATAGGGGTTAATATCCAAAATATATAAGGAATTCAAACAATTCTGTAGAAAGAAAACTATTAGCCTGATTTTAAAATGGGCAAGGGACCAGACAAGACATTTCTCAAAATAAGACATACTCCAAATGACCGATATATGAAAAAAAGTCCAACATAAATAATCATTAGGGAAATGCCAATAAAACCACAATGAGATATTATCTCACACCTGTCAGAATGGCCATTATCAAAAAGAAAAAAGATCACGAATGTTAGTAAGGATGTGAAGAAAAGGAAACCCTTGTACACTATTGGTGGAAATGTAAATTAGTATGATGATTATGAAAAACTCTATGGACATTCCTCAAAATAATATTACCATATGACCCTGCAATATTACCATATGACCCAGCAATCCCACTCCTCGGTATTTACCCAAAAGATCTGCAATCAGTATGTCAAAGAGATGTCTGAACTCCCATGTTCATTGCAGCAATATTCACGATAGTCAAGTTATAGAATTAACCCAAGTGTCTGTCAACAGATGAATAAAGAAAATGTAGTATATATACAAATGGAATACTATTCAGTCTTTAAAAAGAAAAAAACTCTGTAATTTGCAACATGTTTGGAATTGGAGATCATACTAAGTCAAATAAGCCAGGCATAGACAAATACTGTGCGTTCTCCTTTATATGTGGAATCTAAAACAATCGAACTCATACAGAGAGTAGAATGGTGGTTACCAAAAGTTTGGGGATGGGGGAAATGAGGAGATGACGGTTAAAGGGTACAAAGTTTCTGTTAGACAGGAGGAATAAGGTTTTCTGTTTTTTGAGATCTATTGCACAGTGACATGAATATAGCTAATAACAGTGTGTTGTACATTTCAAATTCGTGAAGGAAATAAACTGCAAATGCTCCCATCACAAAAAAGCTACATATTTGAGGTGATGGATATGTTAAGTCACTTGATTTAATTATTCCATGTTATATTTATAAATCATAACATCACTTTGGGCCCCATATAATTTGTCAACTCATAATAAAAAGTTTTAAAAAAAGAAATGAGTATAATTATCACTACAAAAATTAAATTGTAATCAAGTATTACATGTTCTTTATACTAATGAATCTGAAAACATGGGGACAATAAATGATTTTCTAGGAAAAGATAAGTTATCTCAACTGGTTCAATAAGAAACAGCAAAACCAAAAAGCCTGTAAGAAGTTCAAAAATCTGTACGAGATTGATGTTCCATAAAGATATTGGGGCCAGATAATTCTAAGAGAGAGTTTTTTAAAGCCCCAATATGACAGATTATTTTCATATAATTTTTACTGTCCCAAAAAACACACAGTAAAAGACTGGACAAAAGAAACTTTAGGATTATGGCTGATTGCTAAAATTGCCCTAATACTTTACCATCCCTCTATCTGAGCCCCAAGGAGTCCCTTGTCAGGGGGTGGGATATGGCTTTTCCACTCCTCCTCTGAAGAGGTAGAACCTACCTCCCCAGTTTGCTTCCCTGACACGTCAATGGAATGTTAGCAGGTGGGTCCCAAGCAGATGCTTGAAACGGGCTTGTGTCTAAGGACATATCTGTTCTTATGCCTCTGCCTTTCCTATGAGAACATGCTGGGCTAGCCTGCTAGGGAGATGGGAGAGACATGGAGAAAAGCCTGGTCACTCTATTATACTCAGCAGGCCCATAAACATGGCAGCAAGCCTAACGGAGACCACAACTGCCCAGCCTAAATCCCTGACTCACAGACACATGAGCTAAAGATGTGTTTTATTATTTTAAGCCACTGAGTTTGTATAAACAGAAAACTGAGACCACTTTCCTTCTTAATATAGATGCAAAAAATCTTAGAACACTAGGGAATTAAATTCAGCAGCTATTAAAAATATGATACACCTTGACAGAGCAGGATGTATCCCAAAAATATAAGAATATTTTCATACGGGGAAATCCATGAATGACTATTTATAAGTCAATTAATATTTTTATCAGGTCACAGGATTTAAAAAGAGAGAAACAAGATATGGTACCTCTGTAAATGTCTAAAAAAAGTTAATAAAAGTCAATATCCAATACTGTTTATTTTTTAAAAAAAAAACCTATTTGAAAACTGGAAATAGCTTCTTAAAATCATAAACTCACATCTTAAATCAACAGTCAATACTAAAATCAATGGTGAAATATCAGGAGCCTTCCATTAAAAACCAAAACAAAAGAGGAATTATTGCTATTTGTACACATTTTTATAGCAATTCTTTATGTTTGAGACACTGCAATAAAGCAATAACAATTCAGGGAAATAAATGTTAGAAAAGAAAAGTTATTTATAAGTGATATGATTAGTTACCTAGGAAACCCAAGAAAGTCAACTGAACATCTACTAAAACCAGCAAGATATTTTAATAAACAGGCTAGTCCCAGAATGTGTGTATAGAAGCCAATACAAGAAATATCATTGCTAAAATAAAATTGGAAATTGGATCCCATTTATAATGACAAGAAAAGAAAAATAACACCTAAAAAATGCTTTGTAAGAAATGAATGGTATGCTGTTCATTCCAAATTATGGCTCACAAAAGGGCAGTGCTGCCATATATAAACAGCTCTTAACAAATCAATCAAAAGAAGACAAATCCTCAATAACAAAGTGACCAAAGGATATGAACTAACAATTTAAAAAAATCACAAATTATTGATAAAAATAAGGGGGGAAATTAAACTGCATTATTAAGAATTTAAAGAGAATCTCCTTCCCTCAACTCCTCCATCACCATCCCACCTTTGTCCTTGTTTTAGTGTACATGAATTTCCATTAGATTAATATTCCTGGCCTCCCTCCCTTCCCCTAACTCCCCCAGGTAAAGAATAGTGATGTATATAACAGTTTGAAAGGAGGAACTTAATTTTGTGGCTCATTTCTTCTGGGATCTCCCTGTCATCTCAGATGTGTCTACAGCATGCTCATTCTGGTCTGCCCTTTGCCATATGTTAAGGGATATGACCCTGTTGGGCAAGATGCTACATTGTTAATATTATCCAGTATGATTGGTGGCTCTCAAATTTGGAAGTAAAACAGTAGTAAGCCTACTCAGCCACAGACCTAAAGCCAAATTCTACGATCAGCTTTGTATTAATAACCGATAGTTTGTTCTCTAACATTCTGCTTCCTGTGCCATCGTTTACTTCTGAACCTAAGAGGGGAAGGAAGGTGTTGTTTAATAGACTCCTAAGACCCCAACAATAAATTTAAAATGCAAATTACAATATTTTAACCTAGAAAATTGGCAAAGAAAATATGATAATAATTGGTAACAATAATGCCACTAACTAGGAATGAAGAAGCTTCAGAGAAACAGGCCAGGAAGAACATAAAGGGGTGTATCAGTCTGTTCTCAGGCTGCTATGAAGAAATGCCTGAGACTGGGTAATTTATAAAGAAAAGAGGTTTGACTCACAGTTCTGTGTGGCTGGGAAGGCCTCAGGAAACTTGCAATCATAGCAAAAGGCACAGGTGACGAAAGGCACCTTCTTTACAGGGAGGCAGGAAGGAGAAGTGCTGAGCAAAGGGGGAAAAGCCCCTTATAAAACCATCAAATCTCTTGAGAATTCACTCACTATCACAAGAATAAAATCAGGGCAACTGCCCCCATGATTCAATTACCTCCCACCAGGTCCCTCCCACAACACATGGGGATTATGGGAACTACAATTCAAGATGAGATTTGGGTGGGGACACAGCCAAACGATATCAAGGAGCACAGCGATTGGAAAGCCAATTACACCACATAGCACAAATTTTAAAGGTGCTTACTCCTGTCTTAAATCACTTGCTTTTTAAATGCAATCCTGCTCACATTTATTGTGATTTCTTTTAGATTCTAATTTATATGGAAAGTAATCAAGAAGGTACAGAACAATTCTGAAAGAATAGTATAAGAGGTTTAGATCTACCAGGTGTTAGAATTATCAAATAGCAATAATTAAGCATACAGTCTAAGTACAAGAATAGACAGATCAATATAAGTGAATAAAAGTGAGAAAAATCGACACAAATATGTATAAAAAATCTAATAAACAAGGTAGTATTTCAAATCAACGGAAATAAAACAGTCAGTGGTCATAAATGGGTAGTCATCTGAAAAGAGAATGGATTCCTATCCTCACCTTTTATGTAAAAATGATAGATGAATGAATAATTTAAATACAAAAACTATAAAACTACTGTATGAAAACATTGCTTCCATATTAATTTCATGCAGCCTTTTTGGATGTGGCAGCAGGATGCATGATCCTTTCTATAACTCTCTTAAGTTAAAGATACATATTCTAATCCCTATGGCAAACACTAAAATATAATAATAAAATGAACTACAGCTAAAAAAGGGAAATATTAAAACTACTCAGTACAAAAGAAAATGGGAAAAGAAGGGAAAAAAAAACAAAAACATACTGGGCAAATAGTAAAAGACAGCAAGATAATGAATGTAATTCTCCATAAGAATAATTAAATGTAATTGGATTAAATATTTCAATGAAAAGGTAGTGATCCTCAGAAAAGATTAAAATGCAAAGCTAATATACACTGTTTAAGAGAATGCACTTTGAGCATAAATATAGATATACTGAAAATTTTAAGAAATGAAAAAAGATGCTCTGTGCGTACATAGGCACACACTAAGCATAGGAAAGCTGAGGTGGCCATATCAATGTGGCCACAGGCAAAGTGGACTGTGGGACAGAAATTACTACCAGAGATAAAGAGGAAATTTCATCATGATAAACAGGTAAATTTGTCAAGAAGACATAGCAATCCTAGATGTGTATAAACCTAAAAAGAGTTTCAAAATACATCAAGAAAACTGATAGAACTGAAAGTACAAATAGATAAATTGGCAACTTCAGTTAAAGGTTTTACTCCTCTCCCAGTAATTGATAGAAATAACAAACAAAAAATATTAGTAAGCTTAATATGAGATTTGATAACACCATCAACTAACTATGCTATTTACAGGATATTACCCTATCCAACAACAGCAGAATTTACATTCCTTTCAACCATTCATGGAATATTCATCAATTAAGACTATAAGCTGGAATATAAAACAAGTCTCTAACAAATGTAAAGGTAAAAGTAATAAAGAAGACATAATCTGATTATAAGAAAATAAAATTAGAAGTTAATAACAAAAATCTTAACATCTCAAATATTCAGAAATTTAAAAACATATTTCTAAATAAGCCACAAGTCACAGAAAAAAATGATGAAAGAAATTTTTAAAATATTTTAAACTAATGATAATGAAAAAATAACCTATACAAATTTGTAATATTCAGCTAAAGGAGTACTGTACCAGGGATATTTACATTTCCAATGGCTGTACTAGAAATTGAGAATGTTATGTTAATATTCTAAGTAAGGATCAACCAAAAGCAGCTAAAGAGCAAATCAAAGACAAACTAGAAGAAAAGCAGCAATAAGTAGCAAAAATCAATAAAATAAATAACAAAAGAGAAAATCTTTGAAACCAAAGTTGGTTGTTTGCAAATATTGATAAAATTGTTAAATTCCCAGCAGGATGAAAAAAATGAGAAAAAAATCATAATTTACCAATTTTAGGAATTAAAGAGGGGTACACATCATTACAGATAATACAGGCATCAAGTGATAAGAAAATATTATGAAACATGTTATGCCAATAGGTTTGTTAACTCAGATGACATGGACATATTTTTTGAATCTCCAGGCCCAGATGGCTACACTGAATAATTCTATTAGACGTTTAAGAGAGAAATAATAACAATCTTATATGAACTCTTTCATAAAATACAGAAAGTGAGAAAACCTTAACTTATGAGGCCAGTATAACCCTGATATCAAAACCAGACAATAATATAACAAGAAAAATAGCACTTTCTCTTATAAAAACAGACATAAAATCCTTAAAATATTAGGTAATAAACCCAGATCCGTCTCTATATGTACATAAATGTATATGTGTGCATGTGTATGTGTGTATATATATAAATGTGTGCATATATGTTTATGTATGCATGTGTGTATATATATATATATGTGTGTATGTGTATATATAATACAGGATAAACAACAAATGAATGGGCATGCTAATTTGTGAAACCTAGGTAGGTCTTGTAGTCCATATTCCCAGGACTACAACTAATCAGGCTACCCAGTTGTTATTTACATTAAAATTCTTCAGAAACATAAATTACATTATTCCTTTGATAACTTAATTCACTGTTTTATGATCCCAGCTTAGATTTTGTGATTTTTTTTTTGTATAAAAGACTGAAGGCAAACCACCAAAAGAAAAATGTATTGTAACAATAAATAGGGTACAACTTTAAGGAATGTACTTTTAAAATTACTTTGAGTTTATCAATAATAACCTTTCATGTTAAGTCTTCCAATTTTTGTACATAAAAATGATTTTCATCAAACCACTGAAACTATCCACTGCGGATGTAAATAACCAAGTTCAATGTAAGAAAGCAGCATAAAACAAAGTAAAACTTGTGATTTGCAAATTAGCCTGATGCAAGCTTTTTGTTGTTTTTTTTTTTGCCTTTGTAGTTGCAGAAGGTGAGCTCTGTTTTAGAAGGAGTCATTTCATTCCCCAATTGAATTTTTACTCATTTAGGCTAAAATCACTTCAAAAGTTTAAAATGAGGGTAGAGGAAATAAAAAGGAAAAAATTAAATATATAGTTAAGTTTATCATCACCAGATCACTAAATGCTAGCTATAGAATATCCAAACCCAAGCAAATGCATAGAGTTCTTCATGCCCATCCTCGCATCTGTATATTTCTCAGGGAGATAAGAAAAAGCTAAAATTAATAGAGACCTCTTGCGATTTTTATTAAACTATCAGTTCATATTTTCTACCCGATATAAAAATTAGCATCCATAACAGCATCATAGTATTTCCAAAAGATGTTCCTTCAAGATGTTCCTTTTGTATCACTAATATATGCTAACTACCTTTTCCATATCAAATATTTGGACACATGGTCTTTTTTTCAAAAATGTGAAAATTCATTTACATGAAAGGTTGTACAAACACAAAAAATGTAAGAGTAGGGCTTTAGTGAATCACATTTGTTGAAATGAAAAAGCAGCACACCAAGTAGGACTATTTACTCATCATGCCAATATTTATTGAGCAGCTGTGATGTGCTAGGCACGGGGGACCCAACAGAGAATAAGATGGATGTGGTCTCTGTCACCACAGAGCTTAAATTCTAACCAAGAAGACGAACAGTTGATTAGAATGTGATAAGTGCTCTGATGGAGACATAGCATTTTGAGAGCATTTAGCAGGGGGACCTTTCCTTGACTGGGGTTGGGTGGGAAGGACCAAGAACCGGCTGCCTGTGAGGAAGTGAAGTCTAAGCCAAGGAGGAGTTCAGCCAAGTGTTGGAGTGAGAGTGGGAAAAGAACTGTCAGGCAAAGGCAATGAAGACACTGCAGTAAAAGGACATGAAACAGCTAAGCAACAAAAATGCAGAAACAGAGCCACCTTACCAAAATCAGATGCTGCTGCCAGCTCTAAGACCTGCACATAGTGAGTAGACACCTCTGAAAACAGAAGCTTCTACCTGTTAAAGCCATTCTTGATATTTACAATGCTGATTATCTAATTAACTCACTGTGGTAGACTGTTGAGATGGTTCCCAGTACCCCTGCCTCCTAGTATTCACTCCCATGTGTAACCCCGGTAGGGTTAGAATTAAGCAACTCACTAGGTCTCTTAACCTAGGTTAAGCGACTTGCTTTTAACCAGTAGACTATAGTAATATTCACAGACCATGATTAGATTATACAACTTGTGATTTTGTCTTGTTTGCAGATTATATTGCCTTCTCAGTCCGCAGCCCTTGGTGAAGGAAGCTTCTATATTGGAGAGAATACTGATTAGGAAAATGAGAGCCAGCTAGGAACTGAGACCTTCAGTTCAACAACTCAAGGGACTGAATTCTGCCATGGTTCTGTGAGTCGAAAGCAGATCCTTCCCAGTTGAGCCTTTGAATGAGACCCAGTCCTGGCTAATACCTTGTCTGAAACCAGTGAAAGAAGCTGAATTAGAGGACCCAGATAAGTCGTGCCTAGATTCATAACCCAAAAAAGCTGTGAGATTGTACACAGGTGTGATTGTAAGCCACTAAGTTGTGGCAATTTGTCATACAGCAATAAATAACAAATGCACTCATGCATGTGCGTTTATCATGTTTACAAGTATTTTCTACAGCCATCATAGGTAGCAGTTATTAGGTTGAGTCCTGCATTTTATTTGTGAGAGAAAACAGAAGATAGTACGCTTAATTATTGAACAGTAAGTTTCTCCCTCAGAAAGAATAAATTTTAGCTGGTAAGTCCACATGTTCCTTTGATGCGAAAATGAAAGGTCAGAGTTACCAGGCCCTGCAAATGGGTCTCCAGTCCTGTTTTTCCTGCCAGTCCTTGCAGGTCAGAGGCCACAGGACAAGTTCCTGGGATTGGCACAGCTAAAGACTCAAGTATTGTTCTATCTCAGTGTCTTCCTAGGTTCTCTCCTCAAATCCCAATATCCCAAGATAAACACAAGCTGAGACAGCTGCAAAGGGTTTGGAGTACGAAGAGTTCCTGGGCATCATAGGTTCTCCCTTGGCAGACCAGTGGTTTAGCATGTGGGCCCTGAAATCAACTGCCTAGTTCGATCCTGGCTCAGCCTCTTCTTATAAGATGCAGGGGCCAAGGCAAACCACGAGTTCTCTATGCCTTAGTTTCTTCATCTGTCAAATGGAAATAATAATGGCCCATACCTCTAAGGGCTATAGGGATATTTTAACCATGTAATTCATGTAAAGGGATTAGTCGAGAGTCTGCTGAATGTTTCGTTAATTGCTGGTGTCATCACTATTACTGTTATTCGTGTAAGTCCCATTTCTAGTATATTCCCTATTTGTGCAGTAATTCATGTGCATAATCTCAGCTGTGCCACCTTGTAGCTGTACAACTGCAGAAGCTGAATGTCCTAGCCTTGGCTTTCCTATTTGGAAGAAAGAGTGGTCATAGTGCCTGCCTCCCAGGGCATGGTGAGAATGTACGAGAAGCTCCTGAACCACTGCTAGCACAGAAACCACACAGGCAAAATCCCTTTATGGAATTCCTCAATTCTATCCTATGAAGAAAGAGCAATTACCACTCAGAAATGTGATTGTTCTCCAGGTACACAGATAAACCTGTAACCAGGAGCCATTGGGTGTTGTCTGATCATGCACTGCACTAAGAGTGAGTAAACATTTCAGAAAATTCATTTGCTGCTGTGCAAGTCAGAAGATATTGCAGCTGCAACTTAGTTTCAGAAAGATTCAGACGAACAATCTTAGTAGTGTGGGAGAGATCTTTCCATTCACTTATGTTTTGCTGTAAAATGGGAAAACACCACCAATATTTGGTCTTATAGTGGAACATTTCTGTCAGATTCTGGATGTTCTAAATGTGTACTGTTTGGAGCCACAGGGACGTAGAGTGCTTAACAGGCTTTACTGCTGCAATCACATGCTCTAACTGGTAATTAACATATAAGTCAGGAGCTTATGTGTCTGCTTCATCCACAAAGGTGAGGTTCCTATTTCTACAGCAATTCTTATTCATGCCAACCCAGTACCGTGAGAGGCATGTTAAATTTTATTTGCCTTGCCATTCTATGCTTACCCTCCCTCCCACACCTCTTTCTCAAAAAGCCAGTGGAAGCTGAAGGCTAGGAAAACTCATGCCCCTGGCCTGGGCATCTGCTACCATTCATTCTCTGCAGCTCTTATGCCCAGCCCACAGTGTGTCCCATACAGCAGAGAAGAAGGAAACTAGTGACAATTTTGTGTGCTATAAGTAAATGATATTTGAAAGAGTTCACATTATTAATACAATCTCAAATAGTCCTGGTTAACAGAGATGCCCCTAATGGTAGACTGATAAATAACAAAGATGCAAACATGAGATTTAAGGTAGGAGAAAACGGAATAGAAACTGCCCTCCTCTCCCAAATCTCTGCCACCCCCTCTGTCAAGCTTTGGGATTAACTTGGACACCCATCTACCATGAGCAGGAGGGGACAGTGGCTCATGGATGCTGAGAACTTGTGCCGTCCAAGGCATGAGGACAAACCTCAGCCACTGAATGAACACATGAACAGTGGTACCATGTGCCCCCCTGTACCATCGAAAGAGAAGACCTTAAATTACAAAACACATTCCCCAACCTCTCCTCATTTGGAATTTACCACAACCCAAGGAGGTAGGCTGCATCCTTGCTCATTGTTGACAAAGAAACTAAGTTCAGAAAGATTTAGTGGGTTCCTAAAGGTCACACAGCTATAAAGAGGCCAAGCTAGAACTCAGAGCCACTTCTCACTCCAAGTCCAGAATTCTGGCCATGATCCAAGCCACCTGTCAATTTTATAACTACAACGCCAGAACACACAGCACTCTTGACCCACTACATCCGTAAGGAAGTAACATCAGGGGAGATAAGCTGAAGAAATCTCTTTATTTTATGTCACTGAAGTCCATAAGAGAAGCAGATGCTTCCACTAGGAGCTTTTGTGCTTGAAAACAGTTGTCTTGATTTAGCTTTTCAAACCATATCCTATCCCAGCCCTTTCTGCCTCCCTCTTTTGAAATTGCTTTCTTGCTGAGCCTCTGTAACCAATGGCTTAGTCTTCAGCAGTGCTGAGGGAGAAAGAAGGATGAAAAGCACCTTTTTAAAGGAAAGCAGAGACAAGAAACAGAACAGAGACTAAAATATGTGAGAAAAAATTTCAAGAGGACCATCTATTGCGGCTGAATAAATTATGCTCCAAGGAGCAGACTCTCTCTACTAAGAAACTGGAAGTAAAGCTTAGTGAATTGAATAGACTAAATCTGACATGTCCAAATTTTAATGGCAAATCAGGGATCTGATTTTCTTCTAGACAAATTAGTGGAGAAATCAATCTATATGGAATCATAGCATTCATTCTGAAGGTTACAAAAATATACAAATGAGTGTTTCCATTGTCGGCTTACTCCATTGTACAATCTCCTCTGTATACTAGAATGTTTAAGTATGGAATGAATTCACTATACACTCCTGGAAGGCTCACATGACTGGAATTCTGTTGACACCTCCGCTGGCAGAGGAGCAGCTTCTGGGAGTGGATGTTGGCCTTGCTTCCCAGCTGTTCTCATTTTGCCTTCGCCAGAGGGAGATGGGAACAGCTGATGGCTTCACCCCCAAAGCTCAGCTTGGCCCCATCATTAGCACATCTCACCCCTGCAGCTGCCAAGGCCAAGACTAACATGCCAGCAGGAAAGCAGCTGACTGACTTTTCTGACTGAGTGTTTGGAGTATTGGAAGTTGAGAATCAAGCTGCCAAGCAGGTTCAACTCATTTTCTGTACGTTTTTATGATCCGCTCGCTCTAGAGGCCATGAAATGAGGGTGTCTGTTCTTCTCAACACTGTATCCCCAGTTCCTGGCACAAATCTGGGATTACAATAGGCAGCCAACAAATGTGTTGACTAAAAGACCCAAAGAATCATTATCAGAGATGTCCAGTTCTGAAAACACAGTGGACTGAGCTGACACAGCTAGAAAGCCTTTCTACTACAAACACAGAAAAATGTTAAATAAAATGTGACAACCTATATAACTGAACTAGAAAGAAGGGAAAGGAAATTATCAGGGAATTAAGGAATTCCTAGCCAGAGCATCCACCCACTGCCAAAGTCATGGAATCCCAGAGGCCTGGCAGATACGGGCCTTCAGCCTGGAAACCGTGAGTTCAGTAACAGGAGGTATGATCTTGAACATACAAGTCAGAGAACTCTAGCTAAGATCCTTGAATAAAACCAAGCCCAGACAGGCCGCCCTTCCCAAGTCACCAGGGCTAGAAAACCTCTAGCAAATGCCACAGGGAAACTTCAAAGTGACATGTCTCCCCAGAGATCTGGTGAGGGTTAGGGAGTTTCACAAGAGAAATAGAAACTTCGAGCCTTTACCACATGGGTATGGAGACCAAAATTAGAATAGCCATGTGGTGTAAAATTCCCACAATAACTGGGCTTAGACAAGGGAAATCCCTGAGGCATCTGTCATGAGTAAGCAGACTCTGCTCCACAGAAACTCTTCTAATCCAGGGTACATAGGACTCCCATGGAGAGAGCAGCAGTGGAGGGAAGAAAGCTGAAAATGAACTCACAATTTAAAATTGCAAGGCATTGGAAGAGATAATCCATGGTAATACAGAATCAGCATCCTAAGAACTTGAAATAATAACCTGAAATGGATAACAATATATAAATCCCAAATTATTAAAGACAGGTAAGAATACAAAGAAAAGAAGATAATTTTAAAATATTACATTTCAAAAAGATCAGGCAAGTTTGAAACAGAGCAAAACAAAGCTTCCATATGTGAAAAATTAAAGATATTGAAAAATGTTAAGTCAATAGACAGTTTAAACAGCATTTAGACACAGCTCAAGAGAGAATTGGTAAACTGAAATTTAGACTTGTAGACATCACCCAGAATTTAAAGCAAAGAGTGATAAAGAGATGAAGAGAAGCTAAAAACAGGATGACTGAATTATAAGGCCCAACTACATATAACAAAAGTTCTAAAGCAAGTGATGAAGCAAAAAGGGCAATGCAGTAATTAAAGAGATGCTTGCTAAATTTTTTAAAAATAATTGATTGGATTCAAGAAGCACCGCAAGGCCAGAAATACACAAATTTAATATAAAACCATATAAAAACACACGAATAAAATACAGAACTACACATACACAAACACGCACGCTCCACCACCACCACCAAAGAACTACCTTAAAAGTAACCAGAGGAAAAGGCAGGTTTAGTGCAAAGGCACAGTCATTAAATGAAAGACTCCTTAACAACAACAGGAGAGGCCAGGATACAACAGGTAATATCTGCTAAAAGAAAACAATCGCCAGCCTCTGGTTTGGCTATCTATACATAGCTAAACTAACATTCATGAAAAAGAAAAACATTTTCCAGGCAAACAAATATAGGGAATTTGCTACTCAGAGACGTTCAATGAAGACTACTTCAATAAGAAGTGACTGGATCCAGAAGTGGAAGTGGTCTGCAGGAAGCCATGGTTAAAATAAAAAAAAAAAAGAAAAAGAAAAGAAACTGGTTGCATTGGATAAATCAGCATAAGCCTGGACTGCTCAGCACAGAACAAAGCCTAGTATTTCCCCACTACATTTTTTGATGAGAGATGTGTTTCACAACGGCAGAACTAAAATTCTAGACAATAATAAAAAACAGGAGGCACAATGAAGGGCACTAAAGCATGGTTAGCCTGTAATTGTTTGGGAGGAGGCCGAAGTTATTGACTACCTTTAGACTCCATTGCTGAAGTGCAAATGTTAAAAATTTAATGGTACTACTAAAACTGTGGAAACAGAATATGTAACCTCTAAATTAACAGAACTGGGAAAAAGTAGGTATAAATAATCCTACAACAATAGAAGAAAGAAAAGAAAGGTGTGTAAAGATAGCAAAAGTTAGTTATTTTCACTAAAGTTGAGAAAAAAAAAACAAGGAGACTAGCAATCATTTCTTCTTCTTTCTTTTTTTTTTCTTTCTTTTTTTTGAGACAGGATCTCACTGTGTCTCCCAAGCTGGAGTGCAGTGCAAGATCACAGCTCACTGCAGCCTCGACCTCCCGGGCTCAAGCAATCCTCCCACCTCAGCCTCCCTGTGTAGCTGGGACTACAGGTACATGCCACACATATGACCTTTTTTTTTTTTTTTTTGTAGAAATGGAGTGTCCTTATGTTGCTCAGGCTGGTCTCAAATTTCTGGGCTCAAGTAATCCCCCCTCCCCACCCTCCCACCGTCCCAAAGTGCTGAGATTACAGGTATGAGTCACTGGGCCTGGCTAATCCTTTTGTTTATCATTGTAATGGAGGTGCTACCCAATGAAAGAAGAAAAATAAAAGAAGTAGAATGCATAAGGAATGTAAAGGAAAAAACAAAACTTACCCTTTCAGGTGATTATTTTCTTAGAATTTTCTATGACGTCAATCTACAGACAAACTATTAGAATAAAAATTGAGCAATCACCTACCTATGATTTGAATCATCAGGATTACAAAAATAATTGAGCAAGATTTCTGAATTCAAAGTCAACCTACAAAAATAAGTAACATTCCTATATACTGAAAAGAAAACATCAATTAGAACTTTCAATAAGGAAATGACTCCACAGATAAAACAAGAATAGCCATGAACTGACACTTGTTGAAACTGAGTGATAGAAACACAGGTATTGATTGCACTCTGTCTACTTATGTGTATGTTTAAAACTTTTCATATTAAAAAGTTAAAATCTTTTAAAAAATAGTGATACCATCTAAAGTGACAATAAATCTATTAGGTACTTAGGATATCTAGAAATATATCTTACAAAGATGCACAAGAACGTTGAAGAGAATATTGTTGAAAACTTATTGAATGACATTAAAGGGAACAAATAGAGAAATCACCACATTCATGACAGGAAACCTTGATGTCATGAGGATGTCAATTCTCCCCTAAATTAGCCTACAAGTCCCCATACAGTATTTTGCGGAACTTAGCAAGAAGATTCTAAAGTTCATATGAAACACTAAAGTTTCAGGGATAGTCAAGATAACTTTAAAGGAGAGGAGGGGAGAAGGAAAGCAGACATTAAACTTTATACTTTATTGAATAGTTAGCATGGTCTGAGCACTGTTCAAAGCACTGTATATGTATTCTTTCTTTTCACCCATACTACGGCCCTGTGGAGATAGATACGATTATTATCACCATTTCATCCAGGGAAAATAGGGAAAGAAAAAGATTACATAGTTTGTTCAAGGTTTGGGGTGAGCAATGATCCCAATTGCCTGGCACTGAGAGGTTTCCTGTGATGTGTCATCTTCAGTGCTAAACCTAGGAAAGTCTGGGCACACAGGATGGTTAGTTACTTTCTCAAGATCACATGTCAGGCGCCAGGTGGCAGAGCTGATCTGTAAACTCCAGCAAGCTGGCTTCAGTGTCTGCCCTCTGCACCACTACATACCAACTCTATTAGTCAGGGTTCTCTAGAGGGACAGAACTAATAGAGATGTATATAAAGGGGAGTTTATTAAGGAGTATTAACTCACATGATCACGGGAGAAAAATGTAGGCTGAGAGGCTAAGTCAGTCTAGTCTTTTCACATTTTTTTCTGCCTGCTTTATATTCTGGCCATGCTGGTAGCTGATTAGATGCAGACCATCCAGATTAAGGGTGGGTCTGCCTTTCCCAGCCCACTGACTCAAATATTAATCTCCTTTGGCAACACCCTCACAGATACACCCAGGATCAATACTTTGCATCCTTCAATCCAATCAAGCTTAACCATCATGCCAACCAATCTAAACACTGAAGGCTTACTGTGAAGTATGGGATACTGAGAACAATATGATGCTGGAACTGAGGTAAATAGAACAGTAAGACAAAGAACCCAGAAGCATATCTGTATGTGCTTGCTGGTTATCAGAAGTAGAAAAGGATTCAACAAATGTTACTAGAGAAATTGGTTTTCCAGATGGGGGGAAACAGACATGGATCTCATACAATAAATAAGAATTAAATTCCAGTTATTCTAAAAGGGAAAAGCAAAAATTTTAAATTTAGAAGAAATTATCAAAATTTATTTTGGAGCTCAGGAAAGAGAGGAGGATTGCTTAAACTAAACTTAAAAAGAAACATGAGTAAATAAAGATAAATAATTCAAAGAAGAAATACAAAGAGCATATAAACACATAAGAAACTTAGAGTCTTTAGTAATGAGAAAAATGCCAATTAAAACAATGAAATTTTTAACATCCAGCTTGGCAACACTTAAAAAGCCTGAAAATACCAAGTATTGACAACCACATAGGTAACCAGAGCTCTCCAATAAGTAGGCACATAAATTGGTACAACCAATTTGGAAAGCAACTTAACAAAATATGTTACAGTAAAAAATCTGTGTACTCTACAGCTCAGTAATTCACTGGTAATAGGTTCCCTAGAGCTTACACCCATACCTAAGATAGCAAGGATCCTCGCACCATTGCAATATCAAAAAGTTGGGGAAAACATATTTATTATCAACAGAGGAGTAAACAAATTATGATTTAGTCATTCAATTAAAAGGAATGAACCAAGCACATATATGAATGTCTGAAATATATATTGATTTTTCAAAAAGTTGCAGAAGGTTATCATATATAGTAGGGTACCATTTACTTAACAGTTAAATACATAAAGAATATCAGATATTGATTAGGGGTATGTGTGTGTACACACACGCACACACACAAACACACATGAACCAACCAACTTCAAGTAGCATAGCCTCTGCAAAAGGAAGACTGAGATAAAATAGTCTGAATGGTGGGGAGAAAAGGGATAGCTATAAATATATCTTTAACATTTTACATATTTAAATGTTGAAAGTTCTGAAGCATATATAGTAGAATCTGGCTGGCAAAAATATGGGTGTATAACTTATTCTGTGTCCATTTTTCAACTTTAAAATTGTCATATTTTAGAAATAAATGAATGATGGCGCCAGATTTCTTTTTCAATCCTCTTTTATATGATCTTCTTAAATTATACTGAAATTGGCTGAAATAATGATTTTGGTTTAAAAGTTTTACTTAGTATGCTTAATTTCAGGAATGTATATTTTCATAGGCAGACAACAGCTGCATTTTAAGGTATAATGCAGACCCTAAATCCTAATGCAGGCTCTGAGGAACACTACCAACAACAACAAAAAACCCAGGATGAAGACAAAACCAAAATAGGAAGGCTTTTACACTGTTGGTGGGAGTGTTAATTAGTTCAACCATTGTGGAAGACAGTGTGGCGATTTCTCAAGGATCTAGAACTAGAAATACCATTTGACCCAGCCATCCCATTACTGGGTATATACCCAAAGGATTATAAATCATTCTACTATAAAGACACATGCACACATGTTTATTGCAGCACTATTCACAATAGCAAATACTTGGAACCAACCCAAATGTCCATCAATAACAGACTGGATAAAGAAAATGTGGCACTTAAATACCACGGAATACTATGCAGCCATAAAAAAGGATGCGTTCATGTCCTTTGCAGGGACATGGGTGAAGCTGGAAACCATCATTTTCAGCAAACTATCAACGAGAACAGAAAACCAAACACTGCATGTTCTCACCCATAAGTGGGAGTTGAACAATGAGAACACATGGACATAGGGAGGGGAACATCACACACTGGGGTCTGTCAGGTGGATGGGGGGCTAGGGGAGGGATAACATTAGGAGAAATACCTAATGTAGATGATGGGTTGATGGGTGCAGCAAACCACCATGGCACCTGTATACCTATGTAACAAAACTGCACGTTCTGCCATGTACCCCAAAAGTTAAAGTATATATATAAAAAAAGTTGCTCATATATCTAAGCAATCCTTCATGTACTCCCAAGGTTTCAAATTTTTTTTTTTTTTTAAAGCAAGACTAGGTTCTCAGATCACATTCAGATTCAAGTGAGCATATCTCTCACAAGAAATGCTTCCATCGTATCCTGGCTTTAATTACAAACATAGCAACACATAATACAAGGAATCTTTTGGCCAAATTGCAGACCAGTGCTCACCATGCCTGCTAGGGGAAGACATGTCAAAGTGTTTCAACATTTCTAAGAATGGATCATCTAAACTGATTAAGCAGTTCAAGGCTTCCAGGAGTAGGTAAACAGACAGAAATCGTTATCCAATGAAGCTGTCCAATTTTTTAAACAGTTGCCAAGAAACTGAGCTCTTAATGTAGCCTTGGAATGACATAAAAGCTTAAAGGATAAAAAAATATCAATATGATGCTGAATTATTCGGCTTTTCCATCCCATCTATCAACTGGAGGCAAGGTATATTGGGCATTAGATAAAGAACAAAAGAAACAGGGTGAAAAATGGGCTGGAGAAAGTATGAAGATTGAAATGGCAGCCTGTGAGAAAGTGTAATATTTAATGTGCACATTTCAATTGGCAAATAACGTTCACTTGAACTGCAGTACCGTTCTGCTGAGATCCAAGCTAATTACAATCTCACTGCTATAGTTACGGCAAAGATAGGTTATGAAATGTTTGCCACAGCTAGGTTAAGATCCAGTCTCCAGCATGAGGTAGACTAGATTGCCTTGCCCCTGACACTGCTGATCTCACTATCTGAGGCTATCATTTCCTCTTCCGTGGAATGAGGGTACCAACAGGACCAACAAGATTCTTTCAGCAGAATTGCAAGAGATAGTGCACGCAAAGACCTGCGCACCGCTCCTGGCACTGACGCACTCAACAAACTCCTTTTTAAGTAACAATGTGCTGGTATGACGATTTTAGGTTTAAAAAAATACTAACCAAACATATGAAGAAACAACTCTGACAAATGCACAGCAACTACCTTCAAAAACATTCTGTCTAGATTATACCAATTGCACTTCTCCAGCCCAGAGACCTGACAATTAAAGAGCATGGACATATTCCAGAGCTGCTTCATATAGCTCCCTGTGGGCACACAGCCAAAGGGTTGTAGGGCTTAGCCATTTGGTACAGAAGAAACATCTGAAAATTCTACACCTGTCTTTGTAAATCATGGACGCTGCAGAAACAATTTAGCTTAAGGAGGCCTCTGAAACACACTCTGATACAAAATTTTTTTTCTGCAACTCTAATGAGTTCATTACAGCATCATCTACACCAGGAAGGAATGTGCTTAGCTTCTTTAAATGATGTAGCTGCATTCCTTAAGAAAAATTTTGTTACAGTTTCCACAGCTGCAACATTTATCTAATTAGGTATATGTTGGCTTTGAGTTTTTATGGATTTTGAAAAGAAAGTTTTGAAACATTTAAAAATGAGTTTAATTTTTGTTTCCACAAGGAAGGAGTTAGAAAGTGCCAAATGACAAGTGAGAGAAAGAAAATACACTATATGTCGAGCATGGTAATCAAAGCCTTGGCTAAATTCTAAATGTACATGGCAGAGTCACAGGTGTTTATCTGTATGCCCTCCTGAAACCCTGCAATAAGGGAATAATTGTAATAACAATAATAGGCTGCGTACCATGGTTCAATGCCTGTAATTCCAACACTTTTGGGGGGCTGCGGCAGGAGGATGCTTGAGCCCAGGAGTTCAAGACCAGCCTGGGGCAATAGAGTGAGATTCTATCTGTATAAAAATTTAAAAATTATATATTTTTTTAAAAAAACTTTTGAGACAGACTCTCACTCTGTCACCCAGGCTGGAGTACAGTGGCACGATCTCGGCTCACTGTAGGCTCTGCCTCCCAGGTTCAAGCGATTCTCCTGCCTCAGCCTCTGGAGTAGCTGGGATTGCAGGTGCCTGCCACCATCCCTGGCTAATTTTTGTATCTTTTTTTTAGTAGAGATAAGATTTCAACATGTTGACCAGGCTGGACTCAAACTCCTGACCTCAAGTGATCCATCTGCCTCGGCCTCCCAACGTGCTGAGATTACAGGTGTGAGCCACCACACTTGACCAAAAATTTAAAAATTAAGAACAAATTAGTTGTGCATGGTAGTGTGTGCCTGGAGTCCCAGCTACTAGGGAGGCTGAGGTAGGAGGATCACTTGAGCCCAGAAGGTCGAGGCTGCAGTGAGCTATGATTACACCACTGTACATCAGCCTGGGTGACAATGCAAGACCCTGTCTCAAAAAAAAATAACAATAATAATAATTTAAAAACTAAGCAGCAAAGCTTTGGAAGATGGAAAGGGGATGGACAAGTTGTTACCTATTTAGCAGGGAAGAGAGAATGGGAACTTACGACCTGGAAAGGAGGGCAGCCATCAGAAGGTGGGATGGATAAGCAGAACCCTGGAAAGGTGGGAACAGGGGACACTGTATGGGTCAAGGCCAATACAGGCTGAGGCTGAAAACCTGTATAACGAGAAGCTAGAGCCCTAGATCCCTTGCAAAGCCAACATAGCTAGGTGTTGCCTGTCCTCCTCTGACCAACACGGGAGGTGTATTTCCTGAAGACACTGAAGTAGAGAAGTTCTGTACATAAGGACTCCCAGGAATCGTGAAGGGGGGGTAGCAAAGTGCTGAACTGAAAACAAAAGGATTAAGTTTAAACAATAGAAGCATACTTAATGGCAACACTATCCTCTTTTCCCCTGCTCAGCTCACAGGCCCTACAGCCAGGCTTAAATTGCCAGACTGAAATCGCCTTGGCAGGAAGCTGAAGGATTCTTCCTTGGAGAAATTGACCAGCCTAAGAAAAACAGAGTCTGTGATATGTGGATGTCTCTCAGCAAGATGAATGTTCATCAGTCAATAAATCCATCTGTGGAAGTACACAGAGCTTCTAATCAGCTCTTTAATGCCCCATTACTAAATATCAGCAGAGAGCCAAAAATCAGACATTTGAAGAAAGTCAGACAGAGATTAAACAAATAGGGGGGAAAGAGAATCTCAAAGCTAACAATGAGAATGAGGTGAACAAAAAATGTTTAACAAGTAATGACTAACACATTCAGAGTTAACAGCAATCTTATATCCATTACAAAAAAGAGGAGGACACTGTAATAAGGATAAGAATAAAAGAACATTCATAGCATAAGAAACCTCTTGGAAATTAAATGTGGTAGGATAAAATTTAAAATTATTTATTTATTTTGATACAGGGTCTCATTCTGTCACCGAGGCTGAAGTAACACAGCATGATCATGGTTCACTGCAGCCTTGACCTCCTGGACTCAAGTGATCCTCCCAACTCAGTATCCTGAGTAGCTGGAACTAAAGGTGTGTGACACCATGCCCAGTTAATTTTTTAAAATTTTTTTGTTGAGATGTGGGGAGGCGGCGGGGGGTGGAGGGTGGTCTCACTATGTTACCCAGGCTGGTCTTGAACTCCTGGGCTCAAGCAATCCTCCTGCCTCAGCCTCTCAAAGTGCTGGGATTACAGACATGAGCTACCATGCCCGGCCAAAAAAATTTAAATAGAAGGGTTGGAAAATGAAATTAAACAACTGTCCCAGAAAGTAGAACAAAAATGCAAAGGGATGAAAAATAGATAAGAAAATTAAAGGATGTTTTCAGGAGGCTGGGACATTCAGCTAATAGCAGTTTCAGAAAAGCTGTGGTAAAAACAGTGAGGAAGAAATAAATGAAGAATGAATGTAAGAAAGTATACTAAGACTTGACAATATGAATATTCAAACTGAAGGGGCCCACTGAGTTCCTAACAATTACTGATAAGAGCATTGCTAAAACACATAATGCAAAAATACTAGTGACAAAGAAAAAAGATAATCACTTCCAAAAAGAAAAAAAGACTACATTTAAAGGTTTGACAAGCAGAATACCGTCAACTTCTCAAGCAGTAATGGCCACAGAGACAATGAAGAAATGCCTTATAAAATACTGAGGAAATATTATTTCTTTCTTGGAATTTTATACCTAAACAAACTAGCAATCAAGGGTGGAATGAATGAATGTGTGTTTATCTATATATTTTATACAAGGTATGCCAGAGACACATTCCAACCTTTGTTTTTACTCACAGAACTATTTTGTTTGAAGCAGCAATGCATATAGTTAAAAATATTTACTTTTCTAGTATTCTGTACAAGCTAGCAGTGGCCCTGTGTCACAGTCTAGCCAATGATATCTAAGACAAAATCTACTACAAGGGCTTATGGAAATATTATTTTCCTGATGCAAATAGATTTGACTGGTTCTGCCTTTTGTCCTTTCTGCTGTATTACTGCCTGGAATGCAGATACGATGGCAAGAGGTACAGCAGCTATCATGAGACCACGAGGAAGTAAGCATAAAAGCAAAAGTCAACATCTAAGTACTGCAGATAGAAATAAAAGAAAGTGCTTGGTCCCTGATCACATCACTGACCTGACACACCAGTTACACCAGCAACCAAAATACTTACTTTGCAACTGCTTGTAAAGAATACAGGCTTGAAAAAATTGCTGCTGTCATGTTTTTTTGTTATTTGCAGCTGAAAGCATCCCTGACATATTCACGAGTTATCAGAAAAAGTTGTATCTCCCCAACACCCTTCCTCAGGAAGTTACTGGAAAATGTGCTCCACAGAAATGAGGAATGAACTAAGAAACATTTATATTGCTCAGAATATAGATGATTCAACACAGGAAGGATGCAAGAGGAATTCTTAGTGTCTTGGTAATAAGGGTAGTCCCGAGATAACAGCTGTAATGTATGCCTAAAAAGTAACCCGTGAGTCACATTGGAACAGGAGGATGAAGGGATCTAGGAAAGATGACATCAAGAAAAAAAAAAAACCACGGCTAGACTACTTGATGTGTTGGATCCTATTGAAAGGAGGTTGATAGTTTTCCCAGAAAGTGTGGAGGTAAAAACAGAGGTTGTGTAAGGGATGAGAAAAACCAAAAACCAAGTATTCTCCCTACTCTCGCTCTCAGTGCCGAATGTTTCACCTCTGGTCACCCAAATGTGTGGGAGTTTCTCCTCACCAACCACCAGTTCTTCAGTAGAGATCAACTCGGAGTCCTACAGTTTAACTCTATTCTGACTCTATCTACCTGGAGAAAGCATCAGATCACACAGGTTAAGTAAGGGCTCAGTCCCACAAGACTTCCCCCCAATGTCAGATGCCAATCACAAGTAGTAAGTTGTCACACCTATACTTCTGACCAACTAGCTATAAATTGGGGGTCCACAACCCCCTTCTCAGGTTCAGTTAATTTGCAGATGAGCTCACAGAACCCCAGAAAACACTTGCTTATATTTACTAGTTTATTATATTAATGAAGGATGTAATTAAGGACACAGATGAACAGCAGTTGGAAGAGATGCAAAGGGCAGAGAACGTGGAAAGGGATGCAGAGCTTCTATGTCCTCTCTAGATGAACCACCCTCCAGGAACTTTGATTTGCTCAGCAATCTGGAAATTCTACAAACCTTGTCCTTTTGGGGGTTTATGGAGGCCTAATTACACAGGCATGATTAATTACACCACTGGCGATCAAGTCAACCTTCAATCTCTCTCCCCTCCCTGAAGGTTGCAAGGGGGGTGGCACTGAAAGTCCCAACTCCAATCATGCCTTAATAAGCTGATTAGCATACAAAAGACACTCTTAATACCCCAGAGATTCCAAGGATTTTAGGAGTTCTTTGCCAGGAACCAGGGGCAGAGACCAGATATACATTTCTTATTATATCACAATATCACAGCTTGGTGCACAGAAAATAAAGCAAACAAAAACCAAAACAAGGCAATCATTAACTCTAGGAAAAGCAAAAAGTTACAAGAAGGGTGAAATGCCATAAAACACTGCACAGCAAAACAGTGAAAAGTATTTGCAAACTCTTCTTAGTGCAAACATTGAATTTTTTTTATTGATGGCACTAGTATATTGGGTAGTTGAATAGAAGAGAAGGCAGTGTGTCTGGAGTAGGGTGAGCAAAGGGAGAATGGTAAGAAAGGAGATCAGAAAGGAAAATAGGAATTAGGTCATGCTGAGGTTTGGATTTTCTTTCCTAAGGGTGCTAGAGAGCCACCGGGGAGTTTTAGACAGGAAACTTGAATGCTCTAACTCATGTTTGAAAATAATAACTTTGGCTCTATTGTGGAGGAAAATATACCATGCAGGGATAAGGTGAAAAGCCAGTAGGCCCATTGGATAAGAGGGATAAGAGGCTTCTGCAGAAGAGATTTTTCCTATAAGGTGGCCTGGACTGGGAAAGACACACTGCAGGATGTAAGGAAGTGGGTAGATGGGAATATACTTAGGAGGTTGGTGGCTTATGGAGTAAAAAGGGAGACACAGGGATGACTGCCTACATGTCAGCACAGGGCATGTGGAGAAGGCAGAAGAGGTTGTTACTGGGTTCAGGAAGACCGGGGAAGGAATGATTTGCAACTAGAGAGTCTGGGATCTAGGGTTCTGTTTTGGACTTGTTAGGCTGAGTTGCCCCAGAAAGTACCAAGTAGGCAACTGTGCCAGGGCTCAGAGTACAGACAAGGCTAGGGAGAAACTCAGAATATGCTTAGACTCAACAGGTAGTAATTCCTCCTTTTCTCTTGCCAATGCAAAGAAATGTTTCATTATATGTTTGGAGTTTTATACAGCCTCAATGGTATGATTTGGGGCACTGACTGATTGAAGACTTGATACTGAGAATCCAAGGGTAAACAAGCAGTGAATCCTGGAATATATCACAATAGGTAACCCATTCAAAGTGCTTAGGCCTCCCTGGTTTTCTATTTTGGGTCATATCTGTCTTAAGGAAACACTCTCTCTACCAAAGCTGAACTCATAAAATAGTAAAAGTCCTCCCACACGCATACACCCAAGAAATAACTTCCCATTATTAGCTGGATTTAATAAACATTTTCTTCCAAAAAAAAATTTGTCCCTGCTCAGTAGACTTCTCTTTATGTGTACAAAGCATGTGCCAAGTTAAAGACCATGTTAGGCACACTTTGAGACACTTTCCGTTTTTAAAAAAGTTCTTTCTCAATAAACATTCAAAAGGACCACTTTGTTTAAAAGTCTTTCAAAGCACTATTCACTACAGGTCGTAGAGTTCTTTAAACCCTCAGCAGTATTCTTTCTTGACTTTCTCATTGCTTTGTGCAATCTTTGTATTTAATCATTTATCCCCAAATTGGTCTTCGCAGTGTGGATTTTAACAAGAACTGGGTTTTAGCCACATTACAGTAGACGCGGTGGGGGCGGAGAGCAGCAGTGGCAATCGCAAAATAAAACGTATCATAAAGTGGTAACGGTTCGTGATTGAGGCCAGTTGTTGAAAAATAAATGCCTGTTATATAGAATCATAGAAATTTAGAGCTTGCGGCCAAGGCAAGTCGTTCATCGGTGGACCGACAGCGCCCCAGGCGGCAGAAAGAAGGCGGCGGCGGCGGAGACCCGGGGAAGTTGCCGGATTTTTAAAAAGGCACCTGCTGGGTGAGTCCTCACTGTGCAAACGGGAGCCACAGGTGCTCGATTTTAAGGGGCTACAACTCGAAAAAACCTAAGTCTGTAAAACAACCATAAGATCCGCACGTTAAACTAAGTAAGTTCTCGCTGTACACCAAGTTGATGTGGGCGATTATTTACGGTGGAGAAACTGAGTGGAGGGAGGAGGGAGAATTCCGCTAAAGTTTGCCCGGGACTGACAGCTAGGGAGTGACCTGGAAGCCAGGAAGAGGGGCAGGGAGGAAACTAAAGAAGTAGGTAAGAGAGTCAGTTTATGAAAATAGAGCCTGCTGTGGAGCGCAGCAGGCACACCTGCGGAGGAGGGGGCTGCCTCACCTGCGGGGCCGCTGAGCGCCCCCCTAAGTGTGTTAGCGGGGGAGGCGGGGGCTGGAAAGGAAACCTGGTGAAGGGCTGGCCCAGAGCCTGGGGTGGGGGTATTCACTGCGGGATAGGGCCAGCAAGAGGACCCGACACTCATCGTCCCGAGCGACACGTGTAAATGTCAAGATACAGAGACATCTGCAAATGTCACCCAAGAGGGTGAGGACGGGGGAGCGGTCCCGAAGCTATGCCCTCCGGAGCAGGCACTGGCTCCTGCGGGGCTGCGGGCCAAGTGTCCCCCTTCCCCAGGGAATTGGCACCTGGGCGGGGATCGGTCTTGCCGCGCTGGAAGCGCGAGCCCCAGGGCTCAGGAGATGCGCCGGGGCGCGTCACCCCTCGGGGCAGTCCTGGACCTCGGCGCGCCCGGGCGCAGCGTGAGGTGCCCCCGGCGGGGCGGGCAGCGCGCCGCCCGGGTTCGGCGACTTACCTCGGGCCTCGCGGGGCGCGAGCAGAGCACCGACCAGGGCGAGCAGGAGGGCGCGGGCGGGGGGCATGGGCGGCGGGCGCGCTGCCATCGTCGCCGGCCTTACGTGCAGCAGCTCTCGGGCCCGGCGGCGAGCGCTGCACTATACCACGCGGGTGCGGAGCCGGGGCCGGGCGTCGCGACCGGAGGGGTTTCCTGCCGCGGCGAGTCAGCTTCGGAGCCCTCGCGCAGCGCCCGCGCCGCCGCGGAGCTCGTCTAGCCTTTCATTTTTAAAAAAGTTTCCCCCCGTGTGTGTGCGTGCGTGCGCGCGCGCGCGCCGTTCTGGCACAAGCCAGCCTTGACCGTTGCAATAAATGAGCAAACTGTCCGAGTTGGCCCGGGGACGAGGAAGAGCGTTAGTGAGAAAAGGCAGGTCTGTGAAATGGATCCACGGCCAGCAGTCACCGTTCTTATTACCGCGGAACAAATTATTTTCTCCCCCGCACCCCCGCCCGTCGGCGGCGTCCCGCGGGTCCTAGAGACCGCTCGGGTCCCCCCCCCGCCAGGGTCCCGCCCGGAGCCGCGGCTCGCTCACCCCCGGGGGTGGGCGGCTCGGGGCAGGGCGCCTCCCTGGCCGCGAGCGCCGGCGGCATAGACGTGGCTCGGTGGCGGCCGGGCGCCCGGAGCGCACACGTCCCCGCCCCAGGATGATGTGGCCGCAGGGCCTGGGGCGCCCGGCTGCCAAGCGCACACGCGGCGGCATGGTCCAGCTTTCCAGGCTGAAGCTGGAAATGATGACTCTGCTGCTCGCTCCCCGGCTCTCTGGAAACCCTCGGAGTGCGGGTCAGGTCTCCACCGCGGCCCACAGCCCGGCGCGCGACCCCGCCCGGCCCTAAGCGCCCAAAGGGGCATCTCTTGCCGGAGAAACAAGCTTGGACTCGCAGGCACAAGACACCTGGGCGTTACTTTTGATCAACAGTGTTAGGTTTTACGTTGATAGATTGGCTCACGTTTCCATTCCATGACCTGGACCCAGAAAAGGGTGTACAGTGACGTTCACCAAACTTTCCTGATTGTAAGAAGCACCTGGGTTGGCTTGTTAAAAAGATTCCCGGGCGCCCTCCTACGCTTTCAGAATGAGACTCTCCAGGCTGTGGGGCCAGGGGAGCCCAGGGTGTTTGGAGAAACACCAATGAAAGAATGGTGCGCCTTGCCTTCTCATCCTTGTTCCGGGCTGACCCCACCTCTTCAGCCTCGCTCGGCCCTCAGGGAGACCATCAAAAGCAGCAGCGAGGGGGCCCGCACAGACAGAAATGGCTGGAGCTATGGAGGATGGCTGATGCCCACCCTGCGTGTTACCATGATTCCCAACCTTGGGGACTTATTAGACTAGGAAGAGTTAAAGACATTGCCAGCCCCAGAGACCAGTTAACTCAGAGTTTCCCACGATGCGTGGAGCTCAATAGTTTTCAAAGCCTCAGGTGATTCTACTGGGCTGCTCAGACCTAGGACCACCTGCAGAAATTCCATCCTGGTCCTGCGACCTCGCACCGATTCCTACCTGAGCACCCACTCCTAGGAGGCGCTTATCCAGCATTTGAGGAAGCTGCCTTCCATACCATGTCTTCCCACTGCAGAGGAGTTTTCTCAGGAGTTCTCTCCCACAGCAGGTTGTGCAGTGTTCCCAAAACCAAGGTCGATCCTCCTAACAAGGTGCAGGACTTTCTTTTTTAAAAACCTTAGTGGGAGGCACAGGCTGTCCAGCCCCCTTCCCAATGCTGCCATATCTCAGCACCAGATCGGGAAACCAGGCCTGGTTCAAGCCCTGTGTCATATCTAACCGTACTACCAACCAGCGTTGCAGTGTACTTCTTTTGTTCATTCATTCAGTCAATCTACACGAGCAACCCTATGTTAGGGACTTGGGAAACTAAACTAATGAGAAAGCCTTTTGCCTTCAAAGACTTTTCTTTCTGATCAAACTGATACATCATCATTATTGGACAGTGTGAGCTAGTTACTTAACCTATTTAATAATGATTAGGCTTGTTTACTGATATGGTTTGGCTGTGTCCCCACCCAAATCTCATCTTGAATTCCCATATGTTGTGAGAGGGACCTGGTGGGAGGTAATTGAATCATGGGGGCAGGTCTTTCCTGTGCTGTTCTCATGGTAGTGAATAAGACTCACGAGATCTGATGGTTTTAAAAAGAGGAGTTCCCCTCCACAAGCTCTCACTTTCTGCCTGCTGCCATCCATATTAAGACATGACTTGCTCCTCCATGTCTTCTGCCCTAGCCATGAGGAAATGTAAGTCCATTAAACGTTTTTCCTGTATAATTACCCAGTCTTGTGTATGTCTTTATCAGCAGCGCGAAAACAGACTATTTACTACTTCGTAATTCTTTACATACCTCGTGTAATTGGAGTATTGTGCTAACATCTTTCACCTGCATTATTTGATTTTTAAAATCCTGAATATAGAGATGAGGAAACTGCAGCGTAGAGATGTAGCTTTCCCACCACCACACAGTGAAGTAGGTCAGAGCCCAACCTCAGATCTGTTAAAGATAAAGCCTGTTTCTTTAAGCCTGAGTTCCAACCTTCAGTTTTAGCAGCTGTTAAGTGAAGGTAAAATACAAACCTCCCAGGTGGTTGTGAGCACCAGGTGAACTAATGCAATGTCTCCCAACCTATCTGATCCCTGGAATGTCTGTTAAGAATTCAGTTCCTCTGGCATTTGCTCTGGAGATTCTCATTAGAAAGGTCTGGGAAGGATAGTTTTAGCAAGTACTTAGGTGATCCTGATACTTGTGGCCCATAGAACTTCAGACACATCGACGCAGGAGAATTAAAAATTGTTTTCTTCCAGCTCAAAGGGCCAGATTTGCTTGCAGATGAGCCCAGCCACTGGCCTCTTGGATCCTTCTGACTGGTTAAATGGTTTATTCACAATGGACCTAATATGTGCTGTGCACTGGGCTGGGGGCCTTGTATACATTTTCTCTTAATGATCAATTTATTTTCGCTCTTTAATATTCAATTGTTAATGTTGACTGTAAAAGTCCAATTTCTTTTAAACCTGGATGTTGCAAAGCTTCCTCCAAAGAACTAAATGTGCCCCAAGACTGTCCTTGATTTGTTTTTGACTGAATGAAACAAAACAGCCATTGCAGAGGAAAAATAAAGAAAAATAAAATCCTAGCTGCAAGCCCTGGATTTCAACCCTGTAATTCACCATCTCTGTGAAGCAAGCGGCCTGGGCTGACACTGTCTCCATAAAGCCTTCATAGACATCAATAACAGCCAGCTAAGGCAAAGAGCAAATCCCGCGTCCGGCAGATGGTCTGCCTTTGGATGGAAATTCTGCCTCCTCATTCACAGGAAATGGAAGCCGACATCACATTCAATACTGGATTGTTAGGTAATGGTGTGGGGTCAGAGGCCAGGATCTGCACATGAAAATTTCAGATAGATGGCTTGTTGTCCCTTCCTTTCTAGAAGAATTGACCTTTGCAATACTGTTTCCTGTGTGCTATTTTTGTGTAACAGCCTGGGCATTCACAACGAACAGGGCACTTATTTCTTACCCAAACTCATGTAAGCTCAATCTGCTCTGAGTACAAGCAGATGAAAAATGGAGGCAAACTTTCCTAAGCCAGGAATTTACAGGCAGCCACTCCTAATTTCTGCAGTAAGTGAAGAGCCGGCCTCCTTGCAGAGTGACCTATTGACAGAACTTCAGACACAGGCTTGCAGAACAGCTTTTCTCTCTCCAAGCACAGCTCCCAAGGCTTACTCCAAACTTAAACAAATGCGATTGCCCCAAGATTAAGATTCTTGGAAATCATTTTAATTCTATCTCTTGGAGAGATGAAAACTCTTGCTCCTCTCGGCCTATTATAATAACATGTAGTCCATTTTTCTTTTCCTAGATCTCTCACTTCAAGAATCCATGCCTTCACCTCCTCAGAAACCTGCCCCCGGTGAACCTCTTCTGGGCAGATTAAACCCTCTTGTCTCCGATACTTTCATTATAGCAGAGAATCAGCACTTAAGTAGCCAGTCTAAATGCCAAAGAAAGAATGCTCCTGGGGCTGGGGACAAGGAACTCGGGGACACGCTGTGTCACAAGAGACAGGAAAGGTCACCCCATCTATATTCATCTATGTCACCTGCCCATTGACCAGTCAACTTCTCCAACCAAGTGACAGTCATACTTCACTTAACAAAGATACATTCTAAGAAATGCATCGTTAGGCAGTTTTGTCACTGTGTGAACATCACAGAGTATACTCACACATCTAGATGGTACCGCCTACTACACATCTAGGTTTTGTGGTATAACCTGTCACTCCTAGGCTACGAACCTGTATGGCACATGACTCCACTGAATACTGTAGGGAATGGTACAGTAAAAAGGCAGAAAGGTACGGTAAAAATACAGTGGAAAAGATTTGTTAAAATGGTACACCCAGATAGGGAAGCTCCATTATAATTTTATGGGAGCATCCTTACAAGTGCTCAAGTGCGTACTATGTGATTGATCAAAATGTCATTTGGTGACTCATGACTGTACTGTGATGGGGAACTTATTATGCCCCTCCCTACACACCCCCAGATTCCATTTTACATACCCCAAGTGACTGACAGTACTAAGAAACGGACACCTCCTGGGGCAGCAGCTGCTGAGACAGCCTCCTGGCCTGGGTGCTTATCTCTCCCACCATCAGTGGGGGCAGGCTAAGTGCAAAGGCAGCACCCAGAGAAAGGCAAACGGGAATCTCAAAAACAAACATGAACTATGACAAGAATGACCAAACATTCGAGGATACTTCATTTAAGAAATAGGGCTGGCTGGGCATGGTGGCTCACGCCTGTAATCCCAGTGCTTTGGGAGGCCGAGGTGGGTGGATCATGAGGTCAGGAGATCGAGACCATCCTGGCTAACACGGTGAAACCCTGTCTCTACTAAAAATACAAAAAATTAGCCGGGTGTGGTGGCGGGCGCCTGTAGTCCCAGCTACTCGGGAGGCTGAGGCAGGAGAATGGCGTGAACCCGGGAGGCGGAGCGTGCAGTGAGCCGAGATCACACCACTGCACTCCAGCCTGGGCGACAGAGCGAGACTCCGTCTCAAAAAAAATAAATAAAAGAAATGGGGCTTAATCTTCTTTCCTTTTCATGTGGGCTGGGCTTAGTGACTCATTTTTTTTTATTTCAATAACTTTTGGGGTACAAGTGGTTTTTGGTTACATGGATGAATTATATGGTGGTGAATTCTGAGATTTTAGTGCACCTGGGACCCGAGTAGTATATGTTATCCCTGATGCCCCTCCCACCCTTCCCTTTCTGAGTCTCCATAGTCCATTATACCACTCTGTGTGCCTTTGCACACTCATAGCTTAGCTCCTACTTATAAGTAAGAACATATGGCATATGGTTTTCCATTCTTGAGTTACTTGGAATAATGGCCTCCAGCTGCATCCAAGTTGCTGCAAAATACATGATTTTATTCTTTTTTATGGCTAAGTAGTATTCCATAGTGCATATATACCACAGTTTCTTTATGCACTCATTGGTTAATGGGCACTTAGATTGGTTCCATATCTTTGCAGTTGTGAATTAATGACTCATTCTAACAAAACGCAGCCTAAGTGAGCAGTATGTAAGTTCTGAGGCTAAATCATGAAAGGCATTTCAGCTTCCTCCTTGACTCAGGTTGCTCGCTCTGGAGGCAACCAGCTGCCATGTCGTGAGGAGCCTCAAGCAGCCCAGTGGAGTAGAGCTGAGGTGGGGAATGAGGTTTCCTGCCAATAGCCATGTGAGTTAGCTATGTTGGAAGTGGATCATTCAGCCCGTCATTTTCAGATGACAGCAGTCTTATGAGAAGACCCCAGGGCAGAACCATTCAGCTAAGCTGCTCCCAAATTCCTGACACACAGAAACCCCCTGAGATAATTAATATTTGTTGTTTTGACCCATTACTTTGGGGAATAATTTTTTACACAGCAATAATTGTTATGCACTTAATAAAGCAAATGTTCCATTTCTATATCTTTTTCTAGCTTTTGGAATGTCTTGGTAATTTCAATATGAAGGGCACCCTTCTTGTTTATCAGCTTTAAAAACAGGGTGTAGATAGGGTGGCCATGGGTCCCAGTCTTGTCCTATTGTACTTATCAACAGCAGTCCCTTTCTCTCTCACTAGAGTCCTGATTTGTAGACAAAGTGCACAGTTATCCTGTCTGTAGATAAATGTTTCTTTTGTGCCATGTCTTCAGGGCAGGAGGGATGGGCAGGCACACATGCTTGGTTGTACATCTTGACTTGATTCCTTCCATGAAGGATGGTTGACCGAGTCAGCTCGCTCACGATGATAGATACCAAGCCACAGCACCCAAAGCAAAATTGGCTGAGGCCATGAAGATTCACAAGGTTGTCTGAGTATCCCCACTGCACGGTTAGGCAGTCACAGAGTGATCTGATCTGGAGTGCCATTTCCGGAAGTTGTAAGACATTTTTCACCTCCTGCCAAAGTACCTGGGGCTCTGCTGGTGGCTGTATCTTGAATGCATCAAAGAGAAGATGTGATGAAAGGTCATGCTTGCTCTTGCTCTTAGAGAGAATCACCAGAGGAAGCATAGCTGCCCCACCACCCAGGCTGGCCACTCAAGTGTCAGGTTTCTGTTCCTGCAAGGATGCATGGACTCCCAGAAACCAGGAGGGCTGGGGTTGATGGAGGCTGGGGGAGGACTCCAAGGTGCTCTGGGGACAAGTCTTGGCCTCCCTATCCAATCTCCAGCAGGTTTCTTCCTAGAGAGAGAGGCCAGACCTACTTTACGATAACGCAGGAAAAGACCTACATGCCTTATTGAAACTCCGTCTTTACCTGATCTTTCTTGTGGCAAATTAGGCCCTTTGCCTCTTATTCTGTGCCCTTAAAATTGGCAAATAACTAGACACTGGTCCCACTTCATGCACTTGAATATGGTTCCCATTTTGTCTTTACTGTTTCAGGCAAATCAACCCCAATTTCTTTAATGTACCCCTTGGGTCCTATTCTCACTCTTTCTAATTATGTTTGTTGTTGTCCTTTGGCACCGCTCCAGTTTCTTGATTTCTCTTAAACTGTGGAGGCCAAATGTGGCTACAGAGTTCCAAGAAGGGTCTGCATGAAGCCAAGGGAAGCAGAACACTGGCTGATTGTGCCTAGTGGGGTCTCTCTGCAGCTGAGACTTTTAACTCGTTTTTGGAGGCCTGACCTAGTTTCTACTCTGAGGATGAAGAAGCGATTCTGGGTCTGGGGAGGCCAGCTGCTCTGAGAGCAGGGTGGCTGACCCTGCACCCATCTGCTCCCAAGCCCTGCATGTGGTACGTGCAGTCCCCCTCCTTTACCATGGTTATTTCAGTCTGCTTCTCAGATCTCAGTTTTTTCTCTGCTGCTTCAGTTTCTCTCAGTTCTGCATCCTGGTGAGCACTTTTATCCAAGGCTCCATTCTCCCTAGAATTAACTACTCAATGAGCTCAGGCAGAAGAGACAACTCAGAAGTAGCAGGGTCTGGGGTCAATTGTTGTTTCTCCTACACTAAGCTCTGGTCTGGACTCTAATGCAGCTTTAATTGTTTAGCAGTTAACAAGCATTTAAAATTTTCATCTCCATCAGATCCTGAGCCAGCAGCACCCCACTGCTGCAAGTCCCCCAGCACTCCTGAGTGAAGGAATTATCCCACTGCCTTCCTGGATGCAAACTCCAGCATTCCTTTCCCCTAATATCCCTAAGCCATACTCACAATGTTCCAGCTTTCTTTGTCCGAGCCTGAGCTGAAAAATAAAGAACCAATAGTTGAGGAAGCGTCCCCACAGATTAAGGACACAGACACAGATCCTGCCTTCAAAGACCTCCTGGTCTTGTGATACAGAGAACGGCTTTGAGCCTACCTAAAATAATAACAACAGGGCCTGTCCTGCAGCCACTCTGTCCAAGGCCTCCAAGATCTCATCAACCCTCATTGAGACAGTTAACTACTCCTCCTTTGAGAGGAAATGGTGCCTTTGAGACGTGGCTTGCCCATGAACCCAAAACTCAAAAGTGGTCCAAATGGGATTGGAGGCTGTGTCTATCTGACTCCAAAGATCTTCCATTGTATCTTCTCCCTGCCAGTGCTGGCCCAAAACTCAAATCATCTTTGGCCCCTTCCTTTCTCTCTCCCTGAACCACACCCTTCAGACTGGGCATCAAGTCCTGTGCATGACACCTCGGAAATATCCCCCTGACTCTGCCCTCTCCATACAATCCCCCAGGGTAGCTAACCATGGTGCCTCCCCTCAAAGACAGGGGTAGGGTCCTGAGCCTTGTTTTGTTGTCATTCTAGCCACTGCTCCTGCAAAGGCACTTTTAAAATGGAAATCTGACAAAACTTTCATGGGTCCTCATTGTCTTCAGAAATATATTGAATCTACTTCATGAGATATACAAGGCAATTTGGGGTTGGTCCTGATATGGTTTGGCTGTGTCCCTACCCAAATCTCATCTTGAATTGTAGCTCCCATAATCCCCACATGTCATGGGAGGGACCCAGTGGGAGGTCATTGAATCATGGGGGTGGGTTTTTCCTATGCTGTTCTCATGATAGTGAATAAGTCACATGAGATCTGATGGTTTTATAAAAGGCAGTTCCCCTGCACACACTCTCTTGCCTGCCACCATGTAAGACATGCCTTTGTTCCTCATTCACCTTCCACCATGAGTGTGAGGCCTCCCCAGCCATGTGGAACTGTGAGTCCATTAAACCTCTTTCCTTTATAAATTACCCAATCTTGGGTATGTCTTTATTAGCAGCGTGAGCACGGACTAATACAGACCACAATCAGTACTCCCAGCCTCCTCTCTTTCCTACCACCTGACACAGCACCATCCTCCAGTCACATGGCACCACTTGACTTTTGCAAAATGTTGACCAGGTCATGGTTTTCCATGTGCTTCTCCCACTGTCTGAATGCCCTCCTCTTCCACTCCATAGCGGATCTATCCTTCAAGGTCCAGAATGGTACCATTTCCTCTGTGATGCCTTCTCTACCTCTTCAGGCAAAGTGAACATTTCATTTTGTGATCCCACAGTTCTGTGTATCTGCTGATAGCATGAGGCTTAATGCTTGGTGGTATAATTATTGCTGTGCACACATGTCTGCCTTGAGAGACAGGGATCGCCTTGGAGGTAACCCCGTCTTGCTCACTGTCATTGCCCATGCCTAGCTCAGTGCCTGGGAAAGAGAAGGCACAGGAATTTCTGGTTAAGTGGATAAATGAACCAGTGTGTGACCATGTTCCCATCTGGGTCTTTAGGAATTTTTCTCTATATCTAGTTTCCCAATCCAGGCTTAAGAACAGGGATTCCACGTAAGTGTATTTATTGCTGAGGTTCAAGACAGTAAGTGGACAATATTTCATTTCTCTCACAAACTATTTTTCCAATAACCTCCCTAATTATTCCAGTTAAGGCTCATTACCATTGCAAATCAAGTTTGAACTGATTTTCACAGAGCTAGCAATCTGTAGTGGGACATGTTTTATTTTTGAAAATCTTTGATTTTTAATTAAGTCTGTTACTTCTGGTACTATTTTAAAATTTAATAGAAACAAAATAAAACTCTTTTAAGGCTCTAAACAACCTCAAACTGTGTTTTGTTCTGGTAATCAGACAATACATAAGGATTATGGTTAGTTGGAGATAGTGCCAACAATGGAAAAAATAAATATGAGCATGAGTCAGAATAATTTGAAACCAGAAATGTGTGTTGGTAATAACTCAGAAAGTCACATGGAAGAGCCTTGGTCGAAACACCAGACTTGATGGTTTTTCAAAAATTACAATCTCATATATTAGAAAGCCCCATCCACCTGGTAGAGTGCCAAGAATTCTTACAAAATCGAGTCTTGGGAATTCAAAATCCTGCACCATCAGGAAAATGCTGTCTCTGTTGGGGGTAAGATATAGACAGTCTCGTGTGCATGGAAAAGTGGCCCCCAGTGATGAGGACACAACGTTGTCATTAAAGGGGAGACTGTTAAATCAGGTAAAAGCCATTCCTGCAGCCTGAGCCTTTTAGGCACTTTTCCAGCAGCAGAGCAGGAACTGCAGCATCACTCTGGGTGGGGGGTTACAGAATAGGATTCCATGTCCAATTCCACTGCACTGAAATACCAGAAGCATGACCCAATAATGTGGTTTTGCTATTCAACACCAGTGCTTATTCACCTACCCAGGGAGGGGAGAAAGTATCCTGCTTATTCATCCCCAAGCAGAATGTTGCCCTCAACCCCATGCTGGGCTTCCTAATGACATCATGCTTAAATCTGCCCCTTGGTCCTAATGACCAGCAGCCATGATCTCTGCCCTGGAAAAAGAAAATGCAGGCAGCAATGGTACCGTAGAGTGTCTGGTGTCACCCTTGTACCCCAAATGGTCCTCTAGGCCTTAGCAGAACCAGCATCAGAGGTCTAAACATGAAATCTTTCTAGAGCTGAATGCTATTTCCTTCTTCTGCCTAGATTTATGGCAATTGACCTATTTTACAGCTCTCTTACTGACCTACTTTCAAGTTCTATTTCGAAAAGTGACACAAAAGTCTTTTGTATCCCTGCAAAAGAGGAAGAGGCTAAAACACATACATAGGCACCCATGAACGCTTACACATGCAGAAATCAAGGCTGGAGTAATTTTCCAGAAAGGAGCATTTGTTTTCTGTCACACACACGCACACAAAAATTAAACTCATCAGAAAGTACTTTAAAAAGTGTCAACAGTACTTCAAAACTAAATATAAATATATATGTTCAAAACTAATAATACGTATAATTTATTAGCTCTTATTTTCTGGTAAAATACCTGCAGGGTAATGTCAATGCATGTTGGTGGAAAACCTCATTTTACAAACAGAAACCAGGCAATTTTCATATGAGTCATGGTAGATTTAGATGCAAATGGCTCTCTAAAAGTCTCCTCCTGCTTAGTGTCACTTTAATCAGAGGTTGCATATCTGAGCTGTAACCCCATAGTAAACTGGAGGAATAAAAATTACATATCTGTTTAATGAGAGAGTTGTGTTCTGGTTAGCAAATGACCCGACATCCGGCTCCCAAGCTCGGGTAATAAGGCTGCCCAACAAGATGCTATGATAATGGCAATTATCATTGAAGTAGCATGAATTACAGCCAAACACTTCATATATGTTATTTATAAACTTCCCTATTGCCCTGTGAAGTATATTTCAGTTTCACAGATGAAAAATGAAGGCTCAGTGATATCAAATAATCAAAACCTTGAAACTAGTAAGTCCCAAACGAGGACTCAAACACAGGACTGCCTAATTCTAGACTTGACATTTTCTTTCTATAAACTATAATGCCTCTTGTAAAAGTCAATTCTACCCAAATGTGTACTTAAATCCTGTGATTATCCTACCACTAGTTAACCACTTGGTTTCTGTCATTTACTGCCCACAGAATGGGAGTTCTCTTCAGCATTGATCAATTTTTAGGTCTATTAAAAATGGAAAGATACTGAATACGATGTGGTATCCTGTACTGACTCCTGGAACAGAAAAAAACATTAGTGAAAAAAACAGTGAAATCTGAATAAAGTCTGCAGTTAACAGCAATATACTAATGTTGGTTTCTTGGTTTTGACAAATGTACTGTTATTTTAGATGTTGACAATAGGGGAGCCTGGGCGAAGGGATGTGGGAGACCTCTCAGTGCTGACTTTGCAACTTTTATGTAAATCTAGAATTATTCCAAAACTTAAAAGGGGGAAAAAATAGTAGTTATCCTGTGGTTCCTGATTATCCAGGCAATTCAAATCAAGATTTGCACCAAGTATTATTTATTGCAGAATAGACACACGGAGTAGCATTTTCCAATTACACATCTATGCATTAGGACTAACAAATTTATTTAAAAGTGCGACCAAATGCACTGTCCTTATATATTTTCTTAATGAATGCCAAAAATAGAACTGCTATTCAGTATGAAAATGGCTGACAATATAAAATAGTCTCAAAAGCTAAGTGGGCAAAAGTGTATATAATATAATATGTAATATAATAAAAGTATATGTCATACAACATTTATCCAGGAAGTTGTGATATAAATATATGTGTGTGGGTATAACGTTATACATATACTGTTAATATATTGATTTTAAATGAAAAGATAAGCCATGCATATTTTTAAAAATTATCTCATATAAGGGGATGAAGAGATATGACAGAGAAAAGGAACAGGTCAAATATCTCAAGATATGCTTCGGTTTGTAGATTTGATTTTAAAACCACATAAATATTTTTACATAACTATGAAACAAATTGAAATATTAAAAAAAAATCAATTCCTAAACATCAAAACCAAAATGGAACAAATAAACATAACTATATATTGATTTGTGGCATGTCCACAAAGAAAGAAATAATTTCATGTGACTTAAAAACATTAATTTCATTGTACATCCTTAGTGAGACATACCCTAAGAACAAAAAGAACATCAAAAAAGAGAAAACAACTTCAATGGTTTTTAACAATCCTATTATTGGCTATAGGGTTAGAGTCATTCTTCTGGGTTTTAAGACTGATGAGATCAAGTAAAATATCCCTTAAACTCTAATTGAAAGTATTCGTATAAACTCAGGACATATTTTGTTTTGGAAAAATAAAACCTATTTTCTAGCTTTGTGCACTGAAAGGGTCTGGAAACAATGACCAACCCATTAATAATGATGCTTTTAGTCCCTAGATTGTGATCTCTCTGCCATTTCCCCTTAAATGCAACCAGGGCTCCGTGGAGATATGACTGATTCTGGGTCTGGGGCAGGAAATATATAAGGTGAGCTATAATATCTTGTCATGTCCAAAGAAAGGAAGCTGTCAAAGATTACTAGAGTCACGTCAAAAGGACACAGGAGCTAACCTAAGTTCCCATTAGTCAAGGATGGGACAATTTGAACAGAAACAATAACTTAATGTATTGAAACACGCCAAATATGTTTGTATTCATGAGTTCATTAGGATAAGTCAAAAAGCGGGCAAACAAACAACACGTCTCTTTGATTGCTCAGGAAACTAGGGAACGAAGCCATTATTTTGAAAATGGGTTAATAAAAAGATTCAAACATTTATCCTGACTTTTCTGTATAAACTCTATCTGAGAGCGTTCAAACAGTTGATGAGAGAAAGTCTCTTTTTGTTGAATTAAGCCAGGTAATATGTGAAGAAGGAACGATAGATTTAGGAATTACCATATTGTAACGTCTGCTGAAATAAAAGATCTAGGGATGATCATTGATGGCTACTTACTGGCCAGAGGTGAAGCCCGTGATGAAAGTATACAACCCTACATACGGATCTAGCCAAGGTGACTTAAAAATATGTAAGGAGCAGAAAAGCACGTTCAAAAACACCCGGGGAGTGCAACTAGCTAAATCTGCACTGTGGGAAATGAGTGGCGCTATTCAACTTGGGTCTATAGACCAGCATCAGCATCATTTGGGAGCTTGTTAAAAATGCAGATTCTCAGGCCCTGGCCCGGACCTACTGAATCAGACTCTCTGGGGTTGGGCCCCAGGAATCTGCATTTTAACACACTTATCAGGGGGTTCTTTTCCATGCTAAAATGTGTGCACAAGCAACCTGGTTTAACAATGAACTGCAAGAAAACTCAGAAGGGGGGATCTATGGATTCAAAAGGAATTTTGAAAAATAGCAGCAACATGCAGTATTTGAACAACCTGTAAACATGTTTTACAAGAGAAATGGAGAAATATGAATATCGACTTGATATTTACTATTAAGAAGCTACTGTTAATTTTTTAAAGATATGATAGTGGTCTTGTGGTTATGTTTTAAAAGAGACCTAAACGTATGTACTTAAATATTTGTGCATGTAACGATGTCATATTTGAAATTTGTTTCTAAATAATTCGAGGGTAGGAGATGGGGAAATAGGTGGGGATATAACTGAAATAAGATTAGCCATGGCTTCATAATTATTGGGACTTGGGTACATGAGAGTTCACCATACTACTCTCTCTCTTTAATGTTTTCAATCTTTCCATAAGATGGTTTTTTTTAAAAAGACTAATTCAGAAAAATAGTATATCAATTATAACAAAATGTTAACAACTGTTCAATTGGATTGATGGTTTATTAGAGTCATTATTCAATGTTCTCCCTGCTTTTCTATATGCCTGAAAATTATGTTCATAATTATAAATTTTTTAAAGTTCATTGGAAAAAATTTGAAATAGGTTCTCATGCCTAAAATGTGAATATCACTGTAGAAAACACGGACATATTTGCTTTGACCATTATTGATCCAATTTTTATGTGCAGCGATGCTATATTAGATGATTCCAGGGTTTATAGCTTAAGCCTTATTATCACCAATTAAAAAACTCAGGAAGTGAAGTCTCAGAGGCATTTCCCAGGGTCACAGTGCCATGAGTGGGGTCAATCCCATGTCAGTCTCTGTCCAGGTTTGTGCTCTTTCCACCCTTCCCCACTAGGACATTTAAGAATAAAACATTGTTATCTAGCAGATTATTCATAATTCCTGCAAAGTTGGAGATCCTTTAGGTGTCTTAGAGTATTAAGTAATGGCATTCTGTTTGTGTATTTATTAGCTGCTTTTTGACTTTTAAAAATTGTATTATCACATACGTACAGTCAGGTACATGCATATTAAGTATATGGCTCCATGAGTTTTGCTCATGTTTGCAATGCTTGTACTGCAACCCAGATCAAGATATAGAACACTCCAGCACCTCCACTCCTTGTGTCCCTTGTCAAAACCATCTCCCCACAGCTATCAACTACACTAATTTCCATCATCACAGACAAGCTGACCTCATAGTGGGTAGTTCCTTGTGTCTGGCTTCCTTCACTCATCCTTATGTCTGTGAGATTTATGCATGTGGCGGTAGTTTATTCTTTTTCATTGCTGCATATTCCATTGTATGAATACACCTGAATTTATTTATTTATCCTACTATTTGATAGAGATTTTGGTTGCTTCTGATTTTTAACTATTACAGATAAACCTGCTATGAACATTCTGATAAATGTCTTCTATAGACATATGCACATACTTATCTTGGGTGTAAACCCAGGAGCGGGATTGCTGGGTCATGGGATCAGCATATATTTACTTTCAGTGAGTGACTGCCAAAGAGTCTCCAACACAGTTATACCAATTGTCACTCCCGCTGGAACAATGTGGAAGCCCCAGTTTCTTCATATTCACAGTGATACTGGGGTTGCCACTGTTTCAGCCATTCTGGAATCGCCCTGTCTTGGAAACCTCCTCAGAGATGTCCTGTGTCCTTCTGCAGAATTAATCCTTCCTCCTGTGGCTCTCACAGCTGTTTCTCCATGTCTCTGCTACAGCTCTTATCACCCCTAGCAGAATCATTTGTTTCCTGTTTGTGTCTCTTCATTAGGATCTAAATTCCCCCAGGCCACACGCAGTGTCTTACTCTTCTTAAGATTCCGGTGTTCATTCACAGGGCCTGGCTTAAGCAATATTTGAATGACTAGATCAATTAATTGATCAATCAATATTCTTAAAAGCTTAACACCTACTTACTTACCAGGTAGGACCTGGTGTTACTAAACACTTAAATTCTTTGGATCACGTGAACCTATTTCCATAGCTGTAACACATAGGGATAATTTATTTTGCCTGAAATTCAGAGAACTCACTGGGACTGGGAAATATTTTCCATCTCCAAGGCTTCACTCACACGGGGCCTGGAGGTGCAAAGGAGCAGGACTCAGCAGCCAGGAGGAAGCTGCTGTGATTGGCACTTAACTTAGACCGCACAAATCTGCTTCAAAAAGTCCACCTCTCCCCCTTGGCCACCATAGTGCCATGATCACAGAAAACATCATTTACAAACTCTGTGTTTTTAATACTTGCCAAGACCAGCAATCTTCTCTTTGTGGAGGCTTGATGGGATGCAAATGGTCCTGCCTGGCCCTGGCCCTGGCTGTGCCTCCGGTAACTCTTAGCACCGACTTCATGGTCCCAGTGCAAGCCCCGAGAGGAGCATGATCACGAAGATGCTATTTTAAATTTCTCTAATAGACACATCCACAGTAAGGGTTGACATTTGTGTAATGGTGGATTGAGAATTCACCGGTAGGTTAAAATAACCTGAGTGTCTGTGGAGATAATTGTAACCATCAGCAACTGAAAAGCCTGTCTTTCAGACAAATATTTGGCTTTCATTGAACTTCCGCAAAATGATTTCAACCAGCGGACTGACATCTGCAACTTTGGTTGTGAGTGACTTATGAGCTTTTCTATATGCATAGGGTGCTGCAGGATGAAAAGAAAGAATAAGAGATTGAGTATTATAAAAGTGGAGCTATGAGAAAGAGATGAAAGAAATTGGGACAAATGTAAGTCTAGTTTCACCAAGGTTTCTTCAAGTCACACCAGCAACCTGGGGGTGAGAATAAGACTGCATTTTGCTGCCTTTATCTGACTCTTTCCTGTTTTTTTTTTTTTGAAATGGAGTCTCACTCTGTTGCCCAGCCTGGAGTGCAGTGGCACAATCTCGGCTCACTGCAAGCTCCGCCTCCCAGGTTCATGCCATTCTCCTGCCTCAGCCTCCTGAGTAGCTGGGACTACAGGCGCCCGCCACCACGCCTGGCTAATTTTTCTGTTTTTAATAGAGATGGGGTTTCACCATGTTAGCCAGGATGGTCTTGATCTCCTGACCTCGTGATCCACCCACCTCGGCCTCCCAAAGTGCTGGGATTACAGGCGTGAGCCACCACACCTGGCACCTTTTTTTTTTTTTTTTTTTTTTTGAGAGACAGTCTCACTCTGTCTCCCAGGCTGGAGTGCAGTGTCAGGATTTCAGCTCACTGCAACCTCCACCTTCCAGATTCAAGCAATTCTTGTGCCTCAGCCTCCCAAATAGCTGGGATTACAGGCGCTCACCACCACGCCTGGCTAATTTTTGTATTTTTAGTAAAGATGGAGTTTCACTATGTTGGCCAGCCTGGTCTCGAACTCCTGGCCTCAAGGGATCTGCTCGCCTCAGCCTCCCAACGTGTTGGGATTATAGGCGTGAGCCACGGCACCCGACCACTTTCCTGCATTTTCTATACTAGTCCTGTGCCCACATGAAGGCACAAGACTCAGTCATTTACTTCCTGTTTGCCTCTAGGACAGTCACATGTGTGCTTTTGCGCAAATGCCCTTAACCTCCCCCTTCCTCGACCCCCAGCTCACAGAGCCCTCAGCCCCATCTTCCTAAAGCTGTGCACAGGAAACCCTGGAAGGGCCAGATGGCCAGGGCTGGACACTGACGTCAAACTGTGATACGTGACCCCAATCAGACTGCCTTGTTTCCACATGTCTCCTTGGAATTTTTGTGAAGATAGCAGTTGTCCGCTTGGGCTGAAAAAAAATTATTGTGGGAGCATTGTTAGCATTCTCACGCTTACCTCCCTGCCTCCCCCAAGGGAAAAAAAATTCTGTATGAAGAGCCCGTGTATCTCCAACCTGCTGGGGATAGTTTGTTGCTTCCAGGCACATTCCTGGGTTTTGTGCTGCAAGAGGAGGGATGGGCAGAGGAGGGCGGCGGGAGAAAGGCCAGCACGAGAGGTGAAGCTGGAAGCCCATGACAATAGGCTGGGGTTACTTCAGCAAAAGCTGGGAGTGGGGAGGGAGCTGGGGTGCTGGGGAATAGGGGTGAGTTAACAGGTACCTTATTTGGGGGCAGAGGACAGTTGGGGTGGAGAGAATTAGAAATGGAGGACTCCAAAAAATGGGTTGCAAGTTCCTGAGTGTTACAATTTAAAGCCTTAAAAGGAAGGGCTGGACTCCCTGTGGATTTGTCTGTGGCTTTCGAACCATGCTGTTTGGAATTGACATGAGCGGTGGCATGACAGGTCACACTCGCAGTCCCCGCTCCTCCTGGGACTCAGATGTGAACAAATCTAGACATGAGGTAGCCTGCTACAGTCGAAATGGCCTGTTCTCTCCAGATAACCCAGGCCTTCCTATTAGACATCAGCCTAGGATGAGGTCCCTGCAAGAGGCTGCCCCATCTGTCTGCCCACCTAGGTCTGGGGCCCATGGTGAGCAAGGCTGGGGGTTAAGTGAATACAGGTACACAGAGAAAGAATCACTGCCCAAGATGGGGCTCCACGCAGCAGAGGTGGTGATCAGCTGCTCTTCCTGTTCACTCTGGCCGGGTCCTGGAACCAAGGAAAGCATGCATTTCACAGGAAGCCCAGGGTAACAAGAACTCCTTCCTGCTTCCAGGGCCAAATTGGACCAACCAAACCCAAGCTCTAGTCAGTTGTTCAGACAAATTTGAACAACATAAGATGGCCAGTAAAGATTTGTTAATTTGTTTCATTTAAACTCAATTAGACTGAATATTTATAGTGCTTAAATTTATAGGTACAGACATTCATAAAAGAGCTAATACAGGTGACATTATTTAATAAAGTGACCATTAGGGAAATCACAGTGTTTGAAAGATGTTACCAAGTCAACGAAAGCCATACTTCTAGAAATAATTAATGACATAAAATCATGCTTATTAGAGACGGGGCAAGGCAAGAATTCAACAAAATGTCATAGAAATTCTGTGTATGTTTCTATCATCTTCTTTTGATCATTGTGTCTCCCGTTCTCTCTAGCTCTGTAACTAAATACAACAATTCATAGAAAATACACCAAAATATTCACACTGGTTATTTTGGGTTGATGGAATTGTGGCTGACTTTTGTTTTCTTAATTTTTTTTGAGTGTTTCTTGAAATATATTTGTTAGCCTTGGCTGTATAACAGATTACTCTAAAATTTAATGGCTTGAAACAAGAAACATTTGCTATTTCTCACAATTCTAAGGGACCTCGGGTCTGATCCTTCTGTCTAGCCCAGGTGGTAGGTCTTGAGGTCAGCTGACAGCTAGGCCGACTCAAGATGCCCTCGTGTTGTGGCGGCACTCACATTTCTAGCTTTGGCAGGTTGGTTGGTCCAAGGACCTGAGCTGGGACTGGTATCTTTATGATATGTCATCTCGCATTCTCCCAGGGGCCAGCCCAAGCCTCTTTTTTGGTGGTCTTGGGAGTCCAAAGAGCAGGAGGAAGGGGCAAGTCCTAAGGGGAATGCTCTTTTCACACCTCTGCCTGCATCACGTTGGCTCCTGTCCATTGGTCAAAACGATCTGCGTGCCATGCCAGGCTTGAGAGGGTGGAGGGGAGACTCTGCCTCTTAATGGAAATACCCCAAAGCCACTCTGCAAAGGGCCTGTGCACACAGGGATGGGGACATTGTGGCCATGCAGGATGTGCACACAGGGATGGGGACATCGTGGCCATGCAGGAAAACAAACATGCCACTTGAAATCAGAAAAATGAAGCTCATTTTTAAAGAACGAAAATAGAATAAAATTTTGTCAAGGGATTTGGAATTGTGTTTGAGAGTTCCAAGAAGCCAGAGGTTTCTTAGAAAATTAAGACGTTCACAGAAATGGTGAGCCATTTGTAGAGGACTACTGTTTATTTTGTTAAAGGCCAAAATATGGCGGACACTCCTTCACTTTATTTAAATTGGCTTCTTTTTCAATGACTTTTTAAAATTATTATTATTTAAAAATGAATGTTTGTGGTACGTAGGGTTTTGACCTTAGGATCTTATGGTGTGCCTGTGAATATGTCAGTTATAAGGCAAAAGGGAATTAGGGTTGCTAATATCAGCTGACCTTAAAATAGGAGGATTACCCGGGATTATCCAGTGGGATCAATGACCCAGTAGAACAGGATGGCAAAAGATTCCATCAGAGAGATTCGAGGGACAAAGAGGCAGGAGAGATTTGAGGTTTCAGAGGGACTTGACTCACTATTGCTGGCTTTGGCAAGGGAGAAAGGGGGCATAAGCCCAGGTATCTGAGCGGCATCCAGAAGCTGTGAAAGGCCCTCCACTGACAGCCAGCAAGGAAACAGCAAACTCAAGGGAATCTATGACTCAAGAACTGAATTCTGCCAACCACTGGCATGAGCTCAAGAACAGATGCATCCCCAGAGCCCTCAAAAAGGAGCATAGTTCTGCCCTGCTGACACCTGCATTTTTTTCCAGTGAGACCCACATCAGACTTCTGACCTGCAGAAGTATAAAATTACAAATGCCTGTTGTTTTGTTTGTGATAGCAGCAATAAAAATTGAATGCAATGTTCATTACAATTTTTTTTTTTTTTTTGAGACAAGTTCTGGAGCTTTGTCACCCAGACTGGAGTGTAGTGGTGCAATCTCAGCTCACTGCAACTTCCACCTGTCAGGCCCAAGCCATCCTCCCACCTCAACCTCCTGAGTAGCTGGGGCTATAAGCGCACACCACCACACCTGGCTAATTTTTGTTTTTTTTGTAGAGACAGGGTTTTGCCATGTTCCACGGACTGGTCTTGAACTTATGAGCTCAAGCAATCCGCCCTCCTCAGTATTCCCAAATGCTGGGATTACAGGCGTGAGCCACTGCGCCTGGCCTTCATTATAAAATTGTTAGAAACTATGTAAAAGCCCAAAGAACAAAACAAAAACCATCCATACTTTTATTATCCCTAGATAATCACATTTCAGTTCAGATGTATTATTATCTATTTAGCTACCTTAGCCCAGTTGAAATCACACTGTACATTCTTTTGATAGCTGATTTTTTGAATTTGTACTGAACAGATATTGGCAGTTTCCCATGTCAATATATTGCCTTTTCTGTCTCTAAAAGTATATTTTTAATCAGATCTTGGTAGTGTTTCTGTAGAAGTCACATGGGGTGTGGAAACTTGGTGATGGGGTCAGGAACGCCTTCCTGGAGGAGAGGAGGTCTTGTTCAGCAGGCAAAGACCCTTAGAAGGGCTTTCCCAGTAGAAGGAATAGTATGGACCAAGACACAGAGGAACAAGCCCAGAGCACAGTCCCTGCGGCGGCAGTTCACACCCCTAGGTAAGAGCAGGAGCCCAGGAGGAGAAGGAGAAGCCTAGAGCTGGGTCAGACTGCAGATGACCTTCACCACCGCCATGCAGACGTGATTGGTAAGCCCCCTCCCAAAGGCCATCCTCTTATCTGGGTTTGGTCACTGTTTCCTTCAGGGGATTCCTTTTGACAAATGACGTACGACTTCCCTCTGAAAGAGAGCTGCAATCTCTACTCCAGGAAAGAATTGCACAAACCAGATTTTCCTAGAACAAGGCTTCAACACCAGAAACGTCACATTCCAATGACAATAGCATCAAAATAGTCATTACCTGGGAGGCTTTTGGGAAGATGGAAATCCTTCTAATCTTTTGCTGTAGAACTGGGACTTACTGACACAGAATAAGAACTTTTAATTGTTACCAACTTATAAGGAAGTGGTGGCATACGGACAGATATTGTCAGGCGCAATGTACCAACCTTACACATTCTGAAACCATGACCTACGGGGTGTTTTCCGAGCTGGATTTTCTTTTAAAACCTTGAATTCCAAGGAGTTGCTTAAATGGGCAGCGGATGGGGTTGGGTGGGGAGTTCATTTATGCCTTCTGGGACACAGATAAGACAGGCAAATGATCTTAGGACCTCTCTTAGAGGTCCTAGCTTTGCCAAGAAAGTTAACCTCAGAGTCACTTTTTTTGTAGAAGATAGATCAACAGGATCTCTCTCTGTTCACAATAGTTCAAAGACATTATCTCCTGGAACAATTCAGTAATTTCTACTCTTGTCTTCAAACTAGAGGGGATCAGTCAAGTTGAACAAATCCCTCTTCATCCATCTCCTTCTCTCCCCCATCCCTAGTTGCATCTTCCTAAGCAGGGAAGTGGACTGTGGCCCTGCCTTTCTGTGGGGCCCGAGTGTGTTGTCTATTTCTACGTGCCAAGCTGTCTGAGACCTGCGTCTGAAACTGTAGAGCCCTTTCTTTCAGCCTCTTCCCTCAATTCGCCTCTTAATCCAATCCTAATTCCACCTGGGCACTCTGTCTCTGCCCTTTAAAACATCAAAGAGCAGCTGCTCTTTCCAACATAATGGTTGTCTTTGTTATTCCTGTACGATTGGAACCTTTAAAATGTCACTTCCTTGAAGATCTCATTTGGTATAAATGAAATAGGATTTTAAGTTAAAACTAGCCATTGGAGGTTTATTCCTGGGGATCGTGTCTCTTTTTGCCTTCTGCTGGCTCACCCTTGGGTCTAGCGGCCTGACATAAAGGGCTGCCCTGCAGATCCTGGAGAGGCTTGTGGTTTCTAAACAAGGAGTCTAATGCTGCAATTGTGCATTCAGCATAGAGAATATTGCTATTTTAAATAATTTTATCTTCAAGTAGCAATTATGGTTGCATTCACCTTAGAAATTATTTTTTTGGTAAGATTGGATGCATCATATTAGATTTGCCCGATTCCATGATGTCCTGGATGGGCCTCGACCACAGCCATGTCCCCAAGTCCGCTTCTGCTCTGTGGGAGCAATCAACTTGGTTCCTTTGGCCTGATCAGGAGTTAGAGCCTGCATGCCAGCTTCTGTCCTGGGCATCAGCCTATATCCCAGCATCTGTCCTGATCTTGGTAAAAAACAGCACTCTACCTTTTAAAGTCATGGCTGTGTCAGGATATGTTAACGAATATCTGAACTTGCACTCCGCAGAGGTGAGGGCTGCCTTCGCTCAGGACTCTGGGAGACAGTTACTACTCCACGCCCAAAGCGTGCTACGTCTTTCAGGTCATGAAAGCAGCCTTGAGAAGAAACCTGGGGCAATCAGTGAGGCTATGTAGGCCTCCAGTGAAATGAAAATGAAATCATGACCAATCACACATTTTAAAAATAAATGCTTTTTCCAGGTCAGTAACCGTTGTTCCTGAAAATTGGCCTTTTTGGAGGTGAGGCTCCATGATCAGGGTGCTAATGGCTCTCAGTCACTGCCAGCAGGCCCTCCACTGAGCCCCCCACTTCCTCAGCTTCCACTTCTACCTGCAGGCTTGGCCCAGGCAGCACATACTTTTATCTCATGGGTTCCCTCCATCCAGGAATGCTGTGTCCAGAATGGTTCTGAGGCTTTACCTAGGTGTTGTAGTCAGGAAGACTGCCATTGGTCATGAGGTCTGCCTTCCACATGGAATGGGGAGAAGCAAGATCTTCGCTTGGCCCCTGAGGAGTCCCTCTGTGCTCACTGCCCCTATTAGAGGGGGACCCTAGCAGGTGGTGCTTGGGACCCCAGAGCTCTCTGTGGACTCAGATGTTCATGACAGGAAAGATGAGTCTGGCTCACAGAGCAGATGGCTTCATGTTCAGGGAGGCTTTCTCAAGGGATCGACTTGAGGCTTTTAGGATCGCTGTGGTGCACACATCCTTCCACCCAAACCCTCAGTGAGGGCTGCCCGTGTCCACAGTGTAGGTGTGTATTTCCTGGTGGCAAGGAGTTCTTCACAAGCGCCTTTTTTTTTTTTTTTAGACAGAGTCTCACTCACTCTGTCCCCCCAGAGTGGAGTGCAGTGGCACCATCTCCACTCACTGCAATCTCTGCCTTCTGGGTTCAAGTGATTCTCATGCCTCAGCCTCTTGAGTAGCTGGGATTACAGGTGTCTGCCACCACACCTGGTTAATTTTTGTATTTTTTAGTACAGATGAGTTTTTGCCATGTTGGCCAGGCTTGTCTTGAACTCCTGGGCTCAAGCGATCCACCCGTCTTGGCCTCCCAAAATGCTGGGATTATAGGCATGAGCCACTGCGCCTGGCCACAGGTGCCATTTTTATGGACATACAGTTTCTTTAGAAGGATGTGCTAGTTTTCATAACCGTTTCTCTGTTGTTAGACATCTGGACTATTGACATTTTCTCTTAAATGAATACTGTAAATACATTTTGTTCATCTTGCCATTTTGCAATTTTAGAATAATTTCTTAGAGTCCCAGAAGGATTATTGGTTCAAAAGAAATATACATCTTTAAAGCTTAACATATGTATTTCTAAGTTTATTTCAAACGAATATATCAACTTATGATTGTCAGTAATTTTTAAATTACTTAAAGAATTTCAGAAGTAAATAGTTGTGATTTACTTCTTGAGATAACGTATGCTATTATTTTTATCTAATTACAAAGATAGAAAATGGGAAATACAGAATAACGAAAGAGGCAAAAAATATAAATAATATTTGAAGGTCACTACTGAGGGGTAAAAGCATATGATTTCGACAACTTACCATCAAATGGTTCAGAAAAATAATGCATGTGATTTTAAATAACATGCATAGTTACATTTTGAATAACATACATGTTCACACATATATAAAATATATATAATATACAATATTATATAAAACTATATAAGGTATACAATTCATATACATACATATTATATATGTATATGTTGTGTAAAATTGTTATAGTCATGTTGTAAGAATTATATGTGAGTGAATGTGTATGTATGGAGAGAGAACAATAAATCAAACGTTGCGAGGTGTCAACAATTGTTGAGCTGAGGTGAAGACACATGAGCACTGCTTGTACTGTTTTTGCAACTTACCTATACAAGTGATATTATTTCAAAATAAAAGATTAATAGATTTTAGATGATACACTTTTAGTGTTTTTTATGCATAAAAGCATCATCTTCTGCCAATTTAGGGTTCATATTATTTCGCTTTTTCAGCAACAGGCTTTGCAAGGCCACACCATGGATATGTTACCATGACCTTTGTATACCATCTTATGGAGAGAAACAATTTCCTTCCTGTGGGGATTTTAAATTGTTTCCAATTTTTCACTAATAAAAAATAACATTTCAGTAAGTGTCCCTGGACACAAATCTTTAGTCATATCTTTGATAAATTCCCTTACTGGGAATTGCTGGGTTGAAAAACAACTCCCAACTGAAAGCTGCTAATACAAATTGCCACGTGCCCTGGAAAAGTTCCGTTCCACCAATGCGCTGTACCCCTAGCAATCCAAGAGCACGGATCTGTCAGTGGCTAAAACAGAGCCCAGCTCCAAGCAGCTCAGGTGAGATGCAGCGTCCATTGTAGGCTTGTTGGGGGAGCTCAGTGCCTCCAGTTGGAGGAAGCACAGCCTGGCCTTGCCCACCTACAGAGCCCAGGCGCTATGTCTGTGTGTGTTGTCTCTGCAGCCATCTCCTCTGCTCCAGTCTCCAGTTAGCGGGCGAGTAGCTTCTCAGCAAGGGACCACTCAAGTCCCTCACAACTCTGAACACGTCAACACTGAGATGTCCACTAGAAGAACGCATTAGCACTGATGAAGAATCACAGCCTGGGGCATGTGACCGGCACTGATCCACAGGTGTATATAAGAAACGTTTCTCATTTTTGCAACCTATCCATCTGACAAAGGTCTAACATCGAGTGTCTATAAGGCACTTAAACAAATTTACAAGAAATAAACAAACAATCCCATTAAAAAGTGGGCAAAGGATGTGAACAGACACGTCTCAAAAGAAGACATATATGTGGCCAACAAACATGAAAAAAATCTCAACATCACTGATCATTAGAGAAATGCAAATCAAAACCACAATGAGAGTGTATGGCCCCACACTCCAGGCCCTTGCTGATGAGCGGCTCTTCATGGTGAGTGTAGGTCAGAGAAGTAATGGGTGGGTAGGGTAGGCTGGGAAGAGGACAGATTACCTAGAACAGGGCATGAACAGGCAGGCGATGACCCACACCTCCAACTCCACAGTGTCTCATGTGCTTTCACTAATGGCTTTGAATCTTAAAAAAAAGAAAAAAGAATGAAAAAGAAGAGGAAAATCTGACAGGCTTAAATGTTTCATTATTTTTATTGTATTTCTTTAAATATTAGCTATTCTTGGCATTTTGTATGTTTGTCAGTTATTTGTATTTCTTCTGTGAAGGGCTTATGTTCTAGAACCATGTTTCTGTTGGACTGTTTTTCCTTTATTGAGCTATATGACACTTTCATAAAGCATCTTGCCCTTTATGGTTTTAAATATTTGCCCCATTTTTCCATTTGCCTTTTAAATTTTGTTTACAGTTTCTTTTGACATTCAAGAGTGCCTCAGTATGTTTGGGCTGCTATAACAAGATACCTTAGACTGGATAATTTATAAAAAATAAAAATTTATTGCTCACAGTTCTGGAGGGCGGGAAGCCCAAGATCAAGGCCAATTTAGGTTTGATGTCTAGTTTGATGTCTAGTGAGGGCATTCTCTGCTTCACAGATGGCACATTTGGATGCATCCTCATGTGGTGGAATGGATGAGAAGCTTCCTTGCACCTCTTTTATAAGGGCACTAATCCCATTCATGAAGGCAGAGACTTAATCACCTCCTAAAGGCCCTACCTCCTAATACTCTCACATTGGCAATTAACGTTCAACATATGAATTTGGGGGGACACATTCAGACCACAGCAAGCAGTTTCTCATTTTTGTCTAATCAAATTTGTCTTTTCTTTCTTTTTAAAAACATTTGACTTACAGCTTAACATTTGTAGAAATGTTTCTTCCATTGCTCTTATTAGAAAGATTTTTACCTTCCATGTGTTGCTGCTTCTAGTCATTTTAATTTTTTATACTGCATCCCTTTTTGGATGCACCTGGAAGCACCTAGCAGAGGGCACCAAGTGGACGCTCAGTCAGTAAGTGTTTGCTGTTGACATGAATGAAGGGTAATGAAAACTCCTTTGAAAATTATTTGCAAGGCTGCAAATGAGAATTCAAGAAGCAATGTCCTAAATGGTACTCTAGTGGCTCTCAGAGGAACTGGCTAATTGAATCCAAACCATATGTGAAAGCTGCCCCTTCCAGGACAATATCCTCCAGCCGGCTGTAGGGATGAGTTTTTTCAATGTCTGGAAGTCCCATAACAGGACCAAATGAAGACTGAAGTCAATGTCTTCCTTCTTCCTCTTCAGAGATTTGAATTACGATGTGCACCTTCTAATGTTGATGATCTACGAAAATACACACAGCTGACTTTTCAGGTCTTGTCTTCAAAGAGCAAAGCCAGAGCATTGTTTTAAAGCAGACAATGGTGTCCACAAGCTCACAGCAATGAGTAAACTGTCACTGTGAACCTTCTTATGATGTATTTAAGGCCATACATTAAAGACAGCAATAACATCATTTGTGGTGGGCCTAATTATGGTCCCTGGACTTTAAATCCCATTTTAGAAAGTGCCCACAAACAAAACCAAACAAAACAACACATAGTGCCTCTCTAAAGATGCGCTGCTTCACAGTACCTCTGTGTTTTCTCAACTTTGGGGAAAAATCTTTGCTTTGAAATCTTACTTTTTGGACCAAACTATTGATTCTGTGTTGACTCCTTGACTACAAGATCATGAACTTTCTTGATCATTACAAATAAACATTTCTATATTATCTCTTTTCACTGATATCAAAAACAAAAGAGCTTGGGGTTTCTAAATAAAGTGTCTAGAGAAAACCGATGTGTGTATTGCACTCATTATGTTGTTAATAATGCATTTTTAGATGGAGTTAATATTTTATGGGCTATTAATAATATATGTGTTTAGGGAAATGCATGTATTCTATAGAAGGATGAGAAAGTTATAAACTTGGAATTTTGCTTCTTTGTATCACAGTGCAATTGTGACATATATTTGCCAAAACCTTGCCTGGTACAGTTGTGTGTGTGTGTGTGTGTTTGTGTCAAGAGTAAAGCACCTCCATTGAAATAACCTGAAAAGTTCAGAATTCACGAGGCTGTTTCCACTTTCTGGCCCAGATTGTTGCTGCCAGGACCTCCTCCTTTGCTTAATCACCACTCAAGTCCCTCACAACTCTGAACACGTCAACACTGAGATGTCCACTAGAAGAACGCATTAGCACTGATGAAGAATCACAGCCTGGGGCATGTGACCGGCACTGATCCACAGGTGTATATAAGAAACGTTTCTCATTTTTGCAACCTATCCATCTGACAAAGGTCTAACATCGAGTGTCTATAAGGCACTTAAACAAATTTACAAGAAATAAACAAACAATCCCATTAAAAAGTGGGCAAAGGATGTGAACAGACACGTCTCAAAAGAAGACATATATGTGGCCAACAAACATGAAAAAAATCTCAACATCACTGATCATTAGAGAAATGCAAATCAAAACCACAATGAGATACCATCTCACACCAGTCAGAATGGCTATTACTAAAAAGTCAAGAAACAACAGATGCTGGTGAGATTGTAGAGAAAAAGGAATGCTTTTATGCCATTGGTGGGAGTGCAAATTAGTTCAACCATTGTGGAAGACGGTGTGGTGATTCCTCAGAGACCTAGAGGCAGAAATGCCATTTGACCCAGCAATCCCATTGCTAAGTATATACCCAAAGAAATAGAAATCATTCTATTATAAACATACATGCACACATATGTTCATTACAGCACTATTCACAGTAGCAAAGACATGGAATCAACCCAAATGCCCATCACTGATAGACTGGATAAAGAAAATTTGGTACATATACACCATGGAATACTATGCAGCCATAAAAAGGAATGAGATCACGTCCTTTGCAGGGATATGGATGGAGCTGGAAGCGATTATCCTTGGCAAACTTAACGCAGAAACAGAAAACCAAATATTGCATGTTTTCACTTGTAAGTGGGAGCTGAATGATGAGAACACGTGGACACATGGGGGGAACAACACACACTGGGGATGAGAGGAGGAAGAGCATCAGGAAGAATAGCTAACGGATGCCAGGCTTAATACCTAGATGATGGGATGATCTGTGCAGCAAACCACCATGGCACACATTTACCTATGTAACAAACCTCCACACCCTGCGCACGTACCCCTGAACTTAAAATATAAGTTGGGAAAAAAAAAGAAGCATTTCTCACCTCTTAGAATCTGATTCAAATGTACCAGCAATTTCTGCTCAGAATTTCAGGAGGGTCTGCCTGTCTGATTACATTTGACTTTGGGGAGAGAACTCAAGTAAGTTTTGCTTTTCTAGATGGAGTGAGACACAGAGAGAAGAGAGTGAGAAACAGCTGGTGACGTAAGGGAAAAACTAAGCCCTGATGGCTGGTGACACTGGAGTGAGGAGAATGTCCTGATACCCAGAGATACCAGTTTCTAGGGAAGAGAAGCATGGTATAGCCCCTGCCCCCAGGGTGCTTTCAGTCTAATGGAAACATCACATCCTCCATGATTCCCAAATCATAATAAACCTACATCATAATCCTATGTAATTTTTCCTTATTCTGTTAAGGATGTAACTTTCCAAGGCAAATATTTTCTAATTTTATTTTCCTAAAGTTTTGAGGGATCCTATTCTATAATTTAAGCCTCTTTGGGGCGAGTAAAATTACTTAACATTTTAGTGAAACCTGAAAATCTGTATCTTTCATTCTTAGACACATGTACACCATCTGCAGCATGATGTCAATATAAGAGCTCAGAGTTCAGGAGGCAAACAGACGTGGTTCAAAGCTCAGTCCCAACCCGCCAACATGAAATACTCTGCGCGAGTTACACGTGTTGTGTTCTCTGGCTTACTCCATCTCATCACGTACAATGGGAACTATTCAGGGGCAGTGCTTCATATGTGCATGCTTCTCTTAATTCAGAGATGAGCCTGGGGAGGAATAGAGAGGACAATTTCACCAGCAGTTGAATGACTGCTCATCATTCCAATCCAGCCTCTGCCCTGGAGGCAGAACCAGATGGGAGATGTAAATCTGTGTATGGTTCCCTTGCTTCTCAAAGCATGACCATCTCCTCATGCTGAGTAAGAGTCTAATATTTTAAAGGAAATACCTCTTGTACATCACATCTCCCATCCATGACAACTTCATCTGGTGCTCAATCGATCTGTTTCAGAGCTGGAGGAAGCTGTCTGGGTGAGCTGACCTGTACAGAGATATGTTAGTCTGTCGTCAAGATGACACTTAAGGGACTTTAAATAGTGATTCTAATATCATTGTATTCTAATTGCATCTGACTTTAAAAATGATTGCTAACCGCCACCCACCTCTGGTCCCTATAAAAAAGGAAGTCAGTCCAGAGCCTGCCTGCTGCCTACCTCCCAGGGCCCTCCTGAGAATAATAAGTGTGGATTGGGCATGAGTTTTAAATGCATAGGGAACATCTGTTCATTAGCCAGGGGACTTTTTCCCTTAGAAAATAAAGTAATGGAGAAATCTCACAAAATAAAAAAGGGGCCATCAAGCCCTAAAACCTAGTCTCTTAACATCTTTCATGACACAGTTGTCTCAAAAACCAGGCCTTGTGGGGGAGTGGGGAGTAATTTTCTGGAGTTCCATGAGCATTTCAAGAGCTATGCCTATGGGCCTAGGTCCCAGAGGCCCAATATGCCCAGGGCAGAGAGAATTCAGGATATAACCTTGGGAGAAATCCACCTCCACCAGCTTGGTTCTCCAGCAGATTTCCATGCCCTTCCATGGCGCATGCAGGAAGGTGTCAGGAAGCTCTTGTAGACCACAGCGGCGGATGGGGAAGTAGTTGATGGTACTGGTTGCCTAACTTGCCCAGAATTGTGCCAGCATCAGTAGAGTCCTCCTGCAGCCCAGGGCTGCAAAGTAGACCACAGAGCCTTGGGTCTATGGCAGCCACAGCCGGCCTCAGGGGAACACATAGTCCCTGTGAGTGCAAAGGTGGAACACAGTCAGCAAGCTGAGAGTTTCCCTGCTGTAGACTTCTGTAGCAGATGCCAGTAGAATGGGCAAGGGACCCTGTTGCCACTGAGGACAGCAAGGGTCCCATGTTAGTCAACTTGAGGTACCATAACAAAATACCCACAATTGAGTGGCTCAAACAACAGAAAGGGATTTCTCACAGTTCTGGAGGTTGAGATGTCCGAGATCAAGGTGCTGGAAGAGTAGGTTTCATTCTGAGGTCTCTTCTCTTGGCTTGTAGGCTGCTATCATCTCACTGTGTGCTCTTCCTTGTGTGCTCTCAGAGAGAGGCAGAGACAGAGGCAGAGACAGGGGCATAGACAAGAGACAGGGGCAGAGGCAGAGACAAAGAAGGCTCTGGAGTCTTTTCTAATAAGAACACTAATTCCATCAGATCAGGGCTCCACCGTATGACTTCATTTAACCTTAATTGCTTTATTAGAGGCCCCATCTCCAAATATAGACAGTCACGCTGGGGATTAGAGCTTCAACATATAAACACAAACATTCAGTCCATAGCAGTTCCATTGCTACCCAAGGACCCCGGACACAGAGCTGAGACTCTGTCCCACTGGACCTCTCCCCAGGAAGCCACATTATGAAGCTAGCCACAAGCTTGGGAAGGAGGGGGTGGTGGCAGAACTGGGAAAGGCCAAGTGTGAGCCTAGACAGGGCTTCATTTCAAACTGATGGGACCTGTACATGAAATGGAACTGTTTGATTCAAGAGAAGGCTGAGTGGGGGTTCCAAAGTGATTCAGTCCCACGTGCAGGCTGCTTTAGCCTGTGACAACACTTCCAAAAGGATTCAGAAGAGACAAGATACTAACTTGCTGTCCCCAGTTAGCAGTAGGGTGGAAGCTCCTAAAAGGGCCAGGTCGGGAATGGGATATACAGAGGCAACAATTGATTTGCACTAGTTGAGGCTGCTGTGACCCAGCGGGAGCACATAAATAGATGACAAGTGAGTGTCACTTGGTTAGCGCTCAGAAAAAAAGAAATGTAAGCTATTATTTTGAGAAATGTTCAGAACAAACTCTGGGTTCAGCAGTTTTCTGCTCAGGTTCTTGTCCCTGTTTAGAGGTTGTTCACCAACTGATCGGAAAACACTTCCTGTGTTGAGGGGGTGGGAGGAGGGGGAATATTAATCAACTGCTAATTGAGAATTAGGGTTGAAACACCCTAATCAGGAAGAAATGCTTCAATGGAAACAATCATCATCCATCTGAATCAATACTGCCATCTAGAAATATTGGTGTCCACACACCAGTTTAATCCATGAACAAACATCTGTTTTCCATTGTAAAGAGCTAGGCTCAGCCTTGTTAATACAATGTCACATGCTACCAGAAAAAAAAAATAAATAACACAAATATTTTGAATTATTTTGTCATTTTGATTTAATAAACATTTCAGCTGAGAGCAAGACCCGGTATTTTAATTATGTCAGCATATAATAACTAAATCTGGCCTTACTCGCCTTTGGGTATATTTTCAAACAAAAACAAACACAAAACCTCTGTATATGCACTCAGTAGCTTTTAATGTTAAGCACATATTTGGCAACGTGTACCCGTTAAGTGGGCTGTCATCACTAATTTCTTTGGTACCCACGTGATAACATCAGCCAAGAGGAACTATAGTGGATATAACACAAAAGTGTGGGTTTATTTCTTTATCAATCGGCAGCTGTGAAAAGATTTATAATTTCCCTCTCACTGACATCATTGGGCAGGTAAAGCAGGCAGCCCCGTTGGCTTTGATGAAAGGATATTACCCGGCGTATGGAGTTAACACGGGTGACAGTTGTAATATCTTTTCCCTGATGTCAGTTACAGCTGTTGTACCATTTCAGGCATGTCGGGAAAGTAGAGATGTTTAAACAGAGGAAGAATGCTCAGAAAGTCATCAAAAGGACATTTTTTCCTATGCCATTCACTCTTGGTGCTATTTAATAAAAATGATTTAAAGAAATTCATTTTTTTTTTTCTCAGCAGCAATTCAGATCTTAAGATGCTTTTTCTTTCCTTTTAAGCTTTGATAAGAATAACCTGGCATTTTTTAAGATTCTAAAGGCAAGTCCAGTCTCTTCCTCCCCTCCCTGCTCTTCAAGTTCCTGATGCGCAAAGATCTGAGAAAAGGGCCACAGGTTGACATCATGTTTCTGGCTGCACTCTGGCAGGTCATGGCAGCATCCAGAATGTGTATGCGGAAACCTTCTCAGAGAAGGACAAAAAAATGGAAGGATTTCAACCCCCCTGCCCAGCACACACTCCAGGCAATTAACTCAGACGTCTCTTGGGGTCTCAGGATCAAAACTGTGCCTGAGGCAATTGACCTGACTTGAAAAAAATCCTTGAATTTTGGAAGCGACATGCCAAAGTCGTGGCTCCGTTCCGTGTGGCTGAAACATCTGTGTGAGTAGAGGAGTCCCCCACTCCCAAACAAGCAGCGACTGTGGGGAGAAAGGGGGGATCTGATGGAATCTCAAGGGTCTCCCAGGCAGCCTGCTCTTCTGCCTGAGTGGGGAAATGTCCCATCAGCAGGGGACACTCAGGAGAAGGCTGGGGGCATTTCCAAAGCCATTCAGTCCCGGGTGTGGGCTGCTTCAGCCAGTGACAGCCACTTCCAAAAGGTTTCTATTAGAGCTAGATATTCGTGGGTAATTATCAAGTATTGATAAAAGCACAAATACAATGAACTCAGTAGAACCCTCTGCTACTGGGCTCGTTTTAATCACTGAAGAGATTATTTCCTTTGCTTTTAATGCTCTTGCAGACACACTCGCACAGACCCACAGTGGATCGTTTTTCTTGTGTTATTTCCTGAACCCAGAGCTCTCACACACCAACTGTCAGATACCTCCTGTTGGGCAGCCACATCACCCTACTTTCTCTTCTCTTGTTCTGCCCCTGATGTGCCTCTTACTCAGACTGTTGGTCATTTGATGCAGTCAGAGACCAGGCCCCTTGCCTGCAATTTTTATACAAAGTGTTGAAATGGGAGAACCTCAGGCATCAAAGTCTGAACTGCTCTCCCACAATTGGCTGTTTCAGAAATAGTTCATTCAAAGAGCCCTGTTACATCGGAGCAAGCATTTGCTGACTCACTCAGGGAGCCCACAAACTTCCAGGAAGTTTGGTTGGCAATAGACACTGGCTAACAAAACCAAGGCAATTGTTTTTCCATTATTTCATTACCGGCTGGCAGAGAAAACAACCAAAATAGGAATTGCTCCTTCGACATGAAGTCACAGAGACCACAGTGAGATGGCCCGGTGCTGTCACCACCTGGATACCTCAAGTTATTTCAGATGTTGCTTGGTCTAAGCTCATGAATATCCTCTAACAATCTTTACCCCTTGCTGCCAGCTGTATCATTGAAGAATTGTTTTAGACCAGAACCGAAACACACTCAGATGTAAATGAATCTATTCCAGAACACAATTTAATGATTGAAGTTACAATGGTAAATTCTATTTAGAATTTTCCAAAACCTCAAAGCATTCCCTGAAGTCTGATTTTAATAACAGAATTCAAAAAATGGGTAACCAATTCCTGAGAGAAATATAAGGGACAGCAGTTACAATTCTTCAGGGCTTTACTTTCATATGAATTATAACATAATTACATTATATTTCTGCTAACATCTTTCATAACAGAAAAGAAACACTGGCTCTCTGAATTCCTTTCTCAGCATTGAAGGACGGTTACAACAATAACAGGCCAAGAAAAAAAAAATTAGTTCAACAGAAACCCAAACCTTACTTTCCAGCCTTGTCCTGAGCCTGCTGCCCAGAGGAAAGACCAGCTTACACCAGCTATCACATATTCCTACCTTAATTCTCCATCCTAGCCACCTTAGTTAAGACCTGTTCTCAGAAATACATGACTCAGAGGCATTTCCTCTCAAGCTGATGTTTATTTATTCTTTAGATTTTTAAGTCTGGGCATTGGATTTGCAAAGGGGATGAGGCTCTTTGTGGGCATTTTTGAAGGTTGGCTCCATCTAAGCATTCTCTCTTTAAATATCAGCCAACATAAATCTAAAAAATGTCATAGAACAGTCTAGAATGGTTGGGCCCTGAGTTTAAATGATTGATTACAGAAAATTAAAACATTAGCCTGATGAATTTTTGCATTTTTTGTAGAGACAGGGTTTCACCATGTTGCCAGGCCAGTCTTGAACTCCTGGACTCAAGTGATCCTTCCATCTCAGCCTCCCAAAGTGCTGAGATTACAGGCATAAGCCACCATAACTAGCCATGTGCAGGATCTTTATCTGGGAAAGACTGTCCTTAACTAATATCATAGATTTGATTTAAATGTTTTCTAAAAAATCACTTAAAGTGTAAATAGAAATTCAGTGTAACATCCTGGAAGAGGTCTAATGAGTTCAAGAAAGCAGAAGTTAACCTGAAGGTAAGCCTGTCACCTGCTGAAATGGTTTCTGAGCGTGAGAAGCACATAAAAGGAAGGAGTTTATGAAGCACCCCATTTATGTTGGCTGATTTTTGCTGTACCAGCACCCATGAGTTCAGTGGTCTTGTGTAGCACTCACTACAGAGCTGAGGGATTACAGGAGGACCAACTCACAGCCCCTGTGCTCTTAGGTTTCCCAAGACAGTCCTAACTTCCACCTCTGCTTAGAATAGGAAACACTCATGGTGTGCTTGCTTTCGGCTAGTCATTATTCTAAGCATTCAACACTCACTGGCTTATTCAATTCCCCTAACAACCCTATGAAGGGAGCACTATAATTATTTGCATTTTGTGGTTAAGGAAACAAAGGCAAGGTTAAATAACTCGCTGTGCCAGATATTGATTATATTCCCTCTCACCTCCAAATTCACCCTTTTTGCCTGCTCTGTTAAAATGGATCCAGGCCCTTTAAGTATTTTCCCTTTGCCAGCTGACACAATGTTAGGTTTTGTCAGTAGAGAGAGCTAGAGAGAAACTGCAGGAGAAAAGGGTGCTGCTTCCCAGAGACAGTGCATTTGCTTAGCCAGCTCCAGCGCCAGGCCCTGCAGGTAGCAATGTGGCCAGCAGCACTCATGGCCAGCTGCTTCCCCAGCCCCCTCCCTGAGGTGGTATTGTAGCAGTGTCTCCAAGGAGACAGCTCCCTGTGGATCCTAGAGGGCAGATCTCTGGCAAGTTCCAGAAAGACTTGTAGATTTTCAACAAGTTCCATTGGCACGCCACCACAGAAACTTCTCCACCACCTGCCGAGCCACTGTGGTTCCCTCTCAGCCCAGGGCTAGGAGGGACACTCTTCCTAGGACTCCTTGCATCTGCTGTACCCACCTATATTCTTCAGGGCTATCTTTACAACTTACTAGCCAACCTTTTGCTACTCTAATCTACTATTAAGGTTAATGATTAAACATATTAAACTTTTCCATTCAAATGACTGTGTGGTTTCTCTCTCCTAGTTGGACCCAGACTGACACTCTTGCCTGAGGCCACAGACCAGGGAGCAGCAGTCAAGACTGGACACCAGGCAGCTTCCACGCTTGACAGTGTTGTCAGACCCTCGCGTGGGCAGGAGGGCACAGGTCTGATGCAGTGTGTGGTGATGTGAGGTCTCTAATTCATACTGGAGGGCAAGGCAGAGAGGGCACGTGTCAGGAGAGAACCCCAGGGTAGAGTTTTAAACAGTTTGCAGCAGATACGTAAAAGAAAGGCATTTCAGAAAGAGGGGACAGTGTGTACAGCAGCCGGAGGAGGGAAGGAAGGGTGACAACTTTAGGGAAGGGACAGAGGTATCACCAAGCTCCTGCTTCATCCCCAAACCTTTTGTTTCATTACCAGGGAGAATCCTAGTAAGATTTAGAGTCTGCAGGATCCTAAATCTTGCTCTCAATGGTTTTACCAGCTTTTCTCTTACCAGCTGTCTAGGAGGCAACATTATCCACTGGAGCATCTAGAAGCACAAGGACTTCCATAGTGGTCAGAGGCAGAAGAGGATGTGGAGCAGGTCAGTGGTGCCTGCTGGGTCTTGGGCAGCATTTTATACCTTATGCTATCTATCCTGGCCACCTACTTCATAACAAAATATATAACAGGGAAATACTTGAATTTTTATAATAATTGCATTTATTTCCATTTGTGTTGTAAAAACTAGCTTGTTCTTAGCTTCCCAAACACACATATTTATAAATAATGTGTATTATAAACATTTGGAAGAACAGACAGCAAAGTTGGGCCATTAGGCTATTTCTTAACAAAACAACTTTTTTATGGGGCGGGGCAGGAGGAGTGTTGCAGAAAACACTGAAGTTACATCAGAGCTTCCACAGAAATGGATTCTTTTCCCTGGTAAGGAATGGGGTGGGGTGGCTGAGGGCCACTCTGACTGCTCCAGGTCACAAAGAGATGGGCTGATTGTTCCACAGCCTTGGGCATTGCACCCACTGGTTTCCAAGTCAGCCTCTAGTATTGGGTGGTGTACATGTTCAGAAAGGTTTAAAATATACTATATGATGACCCACATTTTGGCATTTGCATAACTGGCAGATGTTGAGATTGAAATTTAAAAGGAGACGGATTTGGATCTCAAAAGTTTGATGTAAAAGATTCCCCAGGGATGTAAACAAACTTGCTTGTATAAGGCCTCTCTGATGGGCAGGAAACAGCAGGGGAGAAGAAATCGGAAGCAAAAGGTACAATTTAGAAGCAAAAACATTAAGGGGACTGTATCTAGTGGGTTACATGGAGATGGTTTCCCCACAACAGATTGTTGACCTATTTTCTCGAGGGTTATTGTTTCTGTTTGGCTTGGGTCAGTAATTCAGGAAGTGATGTTTTCCTTTATAGAAAAAAACAATCGAAAGTAAAATAAGTGTTTTCCCATCATGAAGATAATGCGAAGTTTAATGGCTTATCCAGCATTTGAAGTCCTCCAGGTCCAGGTAGTGTGGTCAGCAGGGCAGCCTGTGGTTAGACCGCATTCCTTTGAAGGAGCTGGTCCAGTAATTGCTAGAGGAAAAGGGAAACAAAGATGTCAAGTTCAGATTCGGCATCTGTGCGCCACACACATCACACCTGCTGGTGACGAGGCCATTACCTTTTTGAAGACTTCGGCACGGAGTCTGTTACTTTGTAAGATCACCCTTTTCCTTTGTTCTTCTTTTTTCTTTTTAACTTCCGGCAAGTTATTATAGATTCTGAAACAGATTCGGAAAACATTTGGAATGGTAGCTTGACAGTGTGCTCCCGCCACGGGGCTGCATCCTGTCTTGACGGCAGGCTCTTACATTTCAAAGAGAAGATCGCTGCTTATGGGCTAGCTCACAACTGTAGGATGCCAGGACGAAGGGCTTTCCTGACCATACCCAGAACCCGCTGCATGGCAGGGGATGGCACCTTGTCCAGTGCTACCTGGGGCAATGCAACAGGCAGAGTCCCACCAGGGGCAAAGCTGGAGAGGCCAGTTGCTTATTTAGAAGTCATTGTTTTTGTCCTTCCATTCTCTATGATAATTAATGACTTAATCATAAAATGAAGGATTCTAAACCTACTGCTTTAGTATTCTGATTGTAAACCTGTTTCCAAATACCATCTTACCACTCAGTGTTTGCCTTCCTGTGACTTAGAAAAGGAATGGCACATAAATAGAAGTAGCAGGACTTATAATACTGTAATAAAACACATATAAGTGTGTGTGTTTTTACCTCTCAACCTATTGCACTTTGAATTAAGGGCCCAAGGGATCTTCCTCTGGACACTTCTTTCCTACTTTCTAACAGAAACTTCATGGACTGATGCCAATTAATATTTCATTATAATCCACTGACACAGTGGAGACACTGTAGCCTGAGCATTTGGATTGCTGTACATGTGGCACTCGGCTAAAACATCTTTCTCTCTCTCGTGTTTGAAAGCCAGATACGATATAGTGAAGATGTTCCACCATTAAAATCATAAGGACAATGTAGAAAAATGATGATGACAATCTTCGCAGGAGACATCTTAGGTATTGGACACTAGGCTTGAATTGCTTGACATGAATTATTTCATTTCATATTCACCACAGTTGGAAGAGGCATATCATGTCCCACTGTTATATAAATGAGAAACTCAAGCCCCAGCAAGATCAGGAGACTTGTATAAAGCCCCTTGGCTGGCTTGTAGTGGGCTGAGATTCGAACCTTGGTCTGTTTGACTCTTTCTACACAACACTGTCACCCAACCATAATATGGCATCAAGCTACTCGTGAGATCCGGGAAATGCTTGTGCCTAGCACTCTGTAGGCATCAACATGGGTTGAATGAATGCATGAAAAAAAGAACACATAATTGCCACATTCAGGAGTGATTCTAGGAAGGACTAGGAGAGAAAACTGTAAAGGAGTCAGTTAGAAAGTAGACATGTTTCAAAGCTCTCCAGTGGGAATTTCCTCAGATCCATATAGACTGATCTTTCTGATACTGACCATCTCAATCACCCGGCAGAGTGGTTAATATTAGGTGTCAACTTGATTGAATTGAAGGATGCCTGGATGGCTGATAAAGTCTTATTTCTGGGTGTGTCTGTGAGGGTGTTGCCAGAGGAGATTGGCATTCGAGTTGGTGCACTGGAAAAGGAAGACCCACATTCAGTGTGAGTGGGCACCGTCTAATCAGCTGCCAGCATGGCTGGAACAAAGCAGGAGGAAGAAGGCAGGATAACCTTGCTTGCTGGGTCTTCTGGCTTCCTTCTTTTTCCATGCTAGATGCTCCTCCTCCCGCCCCTCCTGCCGTTGGACATCAGACTCCAGATTCTTTGGCTTCTGGACTCTTGGGCTTGCACCAGGGGGCCCTCCGGCCTTCAGCCACAGACTGAAGCCTACGCTGTTGGTTTCTCCGGTTTTAAGGCTTTTGGACTTGGACTGAGCCACTACTGGCTTCTCTCTTCCCCAGCTCGCATATCATGGGAATTTGCCTTGTGATCGTGTGAGTCAATTCTCCCTAATAAACTCCCTTTTGTATACATATATCCTATTAGTTTTGTCCCTCTGGGGAACCCTGACTAATATACCTGGGAAGTATAAAATAAAGGCTCCTAGGTCCCACCTCTGTTACTTCTGATTCAGTGTTTTCTTAAAAGAACATCTCAAATAAATCATGGTCCATCTATATGATGGACCACTCTGCAGACAGTCAAAACCGACAAGGGAAATAATCTATCTGTTCGTCACAGAAGGGGTTCACAGACAAAGTGAAAAGCAAGCTACCGAGAGATAGTGTGTAGTATGCTACTATTCATGGTTAAAAATCACACAGCTGTAGATGCACAAATAAAAGTCTACTTTAAGGCAAAGAGAGGCCTGACAGGATACTCAGGAGATATCACTGTGGGTGTCTGGGGAGCTGGGACTGGGGTAGGGAAAGTGGGCTGGGAACAGGGAGGGGAACTGCTGGTCATGAGGGGACTTTAGCTTTATCTCCATTGTTTGCATTTTTAACATAAAAATGTAATTTAACAATATAATTAATAGCAAAGAATACAAAGAAAAGAAAGCTCCAGGTGATTCTGTGGGTGAGCCAGAGTCAGAGCCTTCCCAAGGTACAATCCACAGAGCAGAGTGCAAACCCAGCTGCTAAATCCACCAGAGGAGACCAGCTGGGGGAAGCTAGTTACTTGAGGTGCAACATCACCTAGCTCACTCGTCCTCTTTGAGCCTCAGTTTCCTCTTCAGTAAAATGATAGGGCAATACCCTCTGACAACTCATGCTGCTTTGAGATCTATTATTTTAATTGCTTAGTTTGCAAGGCTCCTTAATGGTGGCTTTGGGTTTGGGGACTGGGAGGGGAGGATTTGGCTGAAATTTTTCAATAAATTGAAAAGGGAATGGTTCTGGCATGAGGTATATGCAACTTTGCACTTCTGAAATAGCAAGTCTTAAAGCCCAGTGGCCCTTTAAAAACCCCAATTAGAATGCTACGAATCAGATCTTTAATGGGACGGTCTCCCTTTTCCTCGTTTTCACTTCCTTATTTACAAAGAGCTTTCCAATAAATGATCAAAGTTACCTAATCACCATGGAAACAATATAATCATGGTAAAAGCAGAAATTGTATGCCTGAAGTGGGGAGAAAAGTATTCTTCCTATTTCAATGGTTTCTTTAAGTGCACTATCAATTTGGTTTAATTATTATAATTCCTCCCTGTGCTAGATACTTTATTATAAACTAATGACATTTTACTTGCATGAACTTGGCCAACGCTGCTGAGCTATTATATTTTGGTTAAGAGGCCAGATCTCAGAAAGAATGGCAGCCTTTGTGTGCATCAGATTGGTGAGAATTAGTGGGAGTCTTGAACAGCCACCAGCCAAGCAGAATAAGAAGGATGTGTCGGCAGCATGGCCGCCAGGTCTGCTGGAGACAGAGCACCAGGAAACCTAGCTCATGGCCCCTCTGAGGCTCCACCGGCTCCCATGTGCCATCTGCCTCCAAGGTTGGATCCTTTCCTTCAGTCCCTGCCACAGTCCAGACCCTTAGGAGAAATAGTTTCTCTCCTCATAAAATTACCTTCAAAGGTGCAGTGACAAATAGCTCCTGCCCAGAGCGACAATACGAATGTGCAGGAGTTCCAGCTCAGAGTCTGGGAATCTCTTAGAGACCAATTACTGGATTGGTTCAGAATCCAAGACCTACCACTTTCCTAAGGTTTTTCCAAGAGCAGCATTAACAGTCAAAAGCACATTTCAACTACCGTACTTATTTTAGCTGTTTTTTTCAGATTTGCAGCCAAAAAGCCCTCAGACCTTAAACATGGGACCTAGAAGCAGTGGTCCCATTGGAGGGCACCTGAGGCCATCAAACTACCCCACTCCCCCTACCAACTTCTTTGCACACCATACAATAACCAAGTACCTCTTAGATCGCATATGCATCTCCTTCTCTGAAATGCACCGTTCTTTGGGTTTGAACAAGTTATCTGGAAAAAATAGAAAGAGAATTACGTTCAGAAGGTATAGAATCTCACACATTTCTAGAGAAACATTGTGATTAGTTCATAATCCGTTAATTGATCCTTATTCTAAGCCATATCCTGAGTCTAAGCAGAACTCAGTAGAGACTGATACACCATAAGTGGTTGTATTGACAATGGCCAACAAGGGGGTTGGTCTTGACAATAGTTAAATAAGGACATGAAGTACAATGTTAGCATCTAACCTACTTTACGGAGAGCAACACCTTTGAATGCTTCCTTTAGCAACAGAGTCATGGTTTTCTAGAAAAGTGCCAGAGTGCAAGCTCATTCCACCCATAGAAAAATCCCTACACTAGGTCTGTGAGGCCTCTAAGCACAAGGAAATCCCCCACCTATCCCTAGAGCATTTTGCAAGAAGGAGGTTTCACTCTTGTCTATAGCCCTCTATAGGGCTGCTCAGCCTCTGCAAGATAAAGACCACCTTGCCCCCTTCCTAATGTGGGGAAAGGTAATGAACAACAACAAGATAATCATGTATGCTCAGTATCCTTCGATTAAGTACACAGTGGCTAAAAATCACTATGAGACTGGGATTTTTTCATTCTAAGTACATATCACTAATCATAATGATGTTCACAGATGGCACACTTAAAAGTGGTGTGTGTTAAAAAAAAAAAAAAACTGTGTATATCCTCTTGCAAAAGTTGAAAAGGGACTGTTCCAATAACTCAAATTCCCATGAGACACTCGGCCATGTAGATTAATAAAGGGTCTGGCATATGTAAATGCTCCTGGGGCGCTTGTTGCATGGGGGTGTGTTTCAGCAACTGCCGTGCTTCCTAAAACACCTGGGCAGTAACCTGCTCATTCAGCAGAAGTAGACAGGCAACTTGGCCCCTTGCCAAGCATCAGAGTTGGAGTGGGGCTCCTTTGATCCCCAGTGAAGTCCTGGGTCTGTTTCTATTCATCTCCTCCAACCCGGGCCTGTCCCTTTTCTCATCAATCCAGTGGAGCAACCAAATATTTCTCAGGCTTGAGAATAGACAGAATTTTCTAGGAATCTCTAAGAAGGTAGGATAGAGCCAAGGATCCCAAGAAATTTCTTCCTCTCTGAAGAAACATAACACAGCTACTGACTTACAATATGGAAAACAACAGAGTGGCTGAGCTTGTCCCCTGTCTGGTTATTCAGACATGAAAAAGAATATGGCACCATCGCTTAACTTCAAAGACAAGACTGAAAGGAGACACAAGAAAAAGAACTTGGAATATTTCCAACTAAGTGGCTGTATTGACAACTGACCAAAAACAAGGTTGATCTTGACAAATTAAATAAGGGCGTGAAGTACAGTGTTAGCACTTAACTTACTTTATGTAGAACAATGCCTTTGAATGCTTCTTTTTAGCAACAGAATCTTGGTCTTCTGGAGAGAAGTGCCAGGGTGCAAGGTCACCCCTCCCATAGAAAAATCCCTACACTAGGTATGAGGCCTCTAAGGACAAGGAAATCTCCCAGCTTTCCCTAGAGCAATTTGTAAGAAGGAGCAGTGAGAAAACAACATCACCATGGAGATTGCAATGGGCCAAGATGCCTCCCAGTATCCAGCGGTCCCTGCTCCAGGCAGCACCAGGTCAGAGCCAAGGGCCCCAGAAACATCCCAATGGCATTTCCAAGAAAAAAGGAAATGTCAGCTTCAGTCAGTCAGGCCCTTGCGCAAGCAAATATGTGACTCTCGACAGTCACTTATTCCACTTAGGGAAAAGAAACCTTGTACAAAGAATTAGATTCAAGTCCAGCTCAGCAATCCTCATGGGCTACTCAAGATTAGGGTGAAGCCAGGGTAGACAGACGGTATCCTGAGGAGATTAAAAACATTACCAATACCATTTGTAGGATTTTGATCATCTTGGTTCAACTGTTTGTGGTCTACTGTGGGAAGTTAGATTTTCTTTTTTTTTTTTGTTTTTTCAGTTTGTTTCTTCAGAGCACCTGATACCACAATTACCTTGGGTTTGATTCCCAAGAGGAAACAAAAGCAAATGTGAGCTCTCTGACACCTCCACTCTTGTGTTTCCTCAACTTGGCTCAGCCTGCTGTGCCACACAGAACTTTTGATTCTGGGCCCAGCAGCCCATGTTAGGTACAAAACAAGCAGGACTGTGTCCAAGGGGGCTTCCCCCACTGGTGACCTCAACCCACACCCCCGGGAAGTATTTGCAGGTTGATTGCTGCTGACTTTGAGCTTTCCTAATGGTTCCCAAGCTCATCTGATAAATAGCAGGGTCTTTCCTAGCCTGGAGGAAAGAGACGTGAGGAAGCAGTTTGAAATAGAGCAAGTGCATTGCAGACAGCTCCCAACCTCACTTGAGTGAAAGGAACACAACTCACTGGAGCAGCTTTGGGCACTTTGAGAGAGGAAGTGGCTCGTGGTTGCAGAAATTGTGTTTTGGGAGCCCTGACCAAGCACTCCTCCATTTCCCATGAGACCAATCCAAAATTCGTTTCTTAGATATGCCTTTCTCCTTCCTTCTACATTTAACGAGCAGTTATGTTGGTAGGGGATGCTCAGAAACAAAAATAACAGATAAGATCCTCCCTTCATGAGATTTCATTTATTGTGGGAGAAGCTGGACAAGTCAAAAACCAGCTAAAGTATCTGGCAAATGCTCTGGTGAAAATGAAATGCCACCATGTGTCAAAGGGGGAATGGAGAGGCAAGAAGTCACCGCAGTGGAGGAGATCTTTAAACCAAGACCCGAATGACCACAAGAGCCAACTGTGGGAGGATCTGGGAGAAGGGCACAGTGAGCTTCTGCAGCAGGAACTGAAAGTGGGTCATCGTGGCTGTGCGGGGAGCGAGGGTGCAGAGGTGAGCGCGAAGATTACTTCGGTTCTCCACCCAGGTGATGCCTTACAACTGCCTGGGGATTTTGACAAAGATTCCTGTGTGTTGGCATTGGAATCTCAATCAAAGTCTCCAGATGACTCCAACATGCCCTAGAATCAGAAGCCACCCATGTGGGGCTTTGCAAACCTATTTAAGGAGCTTTGCAAGCCTGTTAAGGAGTTTGCCTTCAGAGTAAGAGAGTTGGAGAGCCGTGTGGAGTTTTAAACATGAGATCTGATTTTTATTGCTACAAGATGACCACAGTGGCTCTTCAGAACATGAACTGGGTGGAGGAGCTGCAAAAATGTCAGCAGTGAGACAGGTCAGGCAATTGCAGCCAGGTGGGCAAAGATGGCAGTGTGCAGGTAGCCATGGGACTCTTCTACCCTGTACAGGTAGAAACTGAGTTGCAGGAGCCAGGAGAGATGAATCAAGGATGATTCCCAGGCTTTGGGTTTAAGCAAACCCATTCATTTACAATTGTTAAGTTTTTACCTCCTTGGTGCTAAGCGATAGGGACACAAAGATAAATAAAACTAAGAGCTCAGAGCCCAGGATGAGAATGAGGTAAATAAGGCCTTTAGATGCCAAGAGCAAAGTCTGCACATGGTGAGGGGAGACATTAGGAGGGAGTGGTCAGGTCCACCAGGGAAGAAGGGCATCCGGGAAAACTCCATAACAGGAGACAGCTGAGCTGGGTCATGAAGTAGAGAGAGACATTCCCCAATGGCCTGTGGTGGGTGAGGGTGGGTGAAACGGCGGCCCAGGGTCACATGAACCTGCCTGCAGCAAGAGATGAGTCATCCTTGATTCATCTCTCCTGGTCCCACAACTCAGTTTCTTCCTGTGCAGGGTAGAAGACTCTCATGGCTACCTGCACACCACCATCTTCCCTGGCCTGGCGCAATTGCCTTCAGGATATGTACAGCATGACCCACAGGGATTTCACTTCATGGAATGGAAAACCAACCTGCATGAGCTTTGTTTGAAAACAAAACAAAACAAAAACAAAACAAAACAAAACAGAACAGAGAAATCCTGTCTATAAAATTACTCTTAATGGAAATTCTGCCTGTATAAAATTAAAGTGGCAGGTGAGAACCATTTTCAGCCTGCTTATGAGTCTCTTACAGATTTTCCTTGAAGTTTCATGTGTTCTAATTCACTGATATGGAGGGAAGAGACTACAGTTGTGCTTACCTCGAATTATCATTCAAATAGAGTTGGTTTTTTCCCCCAATAAAATTACTAAGGTAAATTGCCCATTTCTATATTTCTGGAAAATACTTTTTTCCCCAAAAAGTCCTGCATCTGCCTCATTATTGGATCCAAACTACAGTGTCTATTGCTAATTTAATTTGGTAAGGCCAGACTTCCTCAAGCCCTTGCCTGTGTCAAAGTCAGCAAACGACCAGGTACCAAGATTTCAGTGCTTCTGAGAACTACTCAGGTAAGGTCAAAGCCCAGACATCCCATTAATCTCTATAAACACATGTGGGTGTTTATTGTAATCCTCATATCACCTGTGTGCACACACATACACAAGGACAAGTGGCCTCAATATTCAGACAGTTGACAGTGTCACCAGAAGGCAGCAAAGATCACCCTGCCACCAACATGATTCGTTGTTTGTGGGGCTGGGCTGTTTTTCCTCCATGCAGAGCCTTATCTACAGCTCTGATTGCAAACTTCATTTTCCCTACTGAAGAGGTAATCTAAATGATAATCAAGTTCACACGATTTATTAGGACAATGCCCTCCAGAAGCCTATTTTCTGGAGTCACCCCAAGCACTTTGAAGGATGTTTTAGACATTTGCTTCCCCTATCTTAGAAACACCAAAACCAAGAGATACCTGTTGGAGAGAATTCAGCAGGGAGTCAACAAGCCAGCCTGGAGTATAGACGTCAAGTCTCTACCTTCCTGAATCTCCTATTAAAGATTGGACCTTCACAAAAGAATGGAAATGGGGTGTGTTTAAGGGAACCCCCAACATGTGTGAATTCTAAGATCACAAGGCTGTGCATTATGCAATTTCAAAGTCACTGGGTCTCTGCCGCCGGCCGTTAGAGTAATTCCATCATGGTTTTCAGGGTTTAAATCCATGGTTCTCAGGGTTTAAACTTGTACATCATTTCTGTTCAGCTCACCATGGTGGACCCTCTAATTTTCTTGATGTAGGCAATAGGAGAGTGGTCTATCTTGAACCAAATTAGCCCTCCAGAAATTAAACAGCACAGGTTACACCATATGAAGGTGAGTTAACGACTCATAGGTGGTTTGGCTCTGAAGTGCTCTTATGATAAAATCTTATACTGGATTCTCATTTTCTAAACATTATCCTGTTTCTAAAATCACTTCTAGTCATCTGTGGAATCCCACTGCTGAATGACCGTTGCACATGGCAGCTTGTTTCAGATCTCTGTCAGGTGAGTGGAAGCCACACAGATGTTGGTATTGATATGAAAGTGAGGCCATGTGCCAATTAGTGTCCAGACACATGAGAGAGTTGCTGATGTAACAATCTGGAAAGACAAAAAGCTCTCAGACCTTTCTGGTGAAGGAACATAAAATTAAATAAAAAATAAGCCAGAGAGTCTCCAAAAAAATCTATTTCCTTTTGCATACTCAGTTTGAGAAGCAAGGTGTATAGGGCTTCCTGGTAAAGGAAGGTAGATCATTCTCTTGCACACAGAGACTTACCCTTGAGCTTGAGCTTAGAGTGGGGTCACCATCTTGGAGCTTCCATGGAAAGATAGGGTGCTTTGGAGCTACTGGATGGATTTGATAAAGGGTCTGAGCCCTTGGTGGGGAGGTGGTGAAGAGAACGCCCCACCATGAACACTGGCAGCCACAAGCCTCCCCAGATCTTCTAAGGAGAGACCCCTGATGCAATATGGCAGATGAGGCACAGGACCAGAGCTTTGCTTCCCCAGCTGGAGGATCCCAGACCCCCAAGTCAACCATATCTATGAAAGACATTTTTGGAGAGAAATGGAATCTTGATGTACTCCCTGAGCCCATGCTGCTCTATCTCTTGGACCCAAGAGCACTGTCCTCAGTCCCCTTGTCTTCCTGACTCCCTAGGGGTCTTCTCCTATATGATTCTAGACATGGTTTACAGCTGTCTGCCTGGCCAACTCTCTCCCCAAGTGGCACATGAACTCCTGGAAGACAGGAAAGTCTCTTCTCAGCCCCTAATATCCCTGCTTTTTCCCATTTGCACTCCATTCCTATGGTCAAAAGAGACCCAGTGCTTAATATTTTTATTTATTGGCTGGCTACTCCTCAAGAGATCCAGTAAGAGACAAAGGGTTCCCCATAAAAGCTACAGGAACTGCTAAGGAAGGCTGGCACACATCACCTCCTAATTCAGGTTGCCTGTAGTGCCAAAGACCCACGGAACAACAAGCTCCACCTGTGCAAATTCAGTGCCCCAATGTTGACAGGATCAGAGACTCTCAAACTAACCAGATTCTTACCCAAGACCAGAAACTTACAACATGAATCCCAGTGGAGGACTCCTGTCAGTTGCCCAAAACATGCATTTCCTCCTAGGGGAGCTCAGCAGTGGCTGACAAAGTGGTACAGACTATTTTCTGCAATGAGCACATTGTTGAAGTTGAAGGCAAATCAGCTGAAAGATGGGCAGCTATACCCAGTCTCTAGGATTTAATGATTCAAATTCTCAATGACCTCACTAAACACAACAGGAAATTCAGTTTCTTTCTTTTTACAAAAAAAAATGAGCATTAGAAAATTAAACATCACACTTTTATGATGTATATATGATGATTTCTTTGGCTTGCCTGAGCCTCCATAAAATGATAAAGCCTTCTTATGTATAAGTCTAAAAACCTGGCAAGTCACCTTAGGCCTTTGCTTGGTACTATGTGCTTTGGGACAAGCTACTTGTGCTAAGATTTGGTTCCTCTGCACCCATTGCAGGAGCAGAATCATTTTTTAAAAACTTTTCTTTTTTGAGCCAGGGTCTCACTCTGTTGCCCAGGGTGGAGTGCAGTGGCACAATCATGGCTTACTGCAGCCTCGACCCCCCAGGCTCAAGTGATGCTCCCACTTCAGCCTCCCCTGAATAGCAGGGTTTTTGTTGTTGTTATTTTTGTTTTGTTTTTTGTAGAGATGGGAGTCTCACTTTGTTGCCCAAGATGGTCTTAAATTCCTGGCCACAAGCTGCCCTCCCACCTCAGCCTTCCAAAATGCTGGTATTATAGGTATGAGCCACTGTGTTCGGAATGGTCCATGTGAAGGTGCGCTATTAACCATGAAGAAGCTAACGGCAATGCCAACGACCACTATTCCCCCAGTGTTCCTTTCTGCACCAGGCACCTATCCCCCAAATTCATGTTTCAATTCATCCTTACAGCAACCTACTCAAGCTAGTCTTCTCTCCTCTTTACAGGGGTTTTGTGTGTAGGTAAATTACCTCTAGTCTCAAAGTAAGTAGACAAGAGACCTGAGAGTTGAGTACTGACGGAACCAGTGGGACTTTTATTCTCTGCAAAAGATATAAGGTTGTGGTTCTCAAAGGAGGGATTGTATTTTCACATAAATGTCAACATCTGTGTGGCTTCCAGTTACCTTTCAGTCCATGAACCAGCTGCATCAACATCACCTGGAGACTTGTTACAAATGCAAATACTCAGTCCCTATACCAGGTCATCGAAATCAGAAATTCTGTGGCTAGGCCAGTGGTTGGTGGCTTCAGTAGCTTTCTGGGTGATTCTGATGCCCGCCTGGGTTTGAGGACCACTGTTACCTTGATAGAATGTAGTAAGAGTGAGAAGGAAAAAAGCTAAATCCCTACATTGGTTTTGAGGCTTTGAGGAAGTATTGCCAGATAAAATAAAGACTACTCAGTTAAATTTGCCTTTCAGATCCACAACAAATATTTTTTAGCATAACTATGGGACATACAGTAATGGGACATACAGTATTTGGGATACACTTATACTAAAAAAGCTTCATTATTTATGTGAAATGCAAATTTAACTGGGCAGCCTATATTTTCATTAGATAAACCTGGTAACCCTACTTTGACTGTTTACAGAAACTCTCCATACCATGGCAACAAACAGGCGCCCAGCTGCAGGGTCCCTGAGGCTATAGTCTGAAGCAGCAGCATGTGAAGGCAATGCTGTGGAAGGCCAGCCTGTGTCCTTGTTATGCAGTTAGTTCTCTGGCAGTTTATTGCTTCTTCCAGCTATTCTCTCATATAATTGGTATGGAAGAGACTTCCCCTTTGATCTTATTTTCTGTGGTTATTTCACATTGTGACATCTGTGAAGACTTTCTAATGGGAATGTGACTGACTCCACTTTTTCCAGAGGACTTTGTGCTGGGCACCAAGTGGCATTGTTACAGATGCTGGGGTACACACACGGAGACAGCTCCAGGCAGGGCGCCTTGTTAGGCAAGCTTCCTGTGAGGCAAAGCTAGCCACAGATGGAAACCTGCACCCAACCCTGCTGCCCAGAGGAACCCCAGGACCCTCAGCCATCCCTTCCTGGAATTGCTCAACATAAACGATGCAGGTAATGAGGGTAAGATCACTTTCTGACAGTGCCAGATTTCTATGGAAAATGGCAAATTGAAACTCCAGTTGGGGTTTCATTGGCAAAGCATTGCAGATTCCTAAAGTAATGTTTCCAAAGCAGACGATCAGGAATTAGATAAAAACATTTCAAGGTCCAAAAGGAAATTTAGGAAAAACAGGATTAAACAAATTTAAGGAGGCTTTTTTTTCTGTAGGACTTATCAGTGCTTTTAACATACACTGAGCATTACACACTTCTAAAAGAATACAGTATACAACAAATAACATATTTTTCAAAGGAATCTGAAGAAACTGGTTCTCCTCTGGAATGTATTGTCGTTAGTATTTGGCTAGGGGAAACCAAGAAGAAAAATGAGACCAACTATAGGATATTAACAGCTATAACTAGTTCTCAGTTTTGAAAATTATTTGTACTTGTTACACAGAATTTAATCTGTGTGTGTATATGTATACATGTGTATATGTATGTTGCGTGTGTGTGTGTGTGTTTGTATCTGGCATACACAATCAGGCCACATGGCATCTCTTAAAAGTGTGTGTGTGTGCCATTACCAACCTGGCAGTGGGGGTGCCGATGCCTGAGAACCTATACAGCTGCTGCCCCAGACCCTGGAGTTGTGTTCCCTCCATATGTACCCATGCCCCAGACCCTGGTTTCATGGCCACTCCATTGGTACCATACATCAAACACCAATGTCAACATCACCATGAGTGCATCTATCAGCCAGACCCAGTTCAAGAGAAACACCTTGGCCATGACATTCCTGGTGGTAGAAAAAGCAATCAGGAAGATCCCAACAGCCTTTGCCATTGAAGACCCTAAGAACCCTTGCTGCTGCTGTAGACACCCACAGCCTTGGCCACTGAGGACATCTGCAATATTGGCAATTGTCAGCCTCAGCTGACAGCTATGCCACTGCACCCTCACTAAAGCTAGAACTGCCACACTCCACCCAATGTTCTTACACTCACCTGAAAAGGATGACTTTTTTTCCCCAATGAAACCAGCACTTAAAACCTGGAAGAGGTGACTGCTCCATCAAATGTGCAGGCATCATTGCAAGGCAAAACGAAAGAGAAAAACAACAACAAGGAAGCATAATACCAAAAAAAAAAAATGTGATAATTGTTCAGTAACTGACCCCAAAGAAATAGAACTTTATGCATCATCTGACAAAGAATTCAAAATAATTGTTTTAAGGAAGCTGATCCAACTATAAGAGAACACAGAAAAAAAATGACATCAGGAAAACAATATATGAATGAAATGAGAAGTTTAACAGAGAGATTGAAATAATTAAAAAGAACCAATTAGAAATTCTGAAACTGAAGGATATAACAAATGAAATTTAAAAGGAAATAAAAGGCATTAACAGACAAATTAAGCAGAAGAAAGAGCCTGTGAATTCAAAGACAGGTTATTTAAAAATATCTAGTCAAAGAAAAAAATAATGAAAATGAATGAAGAAAGCTTATGGGATTTATAGAAGAGCATCAAAAGAGCTCACTTCTGCATTACAGAAGTTTAAGAAGGGCCAAGCAAAATACAGGGGTAGACGCAGCAGTGAGAAAGGCCCTGGGAGCTTGCTGGGTCCCCAAGCAGGCCATTCCTGCCAGGCATCACAGGAATCCTTTGGGAGGGCAGCCAGAGGTGCCAGGAAAATACCACAGGGAGAAGGAAACCTCCAGCTGAACTTTGTAACAATTTGAACTGGTCAAGAAGCCTCCTGGCAGGAACTCAGGGGAGGGCATGAATCTTGCATGCAGACTCCACAGGCAGGGGAAGAACTAAAGCCCCTTTCTTTCACAGCTGGGAGGCGGGTAGCTTGGGGTAAGTTCTTAGCCCTGCTTGCCCACTGCCTGGAAACAGACTTGGTGCTATTACGGAGTGCAACCAGCCCTTTGGATTGCATGGGAGCTGGGTGAGGCCTGTGACTGCTGGCTTTCCCCCACTTCCCTGACAACCTGCATGACTCAGCAGAGGGAGCCATAATCCTCCAAGGTAAGTAACTCCATTGACCTGGGAACCTCACCCCCTATCTGCCACAGCAGCCGCAACAAGACCTGCCAAAGAAGAGCCTCAGCTCAGACATGCCTAGCTCTGCCCCCACCTGATGGTCCTTCCCTACCCACCCTGGTATCGAACACAAAGGGCATATACTCTTGGGAGTTCTAGGGCCCTGACCACTGCCGGTTCCTCTCCATACTACCACAGCTGATGCTCTCTAGAAAGTGCCACCTCCCAGCAGGAGGCCAACAAGCACAAAAATAGATCATTAAACCACCAAAGCTAAGAATGCTCACAGAGTCCATTTCACTCCCCTGCCACCTTCACGGAAACAGGTGCTGGAATCCATGGCTGAGAGAACCACAGATGGTTAACATCACAGGACTCTGTGCAGACAACCCCCAGTACGAGCCCAGAGCCTGGTAGACTTGCTGGGTGGCTGGACCCAGAAGAGAGATAGCAATCACTACAGCTCAGCTCTCAGGAAGCCACATCCATAGGAAAAGGGGGCGAGTACTACATCAAGGGAACACCCTGTGGGACAGAAGAATCTGAACAACAGCCTTCAGCCCTAGACCATCCCTCTGACAGAGCCTAACCACATGAAAAGGAACTCTGGTAATATGACAAAACATATTAGGCTCTTTAACACCACCCAAAAATCACACTGGCTTACCAGCAATGGCTCCAAACCAAGAATAAATACCTAATTTATCCAAAAAAGAATTCAGGAGGTTAGTTATTAAGCTAATCAGGGAGGCACCAGAGAAAGGTGGAGCCCAATGCAAGGAAACCCAAAAAATGATACAAGAAGTGAAGGGAGAAATATTCAAGGAAACAGAAAGCATAAAGAAAAAACAATTGACACTTCAGGAAACTTTGGACACACTTATAGAAATGGAAAATGCTCTGGGAAGTCTCAGCAATAGAATTGAACAAGTAGAAGAAAGAAATTCAGAGCTCGAAGACAAGGTCATTGAATTAACCCAACCCAACAAAGACAAAAAAAAAAGAATAAAAAATATAAACAAAACCTCCAAGAAGTCTGGGATTATGTTAAATGACTAAAACTAAGAATAATCAGCATTTTTGAGGAAGAAGAGAAATCCAAAAGTTTAGAAAACATATTGGGGGAATAATCGAGGAAAACTTCCCTGGCCTTGCTAGAGACCTAGACATCCAAGTGCAAGAAGCACAAAGAACTCCTGGGAAATTCATCTCAAAAAGATCATTGCCTAGGCACGTTGTCATCAGGTTATCTGAAGTTAAGATGAAGGAAAGAATCTTAAGAGCTCCAAGACAAAAGCACCAGGTAACCTATAAAGGAAAATTTATCAAATTAATAGCAGATTTCTCAGCAGAAACCCTACAGCCTAGAAGGGATTCGGGCTGTGTCTTCAGCTTCCTCAAATAAAACAATTATCAGCCAAGAATTTTGTATCCAGTGAAACTAAGTGTTATATATGAAGGAAAGATACAGTATTTTTCAGATAAACAAATGATGAGAGAATTTGCCACTACCAAGCCACCACTACAAGAACTCTAAAAGTGCTCTAAATCATGAAACAAATCCTGGAAACACATCAAAACAGAACCTCTTTAAAGCATAAATCTCACAGGACCTATACAACAAAAATACAATTTTAAAAGCAAAAACAAAAAACAAAAAAACCAAGGTACATAGGCAATAAACAGTACAATGAATAAAATGGTACCCCCATCTCAATACTAATATTAAATGTAAATAGCCTAAATGCTCCACTTAAAAGATATAGAAGTATAGAATGCATAAGAATTCACCAGCCAACCATCTGCTGCCTTCAAGAAACTCACCTAAGACATAAGGACTCACATAAACTTAAAGTAAAGAGGTAGAAAAAGGCGTTTCATGCAAATGGACACCAAAAGCAAGCAGGAGTAGCTATTCTTACATCAGACAAACAAACTTTAAAGCAACAGCAGTTAAAAAAGACAAAGAGGGACATTACATGATGATAAAAGGCCTTATCCAATTTTAGAAAAATATCACAATCCTAAACATATATACATCTAACACTGGAGCTCCCAAATTTACAAAACAATTACTAATAGACCTAAGAAATGAGATAGACAGCAACACAATAATAGTAGGGAACTTTAGTATTCCATTGACAGTACTAGACAGGTCATCAAGACAGAAAGTCAGCAAAGAAACAATGGATTTAAACTATACCTTGGAACAAATGGACTTAACAGGTATATATATATAGAACATTCCATCCAACAACCACAGAATACACATTCTATTTAACAGCACATGGAACTTTGTCCATGATAGACCATATGACAGGCTACAAAACAAACCTCAATAAATTTAAGACAATTGAAATTATATCAAGACTCTCTCAGACCACAATGGAATAAAACTTGAAATCAACTCCAAAAGGAACCTTTAAAACCATGAAAATACATGGAAATTAAATTACCTGCTCCTGAATGAGCATTGGCTCAAAAACAAAATCAAGATGGAAATTAAAAAATTCATCAAACTAAATTACAATAGTGACATAACCTATCAAAACCTCTGGGATACAGTAAAGACAGTGCTAAGAGGAAAGTTCATAGCCCTAAATGCCTACATCAAAAAGACTGAAAGAGCACAAACTGACATTCTAAGGTCACACACCTCAAGGAACTAGAGAACCAAGAACAAATCAAACCCAAACCCAGCAGAAGGAAATAACCAAGATCAAAGCAGAACTAAATGAGATTGAAACACACACACAAATACAAAAGATAAATGAAACAAAAAGCTGATTTTTTAAAAGGTAAATAAAATTGATAGACCATTAGCAAGACTAACCAAGAAAAGAGGAGAGAAAATCCAAATAACCTCAATAAGAAATGAAATGGGAGATATTACAACTGATACCACAGAAATACAAAAGATCATTCAAGGCTACATTGAATACCTTTACGTGTATAAACTAGAAAACACAGAAGAGATGGATAAATTCCTGGAAAAATACAACCCTCCTGGCTTAAATCAGGAAGAATTAGATACCCTGAACAGACCAATAACAAGCAGCAAGATTGAAACGGTAATTAAAAAATTACCAACAGAAAAAGCCCAGGACCAGAGGGATTCACAGACGAATTCTAGAGCAGAATCCTACTAGACATTCAAAGAAGAATTGGTATCAATCCTATTGACACTATTCCACAAGATGGAGAAAAAGGAAACTCTGGGCGGCAAGCCACCCAGGCGCCGAGGCAAGAGACCGAGGACACGAGCTGTTCCAGTATAATAAAATATAAAACAAGAATAGTCACACCAGATGTAGATCTTAGACATGATTATATATGAATATCATTAATCATTAGTTGGTAGCAATTACTCTTTATCCCAATATTATAATAATCCCTGCTCTATAATCATAACCTAGGAAAAACCAGGCCATACAGAGATAGGAGCTGAGGGGACATAGTGAGGTGTGACCAGAAGACAGGAGTGCGAGCCTTCTGTTATGCCTGGACAGGGCCACCAGAGGGCTCCTTGGTCTAGCGGTGATGCCAGCATCTAGGAAGATGCCCGTTGCCAGGCAGACCGTGGTCTAGCGGTAGCAAAAGGTGTCAAGAAACAACACCCGCTACTTAGCAGACCAGGAAAGGGAGTCACCTTTTCCCCGGGAGAGTTTAGAGAAGACTCTGCTTCTCCACCTCTTGTGGAGGGCCTGACACCAGTCAGGCTTTCCTGCAGTTATCCGGAGGCCTAACCATCTCCCTGTGATGCTGTGCTTCAGTGGTCATGCTCTTAGTCCACCTTCATGTTCCATCCTGTACACCTGGCTCTGCTTTCTAGATAGCAGTAGTAAATTAGTGAAAGTACTAAAAGTCTCTGATATGTAGAAATAATGGCATAAGCTGTCTTTCTCTTTGTCTTCTCTCTCTCTCTGCCTCGGCTGCCAGGCAGGGAAGGGCCCCCGTCCAGTGGACACGTGACCCACGTGACCTTACCTATCATTGGAGAAGACTCACATTCTTTACCGTGCCCCTTTTGCTTTGTATACAATAAATAACAGCGAAGCCAGACATTCAGGGCCACTACCGGTCTCCGCGCATTGGTGGTAGTGGTCTCCCGGGCCCAGCTGCCTTTTCTTTTATCTCTTTGTCTTGTGTCTTTATTTCTACACTCTCTCATTGCCGCACACGGGGAGAGACCCACCGACCCTGTGGGGCTGGTCCCTACAGGAAACCCTCCCTAATTCATGAAGCCAGCATCACCTTAATACAAAAATCAGGAAAGGACATAACCAAAAACGAAAACTACAGACTGATATCCCTGATGAATATAGATGCTAAAATTCTTAGCAAAATACTAGCTAACCAAATCCAACAACATATCAGAAAGATAAGCCACTATGATCATGTGGGTTTCACACCAGGGATGCAGGGATGGTTTAACATACACAAGTCAGTAAATGTAATATACCACATAAACAGAATTAAAAACAAAAGTCATATGATCATCTCAATAGAAGCAGAAAAAGCATTTGGCAAAATCCAGCATCACTTTATGAATAAATCTCTCAGCAAAATCAGCATACGAGGGACATACCTCAATGTAATACAAGCCACCTATGAAAACCCACAGCCAACATAATACTGAATGGGGAAAAGTTGAAAGCATTTCCTCTGAAAAATGGAAGAAGAGAAGGATGCCCACTCTCACCACTCCTCTTCAACATAGTACTGGAAGTCCTAGCCAGAGTGATCAGACAAGAGAAAGAAATAAAGGGCATCCAAATCAGTAAACAGGAGGTCAAACTGTCACTGTTTGCTGATGATAAGATCATTTACTTCAAAAACCCTAAAGATCCCTCCAGAAAGCTCCTGAAATTGATAAAAGAATTCATCAAAGTTTCCAGATACAAGATTAATGTACATAAATCAGTAGTTCTCCTATACAACAAGAGCGACCAAGCAGAGAATCAAATCAAGAGCTCAACCCCTTTTACAATAGCTGCAAAAGAAGTAAAATACTTAGTAATATACCTAATAAAGGAGATGAAAGACCTCTACAAGGAAAACTACAAACACTGCTGAAAGAAATCATAGATGACACAAACAAATGGAAATACATCCCATGCTCATGGATGGGTAAAATCAATATTGTGAAAATGACCATACTGCCAAAAGCAATCTACAAATTCAATGCAATCTCCACAAAATACCACCATCATTCTTCACAGAATTATAAAAAACAATTCTAAAATTCATGTGGAATCAAAAAAGAGCCCACATAACCAAACCAAGCCTAAGCAAAACAAATAAATCTGGAGGCATCACACTACCTGATTTCAAACTATACTATAAGGCCATAGTCACCAAAACAGCACGGTACTGGTATAAAAATAGGCACATAGACCAATGGAACGGAATAGAGAACCCTAAAATAAGCTCAAATTCTTACAGCCGACTGATCTTCGACAAAGCAAACAAAAGCATAAAGTGGGGAAAGGACGCCTTTTTCAACAAATGGTGCTGGGATAATTGGCTAGCAACATGTAGAATGAAACTAGATTCTCATCTCTCACCTTAGACAAAAATCAACTCAAGGTGGATTAAGGATTTAAATCTAAGACCTGAAACTGTAAATATTCTAGAAGATAACACTGGAAAAACCCTTCTAGACATTGGCTTAGGCAAGGATTTCATGACCAAGAACCCAAAAGCAAACACAATAAAAACAAAGACAAATAGTTGGGACTTAATTAAACTAAAGAGATTTTGCATGACAAAAGGAACAGTCAGCAGAGTAAACAGACAAAACACAGAGTGGGAGAAAATCTTCACAATCTATACATCTGACAAAAGACAAATATGCAGAATCTACAATGAACTCAAACCAGCAAGTAAAAAATGAACAATCCCATCAAAAAGTGGGCTAAAGACATGATAGACAATTCTCAAAAGAAGATATACAAATGGCCAACAAACGTATGAAAAAATGCTCAACATCACTAATGATCAGGGAAATGCAAATAAAAACCACAATGCAATACCACCTTACTCCTGCAAGAATGGCCATAATAAAAAAATCAAAAAACAATAGATGTTGGCGTGGATGCAGTGATCAAGGAACACTTCTACACTGCTGGTAGGAATGTAAACCAGTACAGCCCCTATGAAAAACAGTGTAGAGATTCCTTAAAGATCTAAAAGAAGAACTACCATTTGATTCAGCAATACCACCACTGGGTATCTACCCAGAGGAAAAGAAGTCATTATACGAAAAAGTTACTTGCACATGCATGTTTATAGCAGCACAATTTGCAATTGCAAAATCATGGAATCAACCCAAATGCCCATCAATTAATGAGTAGATAAAGAAACTGTGGTGTATATACACAATGGACTACTACTCAGCCATAAAAAGGAATGAATTAACAGCATTTGCAGTGACCTGGATGAGATTGGAGACTAATATTGTAACTGAAGTAACTTAGGAATGGAAAGCCATGTGAGAGCTAAGCTATGAGGATGCAAAGGCATAAGAATTAAACAATGGGCTTTGGGGTCTCAGGGGGAAGAACGGGAGGGGGTCAACGGGTGAAAGACTACAAATAGGGTACAGCATATACTGCTCGAGTGATGGGTACATCAAAATCTCACAAATCACCGCTAAAGTTTGTACTCATGTAAGCAAACACCACTTGTACGCCAATAACCTATAGAAAAATAAAATCTTTTTTTTTTAAGGAGTTTAAGAAAGAAAAGAGAAAGGGACAGAAAGCTTATTTAAAAATATACCAAAAAGCTTTCCAAATCTGGGGAAAGATATAAACATCCAGATACAGGAACTCAAAGGTTTCTAATCATATTCAACCCAAAGAAGACTACACCAAGACATATCATAATCAAACTGTCACAAATCAAAGACAAAGAGAGAATCTTAAAAGCAGCAAAAGAAATTAAGATCCTCATATTCAAGGAAACCTCCATCAGGCTATCAGCTGGTTTCTCAGCAGAAACTTTTCAGGCCTGAAAAGAGTGGGATGATATATTCAAAGTGCTGGGGGGAAAAAATCTGTCAACCAAAAATTCCTTACCTAACAAAGCTGCCCTTTGGAAATCAGAGATAAAGGCTTTGTCAAAAAAACAAAAGCTAAGGGGTTCACCACCATTAACCTGCTTTACAAGAAATTCTGAAGAAGTTTTTCATGCTAAAGCAAAAGGATACTAATTACTAACATCAAAACATACAAAAATATAAAACTTACTTGTAAAAGTAAGTACATAGTCAAATTCAGAATACTCTAATAGTGTAATGGTCAGATAAAAATCACTTATATCTCTAGTAGAAAGGTTAAGTGACAAAACTAAAACACCTACAGCTACAATAATTTAAGAAAATATATAAAAATATGTAAACTGTAAAATCAAAAACATAAAATGTGAGGAGAGGAAGTAAAAGTACAGAGGTTTGTGTAAAATCAAAATTAAGTTGTTATCAGCTTAAAATAGCCTGTTATAATTACAAGATGTTTTATGTAAGCCTAATGGTAACCACAGTGTAAAAACCTATAGTGGAAACACAGCAGACAAAGAGAAATAAATCAAAGCATACTGCTACATCAAACCATCAAATCATAAAGGACGACATCGAGAAAGGAAGAAATGAACAAAGGATCTAAAAAACACACCAGAAAACAACAAAATGGCAGCAGTAATATCTTACCTATTAATAATTACCTTGACTGTAAATAGATTAAATTATCCAATCAAAAGAGCATATATACTGAGTAGCTCAATGGGTTAAAAAAAAAAAGACCTAATAATATGCTTCCTACAGCAGACTCACTTTAGCTTTAAGGACATAAACAGACAAAAAGTGAAGGGACAGAAAGGATAGAAAGGATATTCCCGATAAAAGAAAACCTAAAGAGAGCAGAGGTAGCTATACTTATATCAGACAAAATAGACTTTAAGTCCAAAACTGTAAAAAGAGACAGAGTCATAATATAATGATAAAGGAGTCAATTCATCAAGTGGATATAACAATTACAAATATATATATACATCTAATATCAGAACACTTGAATATATAAAGCAAATAATAGATCTGAAGGGAGAGAGAGATAACAATACAATAGTAGTGGAGGGCTTCAGTATCTCACTTTCAGCAATGAATGGATCATCTTGATAGGAAATCAACAAGAAAACATTGGACTTAAACTATATATCCAAGCAAGTGGCTTTCACAGATATACACAGAGCAGATATACACAGCAACAGAATAAATATTCTTCTCAAGTGCACATAGAACATTCTTCAGGATAGATCATATGTTAGGCCAAAAAATAAGTCTTAACAAATTTAGATGATAGAAATCATATCAGGTATCTTTTTGTTGTTGTTGCTGTTGTTGTTTTGAGACAGAGTCTTGCTCTGTTTCCAGGTTGGAGTGGAGTGCAGTGGTGCAATCTTGGCTTAGTGCAACCTCCGCCTCTGGGGTTCAAGTGACTCTCCTGCCTCAGCCTCCTGAGCAGCTGGGACTACAGGAGAGTGCCACCATGCCTGGCTCTTTTTTTTTTTTTTTTTTTTTGTATTTTTAGTAGAGACGGGGTTTCACTCTGTTGGCCAGGATGGTATCGATCTCTTGACCTCGTGATCCCCCTGCCTTGGCCTCCCAAAATGCTAGGATTACAGGTGTGAGCCACCGCACCCGGCCCCATATCAAGTATCTTTTCTCATCACAATGGTATGAAGCTACATTAACAGGAGGAATTTTTGAAAATTCATAGATATGTGAAAATTATACAACATGCTCCTGAACAACCAATGGGTCAAGGAAGAAATCAAAAGAAGAAATTTAAAAATATCTCAAGATAAAAATGGAAGCACAATATGCTAAAACATATGGAATGCAGCAAAAACAGTTCTAAGAGTGAAGTTTATAGCAGTAAATGCCTACATTAAAAAAGAAGAAAGATCTCAAACGACCTACTGCTACACCTCAAGGAACTAATCAAGAACTAGAACTAGAAAAACAAGAACAAGCTAAGCCCAAATTTGGTGGAAAGAAGGAAATAACAAAGTTCAGAGAAGAAATAAATGAAAGAGAGACTAGAAAAGTTATAGAAAAGATCAACACAACTGAAAGTTGTTTTTCTGAAAAGATAAACAAAATTGACAAATCTCTAGCTAGACTGAAGAGAGAAGACAAATCAAATGAAAATGAAAGAGGAGACATGAAAACTGATACCACAGAAATATAAAGAATTATAAGAGACTGAGACTACTATGAATAATTATACACCTACAAATTGGATACTACTAGAAGAAGCGAATAAATTGCTAACAATATACATCCTGCCAAGACTGAATTGTGGAGAAAGAGAAAATCCTAACAGAGTCACAATGAATAAGGAGATTGAATCTGAAATTTTAAAATCTTCTCTTTAAAATAAAAGCTTGGAACCAGATGGCTTCATGGCTGAATTCTACCAAACATTTAGGCATTTAGGGAAGAATTAATACCATCCTTCTCAAACTCTTTCAAAAAAATTGAAGAGGAGGGAATACTTCCAAACTCATTTTATGAGGTCATCATTACTCTGACAGCAAAGTCAGATAAGAACATTTTAAGAAAAAGGAAATCACAGACCAATATCCCCGATGAACATAGATGCAAAAATCCTCAACAAAATACTAGCAAACAAAATTCAATAGCACATTAAAAGCCTTATTCACCATGATCAAGTAGGATTTATGCCTGGGATGCAATGATGGTTCAATACGCAAAAATCAATAAATGTGCTTTGCCACATTAACAGAATAAAGGACACGAGCCATATGATCATCGCAAAAGACACTGAGAAAGCATTTGACAAAATTCAACATCCTTTTATGGTACAACTTCTCAACAAATTAGGTATAGAAGGAATATACCTCAACACATTAAAGGCCATATATAATAAGCCCACAGCTAACATCATACTCAATGATGAAAAGTTGAAAGCTTTTCCTCTAAGACCAGGAATAAGACAAGGATACCTATTATTGCTGCTTCTATCCAACATAGTAGTGGAAGTCCTAGCTATGGCAATTATTTAAGAAAAAAAATAAAAGGTATTAAACTTGGAAAGAAAGAGTGAAATCATCTCTGCAGATGACATGGTCTTATATGTAGAGACCCCTAAAAACTCCACCACGAAACAGAAATAATAAATTCAGTAAAGTTGTAGGATACAAAATCAACATACAAAAATCAGTAGCAGGGTCAGGCACGATGGCTCATGCCTGTAATCCCAGCACTTTGGGAGGCCAAGGCAGGCAGATCACAAGGTCGGGAGTTTGAGACCAGCTTGGCCAATATGGTGAAACCCCGTCTCTAGTAAAGACACAAAAATTAGCCGGGCATGGTGGCATGCACCTGTAGTTCCAGCTACTCGGGAGACTGAAGCAGAAGAATCGTTTGAACCCAGGAGGCGGAGGTTGCAGTGAGCCGAGATCATGCCACTGCACTCCAGCCTGGGTGACAGAGTGAGACTCCATCTCAAAAAAAAAAAAAAAAAAAAAAAAAAATCAGTAGCATTTCTGTGCAAACACAATGAACTATCTGAAAAAGAAATCAAGAAAACAATCCTCTTTACACTGGCACCATGAAAATAAAATGCATTGAAATAAATTTAACTGAGGGAGTGAAATACATGTACACTAAAAGCTATAGAACACTGATGAAAGAAACTGAAGACATAATTAAAAGATAAAAAGTAAGAGTAAAAAGATATTCCATACTCACAGATTTGCAGAATATTTTTAAAATGTCTGTACTACCCAGTGTGATCTACAGATTTAATGCAACACCTATCAAAATTTCAATGACATTTTTCACAGAAATAGAAAATGCAATCTTACAATTCATATGAATCTGCAGATGACTCCAAATAGCCCAAGCAATTGAGAGCAAAAAGAATAAAACTGGAGACATCACACTATCTGATTTTAAAATCTCTTATGAAGTCATAGTAATCAAAACAGTATGGTGCTGGCATAAAAACAAATAGACTGATGGAACAGACTGGAAAGCCCAAAAATTCATCCATGTGTTTACATTCAACTAATCTTTGACAAAGGAGCTGAGAATATGCAATGGGGAGAGGAAAATCTCTTCAACAAATTGAGTTGGGAAGATTGGATATCCACATGCAGAAGAATGAAATTAGACTTTTAATTTACACCATATTTAAAAATCAACTCAAAATGAATTAAAGAGTTAAATGTAATTCCTGAGACTGTGAAACTACTAGAAGAAAACCTAGAGGAAAGGCTCTGTGGCATTAGTTTGGGCAATAATTTTTTGGATGTGACCTCAAAAGCATAGGCAACAACACCAAAAACAAACAAATGGAATCGTATCACACTATACAGCTTCTACACAGCAAAGGAAACAATCGACAGAATGAGGAGACAACCTGCAGAATGGGAGAAAATATATGCAAACCATATGTCCAATAAGGGGTTAATATCCAAAATATATAAGGAACTCAGACAACTCCCAATAGCAAGAAAGCAAATAACCTAATTTAAAAATGGGCAAAGTACCTGAATAGAGATTTCTAAAAAAAAAAAAAAAAAAAAAATTGGCCAACAGGTATATGAGAAAACATGCAACATCATAAACCATCAGGGAAATGCAGATTAAAACTGCAATGAGCTAGCACCTCACACCTGTTAGTATGGCTATTATCAAAGACAAACTATAACAAGTGTTGGCAAGAATGTGGAGAAAAGAGAACATTTGCACACTGCTGTGGGGATGTAAATTACTACTGCCATTATGGAAAACAGTATGGATATTCCTCAAAAATGCAAAAATAGAATGACCAACCTACTGCTGGGAATTTATCTAAAGGAAAAGAAAGCAGTATATTGATGAGGTATCAGCACTCCTGTGTTCGTTGCGGTATTATTCACGATAGCCAAGATATGAAATCAACCTAAGTGTCTATCAACAGATTAATGGATAAAGAAAATGTAGTGTGTGTATATGTGTGTGTGTGTGTGGGTATGTGTATTACTGTCCTTCACAGACACTGTGAGGTGTTGTGTTTTTATAAGATGCTTGGGAAGAAAAGATCAATTTATGCCTATTGATTGGTCTGTTGATATATATATATATATATATATATATATATATATCCATATGTGTGTGTACATATATATCACATATATGTATAATGTATATATATACATATGTGTGTATATATACACACAATTTCTCATAGTCTATTGATACATATATACACACACATACATACACATGCAATGGAATACTATACAGTCTTAAAGAAGAGGGAAATCCTGTCATCTGCAACACCAGAGATGAACCTGGAGGACATTATGCTAAGTGAAATAAACCAGGAACAGAAAGACAAATACTGTATGATCTTACTTACATGTGAAATCTAAAAATATCAAATTCATAAAAGTAGAGAGTAGAATGTTGGTTACCAGGGGATAGCAGGGGAGAATCCAGGAGCTGTTGGTCAAAGGGTACAAAGTTTTAGCTAAACTGAAGGAGTAAATTCTGGATACCTACTGTAGAGCATGGTGACTATAGTTAATAATAAAGCTTTTTTATATTTGAAAATTACTGGGAGTAGTATTAATAGATCTTAAATGTTCTCACCAAAAGTATGCAAGGTGATGGATATGTTACCTACATTTAATAATTTCACAATATGTACATATATCAAAACATCATGTCATTCACCATAAATATATACAACTTTTATTTGTCAATTAAATCTTAAAGTTGAAACAAAATGTGGGCGTACGGTTTTTTTAATGACAAGTTTAAACTGCTCATTTAAAGGAATTTTAACAATGACTCGAATCACAACCTCACCATAAAACAGATACATCCAGTACAAGTCTGATAGTGTAACTTCACCGTTTGCTCCAATTCCAGGGTTTCTCAGCATTTTTTAGAGAACCATAAAATATGGCGATTTATAGATTATTAATAAACTTTATGCTTGTTGCCAAGTAGATTTATATCTGTGGTGTCACTGTAAGGTTTATTATTCAGCTGCTTTGTGCAATATAAAGGGAAATCACTTGGAAAATAAAATCAAGGCAATTGGGAAATGTAACTCCTCATAAAGTCATTTTCCTTATCATTCTGAAACTTAGTGTTTTTACCTTACATTATTTTAATTGGAAGTACAATTGTCCTTTAAATCCACTTCTAATCAATAGACATAAATTGATCTTTTCTTCCCAAATATCTTAATAAGAACATACAACCTCACAATGTCTGTGAAGGACAATAATAAAAGTGTAAAAGTGAATGTCTTTGAATTGGGGAAACAGCCTTTTCGGTAATTCATGCTTCCTGTTTTCTTTGTAGACTGATGAAGTAAAAATTTATTTTTATCTGATAAGCACATTTAAAAATTCTCTTGTGAGTAATATCAGGAGAACTAGCCCCAAATATTTATTAAAGGCTATATGGAGAATGAGAGCCTTGAGATCAGACCGGGCAACAGGAAGGATAATGCGGCCTGTGCTCAGTGAGCAAATCTTTATTGCTGAGATAACTTCCACCTCTGTCTCCTGTCTGCTGGGTCGCATCTTCAGCTAGATGCTCTGGGAATCCAAATTAATTTTAATACTTGCTCTAACCAAGAATCATCAGGGAAAGAAGATTTGTTGGAGAAGGAATTCTGCCATGCCTTCCAGAGAATTCCGTTCCTCTACTGGTGCGTGATTTGAATGTCTCTGACTTTGGGATGTGCGGCTCACTTTGGGAAGTGCGGATAATGCAATTTGGATGAATTCAGTCTGTTGTGCTAGATGCAGCAGGGCCTTTCGCAGTGATTTGGTGTGGAGTATGCCCACCAGCTCTTACAATCTAGAAGGTTTTCCAACACAACCACACAACCTTAAGCCAAAGTGAAGAAGGCAGGTGATCTGGAGGGATGCAAGAATACCAAGATGCCAAGAGTGTTCAAATGAGAGTGAGAGGAAAGGAGAGGGAGTGAAGGGGAGAAAGGATGGGAGTCAGGAGGGCTTTGTAGAAGAAGGGGATGTTCCTGAAGGGTTTTCTACACATTCGCAGGTTAAGGGGACAAACTGAGAGAGCCATGGAGGAGGACCCTGACAGGTGTCCTCAGAGGGGGAAATGAGCTGAGAACAGAAGGGGGCAACGTGGGCTGAGTTTGAGCACTTTCAGGCTGAGTTAACTGCAGTGAGTACAGGCAGTAGCAGTAATTCATAGCAAAGTGCTCGGCTGAGAGATGAAAGCTGCCAGAGCCCAGCTCAGGTATTACAGGAAGCACAGGAAAGCATCTGGGCGTAAGAGATGAATAAAAAGGCTGGACTTGAGAGGGGCTTGCAAGGTTAGGCAGGATTTTATAGCACAGAGAGGAGGAGGAACAGACAGGCTTCTCTCAGGTGGTTTCGGAACCCTGATCATGAATGTTTTTGGAGTGAAGGAAGGACAGGAAATGAGACCAACTGGAAAGGGTGAGAGTGGGCAGAGTCAGGCTGAGAGGGGTCTGGGTTTTGGGGTGAGGGACGGAATCCAGGGAGGCTCTGAAACTGGGCCCCCAGCCTAGAAGGAGATAGCCAGGGCCAGGTTCGAGGAGCTGCAGTGGGCACAAGATACAGGCACAATTGTGTCAACAGGGCACGGTGAAGACTGCCACTGACTGAGCACCTGCAATCTGCAGATGTGGCACCCCCGTATGACCGCAGGGACTGTATCCTTACTGCCTGCAGTGGCTCTGCCCCCTACTACTTGCAGGGGATATACCCCTATGACCTGCAGGGCCTGTACCCATATGACTTAGAGGAGATGTATCCCTGTGACTTGCAAAGACAGCACCCCTATGACCTGTAGGAGTTGTACCCCTATGACCTACAAATGCTGAACCCCCTATTGCCTGCAGGGGCTATACCCTCTACAGCTTGCAGGGACTGTGTTCCTATGACCTGCAGCGGTTGTACCTTTACTACCTACAAGGGCTGTACCTTCTCCAATCTGCAAAGGCTGTGCCCCTACGACCTGCAGGGGCCGACCCCGTACTGCCTGTAAGCTATGGTTTACCCCTACTGTCTACAGGAGCTGTACCCCCTACGGCCTGCAGGGCCTGTGACCCTACTTCCTGCAGAGACTGTGTCCCCTACCTGCAGGGGCTGTACCCCTCCCACCTGCGGGGACTGTACCCCCCTAATACTTGCAGGCACTGTCCCCACTATGACCTGCAGGGGCTGTGCCTGATGCTTCGCACTTATTTTTAGCCTATCCTGCTCTGGATTCATCCTGTAAGGCGGAGCAATGACAAATTCTGGAACACGCTAATTCCCAGGTTATGGCCGGCCTTCGAACATGACCCAATCCACTTGGGACCCCAGGAGCTGCATAGTGATGATGGGGAAGCCTTGCTTATCACTCCCAGGCAACTCTGGTGAATTGCACAGGTAGAGCCCTGACTTGGGAAGGAGAGAGGCCCTTGGGTTGGAGTGTTCCTAATGTCGGAGACTTGAAATCAAAGGCCAGCTCCCCTGCCACCTTCCCTTGGCATCCCTGTGTGTCAGCCTCCCTCTTCCACATCTCACAGTCACCACCTCCCACTGATCCTCTACCTGAGAACCCCTGGCATCCACCACCTTCCTCATCCCGCGGCCCTGCCTAGGCCCCACCCTCATCATGTTGTACCTGAAGCTACACTACCAGCTCCCAGCCTTGCTTTTGACCTCAGAACAAGGTTACACTTAGCAGCATCTACAGTTCATCTTTCCTGGGGCTCCTCTTTGGCCCCTTCGCCTCCCCACCCATCTCCATTTTACCATCCAATCATAGCTAAACTGCATGTCCCCAGCCTCCTTTCATCACTGTGTGTTCCCCTCCTCACCCACCCTGCCCCATTGGCATCGTTCTCCCCCACACTGGGAACGTTCCTCCCCAGGGTGGGAGCAAGGCTACCACCTATGAGTTTCCACAACAATCTTGGCAAACTCCCTTCATGGCGCTATGAGAATCCTATGACCATTGCCTCTTCACCCGCCTGCTTCCCCACAAGGTGGGCAGACTAGGGACTGTGCCTAGCACTGTGTGGGTTCTCAAACAAGGCACGCTGAAGAGATGGACAAAGAAGTTCCTTCTATAGACTGGATTAAGAAAATGTGGCACATATACACCATGGAATACTATGCAGCCATAAAAATGATGAGTTCATGTCCTTTGTAGGGACATGCATGAAGCTGGAAACCATCATTCTCAGCAAACTATTGCAAGGACAAAAAAACCAAACACCACAGGAGAGAGACTTATGCATTGTATTTATTGGCTCTGAGAGTTCAAACCACAGGTGACGAGATAGTCAAGACAGGTACAGACTGTAGCTAGGACCTTGATGATGCTACTTCCTGGTCCCTCTAGAGTCCCCAGCTGTTCATGAAAATTTTCCTGCCTCCAAACAAGGAGCCCTAACCCTAATTAACACTCACCCACATGCAGCACTCTTCCCCTGGCCTCAGAATTCACTCAGGTGCTCAGAATTGACTAGCTACCATGAAGTACAGCTGGTCCCCTGGTTCTCACCATAGTAATCTCCTGCGAGTCCAGGGACTGGTTTCTTTGGCATTGTCAGCTGCCGGGGCTCCCACCTGAACCTTTCAGGTTCTGCTCCTGAGCCAAGACTGCTTGACAAACCCCGATCAGAGGCAGCTACCCGAGCACAAAAAGCAAATAGGAGTCTTCTTTTTAGCAGACACCTTGACACTGTAGCCAGAGCTCGTTCACGCACATGATTTATTAACTAATTTAGCATGTAAGAAAAACATCTGCATTTTGCTTTTATCATCTTGCCAGCAGACAGGCTGAAGACAAGATGTGTACTGCAGACTTGTTTAATAGGGCCTTAAATATTTCTTCTCACTTGCCCGAGCTTGTATGAGGCTCTGGTTTCAGAGGCTGTCTGATTTCACTGACCTAACACAAACAAACCCAAAAGTAAAGCTCTCATCAACACATAAATACGGCAGGGATGGTCAGGGTGGCCATAAAACCCATGTTGGCCAAGTCCCACTTTGAGAGCATGCTGGTTGCCAGGACTGTCTTGGAATTTGGGGAGTAAAAGGTACTCAGTTAACATTCTGAACTGAGCCTGGTTACCTTTTATTATATACAATTTTAAGACTTTCATTTAAAGGAATGTGAACTTGTAAGGATATTTGTTTTGGGCAAACACCACAGTTGGATGATATAATGAGTGTAATGGTGTCTCCCCAACAAAAAGATATGTTTAAGTCCTAATCCCCTGTAACTCTGAATGTGACTTCTTTGGAAATAGGGTCTTTGCAGAGGTAATCAAGTTAAAATGAGGTCAGACTGGATGAGGGTAGCCCTAATCCAACGACTGCTGTCTTTATGAGGAAAGGAAATTTGAACATAGAGACACAGACGCAGGGAAGATGGCCATGTGGAGACAGAGGCAGAGACTGTAATGCCGCATCTCCAAACCAAGGAACATCAGGGACTGCAGGAAGCCGCCAGGAGCAGGGAGGGAGGCTGGACACGGGATTGCCCACTGAGCCTCTGGAAAGTAACCAACCCTGTGGAAACCTCGATTTTGACTTCCAGCCTCCAGAACTGCAAGAAAATACGTTTCTGGGCTTGTTTTGTTTTTGTTTTTGTATTTTGCTTTTTCTGAGACAGGGTCTTGCTCTGTTGCCCAGGCTGGAGTGAAGTGGTGCAATCACGGCTCACTGCAGCCACGACCTAGCGAGGCTCGTGTGATCCTCGCACCTCAGCCTCCCAAATAGCTGGGACTACAGGCATGCATCATCACGCCTGGCCAATTTTTGTACTTTTTGTAGAGACAGGGTTTCTCCATGTTGCCCAGGCTGGTCTTGAACTCCTGGGCTCAAGGGATCCACCCACCTTGGCCTCCCAAAGTGCTGGGATTACAGGCGTGAGCCACTGGGCCCTGCCAGTTCTTGATCTTTTTAGCCCCCGTGTTTGGTGATTTCTCACAGCAGCCCTAGGAAATCAGTGCAGATGGCAGAGGCCACACTGCCTCTGGCGCTTGGGATGATGGTGTCCCAGAACACTTGTGGCCGGCAGAATGGCACAGCCGGGAGGTGCTGGCCCAGGAGAGGAGAAGCCCAGCGCGGCACCACACTGAACAGGTTCCCTAAGGTCTCTGGGTCTCTGTTTCTTCCCAAAGTGAAGGGACCTGACTGAAAAGGAAGCCCTCAGTGCCATTTTGTGTGTGTACATGAGTCTTGAGCTCTAAAGTGGCATCATTCTATATTTGCTGACCACAAATTTGGTAACCTGACCATGCTCTCAAGTAGCATCTTCAGAACTATTGAGGCTGAGAGGCCCACCCAGCCTGGGCACCATCACCCAACACTGCCCAGGGCCAGTGTAGGCACTGAAGGCCCCAGGGGTCTCCTGGTGCTGGCTTTGGTCCTCACAGCCACTTGAGAAGTCTGTGCCTGAACCCAGTTTTCTCTTTATCGGGCCAGAGACGAAAAAGCTTCCTGGAAACTAGATCCCCACTGAGCCTATATCTGCCAATGGACTTAGAGCACTGGTCAGAGACGCATTTTCCCACGGGGAGCTCTTTGCACATCCCCTTTCGTTAGTATACTGGAAATTGTCATGAGGAGGGAGCAGCAGGTATCTTGGCAAATATTTGGCCACAGGGAAAGATACATTCAAATTCATCCTTCCCCGAGGTCTTTAGACAGCTCCACCAGCAGAGTTCTGGTGGAGGGAAGGAGACTTAGCCTGCCCGTGGACGGGGGAGGTTCACAGGAATTCTATTACAACACCCTTTTCCTCAGTCCCCCAGCCACCCAGAATAAGATCTTGGTAATGTTTGCTAAGCTGCACTTTATTGAACATGGTTATTTCCCCCAAAGACTTTTATTCTGAGTTATACTCATGATTTCATCTCCTAGGGGCCAAAACGTTTTCCTAGGAAGAAAGTTCTCATTCCTCTATCCAAAGGAATAAAACTGGGGTTTCTCCAGGCCTCTAGATTTTAAGATTTGGGTTGGCAGGCACTAAGTATGTGCCCTGGTGTCCCCCATCCTTACCCTCATTTCTTTTTGTTATTCTTGCTAGTTTAATGGTCTGTTTATAAGCTCCAGGAAGAAGGGACTGAGGTCAGTCTTGCTCCCAGCATGGCACCCAGAGAAGGTTCCTGATAACTCCCTCTCCAGTGGGTTAGTAAATGCCCTGCCTCACAGGGTCAGTGTGACACTGGCCTCACAGTGCTGGGAAGCTGGCCATGTATTCTCTGAGCTCACAGCAGGAAAGGGGTTTCAAGATGACGAATGTTGATGTAGACAAGCTGGAGTCAACCTCTCACCCCGAGATCTGTTTTGCAATCTATAAAGGGCAAAGGGGATCTCTTGCAAATATCTATTAGGAGCCAAGAATTTGAACTTGCTACCCTGGCTGCTACAGTGGTGTGGCTTCTGTCCCAGCTGTAATGGTAAATTGGTGTCCCAAGTTGTTTCTGCTGAGCTCAATGCCCATATGTGATCTCTCAAAATGGGCTGGCTCCAAGAACAGGCTTTATGATGCTGAGGGTCAGCCACTTGGAGCCATAACAGGTTCTGCGTATATCAGTGGCATCATTTGGAACCATCACCCCTGAGTGAAGCCTCCAGCTCCAGGAACCCCCTGCCCCTGGTCTTTTCCAGTCTCCACAAGCCACCTGCAGCTTACCACTCAGAGGATGGGGAATCGTGAACTGCTTCTTGCTGGTGCGGATGGGAAGGAGGCTCTGCTTCTGCCTCAGGTCCTCCTTCCGCTGGGCTTTCCTCTGCTGGACCATGTGTTCGAGCTTCTTCAGCCGTTCTTGTGAGCGAGAAATGAAGTGAGGCTTACTAACTTCCAGTGCTTCCTATGCAAAGCAAAGAAAATAGGCTATTTTTAAGAGCAGTGACACAGAAAGGCAACACATCTGTCTGATGTGGCCAAGAAGCCGATGGCAAGCACAGTACTCAGAGGCCAAAGGCCACAGTGCAAAAGTATGTCACAATTTTCTTGCACATCCTTGTGTAAAGAAGGTAACAGGCATGTTGACAACACAGGTCCTGGGGGTCAGGTCTGGCCAGCGCTGAGGCCCCTCCTGCAGCAGGATTGACCGGCAACTGGCATCAAAGCTGGGAGTGCAGAGTGTATTTCTGCCCATTCATCTTTCTACCCTGCTGAGTCATTTGTTCCCAAAAGACAATCCAAGAGCCCTACATTCTGTATTCCAAAGAGACATGAGTGTGGAGGGCATGGAGGTGCTGAGTCACTTGCTTCTGATGCACTTGGAAGCCCCAAGAAGCACAGACACAGATCATCCACTCGGTGTGAAAAACGTGCCCTTTCAGGAGGCACCACAACTGCAGCTAAAGGAAACAGCTTCTCCTCCTGGGTAGAAAGAGCTGGGAGGAAACCTTTGCCTATACAGAAGCTTCTGTGAGCTCCACAAACCATGTCAGAAGTCCCTATGTCTCCACTCCCACCTCCTTGCACTAAGCCAATCACACAGGTCTCCTGAACAAGACTAACTGCCATTCCACTCCGTCCCAGACACTGGGCTTAGGTGCTCGATGTGTATTCATCACCTCGTGGAGTCCCACAACTGTTCAGGAAAGCAGGCATATTTCTTTCCATTTGACAGATGCAAAAACTGAGGCTCATGGTAGTTTGGTAGATCACATGGTAACACCCCATCCACGGGAACCCCATTCTTTTCCTGCACTGCCTTTTATGGTCTTAACTTACTATTCTTTGAGTGTCTCTGCTCAAATTGTCTCCTGAAGTACTACCCATAGCCATTGGCTCAAGTTCCATCTACCCCAGGAATCCCTGTTGAAATGCCCTGTTGAGCCAGAGCATGGTGCTTCACCGATGGGCTTGAGCAACAGTGAGTCACACGTTTACCCCTGTGCTAGGCTGTGAGCTCCAGGAAGTCATGGGCCATGTCTCATTGACAATGCACCACTCACATAGTAGGAGTCCTGCGTGTATACGCTCAGCAAAGGCTCACTGGGCGTGCTGCCATGACTGAAACATTCCTCTGCCCCCCTTCCTCTTCCGCTGGGAGCTCAGAGTGCCCAGGGGGAAGAAGTGTGGGCTCAGTCTGTATCACATATGTGTCCCTGGCAGCTACGCTGGGGAATAAGTCTTCTTGTCCAGCTCCCCACATGGTGCCAGCCACCAGGAACAGAGAACCACAAGGTACAAGTCACTGGATGTGCTGAAGCTTCAAGAGAGTTCCATGCCTAAAGAGATAACCCCTAGGAACAGCCTGGTGGCTCAGGTTTAGCTGCTGCCTTGGCTGCCCACCCCACCAAGAATGGCCTTAGAGACTTTGGGGGCACCATGAATGCCTCACCCAGGTCCCACCAAGCCCTCTGGGTACAGGAGCCAGCCAGCGGAGCCATCTCCACAACTGCAACTGCAGGGAGGTTTGCAACCTTATTAAGTGCCTTCCAAGAAGGTGTGGCTAGCTGTGCAATACAGTTAGCAGAGGCTTTCTCTGAGGTTGTTTGCCCTCCTAATTTTTATTTCTCCTTATTTTTTAAACTTTATAAAATGTGTGCATACTACATTTTATAAAGCAATTGGGAAAAGATGCCAAACTAAAACCTTCCTATCCTTCCACTCACGACCATGTGACCTTGGGCATCTTCACCTCTCAAAGGCTCAGTGTCCTCATCTGAAGACATTGAGATCTGGAGCCCCTATAGGCTCCTACCTCCTGGGAGTCTTGCATGGATTGGAGGCACTGATGCCTAGGAAGTGACCTGTGGAACGCTGGAGCATCCATCACTGCTGCTGTCACTGTCACTACTGATAGTATTTGATCTTCATTCTAACCTGGAGGAGTCAGTGTCATTATCTCCATTATTCAAACAGTGACAGAGTGGCCCAGAAAGCTTAGGGGACCTGCCCAGTCACACAGCTGCTAAGAAGTGAAATCCAGTTTCCAGCCTCAGAGGTGGAAGTGAGGTTGTGTGCTCACGGACTCCCTAGGAAATCTCTCCCTTTGGCAGGAATCAAACCAGGATACACAGAAGGCCTTACTTGCAAGGTCAAAGATCTTGCAGGCGTTTGCTGAGGCTCAGAACAGTCTTCGGACAGGCCAGGGCTCCCTGCTCCATCGGAGGGTGCTGGTGAGGGTGCTGCTGGGGAGGGCTCAGGCGTGGTGGGGTCCTCACTCTTCTTACATTCCTTTATTTTTACAACCAAGTCACAGCATGTGTAATCTCCTAGGAGAAAAGATTTAGAATCCCATTTAGAGGGCACCAAGTGATTTTCACCTGACTCCTCAATACCATTAGACACAGAAGACAATTTTGAAAATAGAAACGCCAGTGGATTATTAATGGGCCTCATTAAGCTGACAAGATCATGCCTCATCACAGAGCCCCCGGCCGCCCTGGTCACAAGGAAGAGCGTTTGCATTCAGCCAGACTTCAGGACCGGCTAATTATGCCAGGGAGGTATTCCCTAGGCTTCTGATGGTTAGGATGGCTTTGCTCAAATTGAAAAGAAACTTTTCTATTCAGTGCTTCATATTAAGTGTGTCCTGTCCAATTATCACAGTTCGGTTGTTTTGGGACAGTGTATTAATCTACCCAGTGCTTACTACACTGATGATATAAGGACAGGGCACTGGTATTCAATTATAGAGCCCTCCCCTGCACTTGCTGGAGACGACCACTGGCTTTGCATAAGTAATTGGGATGACTTCTCTCTCAAGGCTGGTTTGGGGCTCTTCCTGGGGCCATTTTGACTTTCCTTTGTGGAAAAGGTCAGGAAATGAATGGATCCAACAGCATCTCAGGCAGGACAGTTTCTGATTGATTGGGGATTAATGAGTATTCACTGGACACTTACTGGCCTCAGCTGGCAACACAATGTCCTTCACTCTGTCCTTAGCCCACCCCTCCCATATGAGCCCCACTACTTGCCTCACTGCACCTTCCCCTCAACACAGCGCCCTGCAACCACCCCAGTTCTGAAATGCATGGCAGCCTCTCCCTCACTCCTCACCCACATGCTCGCCTATCTCCATAAAGCCCCTTTGATTCTTCTGCCCAGTAGACTCCCACCCTCCAGGATGAGTCCAAACCTTCCAAAAGCCTCCCTCCCCTTCCCAAGGCACGACCCATCCCTGCCTCTGCTACGTCACCCCAGGGAACACACATCGCTCATTCAGCAGCATCCATCACCAGGTGGGGTTGGAAGATGATGTTTTCATCCCACAAGCCTATGACTCCTTCGAGGGCTGGACCATATCATATCCACCCTGCATCTCTCCACAGCACCAGGTACCCAAAAGGAGCTCATTCTGTGAGGAGTGGAGAGGTGGCCTTCTGGAGGCTCAGCTGTCCATGGGATGCATCTCCACGATTACAACGACTACAACAACTACAACTCACCATTTATGCCTGGGTCCTCCCTCTCCTGGGTCAGCTGTCCAACCTCTTTTCAAAACCCACCCACAGTTCCTATTACCTACAAGCCCAAGCCAGCTGGACTTTTCATGGCTGTTCATGGTAGATGTCCCACCTGCAGCTGTCGCTTTGGAGTCTCTACCAACAGCACACCACTTAGAAGGTTTCCAGTCATGCTCTTTCATTTTTCTGAGCATTTGCTCTGGTTCCTTCTGGAAAAGAGCGACCACTCTGCCCCACCCATCCCCTGTCTCCCGCTGCCCCTTCAGGCCTAACACTAGCCCCAACCCCCATCCTGTGGAGTTAATCTCGCCTCTGCCACACTGTTTCCATGTCTTCTTATGAGCATGTTTTCTAGTTCACCCTGCGCACAGGGATGGAAGCCACAATTTCTCTGCCTCCTTCTCCACCATTCTCCCCAGCACCAGAACCAGAAACCCAAGGGCCAGCCCTAACACTCCCACTTCTGCACTGCTCAAAGACCCATCCCTGGATCCTGAGCATCTCTGCAGCCACGGCCCCTCCTGCACAGTGACTCCACGCTCTCCTTGCCGGCTGGGCCTCAGCCCCCAGCCACACTCCTCTCCCATCTGTCCTCCACATTGCGCACGAGGCAGTAGTTTCCTCTCGAGCAAATCTAATTATGTCTCTTCCTCTTCAAAGGCTTGGCTCTGCCTTCAATCCAGACTTCCTAAGTGGGTTTAGAAAGGCCTTCCAACCTGACGCACGTGACCCCTGCAGACTCACACCAGCCACTGCCACCCCCACAACCCTTGCGCCCTGGCCCGACCCTCTGCAGGTCCCCAAATCAACTATGTTCTTCCTGTCCCAGCTCCTTGCATCATGTGTGCCTTTCCCTTAGCCTGCAATGCTCTTTGCCCTCAGGTCTGATTTGAAAACGTCAAATATACTTTCAAGCTCCTGCTCAAATCACTTCCTTGGCAAAGATGCCTCTGCACAGACCCTCCTCGGAGTGTCAGGGGCCGCCCTCGGCTTCCCCATGGCCCACCACACAGACATGGCTATGCTGCTGACCGTTTCCTGTACCAACTGAGAGCCTAGAGGGCAGGGGATATAAAGCACAGTGTCTAGCATACAGTAGGTGCTTAATAAATGCTTCTCTAAACGATTAATGAATGAGAAGCTAGGGATTAACTTGGGTTCCAAGTGAAATTACTTTTATTACTTTTATAATTGCCATAACCAATTTAAATTTTACAACCCAAGCTGATATCTTTCTTTCTGTCCTTTTCCATAGTTCTTTGAGAACAACTTTCGAATGATAGGAAATGTAAATTTTTTCTGCTGACATAACCGGGCGCCACAGGACATTTTTCCAATATGTTCTTGTGTCCTTTCTATAACATTGTTTGTTGCACCATTTAGTAGTGGTCAGCAACTTGATCCCCAGAGAAATGATGCCTGTGTTCTAATTCTTGGTTTCTTCCTCTGTGGGAGGCTGAGTTTGGGACCTATCTTTTGGGCACGTGAGTTCCAGTGTCTCATGCTTGTTAAGTGCTGGAGACCTGTGGGAGCCTCGCCCCTTAGTCATTATATCCCTGCTAGTTAGTCACAGGGCCACAGGCAGCCCAGCAGACCTGCTGCCTTCAGAGCAGCCACACACACCTGCATCTCCAACCTTCCTTAGCTGAGCCTGGGAATCTGCTGTGCACCTGGGTGTGGTCTTCTCTCAGCCTCAAGGGGGTACTGGCCTTGCACACAGTGGGCTTGAAAATCCCTGACCCACATAGGGCTACCTCCTGGGTGCTTGGGAGGTTCTTACTTGGCAACCATTTGTCCCTTCTCTGCTCTCCCAGTTGGAGAAGGGGAGGCTTCATCAGGTGAACGGTGACAGTATGCACGAAGTCCAGGTAGGCAATCAACAACTTTTTATCGAATGTCAAGACAGAACGATGTCATCCACTGCCTTCGCTCCTTACCTTTGGGGAACTTGCTTTCTATCTGAACACCATTATCTTCCTGCAGAGATGCACATACATCTCGTAAGGGGCAAAGAAACCCAGGAAAAAGGATTCTGGGTTTCAGGAAGCTTTGATGTCGTCTCTCTGTGGGCTCAGAAAGGTCTCTAGACAGACAGTCATTGCTTGGAGAGCTATCCCCAATGGGAAGGAAATGTCTAGTGGGCTTCTGTTCCACTGGAGGAGCAGACACAGTTATGCATACTTCTCCTTGTTGCCTCTTGCTGCATCCAGAAAATACTTTTGTGTGTACTAAAAATAAAATGAGAGTTGTGCTCAAAATCTCTTATGAATCCAATCTAATGTACTGACTTCTATCGCACATGGTGATTTTCTCAGGACAGACTTGGGGGGGAGTACAGCACTGCAAGTTCGGTTAGGAGCACCATCTGTACACAGTGCTGTCTTGGATTGGGCTTCAAAGAGATTGTGCTCAGTGGTGTCCTTAGGAACTCATATTATATTATCTGCAGTGAGCAATAGAGTGAGTTAGCACCTTGATTCTGGGGCCAGAGTCCTTGAGTTCAAATCCCACCTCTGCTACATTTAAACTTTCCAGCCTCACCTATAAAATTGAGGTGAGGCAATAATATAATGGGCTAATATTAAATTATTTATTATTATATTATTTAGGTATCTGTAATCAGTTTATTTCTATAACAAATTATATCTTTTATATAATTTATATGATTATATTGTATATAACAACATATCTATATTATATAAATCTCAAATATGAAAATTGAGGTAATGTTATAATGAAATAGTAATTTATGTAGAGTGTTTAGCACAGTACCTGATGCACAGTCAGCTTTGAATAAATGTTCATTATGATTACTATTGCGGAAGCATTGGTGCCGTGTTACGTACTATGGCGAATACAGAGATAGGAAACAATTTATCGGGTCAACGTGCATAGCTCTAATAAAGCAGTGGGTTTAAAGACATGTACAACATATTGCTTGTTTCCATGTTGTACTATCAAAAGCCTGGGAACCACCCTATGTCCATTGATAGGGGACTAATTAAATAAATTATGGTACATCCATCCTCTGCAACGGTTAAAAAGAATGAGGCAAATGTTCTTGTGTAGATGTGGGTTAATCTGTAAGATACATTATCTAGTGAACAAAGCAAAATGCAGGACAGTGTGCTTCCCCAGTAAATGCTTTTAGGCTCAGATATCTCTCAAAGGACACAGAAGATGCGGGAGACTGTGTTGTCTCAGGAGAGGGCAATGTAACACTAGGAATTGGGAGTGGAAGACAGGCTTTCTTTTCACCACCCATTTTGTACTCTGATTTTTTTAAACCTCTTTTATTTTGGAATGCCCTATACACTTTTTAAAGAGGTACTCTTTTTAAATAAGGGAGGCACTGCACCACGTTGTCAAACCCCCATGCTGATGCCACCCAAGAGAAATGGCCCCACCATTGCTGCCAGTGGGAATGCGTCCAAGCCTTCCTGTGTGTTGGGACAGAAAAAAAACATATTGGGAATCCCTGGAATAACAAAAGTTATAAGAATATTCTTGCTTGGGAGGCCGAGGCGGGCGGATCACGAGGTCAGGAGATCGAGACCATCCTGGTTAACACGGTGAAACCCTGTCTCTACTAAAAATACACACACACACACACAAGAATATTCTTGCTGTATTTTCTCAAATGTCCTATATATAAAAAGGAATTGAGCTCATGACTACCAACCTCTGTCATCAATTTCTCAGAAGTCTGCAATTTGTTCCATGCCCTCTGTCCTGGAGTCCCCACTGCTCCAGCCAGTGGCAGCAGGCTGTGTGGGGTGGGGCCAGGCTGTGTAGTACAGAGGGAAGAGCAAAAACTCTAGGGCTAGAGGGCCCCCAGAGCACCTTCCTGGCCTTGGGATCCAGCACAGGTGAAGCCACCTGACAGCCATCAATTTTCTTATTCACCAAGAGGGGAAACCCAGCTTTCCATGTTCTTATGCACAAATAAACAAAATGTAGGTCAAAAGTGCCTGCAGGTCCCAGTGTTGGATACATAGAAAGTACCAAAAAGAAAGAAACTGTTATCAGCCTTTGTCATTTCGAGACGTTTGTCTACCCATTGTAAAGTTGGCTTTGCTAAATTGTACAGAAAATATGTTTCCAAACTTTTATTTCAAAACATTGGTTCTGTTTAAGTACAAAATATTACAGACAGAAAAGGTCTGAAAATAGTCATACGTCACTTTCTTTTATTAAAGCTCTCTGACAGAATCAAAAACCAAATTAGTTATCAGGGATGCAGTCTCAATCTGCCAGGTGACATAGATCCATCCTGGAGTTCGATTTTTTAAATTAACGTATTTATTTATAGATTTATAGAGATCAACTGATCAATATTTTAATCTATCTATCTATCATCTATCTATCTATCTCTGGTTTATTGTAAATTTTTATGTGAACGAGCTTGTGTAAGTCAGATGTTCAGGCTGTGACTTGAAAGAGCTAAAGCAACTCAGAGAAAATAGAAGGTAGTTAGTGTACTGGAGAAAAGAAATATGCAGCCAAAGAAGGACTTTTCTGACAACTGATTGATCAGGTCTCATTTCGCGCATTCTGAAACGTACAATCATCAGCTGTGCAGTCACCCTCAGGTGAGCCCTCGCAGGACAAGGCGGCACGTGTGCTCTTCTCCTCCCATGCACTCCACATGTAAGTGGGACTGAGAGTTCTCTGTTCACGCCCAACATGCTAAACTGCATCACCCTACTGAGGACCCACAGCCACTGCAGGATCTAGCCATCTCGAGAGCTGCCTGCCGATGAAGCCACCTATCCCAGGCATTTCCATTCATTGGACGGGTGCTCAAAGCCCCCGTCCTGAGTCTGACACATGGAGAGGGCTAGGCCATCATGAGTGTCCTTTAAATAGAAACATTCCCCATATCCCCTTTTCCCAAATTGGTTGACATACCATAGTGCAATAATCTCACAAACCCTGATTATCCCAGAATTGAGCTATGCAGCAGGAAGTGAACAAAAATCAACCAAAAGATTCTGCCCAACAGTTGTAAATTCCTTCTGTGGAACTCATATCCTTGACTCATAGAAGAGCCCCTTGGGTCATGATGCAATGCCCATTTATGCTTTCCTCAAGTTCATTTTTATTGCAAAATACATTATATTTACAGTGTAAAGATATTAAACAGAGCACCCACAAAGTTACCTCCTAGATTAAGAAGCAGAATATTTCCTGGGCTTCAGATATCTGAGCTACTCTTGGATGGCACCCACCCACATTCTAGGAGACAGGACCACTCACCTCAACTGTGGGTTACTCCACATTCTTTTTGTCTCTAATTTTCCCACCTATGCAGGCACCCTTAACTAATATGTTTTTGTATCAAAATTCTGACTAGCAAGCACAAAGCTAGCTTTTTTTTTTTTTTTTGACAGAGTCTCGTTCTGTCACCAGGTTGGAGTGGCACAATCTTGGCTCACTGCAACCTCTGCCTTCCAGGTTCAAGCAATTCTCCTGCCTCAGCCTCCCGAGTAGCTGGGATTACAGGTGCCCACCACCACACCCAGCTAAGTTTTGTATTTTTAGTGGAGATGGGGTTTTACCATGTTGGCCAGGATGGTCTTGATCTCTTGACCTCGTGATCTGCCCGCCTTGGCCTCCTAAAGTGCTAGGATTACAGGCGTGAGCCGCCATGCCTGGCCGAAAGCTAGCTATTTTAAGGTAAGGACATCATTGTTATCTGTTAGATAAAAGCTTCCAGAGGAGGCTTCAGCAGGTTGGCTGGGCCATAGCTTTCATGTGAGTTTATGGGACATGATTCTGGGGAAGAAAGTAGCAAGGGATGAATGAGTCCTGGACACAAGGGACTGATGATGGTTGGCATCAGGCAGGGCTGGCATGTGTCTGGGCATGCTGGCAGGCAGGAGTAGCATCAGGGGACTGGGCTGGTCTGAATTTTCTGTTCCTGACCTCACCATGTTCAACTGCAGGCCTTAGGGATAAGTTGAAGCAGGACACTCTGCAGTGAAATGTGAGCCCTGTGGAAAGCCATGCAGGGCAGGGACTGGAGGTGGCAGAATCTCAAGGACCTCAATGACACATCATCAAGAACAGCCAAGAAGAGGCATGCATCTGGGCTAGGTGGGGACACCACCAGCCCATGCAGGTCCTTAGGACAATATGAGAAAAAGGTGGGTCTTTTTCGAGACATTTTACCTCCACTGGCCAGAAAATGTCACCTTAAGCCAATCTGATAGAAAAAGATACTTTATTATCTCTCCAAATATTGTACAAATCTTCGATCTTCTTATATGAGCCCCTGTTGAACCAGTGGCTCCCTACACGCCCAGTCTCATAACTGTGGCAATGTTGGCACAGTAGAAAACCAGAAAGCATGAGTGGTTGCTAAGGAGAGAAACCAGTACAACAGCAAGACTGTCAGTCACATCTCAAAGGAAGAGCAAGAAAACTATGAAAAGCAGACACACGAGCTGGGAGGGTACAGCTGCCCAGGGAATTTTAATAGCCCAAGGCAGGTAAATGACATACAGAACTCACATTAGAATCATTTATTTCCACATTAGTTTAAATTGTGTTAAAGCTATTCTGGTATTGAAGATGAAACTTAGCTCTTTAGAACATTCATTCACTCAGGAAGAGAAAGATTGTCTCTGAGGTTTTGAGTCACAGCTCTGTGTAGCCTCCTGCCCTCTTAAAACAGACTTCAACCAACCACTCAACCAAAAAGACCTCTCTGAACAAAGCAGGCCTCCCTGAGTGTAAACCACACATTTCCTCCACATGCTGATGTTCCGGGTGGTGACGTTTTCTCCCCGCAGAATCTGGGCCATCTTACAACCAACTGTGTCTTGAGAGTTCCAGTAACCCAAGCTTGTGTCATTGTCTCTGGGCCATCAACATAAACATCAATTTTTCAACTCAACTGCAGGGTGGCCCTCAGCATCTCCTAAAAGCCTTAATGCTCTTTGCCATGAACCTAAACAGCCCCAGACTGCCTTCTGCCCTCAACACCTTTGCAAAGCTCTCGGGTCTGCATTTGATACATAGCATCTCACCTCTTCCTCTCACCTGGGTTCTCTTCCAGCAAGCTCCATAACTACAACATCTAACTGGAAACCAGGTAAGAGAGATTGGCAGGCTTGGGTGTCTGTTGAACACCCAGTCTGCATGGGTGCCTGCAGGTGAGTTGAGGACTCTCCTTTGCTGTCTCCTTTTGGCAAGTGAGAGGCTGCTGCAGAGGGGAAGGAAGGTGTTCTTCTGCATGTTGCATGCTGCAGAGGTGGGGAAGGCATTCTTCTGCATGTTGTGTCCTGCAGTGGAGGGAAAGGCATTCTTCTGCAGGTTGCATGCTGCAGAGAAGGAGGGAAGGTGATCTTCCGCATGCTGCATACTGCAGGGGGCAAGGCACTCTTCTGCATGTTGTGTCCTGCAGTGGAGGGAAAGGCATTCTTCTGCATGTTACATGCTGCAGAGGAGGAGGGAAGGCATTCTTCTGCATGATGCATGCTAATCCATGGACATGGAGGTCATGAAAGAGGAAGAAAGAGGCAGTAACAATGGGCACTCTAATAGCACAGCTTTTCAAGCAAGTGTTGTTTGCTTTATTCTTTTCCTTTCAAAGGAGAGAGAAAACCCAAAACCACCTCCAATTACAATACGTGGTAGATGAAATAAAAGAAAGTCAAGTTAATTTGTGGCCTTTTAAGAAACAAGAGGTTGAGCATGGTGTCTAACACATGTAATCCCAGCATGTTGGGAGGCAGGAGTATTGCTTGAGTGCAGGAGTTCAAGCCCAGCCTGGGCAATATAGTAAGACCCTAACTCTACTAAAAATTAAAAAACAAACAAAACAAAACAAAAAAACTAGCCAAGCGTGGTGGTATGTGCCTGTGGTCCGAGCTACTCTAGAGGCTGAGATGGGAGGATCACTTGAGCCCAGTAGTTCGAGGCTACAGTGAGCCATGATGGCACCACTTCACTCCAGCCTGGGTGACAGAATGAGACTCTGTCTCAAAAAAAAAAAAAAAAATACAGAAAGGAAGAAAGAAAAGAAAGGAAGAAGAAAAAGAAAAGAAAGAAAAAAAGAAAACAGAACAGAACAAGCCTATTACATGGACAAGACTGGTAGATATTTTCTCTGCTTTTTTTTCTGGTTAAGGCTTCAACTTTTGGCTGCAGGTTAAAACTTTATTTCCTCACGTGGGATCGGGTCTCCATTTGGTATCGCTGTATTTCACCACATCCAGACTTCTGTTTAAAATCAACCGATAATTGTTTCAGCACATTTCTGTTCAATTTCTATGTAGTGGCGTTGCAGCCCAGGAAGGGAGTCAGAAAAGGTAGGAGGAGGCGGACAGCAAATGGGATAAACAGCTCCCGGCAGAGAGGATGGAAGCAGTGAGCTGCGCTACCCACAAAGATGATCCACAGCAAAAGCAGAGCTGGAGCTGGCGCCACTGGGAAGAGGAAGGAGAGAGAAGGAATGGGAATGCCAAGGAGGACAGCCAACCTGAAAATCAACCCGCAGGGATGAAGGGGCAACAGCGGCGCTGGAGGAAGTAGACATGGAGGGGCCTTTCCTCACCAGAAAACCAGACTTCCTACAAATGCCTTTCTAGACAGTAAACAGATTTCTTCTGCTATAAACGTCAACCATTAGAACCTTTTCTCCCTAAAGCAGCAGACCTCAGGGGCAGAGAGGCTGATGACCAAGAAATCAGACTGACTTGTAAACAGTGGTAGTGATATGTGAGAAGAGCCTCCCTTCTCCTGGGAGCTTGGGCAGATGGTCAGGAAGGGAGAACCATATAAGTTGTCAATAGGGTGTCAGGATACTATTATGCAAATTCAGTGATCAGAAGCACCCTGTGTATTCAGAGAAAAAGGAAAAAATCCCAGTATATTCAATGTTATTGTTCTAATGTCAAGTTTCAAGGTACCATGTGGGCAATTGTGCAGGGCAACTCTCATTTGCAGTAAAGACTCACATGCAGTTGCTGCAAAGTAGGAATATATATATCTACCCACACAAAGAATATCTAGAAAGGACTGGATAACTAGCCAGTTCTAGTTATCCATTATTATTGTTATTAGCTAGTTATGATTATTCCAATAATGTCATAAACCTAGAGATTTTCAGGTTGATGAACAGAAGTCTTAAAACGTAACAAAACCATTTGGAAGGCAGAAATAAAACACACACACACACATCTGCACACACTCATGCCTGTTTCCTAATAACAAGATTACTTTGATTACATTGGGAACATGATCAAGAGAAACAAGTTTCAATTAATTATTAGATCACATCTTTCTACCTTCCTTTCAGGAAGTAGAGTCCCAGAATATCAGTTACCCTACAGTCCTTTATCCCCAAAGCATGGCTCAGATTCCGGAAGCACACAGAAAAATAACTTTAAGGTTTTCTTAAAACACTGCTAAAGTTTCCCAAAGTGACCCTTTGAAGTAATAATTATTTTCATTAAGACATTTCCATTTAAAAAATCTTTTTCTACAGTATAAAAGCAATAAATGATCACTGTAAAGAAAACCTGACCTATAGAAAAGTATTAAAAATTAAAATACTGACAATCTGACACTCCCCAAAATGCTCACAGTATTTGTCTCTGGGAGCTACGACATATTTCTAGTACATTAATATAGGAGGTTTTTCCTTCGTTTCTTTCATTTCCACTTTGGATGAAGCTTGTAACTCAAGTGGGTCACCCTCTCTGTCATACTCATACCCACTGACATGTAACAGCACATGTTCATCGAGACATGCCTGTTTGGGAGTGGAGCTGGGGTGGTGGGCTCCTTGCTGTTGATGGTTCTCCTTTCCTGGCGCCTGGCAATTTCAGCAGGCTTTCATGTCTCCTCCCACTCTTGCTTTCCTGGGTACTCTGACAATTACCAAACAGGCAATGCTGCATGTTAAAAATTGGAAGAAAAAAAAATCAAGGTAATCCTCCAGGCATTGAAGGGAACAGCATAGAGGAATGTTGACCGAGGTCCCCACAGAGTGAAATGTCTGCTCAGGACCAGATGGTCATCCCAGAATTACTGGACATGTACTGCATACATGCATGCATGTGTGTGTGTGTCTGTGTGTGCACAGGTGCATAAGTGAAGAAGGGAGGTGGCTTCCATGTCAGACTTTTAACCTACTACTCTCATCTGAGGGTATTGAGCTTTTAGCATTCCAGGGAAGGAAGAAACAAAGTTTTTTTGTGGGTTTCTCCTGCTCCCTCAAATAAATTTTTTGACTTTTCCTCAATTTAACTATTTATTGAGTACCTACTATGTGCCAGGAAATGTTATTGGGCACTTGGGATGCAACAGTGAAAAAACAAAATTTCTGCCCTCATGCCCCCTACATCCAGTGGCCATCATCTCCACATTAGCCCCACATTCCTACAACCACAGCTGCTTCACCTCTGAGCTTGTAGATTAAAGCCTCCTACTCTCTGACTACATCCACTAACTCTTCCAGCTCACAGAATGCTACTCTGTTCATGCCTTTTACTCAGAATCACTGAGCCCTCAAGTCCCCACCACCTCTGTTGTCAGATACAACTGGTTGCCTAACCAATATCCATTTTTGGTTTTTTGTTTTAACTTCAAAAACCCCCATTTTGTTCAAGATGGCAATGGTCCTAGCTAAAAACATTTTGGCATCATAGGCCACTGCTCTGGCCAGTGAGATATAGGTAGAAAAAGTCCTTTGGGAGAACTGAGCAGGTCTTGAGAGGAGACGGTCCACACAGTATTTAGTGTGGATGTGGATGTGATGGCCGGAGTCCTGGCAACTACTTTATGAGCATAATAATGAGAGCCACACCTAAAGGAAATAGAAAGGAAGGAGTCAGGTTCCAAAGCCATACCCTCCCCTAGGCTGCCCACCTCTGGATTTTTTTTTTTTTTTTACAATAGATACACTCTTACATTTTTAAGCCACTGCTTTGTGAGTATCTAGTTACTCAGAGTTAAACACTAGTCCTAATTGATCTATCAAGGTATAAGAGTAGATAGATACGTGGTAGCATATAGCACAATCACATGGCATGTTTCTTAAAACTTAGACTGCTGGACCCACTCTGGGGTTTCCAATTTAGTATATCAGAAGTGAGCCCCAGAAATGTTCATTTCTGAGTTCCAAAGTGATGCTGATGCTACTGCTCCAGGAACCATACTTTGAGACCCACATGGTTAGGTTTCATTGCAGTGAAGAAACAAAGAACAAAAGCAAGCAGATTTTGGTGGTGCAGTGCCTTGCTACTAAAAATGTAGTACACAAACCAGTAGCATTGACCATGCCCAGGAACTTGCTAGACACACAGAATCCGAGACCTCACCTCAGAGCCACTGAATCCGAATCTGCATTGTAACCAGTTCCCAAGTGGTTCACATGCATGTCCACTTCTGAGGAGCAGGACCTGTTACATGGCCTGTGCAAGCCCGGGGGTCTCTGCCCATCACGGTCATTCAGGAAGGTCAAGGAGGCTCCATCTGCCTCCATGACCACGGATGCTGAAAGGAGTGGATGGAATGGATCATTGCACTGGCCCATCAAGGCTCCACTCTAGGTGAGTCACCTCACTCAGGATTACATCAACCATTAATGTCAGGGTGGTGGGTGTGCAATCCCATCAGGTTCCCAGAAAGAGAACAAGAAAGAGAACAAACAATTTAAGGACTCCTACAGTCAGCCTGGCTTTCTTCTTTCCTGTCCTTCAACTACTCTCAGAAAAAGGACTACAGAAATTTAAAATAGTGTAAGCACAAATGTATCTGCTAGAATAAAAACACAAACCTTCTTAAATACCAAAACAAATAAACAGATGTAAATGCATAAATAGCAAAGAATACGTATTTTGGAAAGAAACGTCATTTAAGTATGAAAAATAAAAATAATTATTCAATTATGATAATGTTGACACCAAACATCGGTCATATCAATAAATGTGAATGGACTTAACTTATCTTTTAAAAGAAATAGACTTTCAATGTGGCTTGTAAAACAAGGGAACTTTGGCGATGCCTGACAAAGCCACACCTGAACGTAACTTGCAATTCAGCAATTCCCCTGTGAGGATTCCACTCTGATGGGGCTTACAAGATGGCCTGCAGGCCTCCCCCAACATCATCGGCTCATTTGCTTTGTCCTCTGTCAGCAAGTAAGCCAAGGGCAAGCCGCAGAGATCTAAGGATGAGGGGTGAGGCCAGTGGGGAATAATGGCCCTTCCATAGAAGGAATGGACATCATTTTGATTTGCATTTGGGCAGACCAGGCGGGCTCCTTCAGATAATTAATTCCAACTCCAGCACTGAGCAGTGAATGTCACCTGTGCTGAGCAGTCCAAATCACCAAACAAATATATCCAACATGTGGGAGCTGGCTGAGAGAGCCCTGGAGAGTCTTTGAGCTAATGAGCCTGGTCAAAGGGACGTGGAGAGAACTATTTTGAAAGCCAAAAGGCAGCAAGCCACAAAACATCTTGAATGAGACTAAAACTTGCAGGCAGTCTAGGGAGGGCCCCAGCTAGATCAGTGAGTGGAGACTAAAGTAAGGCCTTAATCATCCCTCAACTATCTTCATGCTTAGGCTTAAGCCCCGGGATGGTCCACACACAAGCAGATCTTGATGTTCCTAATCTTGACTTTCCTAACTTTCAGAACATCCCCCTACAACAACTTCCATGCATTGATTTTGAACATTGGCGCATCGACTCAGCCTCCCGCTCAGGACGCCGCCTTCATCATTAGCATGGCCGTCATTCTTGTTTGGACAGCTGTTTCCTGGCAATAATTTGAACATATACTACATTTTCCCCTCTTTATAAAAATGAGTAGCAAATGGGCATATGAGTATGCTTGGCAAAACTTAATAACTATAATTAAGTTGAAGATGGAGATCATTAGGTGCTGGAAGAACCAAATCTTTAACCTTAATTCATGGTCATGGGACTAAAGCCAGAAATGCGTTGATTTCATGCTGAGTTGTGAAGGAAATGAACGAAATTGAAGAGTCAATTTGAAATGTGAAATATATATGACCAAACACTAGGCCTAAGGAGGAGTTACAAAATCAGAGGTTTTGTATTACTGTTGAGAGCTCTGATCACAGAATCCCCTTTCTAATATGTTTTTTTGATATGTATTCAACGTCCAAACGTGTTTTCAGGACACTGACTGTAAGGGATCCATGGTTTTGGTGCTTTGTGGGCTGGGGCCAGGAGGGAGACAGGCTTGCTTCGCACAAAATACCTCCACTTCCTGCCTCTCCAGGTCAGGTCAGTCCTGTTTCTCCCTCCAGCCCCATCAGACCCTCATTTCCATTACAAGATCTGGAAACCCCATTTTGGGAAGATAATAAATATCTTAGAGGATTCCATGTCAGGAAAGGAAGTGAATTCCAAGGCTGCAGGATTCCCGTGGAAAAGGCCCCGAGTTCCACTTCTCAGCGCTCCTGGGGCCGCTGGAAGCGCTTCCTAGCCTGGCTGACATCATCTCTCTGGTTTTCTCAGACACTTTTTGCAAACCTCAATCACGTCAACCCAAACTCAGCTGGAAACACGTGGCCCTGTGTGCATCTCCTTCTAAGAATACTGTGCCCTTTGAAGAACTATTTTTGACAATCAGAATTGGAGACAGTCCCTAGGGCCTCTGAAGAGAAGCACATGCCACATGAAAATAGTCACTAAGAATAAATCAGGCGACCAAAGGAGCCCGCGTCAGTGCAGGCCAGGCCGCAGGCAGGATGCAAGGAAGGCGACACTGACCCCAGCTGGTTTTCTCTGCCTCTGTCTCCTGTGACTGCGAGGCTTAGACATTTAATGTCCTTTTGTTGCCGAGTCCCTCCCCAAATGACGACCATTTCTCAATGCAATAAACAGGTGCTGCGGCACCAGACAAATGCTCCGCTTTCTAATCACTCCCATTTAATGCGGACTTCCTGAGTTATTTATTTCTCTTCGCTGAGAGTAATTCATAAGAAACAAAACATATTTGGTTTATGGCTTTGCCCCATGAGACCACTTAGGTATAGAAAATAGAAATACGCTTAATTGCTTCTTGAAAGCTACCATGAATATTTGTACCTAGGAAAAGCATTTCTTTACACCAAAAGAAGAGAGGGATTTCTTTTGGAAAATAAATGTATCACCATTTTACTTTTTTTTTTTTTTTTGAGATGGAGTCTCGCTCGGTCACCCAGGCTGGAGTGCAGTGGCATGATCTCGGCTCACTGCAAGCTCTGCCTCCCGGGTTCATGCCATTCTCCTGCCTTAGCCTCCCCAGCAGCTGGGACTACAGGTGCCCACCACCACGCCCGGCTAATTTTTGCTTTTTTTTTTTTTTGTATTTTTGGAGCAATGTGGAGAAGGCAAACTTCTGTCATTTTTAAGTGCTCAGTGAATACAGCTGAGTGTTGCTTTATATAAACTCACACCACTGGCAATGAATTATGCGGAATGACTGTAGGATGTGCGTATTTTTTCCCCAGACCTTCTCCCCTTTTTGGGGTCAGAATATTCAATATTTTTAAAGAACATGAAAAAAAAAAGATAGTTGATTTCTTTTCATTGGGCTTTTAAACCTCGGAACACCCCAGTCAAATTTTCCCACAGCTTCTCTTAGGAAGATAGGCCTGCCACGTTTCACATCCTCTGGGTCTGCGCAGTACCTGCCACACTCCTTTGTGTTTTGCCTTGACACCTTTCAAAGAAATCTTTTTTAGAGCAAGTACAGATCCCCTTAAAAAGTGAGTTTTCAGGGAGCTGGTCTTTAGGTTGCATTTGCTTGTTTCTTTAAGAAAAAAACAAAAGAATGGTCATTGTTAACATCTTACATGTTAGCATTAGGGAAGCAGGGCCAGGGGTACAAGGGAGCTCTTTGTACAGTTTTTGCTCCATTTCCCTAAGCCTAAACATGCAATGTTTCTAAAAGTGGTCATTTGTGGTAGATTTAAAAAGTTCCTCATGGAATAGGAGTTTTTTTATATAGTTGAGTCACTTCTCAGCAGCTCTGCCATACATACTATCTCTGCATCTGTTGATCCACCAGAAATGGCATAAACGTATCTGTAAAATCCTGTGCTATAGTTCTTAAAGCACCCAGGTACATCTGATCATGGTGTAGTTCCCATCAATCTGTTGGAGAGATAGGTCATCAGCTGCTCAGAATCCCACCAAGCCCAGCTCTGCTGACTCATGCCCCTGGCAGAGTCCCCCAGCGAGACCATGAATAAAATCTCTCAGGGTGGTTGGTTTGTGACATGGCATCATTTGAGAAAGATGAAAGGCATTGGAAGTAACTTGGAATACAGGCCCTTGGAATAACTTGAGATCCTTGGAATAAATAACTGGGACCTATGGTTGGTTTGTGACATGGCATTATTTGAGAAAGTCAGAAGGCATTGGAAGTAACTTAGAATACAGGCCCTTGGAATAACTTGGGATCCTTGGAATAAATAACTGGGACGTATGGTTGGTTTGTGACATGGCATCATTTGAGAAAGATGGAAGGCATTGGAAGTAACTTGGAATACAGGCCCTTGGAATAACCTGGAATCCTTGGAATAAATAACTGGGACCTATTCCCACCTGGTTCTGCCACCTATCAAGTGGGTAACGATGCACAGGTCACCCCATCCATCTGGTCTCAAGTTCCTCATCTACATCACAGGCTGATCGCCATCCTGCTCCAGGAGGGGGAAATGGGACCACTGGAAAATGCGACAAGAACAATGCAGTGCACAGACATGAGCCTTTGTTATAATTGACTCAGCCCTCGGATGGCCCATAGCTAAGGCACGACTTTAAACAGAGGATCTGTGATATAGACTTTGTTCTTTATTTTAAGTCTAAGAAAAAATGTATACACACAAGATGACACAGAAAGGCAGGAAGCCAGTTTGCTAAATCTTTGACCCATGTCTCACCCCCGTGCTCAAAGATGGCTGTTTCCTGCCCTTTTTGCCAGAGTTACTGGATGAAGGCCAGATGAAGATCAATGAAAGTTAGGGGTGTGACCATCTTGGAGGGTGAGCTAAGGGCTGTCCTTTGACTAGAACAAACCAAAGCGTGCTGGGGGAGGAGGTTCTGCTGTCCAACACCCCTGGCCTTGGTTTTGTCCTTTCAATGTGCCAACTCCCTTCTTGTGTTGTGTCCCCTGGGGAACAGGGGAGAAGGATATGGAGCTGTCTGCAGGAGCTGGAGGAGATCTGAGATGCTCAGTGAACTTTAAATGCAAAACAGGAATGAAGTGGGGGCGACATCAGCCTCTGCCCCTCTGTGCCCTTCCCTGCTGGAACAAGCATACTTTCTCTTCTCACCTTCAAATATGCCCTTAAACACCTTGGTCAGATTCATCTGGACACCAAAATTTGCACTAGGGTGGGGAATGGGGCTGAGAAGCATATAGTGAGATTTGTGCTGAACTCCCGCTCTACCCCAGGGTGTGAGGAGTAAAAGAACATAATTGTCCAAGGCCAACCAGTGAATAAGAACATCTGGACCCTTCTATGACAAGTCTACAAGCACTGAGGGAAGGGGCTGTGCATCATTCCAATGTGGGCGGTCCTCCTGATGGGCTTCCCATGGAGCTGGGGCTCAGGTTCATGCTGGTTGAACTGAAATGAATTACAATTGCACAAATTTATCAGAAAAGACCAGTCGATAGGACAAGCTCTAGGGTCACACTGGTGTACACTTTGGAGTTGGGGAAGAGAATCCAGTAAGAAGGGGGCTCAATCCAAAGAGCACGGGATTTCTGGTAAGTCACACAGAGCCCGCCCAACCCAGATCCAGAGGGCAAAGAGCTGGGCCAGAGAAGGTGCTCCTGGGTGCTGAGCTCCTGAGAGGCCCTGATTGTTCAATCCCAACTCATCCTGAATGGGAATGTGACATGGGCAGGACCCACCCCCTCCAGGACGCAGCTGACAATAGGCATGGCAGCAAGGCCTCCCCATGGTTGCAGGCCTGCTGTTATTTATACACGTGAGGGTTATTCTTTTCCTCCATGAAGATGCCTTTCTCCCATTAAGGCTAATGGAAGTCATGTGGCTGAACTGAAGGCATTTCATTTTCCAGATTTTCCAAAAATAAAATGCAGAGAAGGAAAACATATGTATTGTTTCTATTTGGGATTTTAAGAACATAAACAAAAAGGAACCAGAGAGATTCACTGCCCAAGACATCCAGTTCCTTCTTGATTATAATAGCAGACTGGTTACTTGTCATTAAATTGGTTTTGATGTGGGATAACATGACATCTTGCTCAATTTCTTACATGAACACAGTGTAAGTTATGCTCTTTTTATCCCTTGAAAAATATATCCCATCTTTTCTTTGATGACCAGGATACGGAAAGGTTTTTATTGGCTAGTGGAGTACTGCATTCTGGTTCAAAAGATCTGTATTCCACAAAAGTTTACTGGGAAGAACATTTTTAAAAAGATAATTTTATTTTCCTAATGACTTTTATTATTCACTTGTGATCATGTATGGCCAAGATAAAAAGGTGCCTCTTGGATATAATAAAATCACACTTAAAAACACAAACATATTTTTACAGTAACGCTTAAAGAGAAAAGTGTGATAAAATGTTGATGTTAATACCACTCAAAATGCAAGTAACACTGTGGGCCAAACTCAAAATGTCACTAAAAAGCAACTGAAAATAAAGCTCTGTTTTGCTTTGTCTCATGTAAGTGTAGTAATTTCTAATTTGGCAAACTTTGCTCAGTCTTCTATTGGCTTTAACAGTCTAATTTTCCACGTAGGACCATTTCATGGTTCAGGGCACTTTTCCCATTGCTTGAATTTACAGGCATCTTTAAACACAGCTATACCTCCATGTACCATTTGGCCCAGTGCTTGGGAGCTTTCAGGCACATCAGTCTCTGCCTGGAGATGAAGGTTGTCCCCAGGGACTGGTGAACATACAGCGGTCTGCCCATTGTCACATGCATCTGAAAATGATCAGTTAATGATTAGGACCTGTGCTAACCTTAACCATCACAATCCTTAGTTCAATGACTTCTTTACCTCCAGATCTAGGCATTAAGTCAACCCCTGCTTCCTTACGTTCTGCATGGAATCCATCTGCAAGCACTAATTCTGCATAACTGAAACATCTCTCCAACTATACTCTCTCCATCCCATGTACCACTCACTTGGTGGACTCTCTTGCTTTGTTGACTTTCCTGCTTCACCTGAGATCTTGAGAAAATGTAGGTCAGGTTATGGTAATGCTCAGCTTAGATCTCTCTGATGGCTTTTCCTCCCACCTAAAATAAATCACAAACTCCTCCTGGTGTGATCTGTCCTCTGCTCACCTCCATCAGCCCAGGTGTCCCCTCTCTGCCCTTCTGCTCTGCAGTCCCACTGGTCTTGGTCTCGTCCCTTGAATGTGCCAGCTTCATTCTTGTGCCATGTCAGAGGCTTTTTGCCAGCTGTTCCTTTGTCTTCTCTAGTGTCACAAGACAGGCTCCTTCCATCACCTGCAGATCTTGGCTGAAATGTCAATCAGAGAAGCCTTCCCTGGCCACCCATCTAATAGAGCCAATGAGTAGCCAATCCAATCATATCATCTGATTTCAGTGCTCTACACAAGCTCTTATCACCATTGAAATGTTGAAATATCTCACTTGGAAGTGTCTATCTGTTGTCCATTTGCATCTATGCAATAGCAAGCTCCGTGACAGCAAGGACCTTGTTTTTGCTCACTGCAGTGCCCAACACCTAGATGACACATGGCACTCAATAAACATTTGTCAAGTGACTTATATCATCATTTAACTAATGGCTCATGTCAAGTGACTCACATCATTTAACTGATGACTCCTCATGGGTTTCATTCAGCTCAAAGAAAAATTGGTTTGAGACAGAGTCCACATCCCAAATGGCAGAGGCATTTCTGCATTCTCTGGCCCTTCGTTTTTCTTGCACCATTCCCTCTGTGTCAGGAGGGTGTTGGAAGCCTGGCTCCCACTAGCTGGGCCACCATGTTGGCAGGTACCAGTGTTGGGGCTCAGAAAACACCACCCTAAAATGAAGAAGCCAAGTTTCTGACTTTCTCCTTCCCTCGTGTCTCTCCCCTTTCATCCTCCCCCAGGGCAGATGACAAAAACTAGAATCCCTCCTCCCCAAGTTGGGCCACAAAAACCAGAATGCCTTGTCCCAAAGACCAGCCATAAAGCCTAAAATGATGACTCTAATGTTCTTCCCACCTTCTGTGTAACAGCTGACCATAAAGAAATTAAGACGTTCATTCCAGAGGGGTTCTTACCCCACACCTAGGAGGAAGAAATCCTACAAAAGAGAAGCCAAGAAGAGTCTGAACAGACAGTCCTTGCTAGGTTTCCCCAGTCTATTACCATTGGCTCATACTTTTTTGTCCAATCACATTTCTACATTTGTCTCTACTTTGCTGATCCTAAGCATAAAATCAGATGGCTTCCATGAAGCTTTGGATCTTCATCTTCAAGACTCCCGTGTCATGTAAAACTAGGATTAAATAAATGTGCTATGCTTTTGTCTTGATAACCTGTCTTTTGTTATAGGGGTATCAGTCCTGACTCTTATGAGGGGGTGGGGAAAGGGATCACTCCTTTTCTGCCCCTATACTATGAATCTACTTGGCTGAATGGAACAGGTGGCAGGATGCAGGGTTGAGCACAGCATAGCCTAGTGAGCAATTGCCGTAAGCAACAATGCAAATGTACAGATTCCATCAGAACCATTTCACATGATCCTCAAGGCCTGCCCTTTTCCACTCTGAAACTTGTATAAACTAAGTGGCAAACTTGACTAATTCCAACTTCACCTTCTTTTTCTGCACCTCGCCTTCACAGAAGCACAGGTGGGTAGGAAATTAGACAAAAGCCAGGTGTGCAGAAGAGTGGGAATGGAGAAGCTGAGAGCTCAACTGCACTGTCACTGAGATCATTTACTCCCTAATCAGCTAATAGTAGCCCTTATGACTTTTCCCTGGATTAAAATTACACATTTTCCATTTCTGACATGACCACCAGCCCAGCCACGTGAGGGCAATTTTCAGGAAGGAAGCAGCAGATCAGCTTCCCAGGTCACGCAGACCAGACACCAAGCTCTGGTGTGTCATTAGCGAAAACAAGATGATCAGGCTTTCTCTGAGTTTAGAAGAGGGGTGTGCATTTCCTTGAAGGAAAAAAGAATCCAAGTTTCGGGAAATTTTCTCTGCTGGAAAAGGAGTTAAGGAACAAGGAGTTAAGGAGTTAGGCTTGGGAGACCCTTAATTTTAAGTTATCTGCATTTGGGACATTAGGTACTCTTGCTGAATAATATGCAACACCCAGATATTCAATGCACTCCTAAAGAAAATTGCCTTCTAGAAGATATTGCTGGCTAAAATAACACAGTGCATGACAGTTATAGCGTGTGAATTATATCTCCATGAAATTGTTAATAAATAAATCTTTACAAAAGCAAAACAGCTCACCAGGTTGATAGCCTGTGGCCAGCAGATTCTGAACCAGGCAGGAACAGAAAAGGACTTGCCAAAGGCAAACTAAGAGCATTTCATTCTTCGCAGGTAGAGCCTAAGTGAAATATACCGTTCCACACTTGGCATTCTGGTCTTTGCTAGTCTTTTGACTTGTACTCTAATTTCTTTTGGTTGAGAAACTAATTCAACTCAGCTGCAGAGACTCCAAGTTTTGTGCTTTAAGTTTTATAATGTAATTAAGGATTCACATCCAATTACATCATGTGAAAAATCCTCTCTCAATCCTTTCTCTACTAATCCTAGACTCCATGCCTTGTGTGCTGACTTGATCTATGCTCAGGAGAAAAGCAGAAAGCTCATTTGCAAGCACCGAGCTGAGCTTGAAATGATCGGTGATATTTTAGCCTAGTCAACATTGTCTGAAAATACATGCATGACTTTTGTTTGTGATTTGAGATCATAAGATGTATTCTTATAAGGTAATCCTTAAAAAGGAGGACTGCATCTTCAGAATAAGACTTCAGCATTAGCTCTATACGCATACCAGCCAGATGCAGGTATTTCATACCAACCAGGTGCAGGTATTGTCACTTCTCTCTGAGCAATCCTTCAGAGGCCCCAGAGTGAGGCCTGAAATCTTTGGTGTGGATAGCCTCACATGCTGGGTCCTAAACTTCCAATACCATATTCTATTTGCCACCCATCAAGTTCAAGGTGATCCAAGAATGGGTTCTGTTTGTCATTCTCCAAGACTGTGCATTTCTGTGTCTGCTGTGGGTTGCTTCCACCCTGGGATGTCCTTACCCACCCAACTCATTGAAAATCAACCCCCCGACCCCACCTTGCTCTGTAGGCTCAGCAGAGGCTTTGGATATTCCATAAGCCTGACATTGACTCATTTTGCAAATGTCATTGCTGATAGACCTTCTTTCCTCTCTTTCTCTCTCCTGTCTGTGTGCATCTTGGGGCAGAGAAAGTTATCCTTTTCTTCACTGTATCATAAAGCACAGTAATTCATATGCCTTCTATACTTAATAAAACTTTAAACTCTGTCATTTTTGCATCCCAGTTCTCTTCATCTATACGCCAATTCCCTCTAGATTCATCATTATTTTGAGTCATCACAACTACCCAAATTCTTTAAAAACAGAAAAAAGTTAGAATAATAAAAATGTAAAGCACAAGTTCAAAAGGATTTAGGGGTCCCTATACACTGACTCAAATGGTACAGGTTAACCACTGTGGTCCCTAATGATGTATAAGAGTTAATACACTAACAACTCCAAAAAAACCCTAACACCAAGACCATTTCCGAAGTAGGAAATATACATGGCCGAAACATGAAAAAGTCCTGCTTTATTTGTGAGTTGATATTCCACAAAAATAACGTATTTTTCACCTATCAAATTAGTAAAGTGTAGAGATATATATACTCAATTCTAGAGAGACTAGAGGGAGGCAGAAACTCTCCTACATTGCCAATGGCGGCGCACATTACCACGATACATTTTAAGGCAATTAGTAATATAGAATCAAAAGCCTTAAAAATGTTCAAATCATTTACCTAACAATTCCTCTTCCAGGAATATAGCTTAAGAACATAAACAGAGGTATAGTCAAAGTTTTACACATACAGATATTAAGAATTATTTATAATGGTGAAAAAATAGGAATCAAGCTAAATGCCCAACATTAGGAATATAGTTTAAAAGTTCATATCATCATATGATCTGAATATTAGTTATTTCGTATGTTTGAAAATAACTTTTAATAACAAGGAAAACAGGTCACTCTAATTCGTGGCTTAATTAAGAACTGTGACAATATTAGAAAAAGCCTAACAATGTGAGCAAAAAGGAATCTTCAAGAATAGACACGGTACAATGGACTGAAGTTCATGTTCATACCAAATTCATACGGTGAAGCCCTAATCTCAGTGTGATATTATTAGGAGGTAGGGTTCTGGGAGGTAATTAGGTCATATGGGTGGAGCCCTCATAAATTGGATTAGTGACTTTATAAGCAGCAGCCAGTGAGCTAGCTAGCTCACCTTCCACAATGTGAGGACACAACAAAAACTCAACAGTCTGCAATAAGGAAGAGGGCCCTCACCAGAACCTGACCATGCTGGCACCTGGATCTCAGATTTCCAGTTTCCGGAACTGTGAATAATAAATTTCTGTTGTTTATAAGCCATCATGTCTATGGCACTGTGTTATAGCAGCATTAACAGACTAAGACATCCCATTTAAGTCCACTTGTATAAATGGACTTCGTGAAGTTCATTATTAAATGAAGGGGCATACCATCTTTATATAGAAAAACTAACAATGCAATGATGACAATTAAACTCATCTTTGAATTTAATTTTTTTAAAAGAGCAAAAAAGTCCTAACTTTTTATGGATGGCCAACTTAACATTCTAGTGGGAAAAATAGATTTAGGAAATCTTTTATTTCCTGCCATTTGGTAGACTAGATATCACAAAAATTCTTATGCTATGAAGCAAATAAAAACCTTGGAAATGGCTGGGCGTGGTGGCTCAAGCCTGTAATCCCAGCACTTTGGGAGGCCGAGGCAGGTGGATCACGAGGTCAGGAGATCGAGGCCATCCTGTCTAACACAGTGAAACCCTATCTCTACTAAAAAAAAAAAAATCCAAAAAATTAGCCTGGCGTCGTGGTGGGCACCTGTAGTCCCAGCTACTTGGGAGGCTGAGGCAGGAGAATGGCATGAACCCGGGAGGCGGAGCTTGCAGTGAGGTGAGATCACGCCACTGTACTCCAGCCTGGGGGACAGAGCAAGACTCCATCTCAAGAAAAAAAAAAAAATCTTAGAAATAAGTATAAAGACATGTTTAAAAATACATGGCTCAGCTTGCAAGAACCTAAGGAAACACTTCAGAGGCCAAGAAGAAAACTGGAGAACAAACCCAACTGCCTTGGGGGCCACTGCTGATTTTTGGCCCCTTATAGTTTTGAATTTAATGTCAAATAGAGGCCAGGAGACAAAACATGGGACCTGAGAATGTGGGAACTCACACTGGAAATCCCTGCATAAAGGCTCAATTTATAATCATAAGCTAGTCCCCTTTCAGACTTGGGGCCAAAAGTTCACACAACCTGCTTACTGTGGACAACCACAAGCTGGAAATTTAGCAAGAAGTAAGCCCAGCTGAGAGAAGCATGGAAACCCCATCTGAAGGAACTTATTCTCAACCCAGAAAGTTTTCACAGATAAAGTCCCAATAAACATGAGCTCAGGATCATAGTAACAATATATATGGACCAGAAATCATGATAATGTAAGAAACAACTGAAGCAAAAGTCAGCAGAGACACCAAACTGCAGAATCAGACACATGTATGCTTCAGATAAAAAAATACATAAAAATATTAGTTTATGTCCTGTATTTTCATCTTAGAAATAAAAAATACAGGATATAAACTAATATGTTTAAAGGTATAAAATAATTAATTTATGAATGAGGAGCATGAGACTATAAAGATTACCAGAGTGATTTCAAAAGAGCTAGAAAGCACTTTTATAAACAAAAAATGTACTAATTGAAGTTAAAACTCAGATGACTTTAGATACAAGTGAAACTAGAATTAGTGAAGTAGAATAGTAATCTAAAAAATTTAATGAAAGCATCATAGAGAGTCAAGAAATCAAAAATGAGAAATCCGTGAAAATGGGAAAGACAGGTTAGAAGGAAGAAAAATAGAAGGAGGCCAGCAGCACTGGCTCATGGCTGTAATCCCAGGACTTTGGGAGGCCAAGGGGGGTGGATCACCTGAGGTCAAGAGTTTGGGACCAGCCTGGCCAACATGGTGAAACCCCATCTCTACTAAAAATACAAAATAAGTAACTGGGTGTGGTGGCAAGTGCCTGTAAACCCAGCTACTTGGGAGGCAGAGGCAGGAGGATCACTTGAACCTGGGAGGTAGAGGTTGCAGTGAGCCAAGATGTGCCATTATACTCCAGCCTGGGCAACAACAGTGAAACTCTGTCAAAAAGAAAAGAAAAGAAAAGAAAAGAAAAGAAAGAAAGAAGGAAAGAAAGAGAGAGAGAGAAAGAAAGAGAAAGAGAAAGAGAGAGAGAGAGAGAGAGAAAGAAAGAAAGAAAGAAAGAAGGAAAGAAAGAAGGAAAGAGATAGTATAAAACACACCTAATCAGAATTCTGAAGGAGATAATAGAGAAAATAAAGGAGGGGAAATAAATGGCTGCAAAATTTCCAGAAGGAATAAAGACAAAAGCCATCAGATTCACGAAGGATAACACATCATTAAAAGAACCAAAAAGAAATCCACTTTAAATACATTATAATGAAGCATAACACCACGCACAAAGGGAAGATCTCAAAAACAGCCAGAAGAGGTATGAAGGTATAATAATTAGACATATAGCTGCCTTCTCCATAGCAATAGTGGAAGCCAAAGACACTAGGATATTTTCAAAGGACCTGACAGAAAATAATTGTCAACATACCTTAGTATGTGAGTCTATGTTACAAGGTACATAGACCAGCACCTTGTAAAGTTTTCTTTTAAGAATACAGTAAAACCCTGTAATCCCAGCACTTTCGGAGGCCGAGGCGGGCGGATCACGAGGTCAGGAGATCGAGACCATCCTGGCAAACACGGTGAAACCCCGTCTCTACTAAAAATACAAAAAATTAGCCAGGCGAGATGGCGGGCGCCTGTAGTCCCAGCTACGCGGGAGGCTGAGGCAGGAGAATGGCGTGAACCCCAGGGGGAGCCTGCAGTGATCCGAGATTGCGCCACTGCACTCCAGCCTGGGTGAAAGAGCAAGACTCCGTCTCAAAAAAAAAAAAAAAAAGAATACAGTAAAACAAAGATGTTTTTAGGATTTCCACTTTCTCCCAAGCCATCGGAAAAAATTTACCACCAAAAGTCCCTCCACTTTGATGTGCCACCAAAAGGAACATGTAAAATATGTACTTTAGGAAGGTAAAAATTGATAAGATCTGCGTGCATAAGGGAAAGAGAAGCAAAGGCAATGGTAAACATAATGTAAATCTAAATATTGTATAATATAAAAGGAAAGTCTGATTTGTAAGAATCAAAAAGCAAAACAAGATACAACTAAAACATATAAAAGCAGTAGTATCTGTTTGAGGGGATGATGAGAAGTAAAGTATTCTAAGATTCTAAATTGCTCCAGAGATAAGTAAAAATATTGATTAAATTTTGGCCTTCACGAGTTCACATGTTACAATTTTTAGCTGGTCACTAAAATAATAGAAATAAAGAGTATAACTCCCAATTATCACAGACAAAAAATGGAATGAGAAAAATATTAATTCGATACAAGGAAAGATAAAAAGAAAAAGAGGTAAGACAAATAGGAAAACCTAAATAATAGGGTAGAAATAAATCAACACATATCAGTTATCAAAATAAATGTAAATGGCCTAAATTTTCTACAAATATATGATAATAACTAGCAACGTTTTGCAAAAATGTAGTAATCAGCATCTTGCCCTAAAGGATATTAAAGTTCATGATGAAGATATAATTAAAACAAAGGGGATATTTATGAGTATATGCAGAAAATATTTTGAGATGAATAAAAATGAAAACAATACATACCAAAATTAGAAGGAAATTATAGCTTCAAATTAGTGTATGAAAATATTTGATATAAGCATTTGATCTAAGCTTTTTAAGAAGCTACAAAAAAAAGAGGAACAAATGCAGGACAAAATAAATAGACAAACAGAAATAAGAAAGCTAAAAGCAGAAATCAATATAAAAGAAAATTGACAAACAATAGAGAAAATCAATAAAATAAAACCTGGATATTTGGGGAAAAAATCAATAAAATGGACAAACCTGTAGCTGGACTGATAAGGGCAAAATAAAAGACAAAACTATCACTATCAGGAATAGATTAGAGGACATCACTGAAGATCTTAGGATAATAGAAAAACACTATGAACAACTTTATGCCAATAATTTAAATAACTTTGATAAAAATAATAAAATCCCTTGAAAGACACAGAAGATTGCCAAAACAGACTTTTATGAGATGGCAAATTCCTTGAAAGACACAAATTGCCCAAACACTTAAGAAGTAGAAACCCTGACTGGTCATACAGCAAATAAAAAATTGAATTCATAATTAAAACCTTTCCCACAGAGAAAACCTCAGGCCAGATGACTTCATGGGTGATTTCTACCAAACACTTATGGAGGAAATAGTACACTCCTCTAAAATCTCCTTCAGAAACAGAGGAGCAGAGAACACTTCCCAGTTCATTGCATAAACCTTTTTCCTGATACCAAAATCAAAAATATTTTTAAAAAGAAAACAACATACCAATATTCCTCACAAACATAAATAAAAAAAATCCCCCAAACTATTAGCAAATAGAATCCAGCAATATATTTATTTTTTAAAAGTATAATGGATCATGACCGAATAGTTATCCTGGAAATAGTTAATGTAACATATGAAAAAATCAATGTAATTCCCCATATTTATAAAATGAAGAAAGAGAATCCCATTATTATTCTACAGGTGCATAAAAAGCACTTGTCAGTATTCAACACCAATGCATAAAAAAGCTCTCAAATTAGGAATAGAAACAACGACGATTAAAAACACCGCAAACAACCTGAATAAAAATGGACAAAGGACTTGAATAAGTGTTGCTTCAAAGAAAATATACAAATGACCAACAGAAACATGGAAAGATGTTCAGTTATTCCTAGAAAATCACTAGGAAACTGCAAATCAAAATCACAATGAGGTAACACTTCCCACCTATCAGGATGGATATTATTGAAAAAACAGAGTGTGACAAGTGTTGGTGAGGATGTGGAGAAATTAGAACCCTTGTGCATTGCTGGTGGGGATGCAAAATGGAGCAACCACTATGGAAAACAGAATAACAGTTTCTCAAAATATCAAAAATAGAATTTTCATATGATCCAGTAATTCCACATTGGGGCATATACCCAAAAGAATTGAAAGCAGTGACTTAAAGATGTACTTGCATATCCCTTGTGCAGCATATTAATAACATTATTCATACTAGTCAAAAGGTGGTAGCAACCCAAGTGTCCATCAGCAGATGAATGGGTAAACAATATGTGGTATATACATACATAGAATATTGGCCCTTTAATACATATACATGCACACAATTGGAGGCTAAAGAGGGGAATATATGCCACATATCTATGTGTGTGTATATATACATATAATATATATATAATATGTAAATGGCCTAAATTTTCTACAAATATATGATAATAACTAGCAAAGTTTTGCAAAAATGTAGTAATCAGCATCTTGCCCTGACGGATATTAAAGTTCATGATGAAGACATAATTAAAACAAAGGGGATATTTATGAGTATATGCAGAAAATATTTTGAGATGAATAAAAATAAAAATGATACATACCAAAATTAGAAGGAAATTACAGCTTCAAATTAGTGTATGAAAATATTTGATATAAGCATTTGATCTAAGCTTTTTAAGAAGCTACAAAAAAATAAGAGGAACAAATGCAGGACAAAATAAATAGACAAATAGAAATAAGAAAGCTAAAAGCAGAAATCAATATAAAAGAAAATATATATTATATGTATATTATATATGCATATAATTAGAATATACACATGCAGTTAGAATACAATTAGAATATCAACCTCAACAGGAAAGAAATTCTAACGCATGCAACAGCATAAATGAATCCTGAGGACATTAAGTAAAATTAGCCAGTCACAAAAGAACAGATATTGTACGATTTCACTTATATGACATATCTAGAGCAGTCAAATTCACAGACAAAAAGTAGAGTGGTCGTGGCTTCCAGGGAATGGGGAGTTAGTGTTTAATGGGGAGTTAGTGTTTAATGGATATATGGGTGGTAGCTTCCGGGGAATGAGTATATGGCGTTTAATGGGTATATGGAGTTCACAAGATGAAAAGAGTTCTGGAGATGGATGGTGATGATGGTTGCAAAAACAATATAAATGTACTTAATGCCACAGAACTGTACACTTACAAATCGTTAAAATGGTAAACTTTATGTGTATTTTATCAAAATTTTAAAAAAGAAGAAAAAACTAGGCATAAAAGGAAACTTCCTCAGCCTGGTAAATTCTCTCTAAATAGATACAGAGAGAATCTATATATCTCTATTTTTGAAAATCCCCACAGCTAACAAAGGATAAAGGCGAGGATGTTCTCTCCCATCCCTTCTATTCAACATTGTATGAAAAGCCTTACCTAGAGCAATGAGGCAAGAATAAAATAGAAGTCATCAAAATGGGAAAAAGTGTGTAAAAAATTGTTCCTATATAATATTATCACATAGAAAATCCTAAGGAATCTACAAAAACACTACTAAGTGCATCTAGCAAAATTTGCAGGATTCAGTTCCTATACAGAAATGATATATCTCCACAAGTAAGCAAAAAAGCTGGAAATGAAATTTTTAAAAATCTGTATCAGTCATTTATACTAGCATTCAGAATATAAAATAGGTAAGGATAAATTTTGCAAAATATGTAAATGATCTCTATAATGAAAACTACAAGACTTTGCTGATAGAAATTAAAGATTCATGCAATGACATGGAAGAATTTCAAAAGCATTAGCCTGAGTGAAAGAAATCATACACAAAAGGGTATGCTCAATTTCCTTCAATTTAGATAGATTCTAGAATAGTGACAGAAAGATCAGCGGTTTCCCAGGACTGGGGGTGAAGGAAGATTGAATGCAAAAAGGCTAAACCTTTTTAAGGTGACAGAAATCATCTATATCTAATTGTGGCTAGTTATACAGGTATATAAATAAAATGTGGACACTTTAATGTAAGTATATTATGTCTCCAAATAGCCAATGTAAAAGGAAAAAAACAAACAACAGAGTACAGAACCAGGTTTTTTAAAATATAAAATTAAAATTTGGAAAAAGTACGATGGCAGCCGGATTCTCTCACTCCCTAACTCCTGCAGTAATGAGGTGTGTGAAATGCTAACCATTCACACTTAGGAGCATCTGAAAGATTCCTCATCCTTCAAATTCACAGACAGAAACAGAGGAGCCTTTGTGATTCACACAATATTCAAGTTGCGTGAGAATTTCTAGAAGGAAACAATTGTATAAGTCAGGGAAATCCTTGCATAAACAAGATATAAACCAGAATTAAATGTGAGATTGGCATTTCCAACCAGTAGAAAAATAACAAATTATCTCATCCGTGGTCTGTGGACAACTGGCAAACCATTTAGGAAAAGCAGATTCCAAATTTACACTGTACAGGAAACACATCCAGAAGGACTACAGATTTAAATAACAGTACAAGAGAGGTATGCAGGTTACAGAAGTCCTTTCTAAGCCTGTCTGTGAAAAGACAAAGGGGAAAAGATGAAGAAGAAATCTGAATGTGAAAAATTACCAGAAACAGATATGATGCCTAAATGCAAGATGGCATCCTGGATTGGATCCTGGAGCAGAAAAAGGACATTAGTAGAAAAACTGATAGAATCTGAATAAAGTCTGTAGTTTAGATAACGGTAGTGTACCAATATTACTTGCTTAGTTTATAAGTCAATTGTTCTCATTTGGGACCAATTTTGCTCCCTGGAGAACATTTGCCAGTGCCTGGAGACATTTTTGGTTGTGTGCTAGGGGGAGAAGGGGAGGCTCTACCAGCATCTAATGGTAGAGGCCAGGGATGTTGCCAAGCATCCCTCAGTGCAAAGGACAGCCGCCCACAATGAAGACTTATCCAGCCCACAATGTCAATAGCACCCGGGTCAAGAAACTCTGTCTCAGGTAGATGTACTGTGGTTATGCAAGATGTAAATGTAAGGGGGAGCTCAGTGAAGGATGTATGTATGGGAGTACTTTCTACTATCTCTGTAACTCTTGTTAATCCAAAATTATTTCAAAATTCAAAGTTTTAAAAATTACCATAGATGACATTAAAAAGTAAAATACAGAAGGTTATTTTCAGCATAAATACAAGTGCAAAATATGAGAACTCTGAAGAAAACTGAAGAAAATAGAGGCGACCTACAAAAGACGAAATAAAGATGTACAACAAACATGAGAACATTCAACATCTTTCTGAAAAGATGCAAATTAATAAATCATAAGTATCATTTTTTACACATCAAAATGGCATGGAGTTTTTGTAATGACAATATCCAATACTTGTGCATGCTTAAGAAAGCTGATATGTATGTACAGATAGTGCCACTTGGAGTGTTATTTGGAAATCTAGATTAAAAAGTCTTAAATTTGTACCTGCTCTTTGACCAGAAGTTCTAGAAATCTGGCTTCAGAAAATCACATAAAATGCTCACATTTTTCTCTAAAGACATTTATCAACACATTGCTATAAAAATGTAAAATGGAAACAATCTATTTAATAAGGTTTTTAAAAAGCAGTTTAAATAAAGCTATACAATGGAAGCCCATGTGGCCACTAAACGATTAATAGGAAGTTTGTTCGACAAGTACTGGAACTTCAAAATCCATTGTTGAGAAAAGTAAGCCTTCGAAAACAGTACGTATTTTGCATAATCCCCCTTTTTTGTTGAAAAATATAAAAAGGAAACGAAACAAAACAAAGAAAAAGAAAAGCTTGTTGCATTTATGAGAGATTCCAAGTAATCTGTCTGGGACAATCTACTGAAATGTTAACCGTGATGTTCTCTCTGGGCAGTAGGATTACGGTTGATTTTCCACTTTCCTCTTTTTGCTTATTTATATTTTAAGTTTTATAATACACGTTTTACTTTTTTTTTTTTTTTTTTTTTTTGAGACAGTGTCTCACTCTGTCACCTAGGCTAGAGTGCAGTGGCATGATCTCGGCTCACTGCAACCTCTGCCTCCCAGGTTCATACGATTCATCTGCCTCAGCCTCCCAAGTAGCTGGGATTACAGGTGCCCACCACCACGCCTAATTTTTGTATTTTTATTAGAGAAGGAGTTTTGCCATGTTGTCCAGCCTGGTCTCGAACTTCTGACCTCAGGTGATCTGCCCACCTCGGCCTCACAAAGTGCTGGGATTACAGGAGTGAGCAACCATGCACGGCCGTGTTTTGCTTTTTCAATAAGAAAAAATGAAGAATTAGAAAATCAAATGAAATGAAGAAGAAACTGATTCCATTTAAATTCCTTTCTAAGCAACATTTCAGTGAATGATGCTAGACCTGGAAAGAAAGCACAGTTACCAGCTGCACCAACAGCCGTGGTAGGCTTTGAGGCCACGAAGTTCATGAAGGTTTTGACAGTGAATTCCGTCAGCGTAAATTCTCCGTGACGTCTAGCATGCTATATCTTCCAAATGTACAACACTGTGACATTCAATGGACCACCCTTCCCCAGCTCCGCTGGCTGGGGTCTGATGCTCCACTGTTCGCAGCTTTTTTGGCTATAATTTCAGAACTGCAGTGGTCCACGTGCTCTTACATGCAGAAAGATATTTATGAAGGTTCAGGAGAGGATGTCAGAGAAACTCAAAGTCATTTGTTCACTATCTACAGAGGCCATGGGATCAAAAATGCCTAAATATGACCCACCCATATACAAAAATGGATAAGCCTCTATTTTCTTAAAACACCAGGGCCGTTCATCTGCTGAATAAACACCAAAGACTTTCATATCCCACCTGAAGATTGAGTAGATTTTAAGTAAAACTACATAAGTTTCCCTTTATTTCAGCAAACTTATATACTTATAAATGGGAAAGGTAGGACAAAGCCAGGAGTGAGGTTTGCACACCAATATCACTGTGAGAGCTCACACATTTGCAAGAGATGGGCCTCAAGGTTGACTCTGAATTTTAACACACAACAAAGCACACATTCGTTGCCCCATGGGTCAAATGCTCTGAGAAAGAAAAACTAGAGTTGTTCAGAGGATGCACGACTCTGGAAAAAAGAAAGAATTTAGATTTTTTTTTCCTGTGGGGTGCACATAAATAGCATTGTCTAATAACATGAATGAGACACAGGCTCAGTGCAGGCTCTGCACCACACCAAAGGACACAGAAAACCAGCGCTGTTCTGCAAGAGACTGCCATGATGCGGTCCTTGCATGCAAATGTTTCACTCAACTGAGGAAATGGTTAAGAAAAACTTTAACTTCCGATTCTATAGACAACAGCCATCTAATGGACTGGTCGATATACTTCTCATCTGTGTGACCTTTGCAGTTCCTACAAGGGCACTTATTTCAAGAATTGGATTAGGCAAGAGTAGGCATTTGAGGAACAGCTTCTAATCCTAAGTGACAAAGTTTGTGTTCCCTACAAAGAGGACACCTGTCCTGTGCACCTGCCCTTCAGGCCCTCACAGGGACATTAACCTTGAAGAACTTCCCCATTACCCATGAATAGCTGAGAATCAAGATACACTATAGAATGGACCTGCTTAAACTATGTTATCAAAGTAGTTTGTTGTTAAATGCGGGAATATTTTTCATATTGCTGTCAGAGGTTACCCTGACACTCACTGTTAGTCATGTATAGACGGTTGCTCTGCAGTGTCCTAATTTAATCCTGATTTATCCCCCAAACAGAGCTCTTAACCAGGGAGGCACTGACTGAGACATGTTCATTGCAGCATTGGATGAGTGTGTTTCCATTGGGTGCAGTGGCTCACGCCTCTGATCCCAGCACTTTGGGAGGCCAAGATGGGTGGATCACTTGAAGCCAGGAGTGAGTGTGTTTTGAAAAAGTACCCCACCCATGTCTGATGCACCTCTCTGGTTAAGAACATCTTTTTCACACTCTCTGATAAAACCCTTGTACCACTTAAGGTCAGTAGAATGCTCCAAACATAGACTGCAGTACTTTATTTGCAGTAATGCCTTCATGGGGCTATGACCTTGCAGGGGAAATAAAAGAACATCTGATAGCAATATGAAAAATATTTCTGCATTTAACAACAAACTACTTTGACAACATAGTTTAAGAAGAATTAATGGGCTGGCTCTACCATCTTTATTTATTTCTTTGTTCACCAAAATTAGCTATTATTGATGAAAAGAAAATCACATTTTACAGAAAGATATGGACTTTGCTTTAAGATTATTAGGAAAAGAGAAAAACTCACCAAGTCAAAGGAATGAAACACGTCATCTATTTCTCACATTTTTTGCTCTATTTTCCAGGGTCATCTGTATCTAGAATACTTTTTCTTTCAGAACTCATCATGCTACTACCACTGCCTTTTTCCAAGATCCCTTCTAAATTGACTTCCTGTGGACAGCTTGGATGATACTGAAGACTAATGATAATTACAAAATGGTTTGAGTCCCCACTATGAGCCCAACTGCTTGGCACTCTTTACGTAAATTACCTTGTAAAGGACAAGCAAGCAACTGGCGGAGTATAAATGGAGCTTCAGATGAGCCACATTCCCAAGCCCGTGGTGCTTATTCTAGGTTACCCTGTTACTCACTGTTACTCATGTATAGACAGTTGCTCTGCAATGTCCCTAATTTAAAAGATCAGCCCATTACCTGGTCAGCCTGCTTCAGGCTTTGAATCCATTTCTCTTAATCTATTCCTGGCAAACCTGAGTAAATGGCCCATTAATAATGACTCTCTCCTAAACAGTGTAGGGACACCCCCTATTCATATAACTGAAAGAGTTACTCAGAAAAAAAGAAAAAACAAAGCCATTCTTGCCACGAAGCTAGCTGGGATGGCTGACATGAGCAAACTTTAGATACCATATGGACTCTTGGGAATGATCTGGAAACCATGTTTATGATGAGGAGGAAAATGACACAATCTCATCAAGACTTATCAAGAGATAAATAAAACATTCTTAGAAACCTTCAAAATATTTTTGCAACATTGCTTATATATTTTCTCTTCTTTAACATGAAATTTGACCACATGAAGGACAATAAAGTTGTTCCTTGACAATACTTGACTATTCTTACTGAGTTCCTAAAGGGAAACAATATTTTGAGACATTTCCCCCGCCACCCTCCACTTCAATTTCAAACCAAGTGGGGATTCTAGTTTTCACTTTACTTTTCACAATCTACCTCTTGGTGGTGAATCTTTCATCGCTCCTCACCCTTTCCTTGCCAGAGAGGTTTTGAATATGGGGATGGGGAAAGATAGTTTGAGGAAGGAAACACATCGAGCACTTAAGGGGCCCTGACATAAGCATGGGCTTTGTTGGGTCATCAACACAACCTGTCCTCCACCCAGACCACAGGTCCAGGACACCCACTCTGTGAGCCATTTTTCCCTGGCTTTCTATGAGCCTTTGCTCCCTGGCTCTCTACTGGGTAAGATGAGGTCGATGCCAATGACTCAGTTGAATCCTGCCGTCCAGGAATGTGCAGTGCGCAAGTATAACAATGACCTCTACGAAATAGCAAACGCATCTTATTAAAAGGCTGCTACCTGCATAGCAAGGAGACCAGGTCTGAGTTATGTGTCAGCATCGCAGAACCAGAGAAGGGCCCAGTGTCTGGTATCACAACTGACACAATCAATGTCAAGTGAGCGAGGGGAGGCTGTCTGGGTGCTATCAGGAGGTGCCAGGGCCCTGCCCACTGAATCACAATGAGCAGCACAGGAGCACCTGTTCTTGCTGCTGATGGGAAAGGTGGCAGGCAAGCTGGAGGCCAAGGTTGAATTGCAGTGGGCACCTGCTCTTATGGGACAGGAAGAGAGTCAGAGCGAGACAGGATGGTATTGGTCAGAAAAGGTGAAGAGTAAACAATGCAAGGAGGCCAACAGCTCTTCCCTTTGACTCTGAGCATCGCTCCTTCACCATGGTCTAAGAATCGACCTGAGAAGCAGGCTTATCTGACAGCTCCTGTGGCAGAAAACCATAGGCCCCAAAAATGTATAAATTAACAAACAAGGAGAGAAGAATTCAAAAGATGATCTTGCCCACCTCTCTTATTCCACAGATGGAAAAAACAGAGACCTCGCAGGCAAGTGACCTGCCCAAAGTCACCCCAGAGGGTCTGCCCTGGAGCAGAGGGGTCACACATTTCTTCAGAAAAGGCCCAGATAGTATGTTAGGCTTTGTGAGCCATAAGGTCTCTGTCCCAACTACTCAACTTTGCTGTTGCAGTATGAAAGCAGCCACAGAACAATACATAAATAAATTGGCATGGCTATTTTCAATACAACTATTTACAAAAACAGGCAGCAAGCTGGACTTTGCCTCCTGGTGGTTTGCTCATGCCTGCCATAGAGCTGCTGCTAAATACCAGGGGCTGAGTTCTTGTCCATTCATCACTCTCTGGTTTACTTGTTGTTAACAATGAAACAAAACACAAAAACTCATTCTGCTCAACTCTTCTGGCTTCCCTAAAGATAAGAAAAGACCACCATAGATTGTTTACCTGGTTCTCAACCGTGCACCCACTTCATTAGGAAGAACTGTGTAGCTGTGGTGTGAATGTCCAGCAGCCAGCAGCAGAAAAGCTTTGCGTCTAGTGGTGGAAACTCTGCAGGGTAGAGGCGGCCCCAGAAAACCTGGAGGGGTTAGGCACACCCGCAGGCCCTTGGATTCAGCATGGGACCGCCAAACCATCTGATCCATTGGCAAACCTTGTTGATTTGCCTTGAACACATAGCCCCAGAATCTGACCACTTCTCAATACCTTCACTACTGCCACCCTTTCCAAGTCACTGCTCCCACTCCTGGACAATTGTCCAATATATATTTGCTGAATGAACAAACATCAAGAGTGAGAGAGTGGAATTCTGCACTAGCCTCCTCATACGGGTGCTAAGGTCTGTAGCGCTCACCACCACCCCCTGCCCCAGGTCTAACCTAGCAAGATCCTTGACTTGTTTCAGAGCATTATGGAGTCACAGAGTGGAAAACACAGACTGAATGGCAGAATGGCTAGCTGTAATGGACACTGTATTACACTCCTCAGATCTCCCTTCAGGAAAGAAGAGCTTCTTTCCCCAGCTGCTGGAAGTCCTGTAAGAAGAGTGCCCTCAGCGGCGATCCACCCTATAGGAATTGGCTGACTGAAGAGAGCTGCCTCACCCAAGGTCACATACCTTCCTGGGGAATATAAGGGCCCAGCCCCCTTAGGGCAACTCAGAGTAAGCTTGAAGGGCCATCCCAGATTCAGAGTTCCCTAAGTGGCTGGCAAAGGCCTTGCTTATGACTGCACCACAGAACACCTTCTCCCTCTGCCCAGTCCTACTTCCCTTCCTGGATGTCATATCCCAGAACACTCCCCAGTAAATGCCCTACCCATTCATCTCCACCTCAGAGTCTGATTTCTAGAGAATCCAACATGTAATACTGGGGAACAAAGTAAAGTTTACCTTGGGGGATGGATTTATTTGAATACTAGACCAGAAGTCAGTAAATTACAGACTGCAGGCGAAATCTGGCCCACTGCTTGTTAGTGTAGATAAAGTTTTATTGGCAACAGCCACACTTACATATTTATGCATTGTTGATGGCTGATTTTGCACTACAACAGCAAGTTGTCTCCTGCTGTGCCCTTCTCAGTGACAGCCCCAGACAGAGCAGTTAAGATGGTGGTGACTCAATGGCAGGACCTATCTCCACTGCCACTGTCAAAGGTGGTATCTGAACACTGTTGTTAGTTGAGTAGTTGCTACAGAAACCATATGGCCCGCAAAGCCAAACACATTTTCAATCTGGCCCTTCGCAAACAAAAGGGAAAAAGAAAAGTTTGCTGATCCCAATTCTAGATCATTAAAGAAAAAAAATCACATTTGTAAAATATCTTCTGGTCCCTCTAGTAAAAAAGTCCTCATGGGATGAGAGTGGGAGTCTAATGCAGGCTTCTCCCCTACAGGTAGGCTTGGCTTCTTGTGTGTACATGGTTTATTATCTGCCCTTGAGTGGCGTAAGTGAGATAAACCTCACTCGCTATTAACACGGCAGACCATACCATCTAAGTGCGAGTAGGCACAGTGCTCATTTGGAGACCTGGCAGGGATTTCTGCCTTCCAGTCATCCACATCTTTATTCACTAGTGATGCTAAACTCCACTGACGACATCTCAGACCAATGCCACCAAACCTGTGCACTGACTGAGGGAGTTGCAACACGGGCCCACCATAGAATGCGAACGCAAATAGGCATGGACAGTGTATTCACTAGTCTCTTCTTCAGTAGCATCTACCATCATCAGAAGATTTTGCTCCCTCTACTTGGATATCTCAGAAATGGTGAAAAGCTTCAGATTTAAGCCACAGATGCACAATAAAATTGGCAGTAAGAAATGTGTCTAAGTCAATAGTGAGTGAGGCATGCACATCCGGTGAGGTGGGAACCATTTGAATCAGCATTATAAATTTCACAGACCACCACAAAGAACTGGATTTCAGGCTGAGGAGGATTTCTGAGCCAATACATTTTAACCGCATAAAATGATATGGCTTATTACATTTTTTCATAAATTAACTTGCAGTTCACTCTCCTAATAGTCTATCGGGGTAACTGGCAACCAAATACTAGTATTACTCCAGATGTTCATAAGCAGCCTTCAGATACCACCTTTGATAGTGGCAGTGGAGGTGGGGCCTGCCGTTGAGTCACCACCATCTTAATTGCCCTGCCTGGGGCTGTCACTGAGAAGGGAACAGCAGGAGACGAGTACACAGCTCTAGCACCAGTTGGCCACGTGGACTTGGGCAAATCATTTAATCTTCAAGCCTCATTTGTGTTGTGTGAAAAATAAAGATAATGATACTCTTTACAGATGGTTGAATGATTCAAAATAATGGATGCAGCCCAGGGTCTGGCACCTAGGACTTCTACAACATATGTTGTGGTTATGAATAAGATGAAGATGATGATGGTGGTGATGGCAAGAATGGGGATTAAATTTTTTTATGATAGATGCGAAGATTTGCCCAATGCCCACCTACATGGTGCTATCCGAATGCTTACCAAGAGTAGAGATGTAAAGACAAAATATGCAGGGACCGAGGAGATGAGCAAAGAGAGAACCAATTCCTTAACATTCAGCCCGAGACGAGAGCAGGTGCTCACGCGTCTATTGGAATGCTATGTCTCAGTAGACACAGCTATTTGAATTGCATGATGTGCTTGTGTCTCATTTTTCCTCATCTTATCTTTTGGGTGCATATCCTGCAGGCTCATTCATGAATACAATTTGTAGAACTTTCTGTCCAACGACCTAACGACTAGAACTAAAATTGCTTTGCCTCTGTTTGTAGAATCGCCCAGGCTGTACCCACCAAGCAGCTGAATGTCAGTAAGCCAGCCAACAGAAGATCCTGCTCATGAGGTATTTTGGAATCCTTCAGGTAAAAAGAATCAGATTTAGTAACTATGAAGTATGAAGACTGCTAATAGCATGTGTAACCACAGGAGGCTGTCAAGAATGTCTCAGATAGGATTCCAGTTTCAGACAGGAAAATATAAACAGTTCCTCTGAGTTTTAATGAGCACTGCTGCAGTCTGAAAGCTCTTGCATTCAGGCTAAAAGGCTTTGTCGAATCTGAAGGTCAGCAAGCTCACGCTCCAAACATTGTGCGGATTGTGTAAGGACAGCCTGTGGCCATTAGAGTGAATGAGCTGTGCTGGTAAATTTCAGGCCAGAATTCTACAGCATGGACAGATGTGCTTTCTTTTCAGCTGAGAAGAAATAGAGTCCACTGGAAATTAGTTTCTGAGTGAGGGAGCACACAGCCAGGGGTTCACGTGTAGGTGAGGGTGTGCATTTGTAGGCATCCGAGGCAAGTGCCCCGCAGCACACCCCAGGGCTCTGTGGCTTTGGACTTTGTGACTGAAGGGTCCAGAATCCCACGGAGCCTCTTTTCTTTGTAGAGTCCACCTTAGGCAAATAGAGCTGAAATTTTAAGTTTGATGGGACCTCGAAAAACACCCAATCTACCTCCTGCTCTAGTTACCCAGATGAGGAGTTCAGAGAGTATCACTCCTCCACATTCACTGAGCTAGAAATAATAGATCAGCAACTCTGCAAAAAGCTGTTCCAAATGTGGTCTATATGTACACCGTGGACTACTACTAAGCCATTAGAAGGAATGAAATCATGTCTTTTGCAGCAACTTGGTTGAAGCTGGAGGCTATGATTCTAAGTGAAGTAACATAGCAGTGGAAAGCCAAAAACCGTATGTTCTCATAAGTGGGAGCTAAGCTATGAGTACGCAAAGGCATACAGAGTGACATGATGGACTTCAGAGACCCGGAAAGGGGAGGGTGAGAGGTGGGCCTAGGGATAAACACACACACACACACACACACAAACCACATATACACCACACACACACACCATACACACACACACCACACAACCACACACACACACCACACAACCACACACACACACCACACACACACACCACACACACAGACACACACCATACACACACACACCACACAACCACACACACACACCACACACACACACCATACACACACACACCACGAAACCACACACACACACACCACACACACAAACCACACAAACCACATATACACCACACACACACACCATACACACACACACCACACAACCACACACACACACCACACACACACACCACACACACACACCATACACACACACCACACAACCACACACACACACCACACACACACACACCATACACACACACACCACACAACCACACACACACACACCATACACATACACACACAAACCACACAAACCACATATACACCACACAGACACACCATACACACACACACACCACGAAACCACACACACACACCACACACACACACACACAAACCACATATACACCACACACACACACCATACACACACACACACCACGAAACCACACACACACACACCACACACACACACAAACCACATATACACCACACACACACCATACACACACACACACCACGAAACCACACACACACACACCACACACACACACACACAAACCACACAAACCACATATACACCACACACACACCATACACACACACACACACCACGAAACCACACACACACCCCACACACACACGCATACCACACACACACCACACACACACACACAAACCACACAAACCACATATACACCACACACACACACCATACACACACACACCACGAAACCACACACACACACACCACACACACACACACAAACCACACAAACCACATATACACCACACACACACACCATACACACACACACACACCACACACACACGCATACCGCACACACACCACACACACACACACACAAACCACACAAACCACATATACACCACACACACACACCATACACACACACACACCACAAAACCACACACACACACACCACACACACACGCACACCACACACACACCACACACACACACACACACACAGGTGCAATATACACTACTTGGGTGACAGGTGCCCTAAAATCTCAGAATTCACTACTGTAAAACTCATCCATGTAACCAAAAACCACTTGTACCCCCAAAGCTACTGAAATTTTAAAAAAAGTATTCAAGACTCCTCTGGTGTCTGTGACTATCTCTTTCCTCAAACGGTAGAATGAAGCCTCATGGCTTAAAGCCACTGAAACGCTCCACATGTGAATCTTTGGGATCTGTGCTTTTTCTGGGGGATGTTGGCCTGTAGGATGTAGAATAAATTTATACTATTTGCCTAAGATAATCCCTTAGAGGAGTAGTCATTTCACAAAATCACAATCAAAAATCTTCTCTGCACCACCAAAGCCAAAAAGTAAGTTGTGTGAAAAACACACAACCACACTCTTGCTGCCCCCCTCTGAGATGAGTGTACGAGTGTTTGAGATCTGGCTCTCATTATTGATGAAGAGCCTTTGGTGAAAAGTACTATAAATCCAAATTATTATTTCACACCATGAAACGTGGTTTAAAAATGAGGATGTGCTTTAACTGGGGTAACATACAACAATGCAGTGGTGTATTTCTGGAATCATCATCAATAAGGAAGACGAAGTGCTTAGCTTGAGCAATCTCTTTAAATACTAAAGTGGGATTTATCTTTGGAACACTGATAGCTGCCTATGTTGTCCTTCTTGTAATAAGTCTGTAAGACATGCATTTCAATGGTTTAATCAATCTGAAAGCCATGCCAAAATTGCCTTAAAAATCTCTGAGCATTCAATATATATATACTTGTTAAAATTAATTACATCATTTAACATTTCTATACACATTATAACTTTAAATGTTTTACAGTCATTTTTACTAATAAAGCTTTAATGAACAAAAGTTGTACCGTAAAATTATTATGCATATTCTGCATTTTCAATTGTATATACTAATATCTTTAAATACTTTTTTCCAAATAGAAAATCAGTAATTCATAAACCAGAGCCTCTTGCAGAAAGTAAAGTGGAAAGTCAGAAGTTTACACAGAGAAAGAAATCTGGCCTCTTTCTTCCATAAAATGCCTGCTTTCCTCTTTTGATTTCCCAAGAAAGGTGCAGAGTTCTCAGGGCAGCCCACCTTGGGAATTCTGCCCAGCCCTGGAAATGGCAGAAACAGCAACAAATCCTGGCCATGATGCCCCAGAAGACAAAACCAGGGGGACAGAAAATTGCTGCTGCTGCTGCTACTATTTGGCACACAGAGTCCCTGACTTGCCTAATTTAGAAAATGTCCTATAATTACTATACACGCACACACACACACATTCACATACACACAGTCACACATAAACACTCCATTATGAAGCTTTGCAGTCTAGCTTTTATATCGATGAGGTTAACTTGAAAAGTAGAAAGTACAGAAATCTGGACACTTCTAAATATGCAGATGTTTGGCGAGAGAGATGAAACATCTGGGGGCAAATGGCATTTCATTCTTCTCACCCTCTTTTGGAACGCAATTTGGGCATGTTGTAAATTAACTTTCTTTGGAGGCCATCATTTCCTTCTCGTTACATACGGTCTGGAACTATTGGGAACAAGAATTTGACAGAAGGCCTCTTACAATCTACAAAAGTCTCAACTAAAAAAAATCTATCCAATCAGACATCGATGCCGAGCTATCAGTTGTCAACTATGAGCAGAGCAGATCATTGCAAGTCTAGTGAGAAACGCCTCTTAGAATAAGTTTTGTGTAAGAAATTCACTCAACAGCCACCTTGCTAGGACATTTACACAGGCCACCCTCCTGCAGATGGACGCACCACTCACCTGCGCTGTAACTCCAGCCAGGAATGTGAATGGACAGTTGGTTGGCATGACTGCTGGCATGACAATGAGTTGCATGGTCCTTTTCTCCTTTTCTTGCAGTGACGTGGTTAGCTCCCACATTTGCCAATTCTGTGTTTTCCAATGGAAAAGAACCACTCCAAGGACAAGCGCCGGTCCCCGAATGCACCCGCCCCAACGATGGGGTTTCCTTCAAGTGACTTTCTTGTAAACCTAGGTTCCAGCGCTGGCCTACGAGGTCCTGGTCTCCCTCCACGAGCTCCTGCTTCAGGGCTCCGCTTATTGGCTCTCTGTTCACTAGGCCATCTACTCCATCTGCTGTTAATCTGTGGGAACTACAATTGAGGTTGAGCGACAGGACCGATCTGTGCATTTTGGGGCTGGCAATTTGAGGTGGCTCAATGGGGACGGAGAGAGACTTGTCTACGTAATAGATTGAATTTGGACACCGCTGAGACACTCTGAGGTGGACACAGGAACTGAACACCAGCGGGCTCTTTCCTGACAGTGGGGTGTCTGGAGAAAAACTGGTCTCTTTGTCATCCGCATGGGTGACCCAGTACTTGCGTCTCTCACACAACCCTGTGTGGGCCTCGGGAACCTTCAGCCGCACCACGGAGCTGTTTCTGGAGAACTCTGTGCAGGCAAAAGATCTCTGATGCCAACCTGGATGGGCGCCATTGGCCAGAGCCGGGGGCGCCTGGAACGGTGTGTCCTCAGCCCTGCACTTGGGGCACAGAGAGTCCCCAACAGTCCCCCACACCAGGGCGCTGGCTGGGGGGCCCACGCGTCTGGCCGTGATGGTGATGGATGCAAACCCTCTGCGGGGGCCCCCACAGGGGCTCTCCTCTTTGGGCGGCAGCTCTGTCTCAGGTCCTCGCTCATCTGACGATGCTGGGATTCCTAATCTGCCCGGAAGTAGCGCAAATGCTCTGTGAATGTTGACTCCGCTGCAGTTAGCCAGAGATTGCTTGGCGTGATGTGCATGAGACTGAGCAATCGCACATGGTAGGGGCAAGGAGACTCTGTTTTCTCTTGACTTATTCTCATCAATCATCTGGGAGATGACTATGGATGAAATCATTTTTGTGTTTTGTGATGCCAGGGTCTCCTGCAAATAGAAAAAGATCCCGATTATTCAAGCAGTCAATTGAAACACAGACAGTAAACTCTCTTTCAAGGACCACCAGGATGCCGGAGCACTGGGTTCATAACACTCAGATGTCGTGTCCAAGGCTTTTTACTGCACACCTGATGCTCACAGATGGCAGGAAGGGCAGGAAAACTAGATGTTTATGACAAGTTACCCGTTCTGGAAACATTGGCCTGAGTCATGAATTGGTTTTCTCTGCTGGGCGTCTATTCTTAATTTATCTAATGATGTGTCAATGGGGATCATCTAATTCTGATAACCACCTCCGCCAAGCCCAGGAACCCCCGAATACAGGCTTATATTCTCAATGGAGAGGAAAGACAGAATTCTGGAGGTGGCTGGAACTTAGGGCCACAGGTTCATGTGGGAGATCAGTCAGTAGTCCTGAAAGGAAACAGCAACGGTGGTTACCAGGAGCCCCCTCCCTACCTTGGTCCTTTGGAGTCCTCCATATTTGCCGGTTTAGACTCTAATTCAGTTGCTCCCTGCTGCTTGGCATCATGGAAGTCAAGGTCCAGAGGGCAAAACAATAGAAATCAAATGCCCAGGAGGGCGTGGTGGCTCACACCTGTAATCCCAGCACTTTGGGAGGCTGAGGTGGGCGGATCACGAGGTCGTGAGTTTGAGACCAGCCTGACCAACATGGAGAAACCCCGTCTCTACTAAAAATACAGAATTAGCCAGGCATGGCGGCACATGCCTGTAATCCCAGCTACTCGGGAGGCTGAGGCAGGAGAATTGCTTGAACCCAGGTGGCGGAAGTTGCGGTGAGCCACGATTGTGCCATTGCACTCCAGCCTAGGCACCAAGTGCAAAACTTCATCTCTCTCATACACACAAACATTAAAAAAAAAAAAAAAAATCAAATGCCCACGTTTGCCCAGACCAACACTATGACAATCAGTTTATTTCACTTATCAGAATTGGGGGACGGGGACACTGGACCAAGGCACACGTAGCTTTGCTGCATTTCAATGATCAGTTGTATGAGTTTTTGTCCAGTATTTTTAAATGACCAAGGTGTTTCATTTTTTCCAATCAGCAGATTGTTTGTCCTAACAGTAAATTGCTCATGTGTCCAAAAGAGTGTGCTATGATTTTTAACAAAGCATCTAACCAGGTCTATACTCATTTATTTCTATTATGGTTATGTATGAAGCACTACAAAATATGACGTGGAAGATGGACTACACCCCAGCACTTAGTGAAGGCTAACAGGGTCCTGGCCCCCGTTTAGACGTTCATTATGGTGCATGCTTACAATGAATCCTTGCCTAGAGCTGCACAGGATCTGGAATAATATATGTAACCACTAAGCTCCCACTGCTTGCAGAGAATCTTTGCTTTGGGGGCCTGAGGGCATAACTGGATGCCCAACAATTGCCACAGCAGCTCCCAAATCCCAACATGCAGAGAATGGCCTGGGATGTTACAACTGCAAGCTCCCCAGGCCCCAGAGATTGAGTCTGTAGGTTGTGGGTAGCACCCAGGCATCTGCATTTCAACTGCATTTCAAGTGATTCTGATGTAGGTGATCTGGGTCACATACTTTGAGAAACACAGACAAGTCATGAGAAGAAGCTGCTGGTCTTCTCAAGACAACACATTTTGGAGAGGAAGGGCCTGTGTGTGTTGGAAGCAGGGTATTTGCTCATTCCAAAATGTGACAGCAAGCACAGTAGCATTTTTATTTTCTTCAGGGCAGGACTAATATTTACTGACTCAAATAATTGCATGTTCCCCAATAGCTGGACATTTGGCATGGCAAGTCCACATGGCTGCAGGAGGGCCAGTGTGTGTGTGTGTGTGTGTGTGTGTGTGTGATCTTAGCCACCTGAGGGGCTTTGTGTCCTCAGAGTCAGGCATAGGAAGATGGTTGGCTTGTTTTCATGACAATCTCCATCACATTATATGTGGGGTTTTTTTTAAAAAGATACATGGGGCCAGGCGTGGTGGCTCATGCCTGTAATCCCAGCACTTTGGGAGGCCAAGGCGAGTGGATCAAGAGGTCAGGAGATTAAGACAATCCTGGCTAACATGGTGAAACCCCGTCTCTACTAAAAATACAGAAAATTAGCTGGGCGTGGTGGCGGGCACCTGTAGTCCCAGCTACTAAGGAGGCTGAGGCAGAAGAATGGTGTGAACCCAAGAGGCTGAGAGGCGGAGCTTGCAGTGAGCCATGATCGCGCCACTGCACTCCAGCCTGGGTGACAGAGCAAGACTCCATCTCAAAAAAAAAAAAAAAAAAAAAAAGATACATGGGGAATTGCACATTCAAATACCCAGAGATGAGCAAAAAAGAAGAAATAGACAGGAGAGTCGTTTTAAAATTTACTTCATTTAAAAATAAATAAAAATATCTATGGCTACTTTTTTCCAAAAAAAAAAAAAAAATGGTCAGTGCAGTAGCACTGAGTCATGAAAGGGGACTCTCAGCCCTCTCTTTTAGCTCAACGGCTACCTCACACTTCCCGATCATATCATGCATCGCTTCCTTGAGGCTAAGGCTGCTGGAAGTCCTGTTAGGTGGGGCTTCCTCTCCAGCAGTTGTCAGCCCAGGGTTCATCAGTCAGCTGGGAACTCGTCCAAACCCTAATGCCCAGGCCTCATTCCCAAATAATTATATTAGAATTCCTGGGCACGGAGGCCCAGGCATCAGTGTTCTTAGAGCTTCCAGTGAGATTCCAGCCTGTAGCCCCAACACTTCTGCGGCACCCTGAATCCCTTCCCCTTGTAGCACTTTTTATGGATGTAGTTTACATACAAGAAAAACTGAAATGTACCTGCTGCCTATTTCACTTGGTACACAGTCCCTCCCATTTTAGTTAAATTTAGTTCTGATCATAATTGTTCTTGTGTATCCTATGAGGAGTACAATCATACCCAGTAGGAGCTCCTTTGACACTGCTCTTTGAAGAAAAAAAAAAGACCCACTTTGGAAACTGCAGTATAGGTCTTATTTTATAGGGCAGTGTTTCCCAAAGTTTGCGCCAGGGACTGCCTGCATAGAAACCACCTAGAGTGAATGAGTGAGAGAGAGAGAGAGAGTGTGTGTGCGTGTGTGTGTGTGTGTGTGTGTGTGTGTGTGTGTGTTGGTGGGGAGGACATGTTAAAAATGCAGATTTCTAGACCTCTCCTTCCTTGGGCCTAGGTTGCTCAGGATCTATGGGGATAAAGCCTAGAATTTGTATCTTTCACCAGCTCCCAGGTGATTCTTCTGCATGGATATGGTGGGAAAGATGCCGGCCTAGGACTCAGGCCACCTGGGGTCTAGCGTGAGCCGGGACTCCCATACTGGCTACAGGACCTTGGACAGGGCCTTTGGCTGCCACAGCTGCTAAGCAAGGAGAAAACAGGGGCGGTTCTCGGGCAGGGGCCTCCAGGCTTCCTCGTACTGTGGTCTCCAGTATCAAGAGAGTACCTGCTCTTCAGGCTCAGGACACCATGACACCCATGAGCTTGGCATCAACGAGGGGTGTGTTGCTGGGAATGAGTGAATGTCATCTAACCCTGGAACAACAGGGATTGGAAATATCTGACTCTGGCTACATGTCTGGACTAAGCCCTGAAGCCACAACCAGAGCCCAGGGCTGTGCATGCTGAGGGATGCCCCCAGGCCGTGCTGAGTGGCTGCAGGCCTGTACGTCCCTCCAGAAGGACCTAGAAGCCCAGAGGACGGGATAAGGAATTAGCCATCATTTCATTAAGTGGGGCCTGGCAAATGTGACCATGATTTTTGACTCTATCAGTTGTGAATGGATGAGGGAAGAGCAATCATGAACGGCATGAACTTGAACTTATTTCTGAAGCCCTGGAATCACTCAGGATGTCAAGGTGACACTGCTCCTGAGGGACAAATACTGATGAATGCCAAGTTCCAAAGAAAAATCGATTTGCCCTCTCAAAATACCAATGTGTGATGTAATTCTCCAGTACTCTTCCCGTGACCCAGCAGAAACGAGTGGATATCTGACATAATCCAACCAACAAAGAAGTGAGGGGTGTTCACATCAAAGTGATACCATATTTCAGTGGAATTTACAATGGAATGCATTTGAGTTTACCTGAATGACATAAATAGAAATGACTCATTGTATATCCAATACATTGAAATTTTGCTGATAGAAATGTAGAAGTCATGTAATTTTTTAGGTGTGATTCTATTACTCATACATGCAGTCACGGTCAAACTCTTTAACTGTATGTTCCACATATTTATCTGGGCATCTAATACGAGCCAAGTGCTGCATTTTCCCAGTGTATAGTTTCAGCTTTGAGAAAAAGTCCCCAAACAACAAACTGGGAGATATTGAAAAGGAAACACTGGAGGACTCTTTGCTCTTTAAGACACAGGACACTCTTGTATGGGAAGTTCTTTGTATTAAACCCTAGTCTCTTCGTGAGACCCATTAAATGATTGAAGATAAGGTCCAACCTCTTAAAAATCTATATAAGTTTGCCAGGGCTACCATAGCACCAAAGTACCACACACTGTGTGACTTAAACAACTGGACTAATTTTCTCAGTTCTAGGAGCTGGAAGTCTGAGATTAAAGTGTCACAGGGCTGGTTTCTTCTGAGGCCACTCCTTGGCTTATAGACGGCCATTTTCTTCCTGCATCTTCACATAGTCCTCCCTCTGTCCTCTGTTCCATGTCTGGGTCCTAATCTTTTCTTCTTATAAAGACACTAGATTGGATTAGGACCCACCCTGATGACCTCACTTAACCTTAATCACTTCTTTAAAGGCCCTATCTCCCAATGCAGTCACATTCTGAGAAAGTAGAGGATAGGACTTCAATATATAAATTTAGTGGGGGTTGGGGGGACGTGATTCAGCCTCTAACACATCACTTTGTGTTGCATCCCTCTTCTGGGTCTCAGAAACCAAGAAGGGGATGAGATGGGGGGTTATTCAATGTTCCTAAGTCAGCCAACTACTTTTAAAACTGAGCAAATTTTCTCTAGAAAGTAATTACATCTTTTACACCAAATATCTTCTCAAATTAAGCTGTTTCAGGGTGACATTCCATCCTCCTTTCTACTGGGTTAACGAAACATGTCTTTACAAAGAGATTTCTTTCATCTAAAATAAAATTAACTGCCATCAGATTTGATTTAAAAGGAGCATGAAAATCATCTCATATTTACGGTAGAACATTCGCGTTGGAGAGAGGTCAGATGAGTGGCTGGGTTTTGTGTCTTGCTTTGGTGAACCATCCATTTCCTGACCAGCACCACACAACACATTTTTTTTACTTTTTCTTTCTCATAGATGCTGCTTTAAGATATTGATTTCTCTTAAATGTTTCAAAGATGATTTTGTAGTGCTGGTAACTGCTTTCATAGTTTTATGCTTTTATTGACTGTTTTTAACTTTATATTTATGCCTTGAGGTATTTCTAAGAAGGGCATAATTTCATAAATTGAAGCCAGAAAGAGTCAAGTAGCAGATGATCAGAGGAATCGGCTCTTAAGCCACTGGAGAGATGATGCCTCCATTCCTGTAGCAATTTATTTCTCCAAAGAATAAGGCTCTCCTCCCATCTCTACCTTGAAACCTGAATTTTTCCCCATTGCTGCTCTGCAGCCTGTGCTGTACTCGCCCAACGATTCTTTGACTGCAGCTTCCCACAGAAGACTCCTCATTTGCTGCAAACCTGCCTTCCTCCATTGAGTTGATCTGGAGCCATGGTCACTAGATAATCTGTCAGCCTAGGGGCATTTCATCTTGCATGGAAGCGCATTTTCCAATGTATGAACTTGCTCTGGTATGTAGCAACAGGGGAAGACAGTTTAAAGACAAATGGAAAAATCTGAGCTTTTCTCACTCTCCATCATGAAACTTTTGCCTTTCCATGCAGTTACTAAAAACAAAGAACTCAATGCAGTGTGATGTAGAGCAGTGAGAAGCCAGAAAGAATCTATTCTTCCCCGATTTTTAAATTAAGATACACATAACATTTACTATCTTAGCCATTTTTAAGTGTACAACTTAGTGGTATTAAGTGCATTCATAATGTTGTACCACCATCACCATTACCACTATCCATTTCAAGAGCTCTTTTTGTCTTGTAAAACTGAAACTCTATACCCAGTAAATACTAACTTCCCAGTCCCTTTTCCCCATTCTCTGACAACCACCAAGAATCACTGTTTTTTTTTTAAAGGGGGAGTGGGTAAGTAAATTGTGACTGCACAACTGCATCTTATATTCTGCAGAAATTAAAAATACAAATTATAAATAATTTAAATGACATGAAGAATTGCTTATGATGGGATATTATAAGAGAATAATATAAGAGAGCTACAAAAGTTAATATGCATCACAGTCTTATGTTAAAATGCTGGGGAAAATAGAGGAAAATGTACAGATAAATATTTTCTTATTTATATGTTTCTGTATTTTCCCATTTCTGCATGGGGTTGCTATTACTTTTATTAAGAGGAAAATTTTAAAAATTTCTTAAAGAAGAGAACTCTGTTCTATATTTACTCCTTTTAAATAATCATTTGGCAGAAAAGGTGACTTCCCATCATTGCTACAGCTTGAATGCATTTTGGAAGGAAAAGTGATCAATCTCGTTGGGCCCTGGAGGAGAGGCGGAGACTTACGGCAGCCACAGTCACAGGGCAGCAGGGCAGTCCCTGGGGTGTTTCATCATCTTATGGCAGGCCTTCTAGTGCATGCCCAGGGACAAGCTCTAAACGTTCCAAGTTAAGAGGGAAATTTGAGTCACCTACTGACCAAATTAGATGATCCAGATGATTCCAGAGCAGGTGGTCAGAAGGTATAATTTCCAGAATTGTTGAATTCTGTCACAGATAATGACCAAGCATGAGAGCGAAAGGGGAGAGAGAGAGAGAGAGAGAGAGAGAGAGAGAGAGAGAGAGAGAGAGGAGTGTGTGTGTGTGTGTGTGTATGTTACAGGGATCCAGCCACATAGCCGCAAACATAGACATCAACATTAGTGACTAAACTCTGATTAATTTTTGACATCAATAGGAAAATGCTGAAATTTGCCAGCTCAATGTGAAAAACAGGTGACAAATATCCTCAGTTGATATCTTTCTTAAAAAAGAGTAGCGGTGGAGCTCAGCAGAATCACCCCCATGCCCTTCTCTGACTCAATCTCTCTCCTCCTAACTGGCCTCTCCACCCAAGGACAGCTCTTAGTGATCCATTGCTCTTCCCATTCATTTTCCTCCCCAGACCCAGGGCTCTGATTCCTGCTTCGAGGGAGCAAATTAATTATAGCCATGCATCTTTACATCTTGAGACAGTGAGCTTGGTGCTTTCACATAGAAAGGGCTTTAAATATTGATGAGTAAATCTCAGGACCCCAAATAACTTCCTTTCTCCATCTTGTGGGATTTCAGGCCCGGAGTCTCTGAAGGAAATGTTGAGCTTTATTAAATACAGAGCTAAATCAAAGTAATAACTAACACAAGCGTTTTGGGTAAAAAAATATGTTAATAGGTATCTTTGCTACTTTAATCTGTTATGAGAGATTGATTCTTATAATTCCACTCTCTCTTAGAACTACAAAAAAATTGGCGGCAGAACCTCCATCTTTGACAGACACGCAGATGCCTTGTAAACTGTAACATCTCGGATGGTTTTTTAAGGTGAGAAAGTCCATACTGTAAATCTTGTTAACTCAAAAGAGACTTCCACCATGACAATCCTTTAGAGCAAGCTAAGAACAAAAGCTCCAGAGCCAGGCAGGTTATACGAGCTGTGAGATTTGGGGCAAGTCACCTACTGAAGCTGTAGTTTTCTCATTTTTAGGTATTAATATAAGAGCAGTACCTGTCTTGTGGGGCTATGGGAAGGATTAACTGAATCAGTCGATTAGTCAGAGGCTGGTGTATGATACACTGAGGATATTAACCACTGTGCACCAAGCTCTTTTGTTCCCTATGATCTGAAATATTTCATTTTATAAATATGACCTCTAATTTTCCTCCCTATTCAGACCACTGACACTTTTTGCAGTTCTAACAACCTATACCAGCTTGTTAGATTTCAGAGTACCTCTTTCTCATCTTCAAAATGCTGTATGGCATAATTCTCCCTCTCTTTCTATCTCTCTCTCTAGCAGATAAATTTTAGTTTAAAGTTGGGAGCAATTGCCATATTCTAAGATGCAGCAAGCTTACAAATTGTTGCTGAAGATGATAAAAGAATAATTAAATCTATAGCATGGCTAGATTGTTTACTACATTAATTCAATTTTGACTAAATAAAATAAAATGTAATCACATCACAAGTAGGCCAGTGATTATGTTTTATAGATGGGTGCATTTTGCTGACTATTCTAGAAGTTAGAAATGTATGTTACCTTGGTGAAGTCAGATTTCGCCTCTGTGACATCAGACTGGAGATTTTTAAGGGCAATTTGATCTCTTCTACTGTGGTAGTTGTCCCGTAATCCTAGGCAAAAGGAGATAATATTGCTACTTTTTAGTATATAAAAGGATAAAATGGAATATATAACTCTACTGTAAAATTTAATGTCACCTACTCACATATTCTATCAGCCAATAGTAAAGCCAGGATAGTCTAACCATGACAAAACCTTGTACATTTCTCTTATTCCATCCCCTCCATTTAACCTCTCTGGGTTCATTATTAGTTTATTCATCTGCAAGATTTCTTCTTCCATATGATCGTTTGTTTCCCTTAGACTCAGTCACAATTGCATAATTTTAGCCCTATCATATTCACCAGTGTCCCAAGTTTATACTCAGCAGAAGACAGACTCACATCTATAGATTTCCCAACATCACTAGAGCTAAGAATGGGTGAAATACAAAACTGATCTTCATTCAGCTTCTTAATGCAACCATTATTGGAGGGGTCACGGATGACTCAGAAACTGATATGAACACTGTTTTAGACCCTCTGAGGATAATTTAGTGATCATATAATGAGACACTCTATGTAAAATCCCCCACATGTGCCTCTCTGTGAGTATCTGCCACAAAGATAGCTAAGAATATTGTCAGGTCCAACTGGATGGAGCAGTAGACCAAGAACTGGAGAACCGGGATTCTAGTCCTGGATCCCCCAACCACTGGCTTAATAGCAGTGGACATGTCTGTGGATCTGCTCTGCCTGAATTCCTCATCCACCAAACCTGCCCTGAGTACCTCACGGAGTCCTGGGCAGACGCTTTCTCTTAGATGCAAGCCAGCAGTACTACAAAGTCTACCCAGGGCTTACACAGCCTTACGCTACAGACCCTCAGCAGCCACAGCACTGCCCTACCCCCACCCGCCCCATCTCTAAAAGTGACCTTCGTCAAGTCGCTAATGTAGAAACATGAACCAAACACAGGGAAATGGTATGAACGTGGAAATAGGAAGCAAGTCCAGGAAGAGGTCCATTTTCTGCAGCCCAGGGTAACCACTCTGCCTCTGCAATGGAAATACTCTAGGGAAGGTGATTTTTCAAGGGGCTGTAATAAATGGCTCCCCAACTGCTAGTGCAGGTGATGAGAAAGAAGAGATTTATGAAAGCAGCTCCTTAAACTAGAGTCCTGCCTTTATCAACTCATCAAAAAGGTTTATGAACAATTTAGATACACAGTCACGCACTGCATGACAACCTTTCGGTCAATGAAGGACTGCATATATGACAGTGGTCCAATAAGATTATAATGGAGCTGAAAAATTCTTATCACCTACTGATGCTGTAGCCATCAGAACGTTGTAGCATAATTGTTTGTTTAAATAAAAGTAGTGCAGCCTAAGTGTGCAGTGCTCATAGTCTACAGCAGTAGACAATACTGTCCTAGGCCTCCCCATTCACTCACCACTCACTCACTCATCCAGATCAACTTCCAGTCCGGCAAGCTCCATTCACAGGAATTGTCCTATAGAGGTAGGCCATTTTCTGTCTTTTAGCCTGTATTTTTACTGTATACTGTTTATGTTCAGATATGTTTAGATATACAAATACTTACCATTGTGTTACAATTGCCTGCAGTATTCAGCACCGTCACACACTATACACTTTTCCAGCCCAGGAGCAATAGGCCATACCATACGGCCTAGGTGCATAGGAGGCTACACCATCTAGGTTTGTACATTCTACAAGGTTTACACACCAACAAAATCCTCCAGCTACATTTCTCAGAACATATCCCCATCCTGAAGCACTGCATGACTGTAACTGAAAGCATTTTATGAGGAAGATAATGTGCTCTAATATTTTCAAGTTTGGCAGATTTGCAAAAGGGTCAAGACATGGTTCGAGGGAATTTCAAGGGCCACCACTGACCTGTCCAGAGCCTGGCTATGTCTCATCTTGTCCTTGGCTGACAGTGAGCGCCATCAGCTCTAATTCAGATGTGGGGCCGTGCCTCCATCTATGACTGCTATTGAGTGACAGAGACAGTTATCCAAGATGATGTGCACAGATTACTTTTCGTGAAGCACAGATATAAGAGCTGAAAGGTCTTTTGGATTCCTGCACAGAGGTGATGCATCATGATAAACTGACAATAAAGCTGATGAAGACAGAACTCACCTGCTCTGGTCATGTGGCATCACGTGTGGTTAAGAACTTTGGAGTCAGCACGGGCTGAGGCTAGACAGGTCTGGGCCTGCATCCTGCTTGGCCCCAGGCCGACCTACAGTGGATGGGCTGTGTACCCTCTCTGAGTTTCTTTTTTATAAAATGCATGCAATAACACCTCCTGCAAAAATGCTGCCTTGCAATCCATGCACTGAGGATACTGTATGGAAAGCATTTGGGCAGGGTGGGGTGTGGAGTTAATGTTTGATAAATGACACCAGTTATGATTGGCAATGAGCAGGATCAAGGCAGCCCTCCCCAAGACCCAGCTGGTTGCTATCACTGTGGCATCAGTGGTCAGGAAGCTACTGGAATCACACCACAGAGTCCTAGCACCTGAATCCCAGATCTCATTACTCATGTGGCTTTGAACAAGTTATTCAGCATCCTTTGGTTCCTCACCATGAGATGAAGACAATGAGGGTATCTACTTCAGAGAGTTACTGAAAGAAATTAAATGACATAACCAGCCCTTAGTGCAATGCTCAGAACATAACAACTTGCAGTAAACACTAGCTTTGGGGAGATGCCTCGTCTCCAGCAGGGAGGTGGAGGGAGTGCCATGATCAGATACACAAAGGCTGAGCATGAGCTGCCTGTGGCTGCTGCGACAAATGACCACAGATCCAGGGCTTACACAACACACATGTGGTATTCTCCAGTTCTAGAGGTCAGAAGTCCAACCTGGCCTCACTGGGCTAAAATCAAGGTGGTGGCAGGGCTGGGTTCCTTTCTGAAAGCTCTAGGGGAGAATTCTCTTCCTTGCCTTTTTCAGCTTGTAGAGACTACTGGCATTCCTTGGCTCGCAGCCCTGCATCACTCAAACTTCTGCTTCCAATATCACATCTCCTTATCTGACTCTGACCCTTCTTCCTCCCTCTTGTGAGGACCCTTGGATTGGATTGGGCCTACCTGGAAAATCCAGGCTACACTCCCCATCTCAAGGTTATTAACTAAATCTCATTTGCCCAGTCCCTTTGGCCAAGGCAACACATTTATAAGTTCCAGGGATTAAGACATGAACATCTCTGGGGGTGGAGGGGACATTATTCTGCCCACCACAGACTAGCTGGGGCAATGGAGGTAGATGTATTGGACGTAATGTAGGGCCTTTAAAATAATGAATATAAAGTCTATATAGCAACATGAGAAAGTGCTTACAATGCTATGTTCATCAAAAAAAGGAAAAAGCCTATGAACCACATGACTGCAACATTTAAAAAGTGTGTGTAGGAATCTAAAAAAATAGTAAAGTTGTAACTGCATCAAGAAATTGTCCTGGTTAAAGAAACGGGCAGAGGGTGTGCAGGCCCTGAACACAGCAGCATACACACTAAACAGGGCTTTGTCTCTAACTTAACTTCATTGATTCCCATGCCCCTATCTGTGAATTTAGAATATGCATTCGAGACTGTCTGAGTCCTGCCCTTTGCTGGAGAACTGCCCCATACCCCAGCTGTTGGGAGAGTGACTGACAATGGCTCATAGCTTCACTCTGAGAATGACCCTCCACTCTGAAGCACGGCCCAGGATGACTCTTAGGAATACAAAGGTTGGGGGCCAGGTGCGGTGGCTCACGCCTGTAATCCCAGCACTTTGGGAGGCCGAGGCAGGTGGATCATGAGGTCAAGAGATTGAGACCAGCCTGGCCAACATGGTGAAACCCCGTCTCTACTAAAAATACAAAAATTAGCTAGGCGTGATGGTGCGCACCTGTATTCCCAGCTACTCAGGAGACTGAGGCAGGAGAATCGCTTGAACCCAGGAGGTGCAGGTTATAGTGAGCTGAGATTGTGCCATCACACTCCAGGCTGGCAACACAGTGAGACTCTGTCTCAAAAAAAAAAAAAAAAAAAAAAAGGGAATACAAAGGTTGGGACAACTCTGCCTTTGATGCTCCAGAGCAAAAACCAAAGACCTGACTTCATCTGAGATGACATCCTTGCTTGGCTCTTTCCCGTTCCTTATCAGGTTTCCCTCACTCTTCTGTGTTTTTTCCCTGAAGAGCAGCCCAGCCCCACTGCCCTCAATCCCTGCCTCAGGATCTGCCTCTTGGAAACCTGACCCGAGACAGGGTCCTACCCTGCATTGCTGTTCAACAGAAAGGGCTCCCAAAATGTGGCCCCCAGACCAGCAGCATCCACACGATGGGGGCACTTGTTAGAAATTCACATTCTTATGTCTCACCTACTGACCTGCAGACCTAGCAAATGAGGAGTTTTGCAGAGGCTCAGCCCTGTGCTTTAGCAAGCATTCCAGGACATTTGGCATAGCTCAAGTCCAGCAGTGCTTGTTGATCTAAGACAACTTAAGGCATCTTTTACAGATGGTGAGTCTGAAGCCCCAGAAGAGAATAATAATGCTTTGATTCAAAAACCACTCCATGACTTTTAGAAAAACCACACCTAGTCTGTGGGCATGGGAATCTCAATGAGGCTTTTCACCAATGGTTTCAATTCAATTAAACCATCATAGAAAAAACAAAACAAAACCCATCATGAGAGCCAGCACGCTTTTATTATGAAAGTAATTAAAAACCAGCTCAATTAACCACCCAAAGTTATTGCTGGTTTATGACTCACTTGTGTTTGCTGCCCAGCACGCCGGCCCTCTGTGCCCAGGGAGTGTGTGTGCTCACTAGTAGGTGCCAAGAGCTCTTCTCTCCTAAGATGACTGGAAAGATTGCACCTGCTGCTGTCTCCATCAGCCTGAACCACACATCCAAAACCATTCCCCACTTTCAGCCTCTTCCCAGAGACTACAACCACCATGACTGAACACACCGCAAGGCCCTGAGTCAAGTACTTCCAGAATCCTGGTTTTCTGCCTGGAGGGCGGTGTGTGTTTCAGCAACGGAATCCAACTGAGCAGGAATTTAGGCAGTGCTCAGGGTGTGTGGGGCCCTGAGCTGAGAGATAAAGGTAGGAGAGATGCTCTCTTTTTCTAGCAACTCTAAGAGAAAGTCACGGCTTTGCTGTCCCCGGCCTTGATAAGCCGTGGACAGAGCCCTTCCAGCAGAGGGAACAAGGAAAAGTTGGTGGGAGGGAGGACACACTTGACATGGCCTTGTCAGATGGGGTTGGGTTTAGACAAAGGTGAACGGAGTGGAGAGGGATGGTGGCATAGCCCAAGCCACAGTCAAAGGGAAAGGCAGAAATGGCTTAAGATAAAGTATGAAAGCAGAAAAATCCAGCCTATTTGGAGAATAGCAAGTAGAATATTGGGTGAAGCATAGAATATGGTTAAAAATTATGTCCAATTCCAATCTGTTGCCCAATACCGCTTGGCTTATCTCTACAAAAGTAGCAGACAAGCACCATCACTAATTGCCTCGTGAATCGATCCACCCAAGAAATGTGCAAATGGCAAATGCCCAGAGGCCTTCAGTCTGTTTAATAATTACACTTACTCTCCTACCTACATCATCAGCGTCAGAGGCAGGGAAGGAGCACTCAAATTCTTACCTCTTGGATTTTTAAATGCCTTCTCTTATTTCTAGTCTTATGGAAGTCAAGGTTTATTCTGAATTTTCACCATCCTTTTAACAATACTCCTTGTTAATATTTTAAAACAGAAGTTTCTCAGAGAGAATCACTTTTCAGCTTTAAATTCAGCTAATCATCTCGGTGTGATTTGACGCTATTGACCACCCAGTTTCTCTGGGAAGTCTTCCTTTCTTTGACTTCTGGTCTCCTGTCTTTTTCCTCTTGGCTACTGTGTCTTACTTTCTTTGGGGGGTTTTCTCCTTGACATTTCTCTGTCCTGCCTTTGTGCCCTCTTCCAAAACCTGAGGGACCAATCCGGCCCAGGAGAGGCCAGATTCCCTCCGTGAGCCCCGCCTCAGAGCCAGCTGCCTCCAAGTCACCTCAAACAGCTTTTGCAAAAGGAAACCAAGCCCCTTCATGGTTCTCCATCCCTTCTTCCTCCTGTGTCATCGCCTTGGCCAGTGGTTGAGCAAAAACCAAAGGCCTGACTTCATCTGAGACAATATCCTCCTCACCCTCCCATTGCCCTCACTGGAAATGAGGGCACCCACTCCGCACCCTCCCCCTCACCTCCAACAACCAGCTGAAAGCCAAGGCTGGTTTGCTCCTGAGACAAAGGCTCTGCTCCATTGCGTCAGTTCACCTCCCTGCCCTGCTGGTGTCAGCAAGGTCACAATCAAGCTGGTGACCCCACCAGCCTCATCTCCCAGCCGGTCCTGCCAAACCTTCTTGACATTGCCAGTTTGTGACCATGAAGGCCACATGGTCCTTCCAAAACTCAAATGCAAGGGATTCGTTTCTCCCCAAGAAAAGGTACAAAATTGAAGCACACACGTAGGGGGACCCTGGGAGTTCAAGGAGCCCAGGTTAGAAATCCTTAAACCCAGCCTGCTTCCCAGAGGGGCTGGCTTGATGACCATGAGTGCTGCCCTCTCCTTTTCCCCACTGGGCTAACTTCTAACTCCTCACCTGTGACATGGCTCAAGATCGCTTCTCTTAGAAGGACGTCCCGATCCGCCGCTACCCCACATGACCCCCAAGCTGGATTGGTGCCTGCATTCATTCCCAGGGCTGCCATGAAAAGTGACTGCAACGGCAGCAGCTGGATACAAAAGGGATTTACTCCTTCCCAGCTCTGGAGGCCAGAAATCCAGGTGTCAGGACTGTGCTCCCTCTGAAGGCCTAGGGGAGGACCCTTCCTTGCCCCTCCCAGTGTCCCGTGGTTGCTGGCATCCTCTGTGTCCCTTGGCTTGGGACAGCCCCTCTCTAATCTCTGCCTCCACCTGCACATGGCCATCTTCCCTGGATGTGCCTCCAAAACTCTCTCCTTTATATAGACACCAGTCATTGGATGTAAGCCCCACCCTACTCCAGTGTGACCTCATCTTAACTCCATGACATCTGCCAAGGTCCTTATCCAAATGGCCTTTATCCCAATAAGGTCACATTCACAGGTATCGGGGTTAGGCCTGGAACGTATCTTTTTTGGAACACTATTCGGCCAGCCCACACCAGCGCCCCCAACAGGCGCTACTGTGCATCCTTTTCATGCTGTTGTGTAATGATCTGTTCCTGAGTATCTCCCCAAGTTGGCCCAGGTCTTTAGAGATACCTGGTTCATCTCCTTTCCCCTGGGGCCTCACACAGTACTGGGCCCAGAAGATACTCAGTGTGGACAGAATGAACCGATTACTTTATATTTTAATAAGGGTTATATCTGTGGGAAAAAATTAGAACATACCTTCTCCAGACAGTTTGAGTGTATTCTACTGAGATTTCAAAGCCATTTTACTCAGTTTCAAAGGTCTTTTAACGACAAGGATGTATCTGGCTAAATGAAAGAAAAAAATGGCCACAGTTTACCTCTGTAACTAGGCTCAGAATGAGTCAGGCTTCCACCTTCCAGCCTCGGCCAAAGAATCTCAAAGCTCTATGTGATGAAGTCACCGGAATGTTTACAGGGCAACCAGGGGAGGTGGCATACAAGCCCACCTTGTGACATTTCTTGTTAGCAGCAATCATCTCTTTGATGTTTACATCTGAGGCTTCTTTGATGAGTAAAACAAGTTTGCATGAGAGTTATTTAAAAGTTTTCTTAGTATTAAAATACATCCAGATAACGTCACACTGCTGATTAATCTACTTGTTACCAATTTTTTTTACAAATGGTTTATGTAGAAAATTGAGCAATAAAACAGTTTACCGTGCAAGCTCTTATAAGACTGATTGGTTTTCAATTTAGTGAAATATCTTTGACACTAAATTATAATGAGCATTGTTTTATAATTTATACCCAACCAAATTTGAGGTAGCTTATAGTTAATAATGCAGTTTAAAAACACTAAAACTGATTTTAAAAAAAAGCAAATAATGAGCTGGAGAAGTCATTGAATTAAACTCAAAAGCCTGGGCTAAAGATGGCACCAGCAGCCAGGTGTGGTGGCTCACACCTGTAATCCCAGCACTTTGGGAGGCCGAGGTGGGTGGATCCCCTAAGGTCAGAAGTTCAAGACCAGCCTGACCAACATGGAGAAACCCCATCTCTACTAAAAGTACAAAATTAGCCAGGCATGATGGCGCATGCCTGTAATCCCAGCTACTTGGGAGGCTGAGACAGGACAATCGCTTGAACCTGGGAGGCAGAGGTTGCGGTGAGCTGAGATAGCGCCATTGTATTCCAGCCTGGGCAACAAGAGTGAAACTCCATTTCAAAAACAAACAAACAAAAAAAGAGATGGCACCAGCACAGATGAATCACAACTGCAGGGTGAGTTCCCCACTGCAGAAGCAAAAGGGGAAATGTGAGAAATTTTATAACTTATTGCCTTTCCAATGAAATACACCATTTTATAAGGAGAGTCGTTTTATCTCCTGGGATGAAGCCTGGGTCATTATATAAATGTACAGTGGCTTTGTAAGCAGTTTCACAAACACAAGACAAATATAAATTTCACTGGATAATTCCAAGCCCCTTGCATCTGTTCAGTGTCTCCGTCACGTCATAATGGCTAAAACGCATTGCACGTTTATCGTGAGCCACACACCTGCTAAATGCTGGACAGGTGTCATCTCCTTTAATGGAAGAAATGACCTTGTGGGGAGGGCACCATGACTACTCATTTTACAGATGAGGAAGCTGAGCTCCATTTATGTCTCTTACCAGGTGTCACCCCTACAGTAAGACTGAAGCTGTGAGTTTGCAATACGAATAATCACTGTACATGATTAGGTGAAGGTAAAAGTAGAACAGCTTGAGTTTTGACGCCTGGTCCAGGTTGACGCTTGGTGCCACCACATTTTAACGCTGTCTAACCTTGGATGAGCCACGTAACCTCCTGGCCTCTGTTTGTTCCTCTGTAAGAGAGAGGCTGGCATAGGCTTTGTTGGGCTGGGAATTATTAAATGAAGCAAATAAAGGTTTTCATGGGCTCAGCACAGTGCTGTCATGGAACGGGCCCTCAAAAAAACAATGTGTTATTAGTCACAGCTTTACACATAATTTTCATCTCTCTCAGAAAATTATGGTTTATAATAAAGACATTTTGAAAGCCTATTCTACTGAATTTTGTGGTCACTTGGGCTCTAGCTGAATCTGAGACCCCTGGAGTGTGAGGCACAGTCTTCTGGCCCTTGGCGGCCAGGGTGGGGTGTTCCAGCTTTGCTTTCCCTGTGGCTGGAGTGTGGGTCTCTCCTGGTGATAGAGCAGGGGCACCAGCCTCAAGGATGATGACAACAGCCAAATACAATAATGCATGTGAAAGCACTCCACTCGTGGGTACCGCATTGATGTGATCATGCCACCATCTCAGTGCAGCAAACATTTACGGAGAAGATAGCACGTTTGAGGGCCTGAGTTGCGTGCTGAGATAGCAAAGATGCAGACAACACAGGAATCCCTGTCTCGGAAGAACTCACAGTCTAATGAGGAGATGACACACATAAAGAGGTATTTTTCCATGCATTGTGGATCTGACCATTTTCTTTTCTCTCACGAGTTGTCTCATTTTTTGAAACCCGTGATAAAATACACATAAAATGTACCATGTTCATCATTTCTAAGTGTGCGGTGGTATTAAATACTTTCCTAACATGCATGCAAGCATTACCATCATCCATCTCTAGAACTGTTTAACCTGCAAAACGGAAACTCCCTCCCCATTAAACACTAACTCCCCCTTCCCACCTTCCCCCAGCCCCTAACAACCACCTTTCTACTGTCTGTTCCTACAAATTTGCCTACTCTAGGAACCTCATACAAATGGAATCATACAGTATTTGCCTTTGTGTGGCTTATTTCACCTAACATGTTTTCAAGGTTCATCCGTGTTGTAGCGTGTGTCCGAATTTCCTTCCTTTTTAAGGATAAATGATATGCTATTGAATGTACATACTACAATATCCACATCCATACATCCATCAGTGGACACTAGTCACTGCTTAGCTATTGCAAATAATGCTGCAATGAACATGATTGTACAAACATGTATCCAAGTCCCTGATTTCAATTCCTTCTTAAGAATTGTCTTTTGCCTTTCATTCTATGGTTCTTGATCTTATTATACGATATTTTCTCAGCACAAACTAGTTCTTGTTTTGAGAGGTGGGTAGGGGTGGCAAGGAGATAGATCTATGGATAGATAATTTTGGTAGTAATCTTAAAACCATCTTTAAAAACATTCCTTCCTCCCTTCATGACCACTTGCACAGAGGGAGGAGGATATAAGAATGAGGGTCTTGTTTTCAGACCTTGATGGACATAAGCAGTCAGACACAGGTGGTCTCTGTTGTGCAACCCAAACACCTTCAATGTGGACATCAATATGACAGGAAGAGGAGGCACTCTCTTCTCAGAAAGATTCCAGAGCTGGGAGGCAGCCCAGGTCAGGGAGAACTGAGGCCTGGGTAGCAGGGACAGGAATCCCGCCAGGAAAACTAGGAAATTAGGAGCCTCACCTAAGCAGACAGTCAGGGCTTAGGCAGCAAGAAGGTGCACTGGGAGAAGTTGAAAGATGACAAGTTCCTCCCCATTTTGGGAGCCTTAGTAGGACACAGCATGATATGCTGGGAAGAGTCCAGACAGCAAGGACACTAGGCTCCAGATCCCACCTGGCCACTCAGCCATGTCAGCTCCTCCTCTGGGCTCATCTTCCTCATCTGCAAGGCAAGGAGTGCACGCACCCGTATGCCCTCTAGGGTGTCATCTAGCTCTGCCATGAGGGCTTGTCCTACAAGAGCTGGGGGCCATCGAGGGAGGGCGCATGTGAGAGGGAGGCAGTCTCCACTTTAGCTTTCTTCTCCCATTAAGTGGAAAACGCCATCATTTCCATCACTATGTACTCCCTCCTTTGTCAAGCTCACTGAACAAGAATCATTATTACATAGTATTGAAAGTCATAGTGTGGTTTGATTTCAGAGGGGACCATTTCTGCCCTTGCAGGTGGGTGGCAGAAAATTGGGATGCTTCTGTGGACAACAGTGGCCAGAAAGAGACGCCACCCCCAACTGCCACCCCAGCTTCCCCCTAAGGGAGATCCATGCTGCAACAGGGTCCCAATTACCAGACTCATTAGTCAGGCAACTTTCTGTAGGATGAGCATGGATGAATTATTTACTTTTAGTTCAGGACTGGTGAACAAGCAACCCACCAGGAAGAAAAATGGAACGTCTTTGAAACTTCCTGCAAAAGAGGACCTGGAGGCACATTCGGCCCACTGCAAAGCCACACACGTCGGTGAGACCAAAGAACTTGTCACCTCAGGTTCTTTCGTTAACAGACAGATTCATTATGTAAACAAGACACAAAAATATTTTCATAAGATGTCAGGATGGATTTCCTCTCCTTCCCCAGCAGCGACGTGACTCTTGTTTGTGGGACTGTGGGGCTTCTTGTCCTCTCATCTGTTCAGCTGAATTGGCCAGAGCAGAATGTCTGGAGCCCGGAGCTGGAGCCTGCAGAGATGATTACAGGCTCCGCCGTGAGCTGGACAAATGAGGTTGGGGCAGCATGTGAAAGCCCAAGTTGTAAATCTCTCATTATAAGAGCCATTAGCCACACGCTGCACATCGGGGGTCTGGAGAGCCACTGAAACTGGACATGGTCCGAGAGCGCAGCATCAAATGAAAAACCCAGGCTCAAGATGCTCACACCACTGCCATTATCCTGTGTCCCCACTTAGAAAACCAAAGTGGCCTCTCTACAGAACTCTCCAACGGCTTATCAGCAACGCCAGACAATTAGAACAAAGTTGTTCTTCTCCCTGGTGTGGGTTTGGTTTCGAGTTCTTTGGCTCTTTGTTTTTGCTGTTGTTGTTGTTTAATGGAGCAAGCAGCCCTGCACCCCCTGTCCTCTGTTATTCCTTGCTGTATAGCAGACCTTCAATTTAGGCAAGAGCAGGGAAACTGTCCTCTTAAATGGGTAGGCACATAAGAAACAAAAGCTGCCTAAATAGCTTGTCCACACCTGCCACAACACACACACACACACACACACACACACACACACACACACACACACACAGACACAGAAGCAGCAGAGGCAAAGAGGAGCAGGGCTCTCCAGAGAGGCCCCAGCTAGGAAGTTGCAGAGTCAGGCTCCCTCAGTCAAGTCTAAGAGAGGCCCCCATGTCTCTGACTTTTAGTCCCATTCTCTTCTAAACACAGCCCTTCCTGATGGCCTGAGATGATCTCTCCTCTCTCTGCAATTGACTATTTTTTTCTTTTTTTTTGAGACACAGTCTCATTCTGTTGCTCGGGCTGGAGTGCAGTGGTGTGATCTTGGCTCACTGCAAGCTCTGCCTCCCAGGCTCACGCCATTCTCTTGCCTCAGCCTCCCAAGTAGCTCAGACTACAGGTACCCACCACCACACCCAGCTAATTTTTTATATTTTTAGTAGAGATGGATTTCACCGTGTTAGTCAGGATGGTCTTGATCTCCTGACCTCGTGATCAGCCCACCTCGGCCTCCCAAAGTGCTGGGATTACAGGCGTGAGCCACCACACCTGGCCAACTAATTTTCTTAATAACGGCTTTATTGAGATATAATTTACATACCATACAGTTTACCCTTTTAAAGTGCACAGTTCAGTGGTTTTTGTATATTCACCAAGTTGTGCAACCATCACCAAATTCCAGAACATTTTCATCATCCCCAAAAGAAGTCCCATACCTGTTAGTAGCACTCCTCATGATCCCTTCACCTCAGCCCCTGGCAACCACTCATCTACTGTCTCTCTCTGGATTTATCCATTCTGGACATATCGTATAAAGTGAATCATATAATATGTGGCCTTTTGTTTCTGGCTTCTTCTGCTTATCATAATGCTTTCAAGGTTCATCTATGCTGTAACATGTATCAGGACATCCTTGCTTCTTAAGGCTGAATAATATTCCAGGGCATAGGTAGACCACGTATGTTGCATCTCTTCAACAGCTGATGGACATTTGAGTTGTTCCCCCTTTGGGGTTATAATACTACTACTGTGAAAATTCATGCACAAGTTTTTGAGTGATATATGTGTTCTATTCTTATATATACCTAGGAGTGGAATTGCTGGGTCGTATGATCATACCACATTTAAATTTGAGGAATTGCCAAACTGTTTCCCAAAGTGTACCATTTTGCATTCTCACTAGCAATGTATGAGGGTTTCATTTATCCCCAGCCTTCTTCACAGTTGTTATTGTCGTCTTTTGGATTATAGTCATTCTAGTGGGTGTGAAGTGGTATCTCCTTGTGGTTTTGATTTGCATTTCCCTAATGGCTAATGATGTGGAGCATCTTTTCATGTGCTTATTGGCCATTTGCATTTCTTCTTTGGAAAAATGTCTATCCAGATCCTTTGCTCATTTTATAACTGGGTTGTCTTTTCTTAGGATTTCTGGGGAAAAGGTGCTTAATGATGCCTCCCTACCCCTGCCAATGAGTGAAAGAAGCAGTGACAATTCTCAGACTCCGTAAGGCAGCATCTTGTATCTATGTACATTCAATGGCAGAGACATTTCTGTCATTTCTGACATGGGGGCTAGGAGAATGTTCTTTGATGTCCCACAGACATGAGTTTGAATCTAGCTTAGTCACTTATAAAATCTGTGACTTAGACAAGTCACGTAACTTCTCTAGGCCTCAGCTTCCCCATCTGCAAAACAGGGATTGTGATGTCTATTTCATCAGATTATTATGAGAGCTAAGAAAGAAGACACATAGAAAGCCCTTAGCATGCTGCCTGGCATGTGGGAAGCACCTAATACAACTTATTTTTTATTTATCCAGCAAATATTTATATAGCATTGACCACGGGCCAGGCATTGGTCTAGGCATCAAAGTCACGGCAATGAGCAAAACAGCCAGAAAAGTCTCTGCCCTCGTGGAGCTTATGTGCAGTTAACTTTCTTTAAAAAGCTAATGATGCTAGTTACTATTATAATTTAACATTTTTACTCTTGATTGCAAAATAAGTACGAGCTCATCAGAAACCAGAAACCAGGAAGACAAGATAAAGGAAGTTTCACTAATGAACTTGAACTTCAGAGAAAGACCAAGCATTAGCTTCAGTAATTACAGCTCTCCTGCCAGGTCCCAGTGTGGCCTTTCCTTCATCTCTGCTTGTAGAGAGAGACGGGGAAGGAGAGATGTCTGAGAAGCCATAGGCTGCGGGTCAACCAGGTCTCAGGAACAGGAAAAAAAAGGAGCAAACGCCAGATTTAGCATTTCCAGATATCTAGACAAAGAGAGAGATAATACTTACCAATAAATACACTTACTAATTTTGGGGAGTTTTAGAAGCATAAAAATAATTTTTTAAGTATAAAAAAATGAGAAGTGTGTGTGGGAAGAAAGAGCAAGGAATGAACCTCTTGATGCTTGAAAAACAGGTCCAACAGGGCTGGGTGGGGCTGAACATGAGACTGATTTACAGGGAAACTGCCAGCCTAGGCTAAAGAACACTTCTGAAGCGTGGTGGTGAAACTCATTTGAGTAAATGAAGTCCTGAGATCATGAGAAACACTGTTCTATTTAGAGGTCAGCAATTCTGCAGTGGCAACACTCAGCCCAACCATGCTCAAGGCCAGCTCCACCACAGCCCAGCACTGAGAGCCAAGCGAGTCACTGACCTCCTCTTGGTTTCCTCATCTGCAAAATGGGCTCAATAACCCTGATCCCATCTGCACCTGAGGCTGGACTCTCAGCTCCTTCTTAGAGGACATTCCTGCAGCCTGCAATGCTGCTTCTCAGCTCACTGTGGGGTTCTCTGTGCACCAGACAATAGCAGCCCCTTTGTATGTGTGAGCGGGAGAGGATAAGTCAAACCGAGGTAGACAGCAGTTATCAACAAGACTGCCATTTGGAGAAAGGTAGATCTACAAAGGCAGATGTAGCCAGGGATCTGCCCTATCAGATATCAAAACTTATTATAAAGGTGAGAAGAAAGGTAGGTCATTGCTACAGAAATAAACAAAAACAGGCTAGTGGAAAAGAATAAGGAACCCAAAAAAGAGACCCTCACATATATGGAAATGTGAAAAATAATGAGGTGAGACTATCTGTCAGTGGATATGCACAATAAACACAACATTTTACAAACTACAATGAATTATGCTGGGACAATTAGCTACCATTACTTTAAAAACCAAAATTAGACACCTTTTCCTTACCATACCTACAAATCAACTCCAGATAATCTAAAAACTTAAACGCAAAAGGTAAAACTTTAAAACATTCTTTAAAGATAAAATAGTTAATATTTTCATGATCCTGAATAGGAAAGGATATCTTTAGAATATTCCCAAAGACAAACACTATTAAATAAAAGTTTGATAATTTCAATTATTTTTAATGTAATAATTTCTGATCATCAAAAGATTCCATAAAGAGAGGAGGCGAGCCACAATTTAGAAAAAGATATTTGTAACCCATATAACAGACAAAGGGTTATTATGGTTATTTAAAACTAATTTTAAAAACTCCTGTAAATTAGTTTGAGAAAGATCAGCAACCCCATGGAAAAATAGACAAAGATGAAATAAGCATTTCTCAATAGAATCATATTTTTCCCTAAGCAACTGAAAAGATATTCAACCTCATTAGTAAAGAGAGAAAGGCAAAATAAAATGACAGTAAGAGACCATTTCGCATCTACCCAGATTGGCCAAAAATCAGTGATATTAAATATTGGCGAGGACGTCAGACAACAAGAGTTCCCATGCATGATCAGCGAGCAACAACTAATACGATCACTATGAAGAGTAACCTGGTCAACAGAAAGATGAAAGTACCTAACATCTAGCAATTCTGCTCTTATTTACAATATTTCATCAAAATCTAACACTTCATTGATTATAAGATGTGCCATTTAAAAATGTATCATCAAGGAATAAAAAGCTGCTAATTATACTCTAAGATGTCATTAATTTTAATACATATTCTGGTTTCAGAGATATTAAAATGTAAAAAAATGCATCTTAAACTCAATGAAATCTAGTATGTACATTAAAAAACCTCTTGTACATTTGCACTGGGATATATAAGACTGTTTATTGCATCAGTTTTTAATGGTGTCAAAAAAAGCCCCTGAAAACAACAAAAATGTTCTTTGACAAGAGAATTTATAAATAAATTGTGAAATATTCAACTAACTAGCAGTGAAAATATTATGAATAAACTATAGGTATGCACATTAACATGGATGAGAAAAAGCAAACCAAAATAAGAATGGAAACAGAAAATAATCAATCAATAAAACAAAAAAGAAATGATATAAAAACTTAACAAAGTTAAAAGGCAGTTCTTAAAAAAAAATCAGTCAAGAAAAAAATTTAAAACACACAGAAATTTCTATTGTCAGGAATAAGAGAGACATCACTGCAGAGACTACAGACATGAAACGGATAATAAGAGAACATTATGAATAACTTTCATGTGAATAAATTCAACTTAGAAAAAAATATACAAATCGCTTGAAAAAAAAAATACCTTACCAAAATGTTACAATATGAAACAGAAAGTATTAGGACCCCTATATCTATTAGAGAATTGACCCATTATCAAAAATCTTCCCATAAAGAACATGCCAGATCCAGGTAGCCTCACTGGACACAAGAAAATAAAAGGGGTAGAATGAGATAGAATGAGAAGGAAGAAACCAAACCAAGCCCAGGCAGCCTGCAGGCACATGCGGGAAAGAAGAATTCTATCAAACGTTTCAGGAAGAAAACATGCCAACCCTACAAAACATAAGAAAATAGAGGAGGCTAGCAAAAGCCTAACTGCAAAAGCTGATAAAGAGAAAAAAACAAAACAAAACAAAAGCAAAAGAGAGAGAAGGGGAGAAAGAAAGAATGAAAATTACAGATCAGGCCAGGCGCAGTGGCTCACGCCTGTAATCCCAGCACTTTGGAAGGCTGAGGCAGGTGGATCACTTGAGGCCAGGAGTTCAAGACCAGCCTGGCCAACATGGTGAAACCCTGTCTCTACTAAAAATACAAAAATTAGCTGGGTGTGGTGGCAGGTGCCTGTAATCCCAGCTACTCAGGAGGCTGAGGCAGGAGAATTGCTTGAACCTGGGAGGCGGAGGTTGCAGTGAGCTGAGATCACATCACTGCACTCCAGCCTGGGCAAAAGAGCAAAACTCCATCTGAAAAAAAAGAAAGAAAAAAGAAAATTACAGATCAAATATCTCTCATGAACATAGACCAACAGCTCTCAGCTGGGGTTGATATTGCTGCCCAGGGGACATTTGGCAATGTCTGAAGACATTTTTGGTTGTCACCCTTTGTGGGAGAATGCAACTGGCACTGGCGGGTAGACGCTAAAGCAATCAGGGGTGCTGCAAAACCCCTGAGGATGCACGGGACAGCCACATGACAAACGATTGTTAGGCTCAAAGTGTCAACAGATCTAAGGATAAGAAACCCTGACATAGACACAAAAAGCCTTAACAAACGATTAGAAATAAAATCTAACAATGTATAAACAAGATATATTTAACCTGACCAAGTAGAGTTTATCCCAGGAATGGTGCTGGAACAAACTGGATATTCCACCGAAGAATAATATACCTCAACTCTTACCTCAAATGCTTCACAAAAATTAACTTGAAAAAAATCACGGACCTAGCTCTAACATTAAAACTACAAGGCTTTTAGAAGAAAATAGAGCAGGATATCTTTGTAAACTAGGAGGAGGCAAAGTTTTCTTGCACCCAGAAAGTAACAACTATAAAAGAAAAAGAAGGTAAATTAGACTGCATTAAAGTTTAAAACTTTGATTCATAAGGAGAAATTGTTAAGAAAATAAAAAGGGAAGCCACAGACTGGGATAAAATATTTGCAAACCATATTTCTGGCAAAGGACAGATATCCAGGATATACAATGAACTCCTACAATTTAATAATAAAAAGACAACCAACCCAATATAAAATGGAGTTACCTAATGTTTAACTACCCTCACTGGGTTGGAAATCACACACATTTGGCTAGTTTCTGGGTAGCTGTGTGTAACATATAAACTTAGGCAGTTACCCCCCACATCCAGTGCAATGCACCCCCCGGTCATATACAACTTCGCTCTGGAGTTAGGGTGGACTTCCACCTTTTCCAGATATGCCTCCAGCCTGCCAGGGCTAAGCCTGTTTTTCTTCCATCTCATTGCATCTCAGCCTGCCATGTCCCTAACTTGACCTATGGCTCTACCTGTGGATGGTGGGTAATTTTATGATGATCCTCTTGGGTGGTCTCAAATGCTCAGTGTGTAAACTGCCTCCTCATTGTAAATGTGACCTTCTAAGAGGCCACAGAGGCTGGGGTCCAAGGCCCTGATTCCAGTGGCTGGCATCACAACTGCATCTTTCTCCCATTCCCTATCCTGTTTCTTGGTCCCAGAAACCTCAGAGAAGACAGCTCCCTCATGGTCTCTGAGCTTTGGCCAGTGGGTTTTACGGAGCTCGATCAAAGTGGCATCACTCTCAAACGAACCCCTGATAAGTAAGGTTTGGACTCATATAAATAGCGAGCACATGGCCGGGCGTGGTGGCTCACGCCTGTAATCCCAGCACTTTGGGAGGCCAAGGTGGGTGGATCACGAGGTGAGGAGATCGAGACCATCCTGGCTAACACGGTGAAACCCCGTCTCTACTAAATATACAAAGAATTAGCCAGGCGTGGTGGCAGGTGCCTGTAGTCCCAGCTACTCCCGAGGCTGAGGCAGGAGAATGGCGTGAACCCGGGAGTTGGAGCTTGCAGTGAGCCGAGATCGCGCCACTACACTCCAGCCTGGGCGACAGAGCGAGACTCCGTCTCAAAAAAAAAAAAAAAAAAAGAGTGAGCACAAAACAAGTGTTTTCAAAAATCTAAAATAAAATAAAAGCTTGCTACTGTATGATTATTATTATTATTATTATTTTTATTTTTGAGACGGAGTCTCGCTCTGTCGCCCAGGCTGGAGTGCAGTGGCGCGATCTCAGCTCACTGCAAGCTCCACCTCCCGGGTTCACGCCATTCTCCTGCCTCAGCCTCCGGAGTAGCTGGGACTACACGCGCCTGCCACCAAGCCCGGCTAATTTTTTTGTATTTTTAGTAGAGATGGGGTTTCACCATGTTAGCCAGGATGTTCCCGATCTCCTGACCTCGTGATCCGCCTGCCTCGGCTTCCGTAAGTGCTGGGATTACAGGCGTGAGCCACCACGCCCGGCCTGCTATTGTATTATTAAGCCTCACATCAACCCAGTGGGACTTTCGACAGTATACTTGTGGGCTTCTCTCTTGGCTTCATAGATAATATGCTTCTGCTTAAATCTCTTCCCAGCCATGTCATACATATTTTAGTTCTGAAAAATTAAGATCAAGATGATAGCATTCCTAAGTTCCTTGAACACAGAAGTGAGACCAGTCCGTTTAAATTCAAGGAAATCTGTCTTATCATTTAAAAACCAGCTCAAATTGTTTCAGAACTTTTTGTCCCCGGACAAAACAAACCAGTCCTGTTTTCAGGGCACATTGTATTGTAGCGATTGTGTGATTGGGTGGTCATTCCCCTGGATGGACTGTAGCCCTCTTGGGGGACAGGAGCCCCCACCTTTGAGTCCTCATTGCCTAATTCTGGACATGGGGAGATAACAAGGAGATATGATCTCAGACAGTAAAGGACCCGAGGCCAGGTTTGACTTCAGTCAAGTTAACCCCTCAGAGCCTGTGTCCTGTCTGCGAAATGAGAATACACATCACACTCACTTTAGGGAATTGTTTCAGGCATGAAAAGCTCTTAGCACAAGTGCCTGGCACATTGCAGAAGCTAACAAGTGGCAGCTGCCAATAGGTATGTGAGCTAATTAAATGTTTGCTGAACTGGGCTGAATTACAAATGCTGGATCTTCCAGAGTGGACCCAATCCAGAGTGTTTGGGTGGCACCTTGCCATTGAGATTAGGAACCCCGTGCGAGCTGGGGCCACATTAGACCAAAGCCTCCAAAATTGCTGTACACATAGAGAAGGGGGAGAAGGAGATGTGAAGATCCATTATGAGGAGGAATCTGCTCTTCCCTGTCCTCCTGTCCTCCCTTGGAACTGCCAGCCGTTCAGGCTGAGGATTTCATCTTGCCCCAACGAGATCAGCTTTCCTTGAGAACCCCCTGCATTGCACAGCCAGGGTGCAGATCCCACCTCCAACGATGACACTGCAGAGCTTACCTGCTTGTGCCAAACTCAGGTTTCTTGGCTGCTTGTACCCTGTGCTTCCAATGTGGGCCTGAGAACTCATATGCTCTGTGTCCAAACGACTTCTCTGACTTTGCCACTTGAGAATTTCTGGTCATCTCTTCTCTGCCATTTCAGTTTCTCTGGTGTCAATGCCTGCCATTTTTCACAGTGCCTCTGCTCTTAGAGTTGTAAGTGGACATCTTTCTCTCCAATTCTCTTAGTCCTTAGGATCTGTCTGAAAGATATTTTTCCCGAAAGAGCCTTCTGCAGTGTTTGGGTGACCTGCTCTCTCCTTTTATGGGAGTATCATTGGTGTCATTGAGCAAGATCCAAAAAGCACATCCACCACTTCCATGGTGTCTACAGAAAAAGCTCTGCCACATCCTTCTTCCACTTCCAAAGGAAGAAAAGATGATATCACCATTGGGTCCATGCCACCTTCGTTTTTCTACTCAGTATGTCAGAATTCTAGAAGTGGACTCTGGGTCTGTGTGTTTCTTCTGCTTTCCCTACACCCTCAGCAAATTGAAGAAATGGGGAGCAAGTGGTGGCTTTGGAATCTCTCTCTTCCGCGTAGTGGGAAGATGGCGCTGCCCTTCCACAGACCTGCAAGCTCTGCACTCGCATTTGTTTCCCGTGGTGGCCTCCATGGAGGTCACACTCACTCCATTAGCACCTGCCTCCTGGCAGCAGTGGGCCACTTCCCACCTCACTCCTTCAGGAGCTGAGACCAAGGTGGTTTGCTCAGAGTATCTGAGACCACACTCATGAAAGAGCCACATATTATCACCCCAGGAAATTTTAAAACAGATCCTTGAATATATTGTGAGATTGTGAGAGAAGTATTCACAATGTAAACCCCTGGTAGAGGGAATCTGATAAATACACACACACACACATACACACACACACATATATATATACACACATACATGTACAAATATGTGTGTATGTTTAGAGAGAGAGAGAGATTCACACAAAATTGTAATTTTTTTCATTTTTTAAAAATTTGTCTTCTGTCCGACAAGTTAATGGGTGCAGCACACCAACATGGCACATGGATACATATGTAACAAACCTGCACATTGTGCACATGTACCCTAGAACTTAATGTATAATAATTTAAAAAAAAATTTGTCTTAGATCTCCCCAGTGGAAATAAACGTGGAGAAAAATGGCCATTTCTTCCACAGGTGACAGTGAAGAGCTCTCCTCTGCCTTAGCCAGCTGGGTTTTTCCTTTCTGAACACCCTCATTAGAGAGCACAGCATGGATAAAAATGAGTCATAAAACCCCCTATGAAGCAGAGCTGCCCCTGCACTTCCAGCTCAGGCCCACGCTAGGAGTGAGCACAGGAATCCCTGCTCAGGCTTTCTCTTCTCCAAGAACCATCTGACATCAGTGCAGAGAGTCCATCGTTACGGGGCAGGTGGAGCAGAATCTAGATGTGCGCCGAAGTTTTTTTCCACTGGTGTGGAACAAAGTCTCAGCCCTCGTAAAGGGCCATCAAAAGGGACATGGCTAAGACAGTGCACGCCCACCATCTGCAGGGTATGGCTCTCTCAGGGGTCCTCTGTGGCCACGGTGCACTGCATGGGAACAGTGGGCCTCCTCCGACAGGGACAATCAGCTCTGCCATTGGATGCAAGATGCCCGCCCACCCCCCTCCACACACACACATGGATATGGGCTTTTGATACTACTTTGAACTTGGGGAAGAGCCCATTAGGATGGTGGTAGCAGGTCGCAGAGGAGGGTAAGGAGGCATCTCCCTATAATAGTAAAACACAGATGACTCTCCCCACACTGCCGCCTCAGCAATTAGCTGGGGCTTGGCGCTGTCCAAGATTTCAGGAAACAGCAAGAGTACTTTCCTTTCCTGACTATTGCCTACTAACTGTGTAAGGACATCAGATGGATCACCCCAGGCCTCACGATTGCCTAGTTCCTTGGTGGAAAGATCCTCATTTTAAAGAAAGAGAAGCACAGAGTCGGAGCAGCTAAGCAACCAGCTAAGAGACGGGGAGTTCGACCCAGACTGCCTGACTCCAGACCCAAGCTGTCCCACCAAGCTACACTGGCATCAAGGAAAGGAAAGGTTTCAGCTTTGGTGATCTCCACACCAAGACTGTCCTCCATGAACCAGTAAGGAAAGCTGCATTTGTGTTTCTACAGAAAAAAATTGTTCTTGAATTCCTTTGGGGCCCTCCCAAGTCTGATAAAAATGTCTCCCATTCAAAGGCAGCCCTGAAAATCTCCCAGCAGGAGACCTGGCCAGGAAAGGAGGCTCAGGGCTGCTTGATCACGTGGACTTTGTGCTTCCCCTAAAATATGAAGCTTCTGAGGGCTGGATTGGGTAAGTCAACCACCACCCCGCCAACTCTGTGGAACCTGTAATAGGAACACCTGAGATTAAACAAACACGGGAAAGTAAAAATAAAGAGGACTGTAAGTGGGTTTGGTGCTTATCTTCTTTTCCAACAAAAGATAACAGGTAATTGCTTTTTTATCACTAGCACTTGAAATTTGAAAGGAAAGAAGGAGCCAGGCTTGATATCACACATAAACTTTGCAGTCCACAGATCCTTAACTTCCCCTTCTCCTGCTAAGGCCCAGCAGTCAAATCACCCTGATGCCCTTACATGATTCAATAAGAAAAATAGCCCAGAAGCAACAAAAGAAATGGCTACCATGTCATTTCCAACAGGAGGGTTTATGTGACTGATGACACATATAAATTCCCCTTCCTTTTGCAAAAAGAAGCTTTAAATTATCCTCAGTTCTCTAAATGTAGCCTTTACCTAAAAAGAGATGTTTGAACAGGTGGAATGAGACAGTTTATGGCCTTCCTAGAAAATGAGAAAGCTATTGCCTAGCAACCTAGCCCCCCAAAACTCCTGCTGGTTAACTTTATCTTCTGAAAACGGAACATCTTTAATAGACAGCTACTGCCTGCAGCTACCAAAGTAAAGAGCCGCACAGGGAGGCCTCTCTTTCCCGCTTGGGCCTTTGACCAGTGCAAAAGCCTCGGGTCTGAGCTTCGAAGGTTGTTTTCCTCCAAGATTAGGATCCTTGGATTTCTCACCACTTTTTAAGTTCTCTTATAGCTCAGCTTGACAGAAATACACTCTTTCCTGTCTAAAGAGTTCTCTGGATCCCAAGAAATTCTACAGCCCAGGAGAGATATTGCTCTTTCATCTGAAGGTAATTCCCAGGTTTCAACTTACTATTGGAAATTTTTAATTGATAATATTTATTGAATGCTGTTATGGGTTGACTTGCATCCCCTCAAAATTCCTCTGTTGAAATCCTAACCCCCAGTACCTCAGAATGTGATCTTATTTGAAAGAGGATTGTTGCAGGGGTAATCAAGTTAAAATGAGGTCATTAGAGTGGGCCCTAACCCAATCTGACTATTGTACAGAAAAGGGAACATTTAGAAACAGACGTACACTGGAAGAAAGCCACATAGAAATGAAGGCAAGGATTGGGGTGATTGTATTAGTTCTCACACTGCTAATAAAGATATACCCAAGACTGGGTAATTTACAAAGGAAAGAGGTTTAATGGACTCCCAGTTCCACATGGCTGGGGAGGCCTCACAATCTTGGCGGAAGGCAAAAAAGGAGAAAGGCACATCCACATGGTGGCAGGCAAGAGAGTGTGTTCAGGGCAACTCCCTTTTATAAAACCATCAGATCTCATGAAACTTATTAACTATCATGAGAACGGCATGGGAAAGACCCACCTCATGATTCAATTACCTCCCACAACATGTAGGGATTATGGTAGCTACAATTCAAGATTAGATTTGGGTGGGGACACAGTCAAACCATATCAATGATGCTTTTACCAGCCACCAAGGATTGTTAGCGAACCACAAGAAACTAGGAGAGAGACATGGAACAGATTCTTCTGCATGGCCCTCAGAAGGAACCAACATCTTGATCTCAGACTCCTAACCTCCAGAACTGTGCATCAATAAATGCCTGTTGCTTAAGCCACCAAGTGCATGGTGCTTTGCTACGGCAGTCCTATGAGACTAGCACAAAGGTTTACCACTTGCCATGCATTGTTAATAGGTGTATCCTTTCCCCTTCTCCTATAACTCCTCCAGCAAATCCATGTTTGATTAACCATATTTAACACAGAGGGAATGTGTGACTCAGAGGAGTGAGTAACTTGTTCGGCATCCCACAGCTCCAAAGTGAAGGAGCTAGAATTCAAACCCAAGTTGGATGCCTTGGAAACCCATGCTTAACCCTATGCCATTCTACCTCTGCTTATTCTATATATGGTTCCCATCACCTGATCATGAAGGGTTTCCTCCAAAAGTAGCTAAAAGCACAGCCAATTGCTAACCGGGCCAGGGAAACCCCAATGCCAAGGCACGATGAAATATTTAATGTGTTGAAGTGCGGCATGCCAGCTGAGCTGGAGCCGGGAACTGGTCCTTGGCTGATGGGGAAGAGATTTCTGCTGCATAAAGCTAGGCCTGGAGCAAAATTAGCTTTGAAGTTGATTAAACATCCCCAGCTGCAGGGCCATGGGGAGAAAGTCTGGAGGCAGCCCCCGCAGTCCCCACAGTCCCAGCTCAGAGCAAGACAGCAGGCGGGGACCTTTCCACCCCAGTGGCAGATCAGGAGACTTCAGAAGGAATTTTTCACTTTTGGAATGTGCAGCAACTCATCTGAATTAGCGCCTTTAGCAGGAAAAGCAAATCGGCTGTGAGTGGAATCCATGCTAGGGTTCTGTTCCGCAGCAGAGAGAGGCTAAAATTATTACAGACAGGTGAAGGTGAATTTATACTGCAAACAAGGTCACTGTGTTTATAAAACTAACACATGGGGGGAGGATGTGTGTGAAAGGATTCTTGATTGTTAATGGGAGTCTCTGCAGTAGCGTTTTAAGGCAGGAGTGAAGCTTTCATATCAAAGAAGCTACTGCCACATACCATGCTAGTTAAAATGAGAGGCCATATGAATAAATGCATTTTAGTGATTCTTCTATTCACACAGCCAAACTACTATAGAAATAAATTCATTCCATAAATATAATATGAATGAGATGATCAAGTTCTAAAACCTGGGGAAAAATATTTAATAAAGCAAAAGAAATATAATATTTATTTTGTGATTTCTATAAAATGGGCAAACTTCTAAGACTAATATATTTGGAAAAGTTTGTAAATTAACTTTTTCCAGCAAATAGTTATTAAATCCGTTGCATGACTTGTGAATTTTTTAATTTCATATAAACAATGAAATTTATTGTGATGAACCATGAAATGCTAAATAATGAAACTTGAGATGCTAGGAACAGGCAAGCATTCCCAGGCTCACTGGGGGTGCTGCTAACACAGAAAGATTGCAAAGAAAGGGGCATGAAGCCGGAATGGACGATCACTATTTCAGGTGATACAATTATCTACCTGTAAATCCAAGGGTTTTAACTGAAAGCAATTAGAACTACTAGGAGTGCTGAACAGTTTAGCCAGAATCAAAGCAGCCTCCAAGAATAAATAACTTTCATAAAGAGCAGCAATAATCAATTAGAAAATATCAGGAGAAAAAATTAACAACGGCAACAAAATTATAAGACCTGCAGGAAGACATCTAACATAAAATATGCAAGACCTATATCAAAAGTATCATAAAATTATACTGGAGGAAATAAAAGGAGAACTTAATGAATGAGAAGGCTTAATATGTTTCTAGATGAAAAAGTAAAAGCTGTAAAGTCATACCTGCCCAAGTTAATTTATAAAATTCCAGATTTAATAAAAAACTTGACAATTAGATTTATAAATTGAAATGGAAGAGAGAATCCGTAAGAATCACCAGAGGCTGGGTGCAGTGTCTCATGCCTGTAATCCCAGCACTTTGGGAGGCCAAGACAGGAGGATCACTTGAGCCCAGGAGTTGAGACCAGCCTGGGCAACACAGTGAGATCCCATTTCTACAAAAAGTTAAAAAGTTGGTCAAGCATGGTGCCACGTGCCTACAGTCCCAGCTACTCGGGAGGCTAAGGTGGAAGAATCACTTGAGCCTGGGAGCCAGGCGGTGCAGTCAGCTGAGATCATGTCACTGCACTCCAACCAGGGAGACAGGGTGACAAAGTGAGACCTTGTCTAAAAAAAAAAAAAAAAAAAAGAACCAAGATAATTAGTGAGAACATACAATGAGAGAGGACTACTGCCATGCTGCATATGGAAACTTACACTAAGGCAGTATTAAGTAAAACAGTGTGGTCTCAGCACAGGAAGAGATGGATAGATCCATGGAAGAAAACTGAGTAAGACATCCACATATATTTGGGAATTTAGTTTATGAAAGGAATATTTTAAATCAAAAGGAATATTTGTGTATAATATTCGTAATCTGTTTGGGGATAATGTTATAGTCCGTATTTAAAGCCATACACCAAACTAAATTTAAAATGCATTTAAGGTATAAACATAAAAAAGTGAAATTTTCAAAAATAATAGAAGGATATTTTGATACTACTGGAAGTCTTATTAAAGAAGACAAAATATCTGGAAGCCATGAAAGATAAAGAGCTGGACTATAACAAGTAATTTTTATATGACAAATGTATTACACAAAATAAATAAGATGCTTAACAGACTGGAAGAAAATACTAATATTCTGGCTATCAAAGTAACTCCTATGATTGTGTTTAGAAAAGTGAGTAAATGATTTGAACATGGATGTTACTGGAAAATAAATACAATGGGATAATACATACTAAAAAGATGCTAGAGCTCTTTAGCAATTGGATAAATAAAATTTGAAACAATATTTAAAGAAAATAAAATAACAATGTACATCAAAGGGCATCAGCAAGAAAGTGAAAAGATAATCAACAGAATGGGAGAAAATATTTGCAAATCATATACCAAATAAAGATTTAATATCCAGAACACATCAAGAACTCTTATAACTCAACAACAAAAGACAAGCAATCCAATTTAAACATGGGCAAAGAACTTCAATAGACATTCCCTAAAACAGATGTATGAACGGCCAAAAAGCACATGAAGACATGCTTAACATTATTAGTCATTAGAGAATGCAAATCAAAACTGCAATGAGATACCACTTCCAACCCACTAAAATGGCTATAATTAAAACAAAACAGAAAATAACAAGTGTTGGTGAGGATGTAGAGAAATGGAAAGTCTCATCTGTTGCCAATGGGAATGTAAAATGCTGCAGCTGCTATGGCAGTTCCCCAATAAGGATACAAAGAATTACCATATGACCATATGATCATGCATACAAACCCCAAATAATTGAAAACAGGGGTACATACTTTCACAAAGTGTTCATATCAGCACAACTTACAATAGCCAAATAGTGGAATCAACCTAAATGTCCATCAACAAATGAATGGATAAATTGTTGTACATACATTCAATGGAACGTTATTCCAACAAAAAGGAATGAAGCCATGACACATGCTATTACATGGGTGAACCTTGAAAACATGATACCACATGAAAGAAGCCAGACACAAAAGGTCATATAGTGTATGATTCTCTTTACGTGAAATGTCCAGAGTAGGTAAATTTACAGGGATGGAAAGCAGATTAGCAGTGTTTAAGTACTGGGGGAAACAGGGACTGGGGAATAGGAAACGACTGCTTAACGAGTATGAGGTTTGGGAACTAGGCCGGGTGCAGTGGCTCACATCTGTAATCCCAGCACTTTGGGAGGTCGAGGCAGGTGGATCACTTGAGGTCAAGAGTTTGAGTCCAGCTTGGCCAACATGGTGAAACCCCATCTCTACTAAAAATACAAAAATTAGCTGGGTGTGGTGGCAGGCACCTATAATCCCAGTTACCCGGGATGCTGAGGCAGGAGAATTGCTTGAACCTGGGAGGTGGAAGTTGCAGTGAGCAGAGATCGCACCACTGCACTCCAGCCTGGGTGACAGAGCGAGACTCTGTCTCAAAAAATAAATAAATAAAAAACAAAATACTTAAAAAAAAAAAAAAAAGATTTGGGAACTAGATAAAAGTGTTTGTTGCACAGCATTGCGAATGCACTAAATACCACTTAACTGTTCACTCTAAAATAGTTAATTTCGCATTATATGAATTTTACCTCAATTAAAAAAGCAACAAGGAGATACTGTGTCTTTTCCTTAGCATGGCAAATACACACACACACACCTATAAAAATCCAGCATCAGGGTGTGGGAAGGTGGTTATTCCCAAACTATTGGCTGAAATGTAGACTGGTAGAACATTTACGGGAGGAAAACTTGGCAGTATCTATTGAAATGCACAATGTACATACACATACCTTGTGACTCATCTATTTCACTTGTAGGATTCAATGCCACATGTGCCTCAAGATATGTGTATATATGTATATATTCTGTTCACTGGTGTTTTGTTTAGTTACAAATGAAACAAATTTAAAAATTTTAAAAACTCTCAAATGTGTGATGTTGGTTTTGTTGAGAGCCTCAGAGAAGAAAGTGAACAACCAATTGGTCTCCAATTTCCCTTGAAAATTCCTTAAATCATCCATAAATTACATATATGTGTTTTGTGTGAACTCCATACAGCAATACAAATGTGTAAATATATTAATTTACAGTATAATATATAGTTTCATAAAGTGGCTGTAATAAAATGAAATCACTTAAGTGCTGTGCTGCTTAGACACAGTTCAACAAATTTGTAAATATTCAAGCCTGCCAGCTCTGCTTGCCCGTCAATCATCAACCGTTTGTGCACCTCTGTTCTTTCATCTGAAAAATGGGGATAAGAAACATTCCTGCCTCAAAAGGTTATTGAGAGGATGCAATGAAGTTAATTCAGATAAAGTGCTTAGCATTGTCTGACACATCTTGAGCACACAGTAAGTGTAGGATATTATTAGGCACTCAAGGGGTTGACATTTGGAAAGGAGAGGTAGGTAATTCAGGACAATTTTTCTATAATTCAAGGTGATGAGGGCTACGGCAGCATAGGACATGCTAACATGGAGTATCAGACCTTCCCATCATCACTGAGTACCGTGGAAGCTGCGGGTCACCCCATTCCCTGAGACCAGGCCAGTGGCTCATGGTGGAGACAAACAGCTAATATGCTTTTGCCTCTGATGGTCACAGATTCCATTTCTCCATGCCTGTGCTTTCTACCATTAGCACATACACTTAAGAGTTTCCTGTGTTTGTTCTCTGGAAAATAAACTGTTGGAAAGAAAGATCAGTTTTCATTAGCAGTGCCATTACTTTCAAGAAAATGCTTTCTCAAAAGCAGTAAAGGCTGGTATCAATGTGACCTCCCCTGAAGGCCTTGGTGAGCTACTGACCTGAGCCTCAAGGCTGTTACCACACCTCAGCCACATACCAGGGTCGTGGTGACATGTCAGCAGAAGTTGAAGGAGGCTAGGTGGGACTAGGGCAAGCTGGAGAGCCCCGTGCTCCAGGGGTGGGTGACTCTCAATTCAGCTGATGGAAGCACAGGTCTGGTGTTGCCAGATCTTCTCATTTTTAAAGAAAAACTCTATGCTTGAATTTTTATGTGAAATGTTACAATTTTTTAATATTGTCAACTAACTCAAAGTAAATGACAGAAACTCCTTGGGGCCAACCAAAGACTTTTTGAGATGGACCTGGCCAAGGGGCCCCTGTTGGTGACTTCTGTGACATACATTTATCCTTACAGATGTGAAACTGCATCTGCTCATAGACCATGACTGTAAATATCATAGGAAAACAATCTGCTGTACCCTTTGGGTCCTACCAAGCCCAGCATTACATGGGACGTGGCTTCCCATCCCCAGCCTGTCAATCATCCGCCTCTAGAACTTGGCCCATCCTCCCCTCCACAAGGCACTCATGGGCCACTACCCCTGCTGGGGGCCATTGCCTGAAATAACACCTGTAACTGTACAGTGCTATCCACACGACTCACTTCAGAAAAATAAACCATAAGACACATTCTCAAGCAAGAAAGCACATGTGAGAGTCTTTTTTTCCTTTCCATTGAAAGTTAACAGAATTTGTGGCATTTGGCATCTCTGCTTTGTTGGTGGAAATTTTAGAAAGACTATGTTAAATGAATATAAAGAGGAATGATAGATTTAGAGGAAGGAAACTACAAAGCCACCAGGCAATGCCGCAGAATTGATTTTTCTTAAGTGAGGTGAGTGAATAATCGCGTAATTCATGGGCTGGGGGAGGTCCTCTGAAATCCATTCTTCCCTGATGGTGTAATGCCCCTGCCTTGCCCTATTGATCCTGTCCATTTGTACCACCAAAAGGGGTAGGGGGCACTTTGATTGCCTGGTGATTTTCTGTACTATTCCCCTTCCTATTGATTGGCACCAGTAGGGTGACAAATGTTGAAACTAGGCTAGATTTTCCCATCCTTGGTGTGGACGAAATGATTTTTAAACACCACTGTTGTTTTCAGAAGAGATAAATGCTGACCTATTATTTAAAAGATGTGGTGCGATGTTAACCTGTGCCTGAAAATAAGCATCTTACAGCTCAGCCAAAGTCACGCAGGTCATGTGTAATGCACCCCACCTTCCCATGCCCTCCTAACACCCTTGTTCGATCTCTGTTTCGTAATCATACCCAGCCCTCCTCTGATCTCTCTCATCCTCCGGAGCCAGGTCTCTGACCTCTGGGACCCATGCAAAAGGAGGTGAAATGGAGTGTAGTAAAAATCTCCCATAAACTACAGTTCAGTGTACAAAAGTTACAAGCCACGACTGGTTTTCCAATATCCTAACCCTTCTTGGTCAATGTGTCCCTGTAGCCTTAATTAATTCCTTTTTCTTCCCCTTTTATAATGTTAAGGAAGGCATCTTGACCTGCACTGCCTGGCCCAGTGAATGATACAAATCCTTTAGTTTTTTTAGTCATTGATTTAAAAAAAAAAAAAAACCTTTAAAAGTACTCACTTATTCTTACCAACATGTGTTGGCTATTTCAGGCTTACTCTATCCGTTGCCTACCATCCCAAGATGGTTGCAGAATCTAGATGTAGCAACCTCTCATAATGTTTAAATGGGACTCTCTCCTTTTCTCTTTGGCAAACCCACTTACTGGAATTCCTGAAAGCAAGTATGAGAATGATGTATCCTCACTGTATAGCACTTTTCTGAGCATATACCTCTTATTTTCACACCATCAGCATGGAATGCCCCCCACCCCTCTTCTCTTCCAGTTAATCGGTTCCTAACTTTCAATAACCCAGTTTAGATGTTGGAAGTCAGGGCGGTGGCTCTTCTCGGGGAAGGCAGTGACTTATTTCTGACTTATTTCTTCCACTAAATACCACTAATGTTGTTCTGGATGCTATATATAAAATATATATAAGAGCTATCTATTCTGTATAAAACAAACGTAAGAAGACTCTTAAAGGTGGAGAGGAGAAAGACTAGCTATGGACCTCGAGACCCAAAAGTGACATGGTGACGAATTCCCTGGATTTTCTTTTGTCTCATGCATCTCAGACTTGAAGCTACAGGAACGAGCAACCTGAAAACATCAAGGGTCAAAGACAAAAAAACCCCAGGCAAAGCCTGCTCTCCAGGAAAAACAAAAACCAAGAAAGACACGACAGAGCTAGACAGAAAACTTTCAGACAATAACCACTCTACTCCAGCCAAACCCCACAGAACAAAACTGTACCCTCAGGTCCACATGCCAGCAGAGGCCAGCACACCTCCACACTTGTGAGGCTATAAAGAAGCACCCTAACCTAACTGGCAGGGTGGGGTCAGAGTAAGCCAGGCTGAGCGGGAGCCAGAATTCTCACCCCTGCCTGCCCCCAGGTTCAGTGCAGATCACTTGGGGAGCCTAGACTTCCACTCCCACCCAGCAGTAAGGAGGTATCTCTTCCCCTCCCCAACGGGATGGTGCCAGAGGAGGCCTTGTAGAGATTTTGGACTCTTACCACCCACCAGTGATAACAAGACCACCTCCAGCGTAGTTCAGGGGAAGCCACATGGGAAGCAGTAAGGAGGCACTCCTAACCCTCCCCTCACCCAAGGGGATGTCAGTGGAGGCTGAGTGGGGAGCAGAGCTCTCCTCACTGCCCAGCAGCAATGAGGATTTCCCCCCATCTTGGGTGTCAACTGAAGCCTAGTGAGAAACCTGGACTTTTACCTCCACCTGGCAGTAACAGTGTAGCACTCCCAGGCATAGCAGTGTCAGAAAAAGCCAATTAAAATAGAAGATTTAATAAGATCCAGAGTTGTATAACATGAGTGTCCAGGTTTTCATTGAAAATCATTCATCACCACCAGGTGCGGTGGCTCAGGCTTATAATCCCAGCACTCTGGGAGGCCAAGGCGGGTGGATCACTTAACATCAGGAGTTCCAGTCCAGCTTGCCCAACACGGCAAAACCCCGTCTCTACTAATACTACAAAAAATTAGCCAGGCATGGTTGCGCATACCTGTAATCCCAGCTACTCAAGAGGCTGAGGCACAGGAGGTGGAGGTTGCAGTGAGCCGAGATCATGCCACTGCACTCCAGCCTGGGCAACAGAGCGAGACTCCGTCTCCAACCACAACAACAAAAACAACAAAAAGAAAATCATTTGTTCATCACAACAAGAACCAGAAACATCTTTAACTGAGTGAAAAAAAAAAAGACAATAGATGCTGACACTTAGAGGACAAACACACTGGAGTTATCTGAGAGAGAGATTAAAGCAGCTGTGATAAAAATGCTTCAACAAGCAATTATAAGCTCACTTGAAACAAATGAAATAAAAAAGCCTCAGCAAATGAAATAGAAAATCTCACCAAAGAAATGGAAACTGTGAGAGGGTCAAATGAAAATATTAGAATTTTAAAAACTAATGAAACAAAAAGCTCAGTAAATAAGCTCAGCAGAAGAATGGAAGGTACTTAGGAAAGAATCAGTGAGCTAGAAGACAGAACAGTTGAAATTACCCAAACTGAACAACAGAGAGAAAATAGCCTGAAAAAAAAATTGAACAGAGCCTCGTTAAGAACCTGTGAGACTATAATAAAAGATCTGACTGTATGTCAGTGGAGTCCCAGAGGAGAAGAGAAAAGGGTTACACTGAAAAAGTACTTGAGGAAATAATGGCCAAAAACTTTTGAAATTTGGAGAGACCAAAACCTACAAATTTAAAAAGCTTAGTGAACACCAAAGATGATAAACAAACAGAAAAAAAAATCTACACCAAGACACATCATAATTAAATGTGATGTGAAAGCCAAAGGCAAACCTATATAAAGGTTTAACATAATTCCTATCAAAATCTCAACAAGATTTTTTGTAGATATAGACAAGATGCTTTAAAAATTTGTATTGAAATTCAATGTAACTAGAATAACAAAAATAATTTCATAAAAAAGCAAGTGGGGCCGGGCACAGTGGCTCACACCTGTAATCCCAGGACTTTGGAATGCTGAGGCAGAAGAATAATTTGAGGCCAGGAGGTTGAGACCAGCCTGGGAAACATAGCAAGACCCCATCATTTTTTTTTTTTTAGACAAAGTCTCTCGCTCTGTCACCAGGCTGGAGTACAGTGGCGCAATCTTGGCTCACTGCAATCTCTGCCTCCCAGGTTCAAGCGATTCTCCTGCCTCTGCCTCCCCAGTAGCTGGGACTACAGGTGCCCCCCACCACACCCAGCTAATTTTTGTATTTTTAGTAGAGACGGGGTCTCATCATGTTGGCCAGGATGGTCTCGATCTCCTGACCTCATGATCCACCCACCTCAGCCTCCCAAAGTGCTGGGATTACAGGCGTGAGCCACTGCGCCCGGCCGTAAGACCCCATCTTTACCAAAAACTAAATAAATAAAGTGGAAGAAAACATTCTACCTGATTGCAAAATTTATTATACAGCTTCTGTAATCAAGACTGTGTGGGGCTGGCAGAGGGACAGACCCAAATATTAATAGAATAGAACAGAAAATCCAGAAATAGATCCACATAAATAGGACCAAGTGGTTTTTGACAAAGGTGCAAAAGCAATTCAATGGAGGAAAGTTAGCCTTTTCAGCAAGTGGAAACAACTAGATACTCAAAGGCCAAAAAATAATCCTTGACCTAAATCTCACATCTTATATAAAAATAACTTGAACGGGATGATAAACTTGAATGTAAAACTATAAATATTTTAGAGAAGAAAGATTAAAGGAAATCTTAGGAATCTAAGGCTAGGCAAAGAATTCTTAGACATAACACAAAAAGAATGACCCACAAAAGGAAAAATTGACAAATTGTACTTAATCAAAGTGTAAAACTTTTGCTCTATGAAAGACCTTGTTCAGAAGACGAAAAGACAAGTCACAGAGTGAGAGAAAATATTTGCAGGCCACATAGCTGACAAAGGACTAATATCTAGAATATTTAAAGAGTTCTCAAAACTCAACAGTAAGAAAAACAAACAGCCCAATTAGAAAATGGACAAAAGACATAAAGATACATTTCACTGAAGAGGAAACACAGATGGCAAATAAGCATATGAAAAGATGTCCAGCCTCATTAGCCATTAGGGAAATGCAAATTAATACCACAATGAGATACCACCACATACCTATCAGCATGGCTAGGATTAAAAAACAGTGACAACACCAAATTCTGGCAAGGACACAGAAAAACAGGATTACTCTTACACTGCTGGTGAGAATTTAAAATGGTACAGCTGCTCTGGAATATAATTTGGCAATTTCTTAAAAAACTAAATATGTGACTAGCTCTCTGAGTCAACAATTTCACTCATGGACACTTCTCCCAGAGAAATGAAGAGTTGTGTTCACACAAAAACCTGCATCTGAATGTTTATAACATCTTTATTCATAATAGCAAAAAAAAAAAAAAAAAATTAGGAACAACCCAGATGTCCTTCAGTGGACAAATGGCTAAACTGGTGCATCCATATCATGGGCGCTCAACAAAAATAGACTAGTTATACATGCAACAACCTGAATGAACCTCCAAAGAATAATACCGAGTGCAAAAAGACAATCCCAGAAGGATACATGCTGTATGATTCTAGAAAGCATTCTTTTTTTTTTTTTTTTTTTTTGAGACAGAGTCTCTCTCTGTTACCCAGGCTGGAGTGCAGTGGCACAATCTCGGCTCTCTGCAACCTCTGCCTCCCAGGTTCAAGCAATTCTCCTGCCTCAGCCTCCTGAGTAGCTGGGATTACAGGCACCTGCCAGCATGCCTGCCTAAATTTTTGTATTTTTTAGTAGAGACAGGGTTTTGCCATGTTGGCCAGGCTGGTCTCGAACTCCTGACCTCAGGTGATCTGCCTGCCTCAGCCTCTGAAAGTGCTGGGATTACAGGCATGAGCCACTGCGACCGGCCCCTATACAGCATTCTTGAAGTGACAAAATTATAGAAAAGGAGGATAGACAAGTGGTTGCCAGAGGTTAGGAAGAGGGAGGTGCAGAAGGGAAGTGAGTGTGTCTATAGAAGGTCAACAGGAGGGAACCGTGTAATCATGGAAATGTTCTGTCTTGAGTGTATCAATGGCAGTATCCTTTGTGATATTGTACTGTAGTTTTTAAGATGTTGCCATTAGGAGGAAATAGAACAAAGGGTATATGAAATATTTCTGTATTCTTTCTAATTTTTTGGAGACAGGGTCTCACTCTGTTGCCCGGGCTGGAGTGTAGTGACACGATCTCAGCTCACTGCAACCTCCTCCTCCTGGGTTCAAGGAATCCTCCCTTCTCAGCCTCCCTAGTAGCTGGGATTACAGGTGTGTGCCACCATGCCCAGCTAATTTTTGTATTTTTAGTAGAAATGGGGTTTCACCATGTTGGCCAGGCTGGTCTTGAATTCCTGACCTCAGGTGATTTGCCTGTTCCAGCCTCTCAAAATGCTGGGATTACAGGCATGAGCCACCGCGCCTGACCTCTTTCTGTATTATTTCTTTAAACTGCACATGAACCTATAATTGTCACCATATTTAAAACGTTTAGCTAAAAACAATTACGATGCCACTGCCTTTCTCTAAACTAGGATTAATCTGCCTCTCTTCTGTGTTTTCTCCCTCCGAGAATAACAGGGTGAGGATAGAAGGGAGAGGGAAGAGAAAATAATAAATAAAATGGTTGACTTAAGCCCTAACATATCAATCATTACATTAAATGTAAACGTTCTAAATGCACAAATACTACAAGGCAGAGCCAGCCTTAGAGCTGGTGGTCCTGGATTTAAGTCCTTGGCTTTCACATCCAAGCTGTAAAAACCTTGAAGAGGACATTCATCCCCTCCAAGCCTCAGTTCTCTAAGCAAGGGATAATTCAATCTACGTTGAAGGATTGTCTTGAGATTAGAGAGAACATTTGCAATAATGCACTGGCAAATAATAAATGCTTAGTAACTGGTAACTGTTTCTACCACTACCAACACCTCTGTGTGGACTTGGTCCACTCTGCCTGGTGCAATAATAGATGGAAATATGAGCTCCTCCCCCACTAGACTGGAAAGTCCTTGTGCAACGTACTGGGTCCTATTAATTTGCTTTTCCCCAAGTACACTTTATAGTCTTTCATGCAGTAGATATCTCAGAAACACATGTTGGATTGAATTCCTGAATGATTAAACATTATATGGGCAGGGGGTGGGTGTGGGGAAAAGAATTTGAGGCAGAAAAACTGAAGATTAATAAAAAGAATGAAAACAACTCTGTCAAATGCAACCTACTGAATCTCAGCAGATCCAAGGAGCATAAGATTCCTATGCCAGGTGCAATTACTCCATACTTACGTTTCAGACCACGGGCTGCATCTGAGGACATTTATATATTGCCTCAAAGAAAAAGGCACAGAAGAGAAACCAGTGGTTTGCAGCATTAAATCAAAAATCGGTTTCTATTGATAAGGGCCTTGCACGCTTGTTGAACATAATCTCAAAAAGGCCTGCAGAATAACAAAGTAGCAGCTATGTGTCCATTTGTTGGTAAAACCACAAAAAGCATAGCCTAAAACTCAATTTATTTCCTGGAACAAGATAAGACCCGCTGCCTTTCCAGGCATTTCAAGTTACTCCTCCCATCTTTCAGTTTTTGGAGATAAAGCAGGAATTACTGTAAAATGGTTAAGAAACTGGGATACTGTCTAGGGTTAGGACCTAGAAGAACTAGGTTGTCAAAATGCCAGTGGGGGTGGAGAAGCTTCAGGTAAGAAGAAGTGATTGGTAAAGTTCAGTTAATCTTTAATTGATAGAGCTTCAGGGTCATCAGTGTAAAAAAGCCTCTATAAAAGATTCTTCTTTGAATGTCAGTTCCTTGAAGGCAGGAGTCCTCATCTGTTTAGTTTGCTGCCATTTTTCCCATACATGGAACCACATAGTATACACTCAGTAAGTATTTGTTGAAGGAATGAACAGAACAGCTTGCCTTTGTCTTTAAGCGCTTCAGGGTACTGATTGTAGCACTAATTGTAGCACTAAACTGTAGCACAAATTTGCGTTTGTCTTAGTTAAATCCAGTCGCAGAACAGAAGTCCCCACACTGGTCGAGAACCTCCCTCCACAACACCTGAGGAAACACAGCTGCAATGGAAATGGGCATTCAAGAGAGTCCACCTGCCAAACAGAGAAGAACTGGACAGGTTGTCCATCATCCAGGCGTTCTCGCTGCAAAGACCAGACTGAGCCCTGCCAGGAGACGCTGTCTTATGAAGGATACTCACCCAAGATGCTATGCCATCCCCACCACCTGCAGCCCGATCGTGTGGCTCAGTGGGCATTCCCTTCCTGCTTTGCCATGTAATTTACCCAGGAGAAAGGAAATGCTGCAGCAGTACCTGCCGCGCATATGCGCAAAGGCAGAGGAGGAAGTAGCAAGACCTTGAGCTCTTGCTGCATGGCAGGATAAATTACATCATCTTTCTGAGCCTCAGTTTTCTCATATGTATATTAGGAATAAAATCAGTATCTATATCTTAGGGTTATGAGAATTAATGAATGGAAAACATGGAAAACACTCAGAATGCCACCGCAATACATTTGGAGGAAGAAAATATTTTCAACAAATCGTTTTGGGTCTATTAGACATTGGTTGGGGGAAAAAAATGAACCTCAACCCTTCTTCCCATCATAAACACAAATCACTTCCACATAAATAATAGACCTAACTAAGAAAGGTCAAACCAAAATGCTTCTAAAAGAAAACATAGGAGAATATCTTCATGATCTTGGGACAAAGATTTCTTTAAAAGGATACAGAAAAGCTCTGATTTTAAAAGAAAAAGGGATAAATCATACTTAAGAAAGATCAAGAACTTATATTCATCAAAAGATACCATTAAGAGAGTGAAAAATCAAGCCATGGATGGAGAAAGGATATTTACAATACATATATCTATATCTATTACGAACTCCTATAAATCAGTAAGAAAAAGATAGAAAACACAATTTTAAAACTAGGCACAGGACTTAAAAAGGCACTCCATAAGAGAGGATATCTAGTGACAAATAAGGACATGAATAGGTGCTCAACACCTATTAATCATCAAAATACAGTCTTGTACCACATAATGACATTTTAGTTAATGACAGACCACATATATGATGATGGTCTCATAAGATCATAATGATGCTGAAAAATTCCTATTATCTAGTGATGTCATAGACATCATAACGTCATAGCACAATGCGTTACCTTTTCTATGTATAGATGTGTTTAGATGCACAAATTCTTACCCGGGTGTTGCAACTGCCTATAGTATTCAATACAGTCATGCCGTACAGGTTCGTAACCTAGGAATAATAGGCTATATCATCTAGCCAAGGTGTGTTGTAGGCTATACCATCTAGGTTTCTGTACATATACTCTATGATAGTTCCACAGTGATGAAATCACCTAACGACACGTTTCTCAGAACATATCTCCATTGTTAGGTGATGTATGACTGTAAAAGACAGAGGAAATGCTCAAATTAAAATGTTTGACAATATCAAGTTTTAGAGAAGATGTAGGAAAACCACAACGCCCATACATTGCTAGTGTGAAGCTAAAGTGATACAGCCACTTTGGAAAGCTGCTGAATCTTATTCCCAAAGATAAAAAACCCTATACTTACCCTCTGATGTAGCCATTCTACTTCTAGATATATATGCAAGAGAAATGGATTAACGTGTCCACAGAAGACAGACAGACAGACACACACACACACAAGAATATTTGTGGCAGCTTTGTTCATAACAGCCACACATGGAAATAACCCAAATGTCCACCAACAGTGGAACAGATAGTGACATATTAACACAATGGAATATTATGCAGCTATGATAAATAATACTTAGCATAGAAACACACTAGAACATGGATGAATCTGAGACATAATGTCAAGCAAAAGAAGCCAGACCCCAGAGCATATATTACATGACCATTTCCATCAAGTTCAAGGGGCAAAAGTAATCGATTGCAGTAGAAGTCGGAATAGTGCTTATCTTGGTGAGGCAGCTGGAGGCAGTAGTTATGGATGAGGAAAGCCTTCGGAATTCAGAAGGTAGGAGCCTTCTGAATTACTGGACATACTCTATTTTGATTTGGGTGGTAATTGTAGAAGTATATACATTTGTAAAATGCATCAAGCTATAAGCCACATTTGTGTATTTTGCTGCACGTATGTGCTATCTCATTAAACATAATGAAAATCCACTAAGCATGGTGCAAAGTTCATAGCAATCACTCAAAAAATTAGCACTCTACCATTTTTGTTAATTTTACTCTCACAGTGATAGATTCCTCTTCAACTCCATTCCCTGCTACCAACTTTCTCTGGAAACCCTGCAGAGGCAGTACAATATTTTTAAAGCTAAAAATGACTTCTGATTTTTTCTTTTGTCTCAGAAAATGTGTATGAAAGTCAAAGACGCTTTTATTCCAAATGACTACTCCTGCTGATTATACTTGGGCAAGATAGCAAAATGTACAGCACAATCAAGCCAGCATCAAAACAGGGGAGGAAAGAAATGCAGAGAGGACAGCTGATTATCAGATGCATCGAGGAACCTGGGCATTGAAGAAGCGCTTGCTGCTCGTTTTAATCTCACGACACTCGCCTTCCTCAGGAGTCTTTTAACATCCTGGAAAATGTCTCCTGAATTTCCCTTTTATTCAGGGAAGATAATCTGATTGCGGTCCACACAAAAGGAGTAACTTCTCAGAGATGTGGCGTCTGCACATTATCAGTAGGACTCCACCTTACAATCAGCAAGTTCAATAAGGAAGGTGGGGTGGTGCTATGGTTGGTCCCACCTGACTCATCAGCATTTCATTTCTTACTAATTCACAACTTGACTTTGGGTTAACCTTGAATGTTTGTGGGATAAATGGATTGGCCTTTGGTAGCAGAGGGGTGAGGAGTAGGAAATGAAACAAAAAAAATAGAGCCGTATCCAAGTACTAACTCCTGGATACAAAAGAAACTGGAAGAGGTTGATGTATTAATTTATATGTCTCATCATACACTGCTTAAGCTAATCAGGCCAGGCACAGTGACTTACGCCTGTAATCCCAACACTTTGGGAGGCCAAGGCAGGTGCAATCACTTGAGGTCAGGAGTTTGAGACTAGCCTGGCCAACATGGTGAAACCCTGTGTCTACCAAAAAAAATACAAAAATTAGTTGGACATGGTGGCGTGTGCCTGTAATCCCAGCTACTCAGGAGGCTGAGGCAGGAGGATTGCTTGAACCTGGGAGGTGGAGGTTGCAGTGAGCTGAGATGGCACTACTGCACTCTAGCCTGGGCAACAGAGGGAGACTCTATCTCAATAAATAAATAAATAAATAAATAAAAAAGCTAATCAAATCCTCCAAATTTACACTTGGGTCAATGCGAGTGGAGTCAGCATCAGATAGAAATGATGACAGAAGTTGGCAGATGGAAGTCCCTCTCTCCACATGAATGGTTAGTTCACTTCAGAAGTTGCTTATTCGTAGAAATAGAGAGAAATGACTATACTCCACAAAGATATCACTCTGTCGATGCCAGAATCCATTCCACACTTTAACTGCCATAAATCTCCTAAAATAAAATGATACAATTTTGGTGAACACCTGTGAATTTGTGAAGTGAGTTGACCTCATGTTAATCAAAATTGGTGAAAAATGTCTGGCCTAGCCTGCATCAGATGATAAATGAGTCTCCACTTTCTGATAGTATCAAAACCAGCTGGTGGTCTGACATGTGGTCAAGTTACACCAATGTGGGAACCAAAACGGCCGGGGTTGAGTGCTGTGTCCTGTAACTATAATTTCAGGCCCTCTATCAAGACAAAGAAATGGTATCTAAATCGGGATAGGCACAATTGGAAAATGTCAACAGCGAGTACTACAGCGGGACAAGGATGCAAGAAGCGAGGATGGGAGGAGAGCTGAGTGGGGACTCTGCAAAGGGCGCTCCCTTCTCCTTCCATGCTTAAATAGAACACAGGCGGTTTCTCCCTGTGCTTATCAAACCCAGATATTTTCAGATGCTGTTCTAGCTGCAAACTCATGAAATGATCCTTGAAATTATATTACCAACAGAAATTTTCCTTCATTGCTTATTTTGATATAATTTCAATAAATGTACGGTATGTGAAATTATTTCTTCATTTCCTCCTGGTTCTGAAAATGAAATTCAATTTATGAATCAGCCTGTGGAACTCCAGCAGAGTGCAATACACCAGCAGTGTATTGTTGGCTGTGGGACCAGGTCCCCACAGGAGAACAAATCACCCTTTAAGGGACAAGGTGATCGTCAAGTTCATTTCTAGTGAGTTAAATCGTAACCTTGGATTCTTAATCCATAGCAGCCACCCAGACACCGTATTTCTCTGATCTGTTTTGTGGTCTCTGAAAAGGGGCAGGAGAGAGTTCCTGTAGACATCATGAAGGTCAAACACTGTGAACACAGGTGTGTACTCCAAGCTGTGACCTGTGGGGAAGGCAGAAACCCGGAGCCTGAGGGGCAGGCAGTGCTGTGGGCCCCAGAGTTTCTTCCTGAAGGCTCTGGATAAGAGGGGAGAAGAAAGTTGTTTCTATTAGGTTGGTGCAAAAGTAATCGTGGTTTTTGCAATTATTCAATTAAAAAAAAAAAATGGCAAAAATCGCAATTACTTTTGCACCAACCTAATAGGAACTATGTTAGAATGACGGTCTCAGGAGATGAGTCTCTGATGACTTTTTTAAAGTCATGAAATAGTCAAGACATATGGATGTATAATGAATAACAGGTTGTCCATACTCACCATTCAGATTAAGAAATAAATGTGGCCGGGCGCAGTGGCTCATGCCTATAATCCCAGCACTTTGGGAGGCTGAGGCAGGCAGATCACAAAGTCGGGAGATTGAGACCATCCTGGTTAACACAGTGAAATCCCGTCTCTACTAAAAATACAAAAAATTAGCTGGGTGTGGTGGCGGCACCTGTAGTCCCAGCTACTTGGGAGGCTGAGGCAGGAGAATGGCGTGAACCCAGGAGGCAGAGCTTGCAGTGAGCGGAGATCGTGCCACTGCACTCCAGCCTGGGCAACAGAGCTAGACTCCATCTCAAAAAAAAAAAAAAAAAAAAAGTTACCAAAAGTCCTCTATACCTTTCCCCCATAACATCCCCTCCTCAGGTAAACACTGCCCGGATTTGAGGTCTGTCCTTTCCTTGGTCTGCTTTGATACACATATACCATTTCTTTAGCAATCTGTGACATCATTTTGCATGTTGTGAAACGTTTACAAATAATACTGTACTGTTCATACCCTGCTGGAATTCTCTCCTTCTGTTCAATATTTTAAATGAGATTCACCCAGGTTAACACTTGTAGCTCTAATAAGTTCCTTTGCACTCCTGTATAATGTGAGTAGGCCACTTCTTTCTGCTCCTTTTTGTTTTTCACTTTCCAAATTGCCTCCATGGGGCTGGTGTTACTTTGACCATCAGATGAGTTGGGAGAGGGAGAAACATCCTCCACATGCCTCCTCCCCACTCCTCCTAAGTTCTCGCTCTTGGGGAGTGACGGTGTTGAGTCAGGAACCTGGAAGCATTCGCCAGTCCCCACTCCTCTCCCAGCCAATGATGCATTTCTGCTGGCAGCCCTCCTAACACCCCTCAGACTCTGCAATATCCTCTTCACTCTCCAGGCCTCACAGCAGGAGCCCACCTTCCTTGCCTATATTGTGTTGCTGTATTTGCCCAGCCTTCTCTGTCTTGCGTCAGTCCAAGTTCACCTTCATTCATCCCAACTGCTAATGTCCCAGGCCAGGCTACCATCATCTCATACTTGCATTACTTTGCCAGTTTCATTACTGGTGCAACTAGACCAGCCTCCAGCCTCATTGTCAGAGGATTTTCTTAAAACAGAAACTTGTACCTGATCAAATCCCCTCCCCTCGACTTTGAAAAATCCTTCAGTGACTTCTCATTGTCTTCAGAAGGAAATCCAAACCCCGAAGCATGACATACAAGACTCTCCTTGTGATCTAATCCCACCTGGCCAGCCTCATCTCCTAAGACCGCAGCCATCTCCTAAGACCGCAGCACTAACGAGCTGTTGAAATTCTGCAGGTGGGCTGTGCACCCCCTCACCTTGCAATGGTTTCCTCTGCGTGTGCTTGTTCTGCCTTTCCTCGCCTGGGCAATGTTAGCCACGGGTCCTTCAAGACAGCCGAGCTGAGCTGAGCAGCCTCGGGAGGCCTTTCTTGAGCCTCCACCCATCTGAGTGGGGCTCCCTGCTCTGTGGCCCTCAGCATGCCTTGCCTTTGTGGCTCCCATGTCAAACTCACACTGTTGGAATACTTCTATGCTACTGCCATGGATTAAGAATCCAAGGTCATGATTTAACCCACTAGAAATGCGTCTTTCTTCTTCCCCACCCAGAGTTGGGCTCCCAGCGAGCAAGGTCCGTGCCTTGTACTTTGGATCCCCAGGGCCCAGCTCAGTGCCCACTCTTGGCAGTGCTGGGTAAATGCTAGATGGACTGAATCAGGCTGCCTGGGGGAATGTGAGGGCTACACGCCATTAGAAATGCTAAAGGGCAATGATGTCATTACTGGATTGATTGAGAAGCCAGTACCCTGAATGTGGCTTTCCCACATCACTGAAGTCCATCTCTTTGTGCCAAAAATACTTGTATGTGGTAATTTATAGGGAACATTTTCTAAAACCATTCTATGCCAGCTGATATTTGGCCAATATTCTCTTATATACCTGGATGTGTTGTTTACAACCACATTTATCCTCATCGGCCAATGCCTATGCCCTGTAGTTGTTGAATATTTTCAATGTCACTCCTTATTGTTTGTTTCCTTAAATTTTTAAAGTAAGCAATAGAGATGTTTCCAGCATTTCCATGTTCCCATGCATGCTCTGTTATAATGAGCACCTATTCTTACATAGTAAAATCCAGACAAGGGTTTCTCCTTACATCAACGGGCCCCATATGGCTCAGCTTTTATACGGACACCTGATATCCCTTCTGTCAATAACATTTGCTCTCATCTGTCATTTCTCAGTTGACAAGGGCAAGTCCTGTGTTTGCAGCAGTGAATATGTCTTACAGTGATATTCAGAATTGTCACTGAGAGCAGGACTGAAGGCAGCCAGGAAAAGCCACCTGCCTTAGGGAGGCTATGGATCCATCCATCCCCACCAACCCCTGACCCTCCCTCCTCTCCTTCCACCTTCTGCCTCCGCCTGGTTGCTACAGGTCAGTGCTGGTGGAATTGATCTGAAGATGGGTACCAGAGAAGTTGGATTATCTCTGCCATCTCTAAGCAGAAGCCTAATCATTTAAAAAACCAACCAAGAAACCAGCCAACCAAGAAACCTCACCTTGTTCTTATATGATAAGAACCAGCCAAGTCGGGATATTTTATGTAACAGCTTATTTCAGAGGGTTTCCTTCAGCAGGCAAGTCAGGAATAGTTTTTCCTAGTGTTTACTAACAGCTCCTAGTCATGCTCAAAATACTTGCTGGAAATTCTACTGAAATTAGACCCTCAAGAGTTTCAGAGAAAATGCAGCATGACATTATAAATGATAAATAACGTGAAATTAGACACTGCGGAGAACTGCATATTTGGCCGTTTCAAGTTCTAGGCCTTTTTCTTTCCTCTCATAAGAGCCAGCTTATGTGGAGTTAGGCTGCCCGAAGGTTGTACATTTTCAGTTTATAATATCTGCTCTTAATAATAAATATCATATTTCTATACAACTGCTCCATTGTTCCCCCCAACAAATCTCACTAGACAGTTCCCCTTGGCCAGCAAGAATTACTTTCAGAAGGAAATAATCCCCGCAACCTCAGTGATTTCTAAGTGGGTAAGACTCAGCCTAAGATGAAAACACACCAGTGATTAGAGTCTTCATTTTTAATTTCAGCATTCACTCGCAATAGGAGGAAAACCAAATTAATTTTCTACTTTACTTCATTGGCAAACTATTTCTCACTTTGCTGAAGGTTCGAGGCATGGTGATAAGCGGTGAATAATAAGCTGCTGATGCACACGGTGCATGGTTGGAGGCCCTGAGACTTCATCTTAATGGGCAGTCCTGTCCCACCGCCGGGAAGCCTCATCACCGTGTCCAGTCCTGACTCACAATGGCCTTCAGGGCCACTGGAGCACATAGGTCTCAAATCAGAATGACCCCATGGGCATCATCGAAAATGTAACTCTAAGAGAGCCCCAGGACAGTGCTTCTTTAGTGACGGCAGAGAAACCAAAGCCATCCCCATGGAGACGCCTGCTCTTCTGTGCTAGAGGTCAGCAAACGTCTTCTGAAAGGGCCAGAGAGTCAATATCATAGGCTTTGCAGGCCATGCCGTCTCTGTTGCTGCTACTCAACTCTGCACTGCAGCGTGAGGCCTTCCCTGGATGATATGTCAACCAATGGGCATGGATGCATTCCAACAGAATTTTATTTCTGGACATTGAAATGTGGATTTTGTATAATTTTTGCATGTCATAAAAGATTATGCTTCTTTTAATCCATTTTAAATGTACAAAACACGCTTAGCTCAGAGGTCTTACAGAATCAGGCAACCTGATCTTCTAGGATAGTATCTATTCACCCTGTAAAGCCTATGCTGTGAGTGCATCCCTCTAGCTGTTTGGATGAAACCAAACTCTCAAAGGTAATTTAAGACATAAGTACAATGCATCCCTCCACTTCCCATCACTGGTTTTTACCACCTGCTCTCAAAGAGGTGGTCAGAGTGGACAAACAATTGAGTCACCATGTGCAGTCAAAGGTACCGTAACAGCTGGAAAAAATTCAGGAGACGTCTGGAAGAAAGAATCTTTAAAGAGTACACCAAGAATATAATTCATAACCTGCCGCTGTTTCCAAAGTGTGAGCCCTCAACCTCTAATTAATCTTAATGGCACTGCTGACTGCTTCTGCTCTTGGTATCATGATGAAAATTCACCACACATTTCATTCAAGCACACGTGAGGCTTGAATACCTTAGAAGAGAGTGATTCCATGGAGATGAAATTGCAAAGTGGCAAGCTGGCTGAAATTCTGCAGCTCACAGAGGAGAGTGTGGGTGTGAAATTGTAGGCAATTACATGTTATCACTGCTACACAAGTTTCTGCTGAATTCATTAAAATTTGCTCCCAGAATCAGGTTGGAGGACTGTGGAATTTCGGTGGTCCCGATGACAAAAATGAAAGCAGATTTTCACTCTCCATGCTGCAGGAGCCACAGAAAGTATGCGGTGCAATGAAGCTTGGATGTGACTGAGAAATGTCATCTCCTGGAACTGCAGCTGCAAATTAAACAAGGGGACTCTCTCACAGAAACAATGACTGCATTCCAAGCAGAGAGAATCAGGGAACAGAGAGGACAGGCAAACAGTGGACAGATGTGTGCCTGACACAGAGGGAGCAGGCCCCTTTCCCAGGGCCCCAGGTGGCCTGCTGAGTGCCCGTCAACACCTCCAGATAGGAGCACAGGGAGAGAGGAGAGGTGTAAATTTGGAAGTTAAGTGAGAAAGAACCCCCCATTGAGAGATGAATTAGAGACGTAAAAGCTGCGACCAGGATGGTCTTCCTAATTAGAAAACTGAGGAAAGATCTGGGGCCTGACATGAAGCGTTCATTTGGGCTTCAGCACCTCAGCTGGCGAGTCCTGGTTGCCGCCCTCCCGCTGAAGTGCTGACTGCCTTCTCTCCCCTCTGCCCAAGCGGGGACAGGCTGCCCAGAGGCCGCTGCAGGCCCAGCAGCTTCTTGCCAGTGTTAGTTTATCCAGAACCTCTATGAGCATGGCCCAGAGGGTCCCCGATGGAGGGAGAAGGCGGCCCTCATCTCACTGCTGCATGCACGTGCTAGCATCTGCCAACTTCCCACATCCATTCGGATTTGCCTAGCCACCCACTGCCCTCCCTTAGACTGCATGGAAGCCAAGTCCAAAGGCTGGGCCTCTCCCTAGAGTGGACATCTACAACCAACGCTCTGCGTTCTTCCCCCACCAAGGCCAACCTGCTAACCACGCAGGCAATGAGACATTCCTCTTAACAGAATCCGACATTCCTCTTAACAGAATCCCTCATTCCTGCAGATAGCATGAGACAGAACAGTCCCAGACAAGCCAGATGGAAATCCAGTCTCCATTAATTGCTACCTGTGGCACCCTGGGTGGCCCAAGTGACCTTGCTGATATGCAGATTGTCCCACCTGTCAAACGGGCACAGAGCAATCTGCAGACGCTCAACGAGGGGTTCCTTTCCCTTCCCTGGGATAGGACTATTTTGTATTCTGAAGGCACAATCAGTTTTAATGGGCACCAGTTGTATGGTTACAGACAATTCTCCTATAGCCTGCTGCTAAGAGGCCTATAACCCACCTGACAGCAATATCCAGGGAGCAGAGCCTGCCAGAGCTCCCCAACCAGGACAGTAAAACCATCAGGCGTCCCCCTTCTTTCACAATTTACCAAATGCACATAACCCCATCTGCCCACCTGAGGCTGCACTTGCACATAGTGCAGAGACCAAGATTCCCAGAGGAAGGGTGTCTGACTGAACTCGCTTCTCCCGGCCACCGGCAGTGGCGTGCTGCCACCCACTCTCATGGGCTGGGTGAAGGGACCCACGTACATTGCCTTCCATGGCTGTGCAGATGACATCACACATGCACATGATGTCACATTGACGACTTGAAACCAGCCCCGGAGTATTTACACCACAGAAAGCGGCAAATGCTGCAACTCAGGGCAAAATTCCCCACCCGCACCCCAGCTGGTTGTTGTCAAAACTGACCAGAACATGCTGGGCACGTCCACTCACCGCCGTGAGCCGCAAGAGGGGAGTTCATTGGCAATGCAGCAGCGTGAGGCCTAAGAGGGGACACTCATCCACCGCACGCCTGCCACCCCCACCCTCACACTGTATCTGGCCTGTGACAGAATGGGCCTTGAGACCCCAGCTTTTACCCCCAAGGTGCAGTGAAATAGATCCTGGGTGGCCCAGGCCAAGCCCTGCCTTAGCTTGATCAGGGTTTAACCAGAGCCGTAAATGGCCACATGCAAAGCTCCTGTGCTCACTGGGTGTGCAGCGTGGGAAAGAAGGGCTGTGACCTCTGGAGCCTGTTTTTCTATCTATAACAAAAGGACAATCACAGTTAAATCCTTAGAGGGTCGGTGTGAGGATTCAATGGGATTATTTGTGTGAAAATGTGTGGACCAGCTGGTGGCCGTGAGCCCAATCCACATTGATGGCTGTGATAGAGGTGGCTATGATGAGCAAATATCCTGTCTGCCTGCTCAGCGGAGGAATCTGTGAGCACTAAACATAGGAACAGAACCCATGGCATCCTGCCTCCAGAGTTGGCTCATTTGCCCCCTGTGAAACTATTTGGTCCTGAGGCCAGAGGAAACAGCGGCAGCAGCTGATGGACATCCTGCACTCATTAAGCGACACCGACCGAGGATCAGCCAGCAGCAGCCCTGCCTTCAAGCGGCTCACAGTCCTGTGCAGGGCCAGATGAGTAAAGGCCATGACCACAGAAGCTGAGAACAGGCGTTCTCAATCTCAGCACTGCTGACCCCTGGGGCCAGAGCAGTCTCTGCATGAGGGCTGTCCTGTGCCTTGTGGGAAGTTAGCAGCATCCCTGGCCTCCACCCACTGGATGCCAGTAGTCCCCATCCCACCCCAGTTGTGAAAACCACAAATGTCTCCAGGCATTGCAGATGGCTCCCACTTGCTATCTGTCTGCTTGGGGAGACACGGACCAGGAACAGGGCTCTAGACCACAGGCCCTGTAGATCTGCAGGCTCGGAAGAAATCTGGAAAAGCATACGCCAAAATGTCAGTAGCAACTTTCCTCTCCACGCTGAGCATTTTAGTCTCCGTGGGCTTTGTAACCAACCAGATGAACATCAAGAATGGAGACCCAGCCCACCAGGTTGTGGTGAGCACAGAAGAGGATCTAGAAGTGGTGACTCTAACCTGGGTCCCAAAGGCAGCAGCAGCAGCAAAGTCCCACTGTGGGTGCCATCCTCCTTCCATTGCAAACACAAACCAACAGCCAAGCCTGCAAACCTTCAAGGAACAAACAGCTTGGCTCTCAGAGGAGGCCATAGTCTCATCCAAGCAGCATGTAGCCTGAGTGCCTGGAGTTTGTGTCCTGGCACCCACCAGTGTGAACCTTGCCTTCAACAGCAAAGAAAGGGCCCGCTTTTTGCAGCCTGGAGAAGTTCCCAGATTGAAACCATAGCAACCTCCTCCATCTCATGTGGAAGTGGCCAGCCTTGCTCCACAGCCACTCAGGCACACGACTGGCTTTGGGCTTCTTTCTCTCTGCCTCCTACATATGTGTGGCCTGGCTACTGAGTGTCCTTCGCTCATCCCCACCCTCCTGAAGGCGTCCAATTAAAGACTGAAATGAAGACCTCTTTGCATGACTCAATTACAAGTTTAGGAATAAGACTCTCTCTCTCTCTCTCTCTCTCTAGATATATATATATATATACACACACACACACACACACAAACTTGTGCATCAGTCAATTTGCTGTCACCCTCCCTAAAACCAAGGCACTTGTAGGAACACCGAGCTCTGCTTTTTTAAAATGCCCTTCATTATTAGCATCTGGAAAATTGGCACGTTTCCAGTGAAACGAGAAACTTCGCACTCAGCAGTCCAGGCTCTGCACTTGTGGTAGCTTAAGGAACTTCAAAGCTCCTTGTTGTTTGAACAAATTGGAAACAGAAAACAAAGGATGAAAAGAGGACATCCCCATGCAAGCACTCTCCATCCAGGAGGGGAGCAGAGTCTCATCAGCCTTTGATGTGGCCCAGTGGCCACATTCCTCTCTCAAAGCTCCAGATGCTGGTCGCAGCATTCTCCACCCGCTGTTTTGAGGCTGAGCAAACCACCTCTCAGATGCTGTGCTGCACATGCAAGCAAATGCACCTAACAGCATATTACCGGCCACTGAAGACATGAGGGTTAACCCAAATAGCGCTCCTCCACGTCCCCTTATCATTTCCATATTCACAAAGAAGACCATTTTCCTGTGTGCAGCTCTGGGTATTTTCAGACTACCCTATTGTCATTAGTTACGAACTTTCCCCAATAGTCCTGTGAGTGGGCTCATTGCCCAGCCAGTTGTAGGACTGACAGGCAGGCTCTGCAGCCAGGAAGCCTGGCATTTATGCAAGGATAACCTTGGGTAAATTATTTCACCTGATCCAATTTGCTCTCCCCACCTTCTAAACATTCACGATCATGATGCTTACAGATGGGTTTATAGAATGGATCAAACGGAAGTAGCTATGCTTGAAAGACAGTAAGCCAACACATGATGTTGCTTATGATTTTTCAAAGTAAGCGAATGTTCATTAAGGGTCCCGTATGTGTCAGGCACTGTGCTAAGTCCTGGAGATAAAACAGAGAAGAAAGTGGATTGAATCTTTACTCAGAAGAAGAGTACAGGCCTTCAGGGAACAAGAAAGAAAAACATCAAGAATTACCTCCAGTTTCAGTGAGTTCCACAATGGAAACACAAGGGCTGCCACGAGGGATACTGGGGCAGCCCTGCTGGAGTGCACGGGACCAGGCTCCCTGAAGAGCCACCTGAAAGGCGAGCAGGAAGGAAGCCACCGGCAAAGAGAAGGCAAAGGGTATTCCAAGGGCCAGAGCAATAGCCTGGGCAGGCATCTCGAAGCAGGAAGGACGTTGGTTGAGGTTGAGGACCAGAAAGAGAACAGTGACACTGGAGCTGGTGCCTGTGGGGCAGGAGCATGGAGGACCACAGGTGCTGACCTTTTAGGAAAAGCACTTTTGCTGTTGAGTGGAGGATGGGCCAGGGAGGGGAAAGAGTGGAGGCAGAGAGACCAGTTAAGAGGATACACCTGGGAGGCAGGATGTGCAGGACTTGATGATGGAGCACACGTGGGGAAGACAGGCAGGGGAGGGACTTTAAAATGACCTCTAGATTTCCTACTGAGACAGGAAGCCCAGGGAGAAGGTCTGGGGGCAAGATGAGAGGAAGTGAAAATTTCCATTTAGACACACCCATACTGAGAGGTGTATTACCCACCAAAGGTGGCCCTGGGTGGGCCATTGGCTGTAAACATGGAGCTCAGAGGGGACCCTGCAGGGAGCCACACCTGGGTGCTCTGGTCATAAAGAAGTACTTACAGCCATGGGGATTGTATTAGTCCGTTCTCGCACTGCTATAAAGAAATACATAAGACTGGCTAAATTGTAAAGAAAAGAGGTTTAACTGGCTCACAGTTCTGCAGGCTGGGGTAGCATGGCTGGGAAAGCCTCAGGAAACTTTCCTTCATAGCGAAAGGTGAAGGGGAAGGAGGCATGTCTTCGCTTGGCCGGAGGAGGAGGAAAAGGATGAAGGGGAAGGTGCTACACAGTTTTAAACAACCAGATCTTGTGAGAACTCACTCAGTATCATGAGACCGGCAAAGGGGAAATCCACCCCACGATCCAATCACCTCCCAACAGGCCCCTCCTCCAACACTGGAGATGACAATTTGACATGAGATTTGAGCAGCGACACAGATCCAAACCATATCAGGAGGCATGAGACCCTCTTCCCCCACCCCCAGGAGCTTTGCTCAGAGAGGGGCAAACCCACAGCTGGGTTGGCTGAAGGTGGGTGACCAGCAAAGCAGGGTCGGAAGCCAGGGCAGGTGACCTGGAGGAGACCACAGAAAGGGGTGTCCTTGAGCCAGAAGAAGATCAAGGCTCAACTGCATTCTGTGCTGCTAGGAAGCCAAGCAAGGTGGGGACAGAGAGGTGTTGTCACTGTGGACCTTGTTGGAGCAAATGCCAGACTGGAGCAGGTGGAGAAGGGGGTCAAGGGATGGGGGATGGTGCTCACCTGAAGGTTCAGGAATGAAGACAAGGAGGTTTAGGGCACCTCCTCATCCGAGAGACGAGGCCAGCCTGGCAGGAGGAGGGCTGGAGAGGAAGATGGGCACCAGAGCCCTGCTGGGGGCAGGGCTGGGGCGAGAGCAGGGGCAGCAACCCGGGGGCAGGGTGCAGGGCGACGTCAGCTGGCAGGAGGGCAGGCAAGTCAGGCTCTTCAGGAAGGGAGGGAAAAAGAGTCTGGGAGCAGTAGTGGGGGGGTTTAGGGAACCAAGGACACCTCCTCTAATTCCAAGCGTGGCTGCCAGGGGTGGGTAGCCAGAGGGTGGCCACTTTGAGAAGGAACTGGTCTATGGTTCCTGAGGGCTCTGGAGTCCCAAGAGGACCTCTTCTTAGTGCCACATTTGATACAAAAAATGCAGCTCTTTCTGGGGCCCCACGAGATTCCTGCCTCCTTTATTGCAGCACAGATCCTTACAACAAACTGTCTTTATGGGGAGAAGCGTGAGTCTCTCTTCCTTATAACCTGTAAGGCCCAACTCACCCCAACACTTTATGCTAAGCAGAGAGGGACCAAGAGAGACCGGACCTGCCTTTGAGGGTTCTACAGTCTGATATGAACCCACAAATAATCATCACATACATCAAACCCAGGCAGGCCACAGTTGGGGTGTAAACCAAGTAAGTATCTTGGCAATACATTTTTGTAAAGAGATGTGAAAATAAAGAATTAGAAGCAGAAGCCAGGGTGAGCAGAAAGAGGGTGTGTCTTGGGAAAAGAACAAGACGGGATTTACTGGAAGTGTAGAGTCTTATCTCTCAGCACAACCTGTTAGGTGTCTGTGGCCAATCTATGCTAATGGCTCTCAGCGTTACAAAAGAATAGCCAACCAAAACATGGAAAATAGCTCTTCTGATTGTCCCTGGTAAAATCAACCCAAGGCACAGGGTAACCAAGTTTATAAAGGACCCCAAAACTCCTAAAGTGTTTCTGAACTGTAGAGAAAGCAGGTCATGTGTCACTTTCAAGCTTAAAAAAAAAAAAAGAAAAGAAAAACAATGCTGCTTTTTAGCTGGTGACCCAGCGCATTCCATGGTGGCTGTACTAAATGATTAATCGTAATCCTTGTGAACCAGAGGCAACAGCATGCATCTAAAAGAAATGTCTCTTTAAAAATTAAATAAAGCAAAAATTCTCCGCGGGTGCTGGTGTTACACTGCATGCTGAGCTCTGCGCTAATCGTATTCTCCCACGTTATTGCAGCCCCTGGTTTATGCTGCACTATCTCTCTGCCTTTGATTCCCCTGCACAGTATACTTTATGCCTGCGACTCAGAAACTCCTTGGGGCAGGGACTTCATTAAGGTTTGTGTCAATCAGTAAAGAGTTATGTGCATTTTCAACAGTGCTGGCACACAGTGGACTTTATGCACTGCCTCACTTTCTTCCTTTAACTTCCCAACAAGCCAGTGTGCTCTCTATGTTTCAGGAGTGAAGTTCATTTACATGAACCCCAAGAAGTTAATATATTATGACCCAGTTAGCACAGTTTTACTTCACGGTACTATAATGTAATGCTCAATGATTTTTAAGCAATAAAAGGAGTGACTTTAAAACTTAATTAGGAAAATTTAGACCCTACAGGGTTCATAATGAGTTTTTGAAAACTTTGGAATAATGCACTGAGATTCCTGAGATTTATCTCATGGGAATCTCAGAAAGGGTTTTTTAAGTCATTGTAAAGTCCTTCTCAAAGCAACTATTTCTTAGCCTCACTGAAGGTATTTTGCTGAAAATAAATGAGAAACCAAACAAGAATGCCACCACTTCTATGAGAAGCAAATCCCATATTACTATTCCATCTCTGTATTCTTTGAGGAGGTTCCTAAATATCCCTTATGTTTCATGATACTAGGCCACAGCTATGCTCTTCCTCACACTTCCAATCCAGTCTTTCAGAATAATATGATCTCATTTAAAAGAAAAAAAAGTGAAACTATTTGAGTCATAATGGAATCCGTATCAAGATCGCAGAAACGCATTTTCTCAATGCTCCCTGCTGCAGCATCTCCAGACAGCAGTCTCCAACGCCATTTCCATCCCATCCATTTCACAAACCTGTGCTCAGCCCACAGCTTTATCTACTTCCATTAAATAGATGTGCTCGCCGGCAGGAAATTGCCATGGAAATAAATGTTAGGTTTGGCACCAGTTCCTTTTAAAGAAGCTGCAATTGGAAACGTAAAGGCAACGAGAAGATGCAGCCGGTGAGAGCAATGCACCCAGCTCCTGACCCACGAGGTCCTTCTGGGGACACTGAGACTTCTTTTAGAAGTGAGTGTAATGCAGTCACTTTTCAAAGACAAGAATCATTCATTCTTGACCCAGTAGGGGGCTCCCACAACCTCGTCCAGGCCAAGGGGCAGGTGAGACTCACCAGGGCAACGATTTGTCTCAGGAGGACTGGACCTGAGCCCGGTGGCCCAAGTCACCCAGGAGCAGCGCAGTCGGGAACCTGCAGGTCTGCTCCTGCAGCAGAGACTCCTAGCAGCCAGGGCAGTCAGGGACAGGCTGATTACCTGTTGCTCTGCCACTGGGAAGCCTCCAGGCGTCCCTGCACCCTGGAAGGAGGCAGAGGGAGGAGGCGGCACATGAATAATGAATATACTCTCACCTCCCATCATTAGCATTCCATTCAAAGGACGCAAATGAGGCATTCATTTCTCCTCCTGGCTTGAAAGGAGAAGCGTCTCTGGGAATAAGCAAGTGGGACCTGGGACACTGGGTGGGTTGAGGGGGAGGGTAGACCACCCGCTGGGGTTGACTTTCCCACTCACCCTTCAGCAAGGTGACAGTTCACCACCAGGACTGGAGATAACATTGTCAGGGAACAGAACCTGGGACTCCAGGCATAAATAAACCCAAGACCTCAGGCCACTGGCTATCAAACCTCAAGGGGCACCAATCACACCTAACAATGCAGGTAGTCAGGCCTTATACACTTCCTGGCAGGACACCCAGCACCTGGAATCCCTGTCTTCTCAGAGGAAGTCCCTGCTAGAGGTAGTGGCAAAAGGAAAACCTCAAAAGGCCTTCTGATGCCCTGGTCTGGCATCGATGCTTAGTACATTTGTCAGAGGCATTTGAACCACAGCAAGTCCATCTTGGATAGGAGCTGGGTAAAATAAGGCTACGACCTGCTGTGCTATATTCCCAGGAGGTTAAGGCATTCTTAGTCACAGGAGGAGATAGGAGGTCGGCAGAAGATACAGGTCATACAGACCTCGCTGATAAAAGAGTTTGCAGTAAAGAAGCCTGCCAAACCCACCAAAACCAAGATGGCAATGAGAGTGACCTTTGATCATCCTCACTGCTACACTCCTGTTACAGGAAACGGGTCCTGATCCAGATCCCAAGAGAGGGTTCTTGCATCTTGCCCAAGTAAGAATTTAGGGTGAGTCCACAGTGCAACGTGAAAGCAAGTTTATTAAGAAACTAAAGGAATAAAAGAATGGCTACTCCATAGACAGAGCAGCCCCAAGGGCTACTGGTTGCCAATTTTTATGGTTATTTCTTGGTGGTATGCTAAACGAGGGCTGGATTATTCATGCCTCCCCATTTTAGACCATATAGAGTAACTTCCTGACATTGCCATGGCATTTGTAAACTGTCATGATGCTGGTGGGAGTGGAGCAGTGAGGACAACCAGAGGTCACTCTCCTCACCATTTTGGTTTTGGTCAGCTCCTTTACTGCAACCTGTTCTATCAGCAAGGTCTTCATGATCTGTATTTTGTCCCGACCTCCTATCTTATCCTGTGATTTAGAATGCCTTAACTGTCTGGGAATGCAGCACTGTAGGTTTCAGCCTCATTTTACCCAGCTCCTATTCAAGATGGAGTTGCTATGGTTCACATGACTCTGACACTCCTACCAGCGCCATGACAGTTTACAAATGCGATGGCAATGTCAGGAAGTTACCGTATATGGTCTTAAAAAAGGAGGCATGAGTAATCCACCCCTTGGTTTAGCATATCATCAAGAAATAACCATAAAAACGGTCAACTCTGTGTATGGAGTAGCCATTCTTTATTCCTTTACTTTTCTAATAAACTTGCTTTCACTTTGTAGCAGGATGAGCCACAGACAAGAACCCCTCAGACACCAAACTGTAGAAGGAAAGGGCTTTATTCAGCTGGGAGCATCAGCAGACTCACGTCTCCAAAAACCGAGCTCCCCAAGTGAGCAATTCCTGTCCCTTTTAAGGGCTTACAACTCTAAGAGGGTCCGTGTGAGAGGGTCGCGATCGATTGAGCAAGCAGGGGGTACATGACTGGGGGCTGCATGCACCTGCACTGGTAATTAGAACAGAACAGAACAGAACAGAACAGAACAGAACAGAACAGAACAGAACAGAACAGAACAGAACAGAACAGGACAGGACAGGACAGGGATTTTCACAGTGCTTTTCCATACAATGTTTGTAATCTATAGATAACATAACCGATTAGGTCAGGGGTCGATCTTTAACTACTAGGCCCAGGGTGTGGTGCCAGGCTGTCTGCCTGTAGGTTTCATTTCTGCCTTTTAGTTTTTACTTCTTTTTTTCTTTGGAGGCAGAAATTGGGCATAAGACAATATGAAGGGTGGTCTCCTCCTTTAACTTTACGGACTCGCCATGAATTCTTTCTTGCACAAGATCCATGAACCCTTCCTCGAGGTCTGCATCAGGACCCCTGTCCAGTAACACTTTCACAGAGGGGTCCCCCAAAAGCCCCAGGGCCTTCCACAGCCCCCACACTTCTGTGCTTTGCCCCTGCCTTGAATGCTGCGCACACCTCCTCACCTCTGGGATGTCTCCATGGAGAGCGTTCCCAACCTTCACAGAACCTGAGGCTCAGCCGTGTGGGCTCTGCTGTTTCCCTGACTGCTCCTCAGTACCCAGCACAAGGTCTGGCATGAGGAAACTCAGAAAGTATTTCAAAAGTGGAGAAAGAGCTCTAACTTTGCTTTTTTAAACCCTGCATAAACAGTGGCTACCATTTTGTTCTAATTCTACCTCATGCAGAGTGGGGTGAGGATCAGAGCCTGAAAATAGGCCCAGTCCTGCTCTGAGGGACTTACTTTTTAGTTTCACAAATAGAAGTTTGTGGTAGTTCACTTTGTCTGACAAAAATATATTATGTTCTTTGCTCCACAACAAATTCTAGTAGTCAAATATTTAAACATTAAGAAATAAAGCCACAGAAGTATAAAAAGGGTAATAATTGTATGAGTGAGGATGCCCTTCAATGCAAGACTTCAAACACAGAAGTCATGAAAAACTGAAATCATTGACTACATAAAAAATCTGAATGTTGTGTGTAGTCACAAAAATATACCATAAACAAAATCAAAAGATAAATTTGAAATTGGCAGAAATATATTGAGCACTCATACGTGAGACAAAAGATAAATTTTCTTAATGTGTAAAGAGTTTCTAAAATAGATAAGAAGGTAAAACAAAGGAAAAATAGGCAAAGGGCACAAATGGGAAGTTCACAGAAGGAAAAAATTTAGAATTTCCTTAAACATGAAAATATGTTTGACCTCACTAGAAAGAAGAAAATACAAAGTATTGCAACCTGAAAATAATTTCACAAGACAGAAAAATTAGAGATCAGTCTCCAAACATAATGCAAAAATTTTAAACAAAATATCAGCAAATCAAAGCAAGTAATATGTAAAAATAATAATATATATTAAAATCAAGTGGGATTTATTGCAGAGATGCAAGGATGGCTTAACAATAGATCAATCAATGCAATAGACAACATTAATAGGAGAAAAGAGGAAAATAACACAAATGTCTTAAAAGGTGTGAAACTAATAATATTAATTAATAATCTCCAGTACCCATTTATGAGCTTTTTAAAAATAAAGTCTTAGTAAACTAAAAATAGGAGAGAACTTCCTTAATGTGATAGGGGTATAAGGAAATCCACAGCAATCTATGGCCATACCACTCTGAATGTGCCTAATCTCAGAAACTAAGCCTGGTTAGTATTTGAAAGAGGGAAAATAATCAACAGCAAATTTCATTTCTCATGGTAGAATATTGAAAGCTTTCCCTCTGAGCTTCAGGGATAAGATAAAATGCCCCTTACAACCATTTTTATTCAACATGCTACTCAAGGCCTGGCCTAATAAGACAAGAAAAGAAATAAAAAACAGAAGCATTAGAAAGGAAAAAATGAAATTTGTGTTATTTAGAGATAACATGATTATGCATGTAGAAAACCCAAGGGAACCTAAAAACTATTAGAATAGGTGAAGGAAGTCCTAGCCAGAGCAATTAGGCAAGAAAAATAAATAAAGGGCATTTAAATTAGAAAAGAAGAAATCAAATTGTCCCTGTTTGAACACAGTATGATCTTATATACAGAAAAACCTAAATAATCTACCTAAAAACTCTTAGAACTGAGATGAAAAAGAAATCTAGAAGGTAATCCCACTTATAATAGCTACCAAAAATAAAATAAAATACCTAGAATAAATTTAACCAGGGAAGTGAAAGACCTCTGCAAGGAAAACTACAAAACACTGATGAAAGAAACTGAAGAGGATACAAACAAATGGAAAGACACCCCATGCTCATGGATCAGAAGAATTAATATTGTTAAGATGACAATACTACCCACAGCTATTCACAGATTCAATAAAATTCCTATCAAAATACCAATGACATTTTTCACAGAAATTGAAAAAAAAAAATCCTAAAATTTGTATAGAACCACAAAGGATTCTGAATAGCCAGCCAAAGCAATCCTGATCAAAAAGAACAAGGGTGGAGGTATCAGACTATTGTACCTCAAAATATACTACAAAGCTATAGTAACCCAAACAGCATGGTACTGGCATAAAAACAGATACATAGACCCATGAAACAGAATAGAGAACCCAGAAATTAATCTACATATCTTTAGCCAACTGATTTTTGACAAAGGTGCCAAGAACACTCATTGGATAACCTCTTCAATATATAGTGCTGGAAAAACTGAGTCACTATATGCAGAAGAATGAAACTAGGTTCCAACCTCTCGCCTTGTAAAAAATTCAATTCAAAATAGATGAAAGACCTAAATGTAAGACCCCAAACAATAAAACTACTAGAAGGAAACATAGAGAAAATGCTTCAGGACGTTGGTAAGGGAAAAGATTTAATGAATAAGACCTCAAGGGTACAGGCAACAAAAGCAAAAATAAATAAATGGGATTTTATATAGCAAACTGAAAAGCTTTGCACAGCAAAGGAAACAACCAACAGAGTGAAAAGACAACCTACAGAATGAGAGAAAATACTTACAAACTATTCATCCAACAAGAGATTAATAACCAGAATATACAAGGAACTCAAACAATCCAACAGCAAAAAAACCTATTTGATTTAAAAATGGGCAAATGATCTGAGCCAACATCTCTCAAAAGGAGACATAAAAAATGGCCAAGAAAGATATAAAAAAAACTTTGACAGCATTAATCATCAGGGAAATGCAAATCAAAACCAGAAGGAGGTATCATATCACTCTAGTTAAAATGGCTACTATCAAAAAGACAAATAATAAAAAATGCTGGTGATGATGTAGAGAAAAGGACTCTTTATACACTGTTGGTGGGAATGTAAACAAATACAGCCACTTTGGAGAGCAGTATGGAGGTTCCTCAGAAAACTACAAATAGAACTACTCTATGATTCAGCAATCCCACTACTGGGCATTTATCCAAAGGAAAGGAAAACAGTATATTGAAAAGACATCTGCACCCGCAGGTTTGTTGCAGCACTATTCACCATAGCCAAGATATGGAATCAACCTGGGCATCCAACAATGAATGAATGGATAAAGAAAATGGAATATATATATATATATATATATTTCAATGGAGTACTATTCAGCCATAAAAAGAATAAAATATTCTCATTTGTGGCAACATAGATGGAACTGAAGGACATTATTTTAAGTGAAATAAGCCAGGAACAGAAAGTTAAATACCATATGTTCTTACTCATGTGTGGAGGCTAAAAAAAACAGTTGATTTCATAGGAGTAAAAAGTAGAACAGAGGATACTAGAGGCTGAGAAGGGTAGGGGGAAGAGAAGGAGATATTTGTCAAAGGATACAAAATTACAGCTAGATAGGAAGAATAAATCCTAGTGTTCTATAGCACAATAGGATGACTATAGTTAATAGTAATATGTTATATCATTTTAAATAGCTGGGAGGATATTGAATGTTCCCAATACAAAGAAATGATAAATGTTTGAGATGATGGATATGCTAATTACCCTGCTCTGATTCCTATGCATTGTATATATCAAAACATTACAGTATTCATTACCCATGAATATGTACAATGATTATTTTGTATATGACAATTATTATTTGTCAATTAAAAGATAAAATATGTACAATTATTATTTTGTATATGACAATCATTATTTGTCAATTAAAGGATAAAATTAACAGGAAAAATTTTAAAATTAATAAGTGAAACTAGCAACATTTCTGGGTGTAAAAGACCAGGACACAAAATTTAATTGTGTTTCTATTTGCTAGCAAGAAATGAATAGAAAACCAAAAAAAATCTTATTTTAATAACATTTAGAAATCAAAAACCTAGGAATAAACCTTACAAAAGCTGTGCAAGACCTCTGGACTAATTTTTAAAAAATTATTGAAATAGACAAAACACAAATAAATGGAGAAATATACCATGTTCATGGATTAGAAGACCTGACTTTGTAATGATGTTCGTTCTTTCCCAAGTTGATTCATAAATTCAACAGTATTCCAGCAAAATTCAAGCAGGATTTTTTGTCAAAATTGACAAACTGGTTTTAAAATTCACGTGGAAATTCCAGGTAATCTTGAATAACAAAGCTGGAGGACTTATGTTACCAGATATCAACTCATGCTAAAGTTACAAAAATTGAGGCAGTGTAATACTAATGAAAGAACAGGCAAACTAACCAGTAGAAATCAATAGAGGGTCCAGAAACAGACCCTCTCCTGATTTATGACAAATGCAATACCGTAATGTAATGAGGAAATAATGGTCTTTCAAAAAAAAGGGATTGAGTGAAATAGATATCCATATGAGAGAAAAATGTATCTGGTCCCCTATTTTCATCATACACAAGAAACAATTCCAGATTAATAATATCTCCATGTAAAAGGTAACAATCAGTAAATAAAGCTTGCAGGAGAAAAATTAAACAGCAACATCATCGCAACTTTGCAGTAGGCCAAAATGTCATAAACAGAAAATAATTGCTTTATTCATAATGCATAAAACATTAATAAATTGGGCCTTATTAAATTAAGAACTGTTCATGAAAAGACACTAAGAGAATGAAAATGTAATTAATACAAAGGGAAAGATATTTATAGTACCTATATCTAACAAAGAATTTGTATCCAGAATTCATAAAGAACTCTTGCGAATTAGTAATAAAAAGACAAACAACCCAATTTTAAATGAGCAAAGAACTTAGACTTTTCACAAAAGGAAATATTCTAATAGCTTATAAGCAAAAGGAAATGTGCTCAACCACATTAATCATCAGGGCAAAGCTAAATAAAACCACTATCAGAAACCACAACACACCCATCAGAATGGCTAAAATGAAACAGTTGGAAAATGCCAAGTATTAGCAAGGATATGGAGCAACTAGAATTCTCAAGTAGTGCTGCTGGTGGTGAATATTAGTGAAATCACTCTGTGAAATTACTTGGCATGTCCTATGACCCTCAGATCCCTCCTGGGTATATACACAATAGAAATGCTTACGTATGTTTACCCAAAGACACGTAAAAGAATGTACATTACAGCTGTGTTCATTATAGCCCCAAACTAGAAATTATTCAAATGCCCAGAATGGGTAAGTAAATTGTATGTTTGCACAAAAAAATTTCTCTCAACAATGAGAATAAATGAACACAACAATACAACAATTGCACAAATATAATGTTGTGTGAAAGAGGTCAAACACAAAAAAACACATATTGCATGATTCCATTGACACAAAATGCAAAAATAGGCCAACAATCTGGCCAGTATGCCAATCCCAGAAGGGAGTGGCTAAAAAAAGACATGGGAGAAATTCATGTTCTGTTTCTTGGTCTGGCTCCCAGTTACACAGGTGAAGTCATTTTGTGAAAATTCATGAGACTGCACACTTATAAAATGTGCATTTTCTGTATAGATAGTGTACTTCAATTAAAAGTTTTTTTAAAAAACCTATCAGCTCTGCTCTTATGGGTAGACATTTAGTGTCACTTGCCAGGGTAGCAACAGCACACGCCATATCCTTTCCTCTACAGAAGCAGGGGCCACCAGGTCAGCCTTATCAATCATTCACATACAGGTGCTTCAGCAAGATTTCCTTCTGCAAGCATTTTACAAATCTATATTTCTTTCTTTTCTTTTTTTTTTTTTTTTTGAGACAGAGTCTCACTTTCGGCTCACCGCAACCTCTGCCTCTTGGGTTCAAGCGATTCTCATGCCTCAACCTCCCAAGTAGCTGGGATTACAGGCACCCACCACCATGCCCAGCTAATTTTTGTATTTTTAGTAGAGATGGGGTTTCATCACATTGGCCAGGCTGGTCTCAAACTCCTGAACTCAAGCAATCCACCCACCTTGGCCTCCCAAAGGGTTGGGCTTACAGGCATGAGCCACCACACCCAGCCAAATCTGTATTTCTTGATGCAGTTTGCACTGAACAAATTTTGTTGAACTCTGTTCACAGACCATTTGAAACTTGTAAAAAGTTTAGCATGTATATTATTCATGGCTAGAGAAAAGACAAAAAATAACAGAAGTTTTTCAGGGGTGATCTCTTACTGAAATCTACCATCACTTTCTTGAATTTTATTGCAAAATATCTCACATATGTTTGTAAAGTAATGAAAAAAAAAAAGAGCTGATTCTTACTGAGCACCAAATGCCAGGCTTCGATGCAAGTACTTTTCATGCATTAACCCATATTCATTCTCAGGACAACCCCACAGTGCAAGGATTATTATTATTCCCATTTCATAGATGAGGACGCTGAGTGGGTTAGCATTTGTTCAAAATCATCAATCTTTTATATGAAGCTGATGGGACACAAACCAGGCTGCCTGGTTCCTGTGCTCAGAGTTCTACCTGGGAATGATTTTCACCCACAAAGTGAGCTGTGGGTCTTGGTGCTATGAGAACTCACCTCTCTTGGGCCATAGTGCATTTCTTAAGGGTAGACTCCGATCAGTGGGAATTGCTCCACTCTGGTCAGCATCCAGAGCTGATCTAAACACTGCCTAGTGAGAGGGAAAGGAAAATACCTGAGGGAAGGAGGGCATGTGGATGCCCACCGCTGTCCTAACGCCATGCCCTGGCTGTCTCTCTTCTGAGACCTGGATAGTCAACTCTTCTTGGATCTTAGGAGATCTTGATCTTTTCTAACAAATCCATTTTCCCAATGGCTAATTTGAGTTGGTTTCTCTCACCACGAAAAAGTTTAAAAAGACATTAAGAGGCCAGGCGCAGTGGCTCATGCCTGTAATCCCAGCACTTTGGGAGCCCGAGGCAGGCAGATCACAGTCAGGAGATGTAGACTATCCTGGCTAACACGGTGAAAACCCGTCTCTACTAAAAATACAAAAAATTAGCCGGGCGTGCTGGCGGGCGCCTGTAGTCCCAGCTATTCGAGAGGCTGAGGCAGGAGAATGGTGTGAACCTGGGAGGCGGAGCTTACAGTGAGCTGAGATCGTGCCACTGCACTCCAGCCTGGGTGACAGAGCGAGGCTCTGTCTCAAAAAAAAAAGACATTAAGACAAGATGCTTATTCTCTGCTTCTCCACAGCACAAACAAGAAGTGTGCGTGTATGTATTGTGTTTGTGTGTGTGCATGCATGTGTAGTATGTGAACGTGTGTGTGTGTGTATGTGTGGTGTGTGCGTACAAGAGTCTATATATGTGTGTGTATGTTCATGAGTATGAGTGTGTGTCTGTGCATGTGTGTTTTCTGGACAAATTTCCATCCTCCCTCCCTCTACCCATAAGTAGCTAGCCACATTGTCAGTTCTCCCCGTGTTCTTGGCCCTGTTTTTCCAACAGTCATGACTGACATTTATAGTTGTTGCAGGAGGCATAGATTTACCTTTCCCAGGCAAAATTACAAGTGTCCAACCAGAGAAGGCACTCACAGCTTGTCTGAGCAACAACTCGCTTAGACTAGCCACCGTGCAGAGTGGAAATCCCGGGAACGCACACTGTGTCTCCTGCTGTTTGCTTAACTTGGACCTTAGCTAGATCAGCTTTCTCATTCCTCTGTCTCATGTAGCCTCTGGGCAAAATGGGACCAACAGAGATATTCATGCAGGGTATTTTGTTCCAAAAAGTTCAAAGGAATTGGAAGGAAAAGGGCACATTACCGCGGGAATTCCAGAATGTATTTGATCAGCAGTGTTGCACCAGGGGAGAGCAGATAGTCTGACTCCATGGCCATTTTCCTAGGAACACATCATTGATCTGGAGTAGCCAGGAGAGAGCGGTTCGAGAACTGCCCAGCGACATGGACTGCATGCTGGCTGGTCCTGTCATCACGCCTTCTTCAGGGATGCTGCACTCTGCACCCCTAAAGATGGTCCCAGGCACTCCGCAAGTCCTCCATCCTCAGGTCAGTCATGTTTCCTCTCTTCTCCCTTCTTAGGGCACAGACCTTTGCCTTTCATCTTTCCTCAGGTTGGTCATCTTCTTCACAGGCATAAAACTGATGTCTGGATCCAAGCTGAACAGTAGTTCACATTGGCCAGTGTTAAACATAGACACAGCACCCAGGTATCATATGTGGCCTTGTAAAATATGCTGAACACCTCTCTATTTAGAAAATTCCCCACGTTGTGATTCCTACACTCTAAGAACAGAAAAAAAAAAAAAAACCATGCTTCCCAGCAGACTTTGCTGCCAGAATGCAGACATGTGACTCAGACGCCACCAGTCAGGCAGGTGCCTGTGGACTGATTCGGACAGGAGCTATGGAAGGAGACCTGGGGCCACCTTACTGCTGCTGCATGGTGACAGCATCTCAGTTGCAGAAGGACAATGTGATTCTCAGTTGGCAGCTGTGGTGACAATTTCTGATGCTAGCAGGGACAGTGGGCTCCCACCTGGGAGGGAGCAAGGGGACAGAGCAGTTTCCTGACCATGACAGGAACAGCATATTCCCGGCATCCACAGCAGCTCCTCTCCCAGGTCACCCTGCTGCTGCTGTGGGACTTGCTCCTGGGGTTAGCCTATAGTCTGCTGTCATGGCCCCTCCAATGTTGTCCTTCATAAGTCCCCCAAACCAGCAGCAAGGGACTTTGTGGTACGTAACAAAGAGTCATGGGTAGCACAACACACCTGTGCTGAGAGTGTGCTAAGGGCACTTTTAAGGAATAGTATTGCATGCATCTCCCCTGCCCCAACTCCTTCTCAACATCTTCTCCACTTTGGATTTGAAGTGTGCGGTTGCCTTCTCACTCTGCTTCCCTGATGGATCTCTATGGTTTCTTTTATCCTTTTCTGCAATTGAAACCTAAGGACACTTATGAAGCCCACATGGAAGTGTGTAAAACAAGGAGGGCGGATGTGCGTATCTGCAACCTGCTGAGACACCAGCTTTCACTGCGAAAATGTCGGCTGTGATCTTGGGGAACAGCGAGAAGGAGTTGGTGTTTCCAGATTCCATTGTAATGTCTGTGCTTAAAAGGGAGACAAAGATCCTCGATTTGTGTGAGAGAGATGGGGGCAAATATATAACAATGAAAATATGAAAATGGATGAGGAGATACACATCTTTCCATTTGGGTCTCTTTATTTCCCTCTCCTGATTGTATGTCTTTTCAGTTTTCTAAACATCATAAAAATGATGCAATCCAGACATGCAAGCCATATCCCATGTTACCTCCAATAATCTCAAGGACTCAGACAAAAGCCTTGAAATATAAGGTGTGTTGAACCACTTACAACTTGAAAATATATCTTTTACCGCTCTTAGGAGAAGCGGGTGGTGCCACAAAATGACAGACCAAGACACTGTTCCTGCGAATTGTTCAAAGTCATTCTGCAGGAGCATTTCTCAGACTTCGTTGGCACTATTGATATTTGGCTCTGGATAATTCTTAGTTGTCGGGGGGTGGCTGTGCTGTGCATTTTAGGATGTTTTGCAGCATCCCTAACCTCTACTCACGAGACACCAGTAAACCTCACTCCATAGTTGTGACAACGAAAGATGTCTCCAGATTTTTGTCACATGTGCCTGGGGGACCAAACCACCCCGTCAATAAACACTGCTTTAAAGATAGAAACAATAGGCCACTTTGCCAAAACAAACTGCAGGAAACACTTTAGTGTGTATGCGCACATATGTGCTGTAGCTTAAGAAAAACTCAAAAGTTGTTCATTAAATCTCAATGTAATAATTTTTTATCTGAAACATGTGGAGGAAAAAAAATGGTTACAAATTCTCATATGAAGAACTAAAAGTCTCTCATTCTCAAAAGTCATCTTCCTCTATTGTGGATTTTATATTGAACACAGATCCTAGGTTGGCTGACAGATCCCTTATTCAACTTTATATTTCAGGTTTAAAAGCTCTGAATTTATATTCTTAAATTTTCATTCTGTTTCATATTTATGAGAGTGAACACTATCAATTTTTTTCTTTTAAATAATCATTTCTTGGCATTTTTCTGGTCAGACTTCAGTCTGACATGGTGAATAGTTTCTCTTATCATTTGGAAGGAGTCTGGGATTGTGGGACCTGCCAGACAAAGCTGGCTCTGCCCCCCACCTTGCCACAGCTTTCCAGAGTCTCTCTGCTTAGCTCTCCAGCTCTTGCAAGGTCCAGGGGCCTCTAGTAATACTTTCCCAGAAGGCCATCCAGCTGCTCACATTCCCAGTGCCAAACGGCTTAGCTGAAATGATAAACAAAACTGGATAAAAATTCAGTGTTTTTGCTGGGCGCGGTGGCTTACACCTATAATCCCAGCATTTTGGGAGGCCGTGGCAAGAGGGTTGCTTGAGCCCAGGAGTCTGAGACCACCCTTAGTGATGTAGAGAGACCTCATCTCTACTTAAAAAAAATACAAAAAATTAGCAGGGCATGGTGACACATGCCTGTAGTCCCAGCTACCGGGGAGGCTGAGGTGAGAAAATCACCTGAGCCCAGGAAATCAGGGCTGCAGTGAGTGGTGACGGTGCCACTGCCCTCAGCCCGGGCGACAGAGTGAGACTCTATCTCAGAAGAAATATGAAGGCTCTGACTTGAAGGGGAAACCCTCAGCAGCAGCAACAACAGATGACGCATTGACCTGTCTGCCTGTCAATCTGTCAATCTGTCCATCTTTCCATCTGTCTACTTGTTCACCAGTCTACCTTTCCATCTGTCTGCCTGCCTGTCCATCCATCTGCCTTTCCATCTGCCCATCCATCTGCCTGTCTGCTTGTCCATCTGCCTACCTGTCTGTCTGTCCACCTGTCCACCTTCCATCTGTCCATCCATCCCTCTGTCTACCTGTCTGTCTATCCAGCTATAGAGCTGTTCAACAGGCCCCGTGAGCATCTCCATCTGCACTCTGGGGACTGGGAGCGTGAACAGAGCACATGCGAGCCCTGGCGTGGGAAATACCGAATGAAGCCAGCCTGGCCTTCCCATTCAGGAGAGACGGCCTTTGCTCGTGTGTGCCCATGTTTTGCCCCTGTCCTTGTGCTAATAGCACAAGAGACCAAGGGACCCGAACCTCTCTCAGAATCCCACTGATTTGTGAGCAGCTGATTTCTGGAACTTGGAGGTGGGGGTTGAGATATTATCTCTCTTTAAAATTTTATAATATTAGTTTTTAAGAATTTCTCACAATTCTGATACCTATCTGCCTCGATCCCTGAGTGACACTATATGATGTGTGTGTGTGTTTTGGTAGAGCTCCCTGGGCGTGTTTGACAAGCCCTACCTACCCCCTCTCATCCCTAAAAGTACACACACGCACACACACATGCACTACCCCCACTAGGTTGGCAAATGTTAGCTGTGGCCAATGCACAGCCCCTGCAGAGTCTTAAGCAGGAGAGCTACCATGATATCAGATTTCGATCTGGGAGACACCTCCCCAGCAGTATGGAGGTTGGATGGAGGGGTCCATGCTGGAGACAGGAATTCCTGTTGGGAATTCCAACTGTGCATGGCAAAGATAATGAAAGTAAGAATAAAGGCAATGTATGAATCCTTAAAGGTAGGATTTGGGCACTGGAAGAAAATCAGAAGGAAAGCAGGAAAAAATGGAAGGAAGTTAGGAAAGAAGGAAGAAAGGGAGGGAGGAAAGGAGGAAAAGAAAGAAAGAAAGAAAGAAAGAGAAAGCAAGTAAGCAGAGGGGGAAGGGGAGGAAGAAAGGGCGAGAGGGAGACAGGCAGGGAGACGGAGGGAAAGAAAGGAAGGAAGAAAAGAAAGGAAAGAAGGAAGAATAGGAGAGAAGGAGGGAGGGAGGGAGGGAAAGTGGAAAGAAGGAAAGGAGGGAGGAAGGAAGGAAAGGAAGAGAGGGAGGAAGGAGAAAAGAAGGAAAAGAAAGAAAAAAGCAGAAAGAGGAGAATGAGAGAAAAAGGGAGAAAGGGTGGGAGAGGAGGAGAAAGAGAGGGAGGAAGGAAAAAATGAAGGAAGGAAAAATAAAGGAAAGAAGGATGGATGGAAGAAAGGGAGCGGGGAGTGAGGAAGGGTAGGTCAGATTCAGCATATATGAGGCAAGAGTAAAGAATAGAAAGCATTCCACTGGACAAAAACAAAGAATTTATTAATTGAAGACCAAATTGGAAAGGCCAATTAGGGTCGGATAACAGTGCTTTCAGTCCCGGGTTAATGTGCTTGAGCCTTATGCTATAAACCACTGATTCTCCAAGTGGAGTTCCCAGGCCACAGCACCAACTTCAGCATCATTACCCAGGAACTACACAGAAATGCAAATTCTCAAGCGACCCCGGCCCCCGCCCCACAGAATAAGAAGTCTTCCAGGGAATTCAGATACTTGCTACAGTTTAAGACCTGCTGCTGTAAGCAACAGGGAATCATTGAAGATTACTGAACAGAGAAGCGACTTAACTCTACTATAAAAACCAAGGCAACTCATTTTCTTTCCAGCCTCTCAAAAGATAAATGGTAAATACAAAATTTAAGTTGTTACATGTCCTAATTCCATGCCTTTTGCTTTAGTGTATTTCCTAATAGCCAGCCATAATTATTCAGGAACAGTTGTGCTACTATAACATTTACAGTGTAGAAGCAATCGTCACAAACCAATATCAGGTGGAACCAGTAAGAGCCACAGGAAATCTGTTCAAGGAGAAAGAGATATGAGGATGCTGTCTTAAAACCGGAGCCTTGAGCGTGCCTCACGCTGGGGCTCCCCAGCAGCTGTGACCTGGAAACACATGGCTTTAATTAAGCAAAAGAGCGTTTGCAACGCCAAGACGGAGGTGGCCCCAAGCCACTGGCACAGAGGGCAGGCAAAGGAAAATCGGCACGCGTTCTGAGTAAACGGGGCGCCCTTTTGTGAGTCCATTCAAGGTTCATGTGGCTGTTCTCAAAATAACAGATTGGAAACCGGGTCAGTAATTGCTGGCCCGGCACCTTCGAAATGGCCATTTACATCCTTTTCTTTCTGGAAGGTCTTAACTTTCATACAGCTGCTCAGAATATGCCTATGGAACATTTTCTTAACTGGGTCCCTTAATCCCCAAAAGTTAAGAAAAAGAAGTGTCGGACTTGGAGGACGAGGAGCTCTGGAGACTTCCTAAGTTCCTGCATGAAAGCGGGAGTGGGGAACAGCCAGAGGGAGATCAAAGCTTTGGTAATGAGGAGGCTCTTCAATCTCAAATTTATGTGCTTTATCCTATCTACCACAGGCGCTGCTCCTCTGTGACTCTCCACTGCTCCCCGCACCCGCCAGCCTCGGGAATCTGACTCAGTGGATGAAAACAGTCCAAGATGATGGGGCTCTCGGAGGCCAGGAATGCAAAGGGCCCTCAACGGTCTTCTCTCTATCAGGAAAGGAGGTGACCCATATAGAATAGCGTCAGAATAAACCATCTAAAAGTGATGTGATCATCCATTTTTAGTCACACCACTGTAATAGCCGAAGAGGGGCTACCTCTGAGGTTTCATACTTGTGTATGCTGGAATCCATCAATCTGTGATCATCGGTGAAGTCATAGCCCCATGACATCACAACAGGGACATGCAGAGGCCTCACTGTTCCCGGGCATTCTTATAGTTTCCTGGATAACTTCTGTTTTAAAGCATACATGGGATCTGGGGCATTTAAAGATCTTTGACCTTGCCACATCCTATGAAATGTATTAAAATTCCTGTATCAGTCAGCTCGGGCTGCCATAACAAAACACCACAAAATGGCTGCCTTTAACAAGAGAAATTTATTTCTCACTGTTCTGGAGGCTGGAAGTCTGAGGTCAGGGTGCCCACATTCTTGGTTTCTGGTGAGGGCCCTCTTCCTGACTTGCCAATGGCTGCCTTCTCACTGGATCCTCATATGGCAGAGGCAAGGCCAGTAAGCTCTCTGGTATCTGTTTTCATAAGGATACTAATCTCATCCTGATGGCCTCATCCTCATGATTTCATCTGAACCTAATTACCTCCCAAAGACCCCATCTCCCAATGCCATCACATTGAGGGTTATGCCTTCCATATATGTATTCGAGGTGGCACAATTCAGCCCATAGCAATGCTCTGCTAGAGCCTTAGAGGTGAGATGTGTTTGGTTAGTTGACATAATGTAATATTTTGTAGACACTTATTAAACATTTAGTAATATTAATTTTCACTTTTTATTTCCACATTATGAAGCCAGCAAAATGATTTTTTAAGTATTCAACCATTTTGTAGATCTTTGAAAAGTATGCAGGCACTGTGCCTCTAGAACCCAATATAACTAGGCCCTTATTGAATTACAATTGTGAGCCATGCAGCCCCAGGAATTCTGGCAAGGCAGGAAATCCATCCATGCATTCCCTTAGGAATGGGGCTGAATCCAGGGAGGCAAGTGGCCTTGTTCTGCGGGCCCCAATCCTATGGTTCCTTACAAGTTAAAACCCACTGGCTTGGAATTCCAGTGGGCCAGAAGCAGGTTAGAGACTGCTGGAGATGGACCAAGTTCCCAGGGGGAGGGGTGGCTGCCATATTTGTGGTTGCAGTTGGCTGTTCTAGCCTGCTGGCTCTGGGGAGTCCAGGCAGTTGGAACCAGAACTCTGATCTCTCTCTGGGACAGAGTCTCCAGGGGGAGGAGTGACTGCAGTCTCTGTGGTTCAGATGACTTAGTCTTTCCAGCTTGCTGGTGGTCTGGATGAGGGGGGTTCCCCCAGCATGGTGCATCCACACTGCCAAGGGGCAGCCAAACTGCTTCTTTAAGCAGGTCCCTGATCCCATTCCTCCTGACTGGGTGAGACCTCCCAATAGGGGTCTCCAGAAACCTCCTACAGGAGTGTTCCAGCCAGCATCAGATCGGTGGCTCCCAGGAAGGAGATCCCAGAGGAAAAAGCAGGCTGCCATTTTTGCTGTTTCTCCACCTTCACTGGTGATACCTCCGGGTGTGGGAGGGACAGAGGCAACTAGGGTCTGAAGTGGACCCCCAACAAACCACAGCAGCCCTACAGAAGAGTGGCCTTACTATTAAAAGAAACAAACAAGCAAACAAAAACAAACAAAAAACCAGAAAGCAACAACAACAACATTAACAAAAAAGATGCCACAAAAACTCCATTCAAAGATCAGCAACCTCAGAGAGGGAAGGCATGTAAGCCCACAAAGATGAGAAAGAATCAGTGCAACAACATTGAAAACTCAAAAAGCCAGAGTGCCTCTTCTCCTCCAAATGACTGCAACATCTCTCCAGCAAGGGCACAGAAATGGACTGAAGCTGAGATGGCCGAATTGACAGAAGTAGGCTTCAGAAGCTGGGTAATAATGAATTTCACTGAGCTAAAGGAGCATGTTCTAACCCAAATACAAAGAAGCTAAGAATCATGATAAAACAATACAGGAACTGATCATCAGAATAGCCAGTGTAAAGAGGAGCATAACTGACCTGATGGAGCTGAAAAACACAACACAAGAAATTCACAATGTAATCACAAATATCAATAGCAGAACAGACCAAGTAGAGGAAAGAATCTCAGAGCTTGAAGACTATCTTTGGGAAATAAGACAGGCAGACAAGAATAGAGAAAAAAGAAAGAGTAGGAATGAACAAAACCTCTGAGAAATGTGGGATTATGTAAAGAGAACAAACCTACAACTGATTGAGGTACCTGAAAGAGATGGGGAGAACAGAACCAAGTTGGAAAACGTACTTCAGGATATCATCCAGGAGAACTTCCCCAAGCCAGCAAGACAGGCCAACATTCAAATTCAGGAAATCCAGACAACCCCAGTAAGATACTCCATGAGAAGATCAACCCCAAGACATATAATCATCAGATTCTCCAACATCGAAGTGAAAGAAATAATGTTAAAGGCAGCCTGACAGAAAGGTCAGGTCACCTACAAAGGGAAGCCCATCAGACTAACAGCAGACCTCTAAGCAGAAACCCTACAAGCCAGAAGAGATTGGGGGTCAATATTCAACATTCTTTAAAAAAAGAATTTCCAAGCCAGAATTTCCTATCCAGCCAAACTAAGATTCATAAGCAAAGGAGAAATAAGATACTTTTCAGACAAGCAAATGCTGAGGAAATTAATCATTACCAGGCCTGCCTTGTAAGAGCTCCTGAAGGAAGCACTAAATATGGAAAGGAAAAACCATTACCAGCCACTACAAAAACACACTGAAGCACACAGGCCAGTGACATTAAGCAGCCACATAAACAAGTCTGCAAAATAACTAGCTAGCATCATGCTGACAGTATCAAATTCACATATAACAATATTAATCTTAAATGTAAATTGGCAGAATGCTCCAATTAAAAGACATAGGATGGCAAGATTGATCATAACCCATCATTATGCTATCTTCAAAAAACCCACCTTACTTGCAAAAACACACATAGGCTCAAAATAAAGGGATGGAGGAAAATTTACCAAGCAAATGGAAAACAGAAAAAAGCAGGGGTTGCAATCCTAGTTTCTGACAAAACAGACTTCAAATCAACAAAGATCAAAAAAGACAAAGAAGGGCATTACATAATGGTAAAGTGTTCAACAAGAAGAGCTAACTATCCTAAATATATATGTACCCAGTACAGGAGGACCCAGATTCATAAGGCAAGTTCTTAGAGACCTACAAAGAGACTTAGACTCCCACACAGTAATAGTGGGAGACTTTAACACCCCACTGACAATATTAGACAGATCATCAAGACAGAAAATTAGCAAAAATATTCAGGACCTGAACTCAGCTCTGGATCAAGCAGACCTAATAGATATCTACAGAATTCTCTGCCCCAAAACAACAGAATATACATTCTTCTCCTCGCTGCATGGCACTTACTCTAAAACTGATCACTTAATTGGAAGTAAAACACTTTTTATCAAATGCATAAGAGCTGAAATCATAAACAGTCTTTCAGACCACAGAACAATAAAATTAGAACTTAAGAATCTCACTCAAAACCACACAACTACATGGAAATTCAACAGCATGCTCCTGAATGACTCCTCGGTAAATATTAAAATTAAGGCAGAAATCAAGAAATTCTTTGAAACTAATGTGAACAAAGAGACAACATACCAGAATCTCACACACAGCAAAGCAGTGTTAAGAGGCAAATTTATAGCACTAAATGCTCACACCAAAAAAGCTAGAAAGATCTCAAATCAACAACCTAACATTACAACTAAAAGAACTAGAGAACCAAAAGCAAACAAACCCCATAATAAAAAAGAAAAGAGAGAAGAATCAAATAGACACAATCAGAAATGATAAGGGGAATATCACCACTGACCCCACAGAAATACAAACAACCATCAGAGAATATTATAAATATCTATATGCACATAAACTAGAAAATCTAGAAGAAATGGATGCATTCCTGGACACATACACCCTCCCAAGACTGAACCAGGAAAAGACTGAATACTTGAATAGACCAATAATGATTTCTGAAATCGAAGCAGTAATCAATAGGCTACCAACCGAAAAAACAGCCCAGGACCATATGGATTTACCACTGAATTCTACCAGAGGTACAAAGAAGAGCCAGTAGTACCATTTCTACTGAAACTATTCCAACCAATTAAAAAGAAGGGACTCCTCACTAAGTCATGTTATGAGGACAGCATCGTCCTGATACCAAAACCTGGCAGAGATACAAGAAAAAAAAAAAAAAAAGAAAGAAAACTTCAGGCCAATATCCCTGATGAACATCAGTGCAAAAATCCTTAATAAAATACTGGCAAACCAAATCCAGTAGCACATCAAAAAGCTTATCCACCATGATCAAGTTGGCTTCATCTCTGGGATACAAGTTTGGTTCAACATATGCAAATCAATAAATGGAATTCATCACATAAACAGATCTAAAGACAAAAATCATGTGACTATCTCAATAGACCTGGAAAAGGCCTTCAATTAAATTCAACATCCCTTCATGTTAAAAACTCTCAATAGACTAGGTATTGAAGGAACGTACCTCAAAATAATAAGAGCCATATATGACAAACCCACAGCCAATATCATACTGAATGGGCAAAAGCTGGAAGCATTCCCCTTGAAAACCAGCATAAGACAAGGATGCCCTCTCTCATCACTTATATTCAACATAGTATTGGAAGTTCTGGCCAGGGAAATCAGGCAAGAGAAAAAAAATAAAGCGTATTTAAATAGGAAGACAGGAAATCAAATTATCTTTGTTTGCAGATGATATGATCCCGTATCTAGAAAACCCCATCATATCAGCCCAAAAGCCTCTTAAGCTGATAAGCAACTTCAGCAAAATCTCAGGATACAAAATCAATGTGCAAAAACCACTAGCATTCCTATACACCAAAAACAGGCAAGCAGAGAGCCAAATCATGAATGAACTCCCATTCACAATTGCCAAAAGAGAATAAAATACCTAGGAATACAACTAATAAGGGAAGTAAAGGACCTCCTCAAGGAGAACTACAATCCCCTGCTCAAGGAAATCAGAGAGGACACAAACAAATGGAAAAACATTTCATGCTCATGAATAGGAAGAATCAATATCATGAAAATAGCCATACCGCCCAAAGTAATTTATAGATTCAATGCTATTCCCATTAAACTACCACTGACATTCTTCACAAAATTAGAAAAAACTATTTTAAAATTAATATGGAACCAAAAAAGAGCCCAAATAGCCAAGACAATCCTAAGCAAAAAGAACAAAGCTGGAGGCATCACACTACCCAACTTCAAACTATACTACAAGGCTACAGTAACCAAAACAGCATGGTACTGGTACAAAAACAGAGACATAGACCAATGGAACCCAATAGAAAACTCAGGAATAAGATCACACACCTACAACCATCTGATCTTTGAAAACCTGACAAAAACAAGCAATGGGTAAAGGATTCCCTATTTAATAAATGGTGCTGAGAGAACTGGCTAGCCATATGCAGAAAATTGGAACTGGACCCCTTCCTTACACCTTATACAAAAATTAACTCAAGATGGATTAAAGACTTAAATGTAAAACCCTAAACTGTAAAAACCCTGGAAGAAAACCTAGGCAATACCATTCAGGACATAGGCAAGGGCAAAGATTTCATGGTGAAAACACCAAAAGCAATTGCAACAAAAGCAAAAATTGACAAATGGGATCTAATTAAACTAAAGAGCTTCTGTACAGCTAAAGAAACCTTCAACAGAGTGAACAGACAAAGTACAGAATGGGAGAAAATTTTTGCAATCTATCCATCTGACAAAGGTCTAATATACAGAGTCTACAAGGAACTTGTATTTACAAAAAAAGAAAAACAACCCCATTAAAAGTAGGCAAAGGATGTGAACAGACACTTCTCAAAAGAAGACATTCATGTAGCCAACAAACACATGAAAAAAACCTCAACTTCACTGATCATTACAGAAATGCACATCAAGACCACAATAAGATGCCATGGCATACCAGTCACAATGGTGATTATTAAGAAGTCAGGAAACAATAGACGCTGGCAAGGTTGCAGAGAAAAAGGAACACTTTTATGCTGTTGGTGACAATGTAAATCAATTCAACCATTGTGGAAGACAATGTGGTGATTTCTCAAAGATCTAGAAGCAGAAACACCGTTTGACCCAGCAATCCTATTCCTGGATATATACCCAAAGGAATATGAATCATTCTATTATAAAGATACATGCACACATATGTTCAGTGCAGCACTATCCACAATAGCAAAGACATGCAATCAACCCAAATACCCATCAGTGATAGACTGGATAAAGAAAATGTGGTGCATATACACAATGGAATACTATGCAGCCATAAAAAGGAACAAGATCATGTCCTTTGCAAGGACATGGATGAAGCTGGAAGCCATTATCCTCAGCAAACTAACATAGGAACAGAAAACCAAATACTCCATGTTCTCACTTATTCAGTGGGAACTGAATGATGAGGACACATGGACACATGGAGTGGGGAACAACACACATTGGGGACTGTCAAAAAGGCATGGGGGAGGGAGAACATCAGGAAGAATAGCTCATGGATGCTGGGCTTAATACCTAGAAGATGGGTTGATCTGTGCAGCAAACCATCATGGCACATGTTTACCTATGTAACAAACCTGCACATGTGCCCCAGAACTCAAAGTTGAAGGAAAAAAATGAGGAAAAGAAAAAGAAAATTGTTTATTTCCTGCCATACATGTATTCTCTGCTACCTTGTAGTTTTAAAAAGTTTTTGTTGTTGTTGTTGTTGTTGTTTCCAAACATTGTGCTTGGTGAGGAGTCGGGGGTGAGGGTGTATCATATTTATGTTCCACAAACAGTATCCTAGGTCTTCCAGGCAGGATACTCTCTGCCATAATCTTGCATGGAGGGGCAGGAAAGACTGAAGATGGCCACATTGTAAAGGAGCATCCACAAGGGAAAGAGAAAATGAACACCTAAAAGCAGGATCAGCCCAGGCAGGGAACTGCTCATGAAGCTCTAGAGCCACAGGTGTGAAAATGGCCCATGTGTCCCCTGATAATCATATAGTTACCTAACTGTAGAAGACCAGGCTTGCTTTTTTTTTTTTTTTTTTTAACCTAAAATGAAGTCAATCTCTATGTGCTAAAGTGAAGTGAAAACTTCCCTCTAGGCACATTCCTAAGTGATAAGAGCAAGCTGCAGGACAGTGTGGCTAGAAAGATCTCATCTGCCAAGAAAACAAAAAAGGAGCAAAAATAGAGACAAATCATGCATGCGTGTGTGTGTGTGTCCATACATGATTGTGTGATATATATGTAAATCCTCAGAGAAAGGACTAGAAGGAAATACATGAAAATGTTAGCAATAATCATCTCTGCGGAGGGAGTTTGGATTGGGAAGATGAGTGTGGACAGGGGACAGCCTCCTGAGTTACGTGACTCACTTGTAGCAGTCAGGAAATGTTTCTGAACATTCACCTACACCAACCTCTGTTCTAGATGCTACATCCAGGGTGAACCAGCCCGTGAGGCAGCATCCTCCTGGTGACTGTATTCAGACAGAAGGATTGAATAAATAAATATGTAAATAAGTAATTCAGGTATGAATCAATGCTATGTATAGAACTAGAGAGTAATATGATTGGGAATGGTGTGTGAAGTTGGTGAAGTCCTCTCTGAGTAGCTGATGATAGTGAGGGTGGAACTACAGCAGATTCAGAGCAAGAGCATTCCAGGCAAAGGGATCAGCCAGGGCAGAGGTCCTGAGACAGGAAGGGCTTGCTGTGTTCAAAAGACAGAAAGAGAAGGGATATGGCCAGCAAGTAGTGAACAGAGAGGAGGTGGAATAAAGGAGGGCACTAAGAGGCAGATGCGAGACTTATTGGCATGCTCATGGGTTTGGACTGTGTCCTCAGTGAAATGGGAAGGCCCTGGAGAGTTTTAAGGTGGAAGAGGAGAGACATGATCAGGTTCATGCTAAGAGAGACCACTCTACTTTAAAAGACTTTTAAACGAATTTAAGTTTTTCAAAGAAGCAAAATGTTGTACAGGAAACAGTGGCACCATAGCGCTCTCCCATCTCAGAGCCAGTACTAAGGATTCCCAGAAGTCTTTGGCCTTGTTCTCAAACTCTGGATTCCAACTCTCACTGTGCAACCACTTGCACTTAACAGTTATTAGCTAGTTTGGAAGAATCCAGAGTCTTTGGAAACCCAAGCAGATCATTAGGATGTCAGGCCACATTTCAGAAAGTGGGGAAAAGAAATTCTAATTGATATCCATGAAGCTGACCTCTGCTCCACATTGATTGATAGGTTGGGCTTTTCCACTGAGATGCAGAATGTGCTTGCAGAGCCTTTGGACGACTGCCACCCCTCCTGACAAACTCATCTTTTATCTGCTCTGCAAGTGACAGCATCAGAAAAAGAGGATCTAAATTATTTAGCTTTAAGTGTTACTCATTTTCAATGTTTAAAATGCTGAAAAGGCAAATTGCAAATAAGGGATTTTGTGGAATCTCCTGCAGCTCTCCACCAGAGGCTATGTGGAGGTGGGGCAGAGGAAGGTGTGGTACTCTAGGAGGAGACCTGGCCTGCGGGTCCAGTTCTGGCATGGACTCACCTGCAAAACTACAACCTCCCCTGGGTCCAGTTCCCCCATCTTATAACTCAGAGACTAGACAGGATTCTAACATTGTTAGATGTGAAACCCTGTATTCAAATGAAACTTTATCCAAAGACCAATAAAGGCAAATATAGCAGTGGAGGAGCCCTGACTGGGGTTGAGAAGGAGCTGGGGTCCGCATCTCTAGCTCAGTATCCTACACCCCAATACATATCCCAGCCAGGTGCCTCATCTTGGGTGCCTGTGAGTCCTCAAGTTCAGGAGACTATGACATTTGGAAAAAAAACAAACCTCAGCCTGTACCTCACACCACACATGAAAATTAATTTGAAATGGGTCATAGACTTGAATGTTCGAGTTACAACTATAAAACTTATAGAATAAAACACAGGAGAAAATCTTTGTACCTTGGAGTAGGCACCGATTTGTCAGAATGCCAAAACTACTAACCATGAAAGAAAAAAGAAAATCAGGCTGGGCTACATAGTGAGACCCTATGCGGCCAAAAAACACATGAAAAAATGCTCATCATCACTGGCCATCAGAGAAATGCAAATCAAAACCACAATGAGATACCATCTCACACCAGTTAGAATGGCCATCATTAAAAAGTCAGGAAACAACAGGTGCTGGAGAGGATGTGGAGAAATGGGAACACTTTTACACTGTTGGTGGGACTGTAAACTAGTTCAACCATTGTGGAAGTCGGTGTGGCAATTCCTCAGGGATCTAGAACTAGAAATACCATTTGACCCAGCCATCCCATTACTGGGTATATACCCAAAGGATTATAAATCATGCTGCTATAAAGACACATGCACACGTATTTTTTTTGTGGCACTATTCACAATAGCAAAGACTTGGAACCAACCCAAATGTCCAACAATGATAGACTGGATTAAGAAAATGTGGCACATATACACCATGGAATACTATGCAGCCATAAAAAATGATGAGTTCATATCCTTTGTAGGCATATGGATGAAGCTGGAAACCATCATTCTCAGCAAACTATCGCAAGGACAAAAAACCAAACACTGCATGTTCTCACTCATAGGTGGCAATTGAACAACGAGAACACATGGACACAGGAAGGGGAACATCACACACTGGGGACTGTTGTGGGATGGGGGGAGGGGGAGGGATAGCATTAGGAGGTATACCTAATGCTAAATGACGAGTTAATGGGTGCAGCACACCAACATGGCACATGTATACATATGTAACAAACCTGCACGTTGTGCACATGTACCCTAAAACTTAAAGTATAATAATAATAATAAAAATAAAAAGAGCAAAAGCTGACGTTTCCCATAGAAGAAGAAAGTCTGGTCAAAACTGTAACAAATAAATTCTGCCTTTGATTCCAGACTGCCAGTCTGTACTATAGATTTCAGACTCAAGACTGCAACATCAACTCCCTTTGAACATCTAGCCTGCTTGCTTGCCCTGCAGATTTTATACTTGCCCTGCAGATTTTATACCTGCCCATGTCCACAATCATGTGAGTCAATTCTTTAAAATAAACATACCCTAATGAAAAAAAAAAAGCCAGGCATGGTAGTACACACCTGTAGTCTCAGCTACTCAGGAGGCTGAGGTTAGAGGAGCTCTTGAGCCCTGGAGGTCAAGGCTACAGTGAGCTGTGATTGCTCCACTGCACTCCAGCCTGGGTGACAGAGCAAATCCTTGTCTCAAAAAAAAGTAAAAGAAAAAATAACTGGACTTTGCCAAAATTAAAATATTGTGCTCCTTGAAAGACACCATTAAAAAAAAAACAAAAAGAAAAGCCACAGACCAGAAGCAAATATTTGCATTAAATATGTCTAGCAATAGACTTGTACCTGTTACACACACTTCTTCACTTATGATGGGGTTACATCCTGACAAACCTATTGTAAGCTGAAAATATTCTAAATCAAAAATGCATTTAATACACCCAACCTAGCAAACATCAAAGCTTAGCCTAGCCTACTTTCAATGTACTCAGAACACTTACATTAGCCTACAGTTGTGCAGAATCATCTGATACAAAGCCTATTTTATAGTAAAGTGGTGAATATCTCATGTAATTTATTGAACACTGAAGTAAAAGTGAGAAACAGAATGGTTGTATGAGTACCTGAAGTATAGTTTCTATTGAACGTGTATCACTTTCACACCATTGTAAAGTTGAAAAATCACAAGTTGAACCATCATAAGTTGGGGACTGTCTGTATATAAATAACTTATAACTCAATATGACAACTCAATTTTGAGAAATGAGGTAAAGATGTAAATAGACACTTCATAAAGACATACAAATGACAAATAGACACACAAAGAGATGTTCAACATCTTTAGTCATCAAGGAAACGCAAATTAAAACCACAATGAGATATCATTAGTCACCTATTATAATGGCTTATACTAAAAATGCTGACAATATCAAGTGTTGCTGAAAATATGGAGAAATCTCAACTTTTGTATATTGCTGTTGGGAATGTGAAGTAATACAGTTCACTTTGGAATACAGTTTGGCGATTTCTTATAAGGTCAAATACATGTTTACATGTAACCCAGCAATCCCACTCCTACAGATTTCTACCCAAAAAGAAATGAAAACATATGTCCACAAAAAGACTTGTATGAGAATGTTCATAACTGCATGAATCACATTGGTGGTGGTACCTCCATGTAATGGAGAGTAGTACTCAGCAATAGAAAGGAATGAATGGATATTCCAGGCAGAGGGGACATGTGTTCATCAGCCTAGAGGCGAGGTAGCACATGGTGTGCTTGAGGAGCTGCGTGGCTGGGGCAGGCAAGTGGAAAGGAGGCTGGAACCAAATGCCACACAGCCCTGTGAATCATGCTAATGAGCCTGGATTTGTTCCAAGGGCAAGAAAAACTGATGCAGCAGAGGAACTTAATCAGCTTTGCATTTTAAAAAGACAATTGGATGCTGGCAATAGAATGAACTGTAAAAGGACAAGAGTAGAAGCTGAGAGACCAAATGGGAGACCAACAAGGGATGATCATGGCTGGGGTCAGGATGGCGATGATGGATAGAACTGGGTGCATTTGGGAGAGCTTTAAGAGTTCACATCAAAAGAATTTGATGAATGACTAGATTTGGAGAAATTATTCTACTCATCCCTATTAAATTTCATCTTCTTAGTTTCCACCCTTCATTTCAGATTCCGTCACTCAGGCCATAAGCAATTCCTTACAAATATGATCAGTGTCTATGTGTGTCATCTGAGCCATTGCTACAAATATGGAAACAAGATAAGGTGCATTAAGGGACAAGAGACTCCCCTACCCGTTTCCAGGCTGACTTGGAGTAATGCTTTTCACTCTACCAGCTATGAATATATCCAGCCCATGTTTTTCCACCCTCCCCACAAGGATATCATAAGACCTGGCCAAATGCCTCGTGGGCATCCAGATACCCTATTTCCATGGCATTCCTCTGAACTGCTGCTTTGGTAAGCATATCAGAAAAGGAAGAAGGCTAACATGACCCACCCTTCTGTAAACTGTCCTAGGGATCTCAATAGCCTTGCTTGTGGTCCTTGCTCATTGCTGCCCACCAGTGGCAGAGCTGGTCCCATACACAGAATGCTGTGCGCCATCCACTCCTGGCCCTTCTCCAGCGGCTGTAGGACTGGGTAAGAGGTCTAGCAGAGCTAGCCTTTGGCCCTCCTATGCAATGTGTCATAAACTCAGGTGAATAATTATGTCTGGCATGCTTCTCGTGGAAGACAAAAAGAAACAGCAAATAGCCTCTTGACATCTTTTTTTTTTAACATCCTATATGATGCCCATATGAGAATTAATATCTTTGAACACCAAATCCACAGAAGGTAGATGTCTGGAACAAAATCTGCCTTGCCGTCCAGCTATGCCATCCCACAGGTTATGATTTAAGCCTCCATCACACCAATACGGCTTCAGCTTGTGGTCTCTTCAGCTCTTACACATTTTCGGTGTCTTCCTCTATCAGATCTGTAATTAAGCTACTCTTGGAGTACACCGTTTCACTTGCAGTTGGTGTGTGAGCTGCTCTTTAGGAAGGAAGCAATCATCAACTCACGGGTAAGCTTATTCAGCAGTGGCATTTCTAAGCTGATTTAAGCAGGCTGTCAAAACTGAAGGAAATTAATGAGTTTACTAGGGAATATTCCCATCTCTGGCATTGGGGTAAGGAGGGGAAAGGAATGGATGAAAACTAGGGAGTCAGGCTGACTGTGCTTTTTTCTTTCCTTTTTTTGTCCTTCTTTCCTACCTTCCAATTAAATAATGAAGGCTTAGCTGCTTCTTGATGATCTATAATTCAGCTTTGCTCTATATTCAAAACAAATCTTCACATGTACATGCCGGCAAACTTCTCACTGCTATTTTGTTGACAATAATGGAGAAACTTGAGGATATTTCTGTTGGAGACACCAGGCTTCAGCATCAGCCCATCTGACATTTCCCCAATCTTGGCTTTTTCAGGCAAGCTCTCCCCTGCACACCAAGTGGACCTCTCTTTGCACTATGGAGATAAGAATGCCAGGCCTCATTGGGTTCCACTTTTTTTTTTTTTTTTTTTTTTTTTGAGATGGAGTCTCACTCTGTCGCCCAGGCAGTGGTGCGATCTCGGCTTACTGCAAGCTCCCCCTCCCGGGTTCATGCCATTCTCCTGCCTCAGCCTCCCAGGTAGCTGGGACTACAGGCGCCCGCCACTGCCCCTGGCTAATTTTTTGTATTTTTTTTTTTTTTTAGTAGAGATGGGGTTTCACCGTGTTAGCCAGGATGGTCTCGATCTCCTGACCTCATGATCCACCCGCCTCAGCCTCCCAAAGTGCTGGGTTCCACTCTTAAAGACTAGGCTGGGATCAGCTCGAGGAGCCATTCAATTGATGGAAGGACAGACCATTGGGAGTGATCGGAAGACAGAGGCTGGATGGGGCGCCATACATCCTCAGAGGTGTGAGGGCTGATCGCCACCCCCTGGCTGCCCCTAAGCTTTGTAGAGTTTTAGGTGCTTCACTGATAGCTGCCTACACAATTAAAGGTGGATTAGAAAACTGGTAATAGGAGATTTGGGCACTAATCCCCTTCCAATTGTTAATATTAATTAAGGTGCTTTTTCTCTCATTATGTAACAAACACTAACTACTTCATTAAAAAGAGGAAAGAGAGAATATAGTTTGATAGAGTAATATCTGGATTACTTTTTCCATCCAGGAAAGCACTGGTGTGTTTTCACTCCCAGAGCATAAACTGTAATATATGTGAAACACAAAAAGCAAGAAGAGAATGTCTATTGCTTTCCACCAATTAATCAGTCAGAAAGTGTTTAAATTTTAAGATGTAAATGTCTATCTTTTTCCCCAACAATTTTCTTATTGGCCACTGTAGTCCAATTATTTTGATTAAAGCAGAGAGGGCTCAGTTAATGAGAAGCAGGTTTCCACAGTGTGTGTGTCCATGCATGTGTGTGTGCATGTGTGTGCGCGAATGTGTGTGCACGTGTGTGTGCACACGTGTGTGCATGCGTGTGCATGCATGTGTGTGCGTGCATCGCATGTGTGCAGGCAGGTGACTTTCCTTATGGTCCAGAGGGCCAGTGCAGGTTTGGCCGTCCAAGCTGTGCAGGTTTGGGCGTCCCTGGGAGACGCTACAGAAAATCTCCAGGGCAATATTATTATCTTCTCTTGTGGCCACTGGATGAAAACAGTCACTGAGACCTGTTGTGCGCAGAAACCTGTGCCTGCCATGTGCAGGGAGGAGATATGAGAAACAAAAGCCAGATGTGGTGAGGACCTCATGGGCGCACACATGGCAACCAAAGCCAATCAAATGCAAATGAGCAAAAGCCAACCGCCTGTGGAGAGTCAGGAGACACGGAGCAGGGATGAGAAACCCCCTCACCCCATCTTGGGAAAATCCGTCTCATTAATGCTCTGAATTAAAAAGTAAACAGAAGATACCTAAGTCCTCCTCTGTGCTCAAACCAGAAAATTTATATGATGTATTACAGGCCCAGCTACATATAAAAGACTGAATATGTGTGTGTGTGCATGTGTGTGTGTGTGTCCTCAGGCATCTGTTTAAATGCAGTATCTTACCTTAATTGAGGGAGATTGAGGACCCAGGAATCCCTCTTCTGGGTTTTACCCAAAAGGAGATGAAATCACCACCTTATAAAGGTATCCACACTCTCAAGTCCCTGGCAGCACTATTTACGGTAGCCAAGATATGGAAACGGCCCAAGTGTCCATTGACAGATGAATGGATCAAGAAAATATGACATCTGTACTGGGTATACAATGGAGTATTATTCAGCCTTTAAAAAGAAGGATATTGTGTCATTGCTACAACACAGACAGACTTGGAGGATATCATACTAAGTGAAATAAAGCCTGCACAGAAAGAAAAATACTGCTTATCTCACTTAGATGTGGAATTTTTTTAAAGGTCAAATGTACAGAGATAAAGCAGAAAGCCCCCAGGTCACCAGGGGCAGGGGCTGGGGGTGGGGAGATGTAGGTTAAAGGATACAAACTAGCAGATGTGTGGGATGAACAAGGCCAGAGATCAAATGTACAACATGAGGACTCCAGGTAATCAAATGTATTTGAAATTGTTATTAAATTAGATTGTAACTGCTCTTGCCCCAAAAAAGTAGCTATGTGTATGGTAAATATGTTAATTTACTTAACTAGAGTAGCCATTTTAGTATCTATGTGTCTCCCATGACATCATGTTATAAACCTCAAATATATACAATAAAATTTATTTTTGTAAAAGGTGACACAGGGACTGTGTTTTACTTACCTTCACTTTCCCCAAAGCACCTTACATGAACTTGACCTCAAACAAGCAATATTTCTAGTTTCTTGCCGTTTTGGTGCATTTATATACACCAATTATCGCATTTGATCGATATAGCTTTTTAAACATTTAAATAGTATAAAGTGATTTTTCTAGTTATACCCTAGAATTCAGAGGCTGACTAAAGTTTTGTGCTCCAAGGTTCCTACCACACAGACTCTTTCCTGGACCCAGAATAACCAGCAAGTGGCCCTCCCAAGGAATGGCGGGGACACCGCCAAGGCCACTGAGGCCTGGATGCTGGTGGAGGGGGAGGCTTGCCTGTCATCGCCCGGAAGCGTGGCCTGCCTACGCTTGCCCACTTGCCACCAGGGAGCAGGAAAACCTCCTAAGACATCCTTATGCCCTAACCTTGCTCTCATTTATAGCTAGTCTCAGAGTCTAAATGCTGTGACTGTCCTAATGATGAATAAACAGCATGCAAGTACCCTACGCTAGGAAAAGCAGGGGATAGTCCAACAGCCATCTTTCACGTTGCTATGTAAATGTTCGCTTCGAAGCCGTCCCCTCTTCCATGAGAGCAGTCTGTCCCTCCCAATGAGGCCCACAGAACCAGCTCCAGGAAAACTGTCCTCTCAATTGCTGGTATTTCAGGACAAGCCCTTCTGATGAATCACATCTCTAAGCAGAGGTATTATACTATAATCCTAATCACCTCTTCCTAGGCTTTGAGCTACAATAGGGTTGCTGGATGCACTGAACATCCGTCTTGACAAATAAGCAGCTATGAGTAAAATCATGATAATGGTAATGAAAGCTACTGTTTAGCCAGCGGTTGCTCTGACCTGGGCCTCTAGCTTACTTGGAATATCATATCTCACGCCCACGCAGGGAGGTAGGTACTTGCTGAGATATAGCAAGGGTAAGAAACCCTCCAAGATGAGCTAGGTGTGAAAAGACTCGGTGTCAATCACAACAGGGTGGTCCCACTATGGAACCCCTGCCCCTAAATATTCCCTGGTGGGCACACAACCTGGGCTCAGGAGCACACAACCCTTTGAAGGTGGGAGCAGCACCTGCTTACATTCAGAGCAAGGCCATTTTCCTGGTTTGGACAGAGCCCATATCCACGAGTGCTTTGAATATGATCTGTAAGCTCATTTGCCCTGAGAGTAGAGGCAATTTAACTCCTCAAAAAGCAAGATGGGTCATATAAGGGATGCTGTGTCATAGTGTCATAGTGTCATTGGCAAGGTTTTGGGCTTTTTTTTTTTTTTTTTGGTCTTTCTGAACTCTGCATAAAATAATGGAGAACCTTACAATCAGTGGGTCTTGGATTTGATGAAATGTTGTCATGTCTATTCATCCTCTTGTTGAAATACATTCCAAAGGGCAGTTTTCAAAAATCAGAATATGGGTAATGCAGCACCTGCAGATTGGCAACTCGGAGAGAGGGACAGAGTTGGGGAGAAGGGAGGGAGAGAGAGAGAGAGAGAGAGACTGAGGGAAGCAGAGAGAAGGAGGGAGTGGACAGGCGCAGTAGGGGAGGGAATGATGTCTTGCATCAGTCACATTTGGACATCAGAAGAGAGTTCCAGTCTGGAGGTGGAGCTGGAAGTCATCTGTATTAGTCTGTTCTCACGCTGCTAATAAAGACATACCTGAGACGAGGTACTTTATAGTAAGAGGTTTAATTGACTCACAGTCCCTTAGGGCTGGGGAGGTCTCAGGAAACTTACAATCATGGCAGAAGGCGAAGCAAACCTGTCCTTCTTCACATGGCGGCATCAAGGAGAAGTGCTGAGCAAAAGCAGGAAAAGCCCCTTATAAAACCATCAGATCTTGTGAGAACTCACTATCACAAGAACAGCAGCATGGGGGTAACTGCCCCCATGATTCAATTACCTCCCACCTGGTCCCTCCCATGACATGTGGGGACTATGGGAATTACAATTCGAGATGAGATGTTGTGGGGACACAGCCAAACCATATCATCATCCATGTCATCAGATGTCATGGATAAAACCATATACCTGAGTTTCACCCCTGGCTACCCCGATTGCTAGCTGTGTGACCTTAGGTGAGCTCCTGAAGCCCTCTGTGCCTCAGTTTCCTTATCTGTAAAAGGGCCCTAAGGGTTGTGCCTGCCTCCCAGGTTGATGTGAAGGCAAAGTGTGATAATTCACATAAGGTGCTGAAAACAGCTCCTGGCCCTCAGTTCTTAGGTGATATGGAACCTCTCTATGAAAGGGTTCTTATATACCTCCCACGCCGAAAAGGCCTCACAGTGGTGTGGTTGAATCAATACAAACATTAGAATGGGGAAAGCATTTGCTGGGTGACAAGAGGAGCCATATGCAGAGGGAGGAGCCCATGGAGGCCAGCTTGACAGGAGATTGTTTCACCGCAAATCCAGAGGCCCTCCCCTTCAACTCAAAGGTTGCAAAGAGGTACTCAAGCTCGTCAAAAGTGGCTGAGCTCGAAGCCTGGAGTTGAAATTAGGTGGGACAAGCTCGAGCGGAAGGGATGCTTGTGTTCACTGAACCCAAAGCGTGGCTTTTCCTGTGTGCAGTTCCTTCCCGGAGCCTTCCCTTCCACCCACCGTGACAGGATGACTCCTGCATCGAGGCCGGGCTCCATCCAGAAACACAGATTCAGAGAAGCCGTCTGACCTCTCGGCCTTGCTTGGGTGGCAGTCTGGCCTGGTCTTCTGCCTGACTCATTCTCAGTCCCCGAGTAAAACCGAGCCCAGGGGAAACCAGCGTCACCTGGGCATCAATCACCCAGGAGCCCTCACAAAGCAACAACCATCACCAGAAAACTGCCTGCAGGCAACTTACTTTGCCTGAATTGTTTGGCTCTTCTTGATTCCTCATTTTCTTTCTCAGACTTGATCCTTAATTGAAAGAAAAAAATATACACTCATATATATGCACTTTTTTAAAAGGTAGAGAGAAATTGCTTGAGCAAAAAGTCCTCAGCCTTCAGGGAGAAGCTCAGCTCTGCTATTCAAGGCAGGAAAGATAATCTCTAAAACACAGAAATGCAAATGTGGACGTGGTCTCTTCCCCTCTCGCCAGACCCCCAGCAAAGTTAATTTGGGGATTCCTTCCCCCTCAGGAGCCACAGAGTGAGACAATTTGTTTTTACCACATCTCTCCACATCCAAAGGGTCAGAAAGGCTGAGATTCTGATAAGAGACGCAGATTTCACTGAGGTAACAATTTAGCTACACTTCTCTGCAAGTTCCACCAAGCTTGAATTTCTTTAGCTACATGGATCCATTTTAATAAGAGCTGACACTTTAATCAGGTAAGATAAGGCCCATTTTCATAATAGGGCACAAGAGGTATGCATATTTTCCCATTAATGGATCTTGGGATTTGGTCATGTAGTCCCTGCATAAAATGTTGACATTTCACTCCACTGTGCTCTTTTGATCCGGTGCCACCCCAGGAAAGCTCAGAAAAAAAAAGCCAAAACTAGCCGCAGAAGATACATGGTAATGAAATGGATTGCACACATTCAAAGAACTTGATTTTCAAATGAATGTTGCTTCATGTCTTCAGTCACACTAATCACTTAATGGCCATTTTAACCTTACAACTAAGAAATAAAAACTTTATTCTGAAAAATGGCTTCATATTTATTCTAAGTAGAGCCAGAATTTGGGCCAGCAAGTCATGAATATGAATGACCGTAAATGCCCTCGGAGGGGCATGTGCTTTGGTGCGCCAAGCCAAAGGAAAGATGGAAGCAGGAAGGGATTTCTCTGACTCCAGTGCTCCCCTCTCCTGACCCCAATGCAAGCACAGGGCCCTCCTCTGAGAGGCACAGCCGCAGGCCTGTGGGGAGCAGGCAGGGTCAAAGCCCTGCCAGGTGCAAAAGGAGACTTAGTTTCCCTCTGGGGCTTGTTGTGGAGGACCCTGGAGAGGTCCTACTACTCCCGCAGGACACCTGCTTCTTGGAGACCCCTGCACCCCTGCGTGGGAAGAGCCTGTGGAAGTGGTCCTGGCAAGACATCCAGGAGAGGAGAAAAGATGTGATGAATCCTCGCAGCTCCTAGCCCCTGGCTCTGCAGAGAATGTGGATCCAGCCTTCGTAGCCAAGGAGAAAAGGAGGTTCCAAGGTCTCCTGCTGGTGCCGTGAAGATAACTACACTGAGAGATGGAGCCTGCCGGGCTGCCTGCCAGGTGTGGCATTGCTGCCTCCAGAGCCCACCCGGACTCTAGCAATGACTAGAGCTTAGGATTAGGGAATTCAACAGCCCAAGAGGGGAGGAACAACCAGAGACCGGGAAAAGGCATGTCACGACATGGAACTGCTAGAAGATACAAAGGAAAACCTAAAAATACATACATACATACATTTGATTGCAGCACTAAAAAAAGAAAAGACTGTCTAACTGAAATATGATCCTTAAATTTAACAATTTCATCTGTGAATTGAAGGAGATCACTTTTGAGATTCAAATTGGTAGCTTTGAAATTAAGTAGAAGAAATAGCTAAACCACAGAGCGGCAATTCAGAGGCGACGCAGTTTCATGCTACAGCGTGAGAAGAGTGTCCCGCTGCACCCTGGGAACACAGGCGTTCTCAAGAGCTCTGCCCACAGTCCGTGAAGCAACTTCCAAGACAATACCCTCAGGAATTGTATTGATGCATTAATTAAAAGAACGATTATGTCCTTGGAGATGAGAAATGATATTAAATGGATGAATAATGTCACCCTTATAGGTTATAATCAGTATGATAAATGATTTGGGTTTCAAAACACATGGTGGAGAAAACAATTACGGCTCATTGCCCTGACACCATCGGCTGTTGGTCAGTTCTGGTTCTTACCAGGGGCTGTTGGGCTACTGCACATTGGCTATGACCCATGAACATCTGATTTATTTTTCCCTTTGAATAAGAATGAAGATACTACAAGTCATTTACGCCATTTCTCAAGGTTATCCGGTGTAGGCTCTCCAACAGTGACTTTCATGGAAAGTCAAAACAGTGAGCTCACCGAGGACAAACAGGAAGAGGTCCAGGCATTCCATCTGCTGGAGTCCCACCTCTGAGGAACTTTGAGCAGCGCTGATGATTTGCTGTTAGGATTAGGATTTGCAGCATTAGAATCCTTTTAGAACTGGGGAGTGGGGCCCCGGATGAGAGTAGAACAATGACTGGATTGGCTCCTGATTGAATGAAGTTCAATCATTTCCATAATGTAACTGCTTTTGTTGGGGTATTTTGGACTATTCACACAAATGCTGTGGATTATTCCTGCATTGCCGGACCTGAGGGAAGCACTGTAGCTCCTGGATTTTATTTTCCAAACTTCACATTCAGTTACAGGAGACCAGGAACATAACCAGGAACCAGTCATTAGATGTAACTGATGATCCTCATGACATCAGACAATAGCCATCAGAAGAGCCATGGCAATGACCCATAAGGCTTAAAGAGAAAACTGTTAAAAGTAGGCATCTCTTAAAATTGTCATTCTCAAATGATAGGGATTTCCATGATCCTTAAGAACTAAAATTATTTCTGTAATATTATCAAGTTGTGATTTGCCTTTTCCATGGAGTTGCCATTTGCACAGATGGATGCGGAAGTCATGATGGGTGAAGCAGCTGGCTCCATAACGTGAATGAAGGCAGGGGCGCCCAACTCTGCTATCGGTCATCACACTCTAACACCACATTACTTGTACACTAAAACAACAATGTTCCTGAGGAAGCCAGGAAAAGTGTTTTATTATATAGCTACCATTGAGTACCCTTCATTTTAATACCCTGCATAACAAAATAGGAAACTCACATTAGCTGTGATGCGTTGGCTGTGTTGAAAATCATTTGTACAATTGTTACTCATTGTAGTTGCAAATCTAACTAGCCGCTGTTTTCATGAAACACCACTTTAACTTGAAAGAAATACTAATAATCTATGGTTTCTCAGACATGAGTATTTGGCAGACATTTTTTCATGATGAACACAATGAGCCTGTCACTTTAAGGAAAACAACTGATAATATGGGTTATCAATGATCAAATTTGAACTTTAAAGTTAAATTAGAATTTTGAGAACTTCTGTGTGCCTCCTTTATCCTGACAGATTCTCAATAATTAGAGACTTTTCTGATGAGTTCAGTGGTAATATCAATGAATTATTTTCATATTGTAAAATAAAATGTACCAACATTTAGAAGATCTGTATAACTCAAAGAATCAATACTTTCCAAATAACCAGTGCAGGATGTTACAAAACCATAGATGGATAAAAGATCCATCCAAAGTGTCAGATCAATCAATGAATTTTAAGGTAACAAAGTCAGAGTTTACTCACACAGTTTCATATTGACCTTACAACTTTTAAGAAAGTATTACACGTCTATTATGTTACATGAAATAAGCCAGTCCCAAAAGGACAAATACCGTATGATTCCACTTGTGTGAAGTACTTAGAATAGTGAAAATCATAGAGATAGAAAGTAGAATGGTGGTTTCCAGGGGTCAGGGGAAAGAGGGAATGGGGAATTGTTCCATGAATATGGAGTTTCAGTTTTCCAAGATGAAACAAGTTCAGTTCTGGGGATGGATGGTGGTCAATGTTGCACAACATTATGAACTTATTTATGTATTTATTTACTTATATTCTTTTGGACACAGGGTCTTGCTCTGTTGCCCAAGCTAGAGTGCAGTGGTGCCATCAGGGCTCACTGCAGCCTCGACCTCCTGGGCTCAAGTGATCCTCCGATCTCAGCCTCCCAAATAGCTAGGACTACAGGCACACACTACCATGCCTGGGTAATTTTGTATATTTTTTGTAGAGAAGAAGTCTCACTATGTTGCCCAGGCTGGTCTCAAACTCCTGGACTCAAGCGATCTTCCCTCCTCAGCCTCCCAAAATGCTGGGATTACAGGCTTGAGCCACCATGCCTAGCCTGAATGTATTTAATATCACTGAACTGTTCACTTAAAAATGGTTAACATGTCATATTTTACGATATGTGCACTTAACCACAAAATAAAATTGAAGAAAGAAAATTCCACTCGTTTTGGTGTAGTATCAAGGAACAATATCCACAATTATCTGAAAAAGCTATTAAACTATTTCTCCTTTTCCAGCTACATACCTGAGTGATGTCTGATTTTCTTCATATATTTCAATCCAGACAGCACATCACAATGGATTATATGCAGAAGCAGATATGAAATCCAGCTGTTTTCATTAATCCAGACATCACAGAGATGTGTAGAAATGTAAAACGATGCCAGGCTTCTCATACTGTTTTTGTTTGAAAATTATAGTTATTTTTTAATAAAAATAATCTTATTTATGTCAACATTTAATGGATTTATTATTGTTATTTTAAATGAGTCAACAAACTAATACTTTAATTTTTCCCCAGTTTTAATTTGTAGTTCAGCACATATGGGTAGAAGCAGCCTATATAAACAAAAACTCTTTGGGGCCTCCAATAATTTTAAAGAGTACATAGGAGTTCTGACCAAAAACTTAGAAACCCACTGGCTTAAAAATTCTGTCCCTGCCACTTACAAGCTGTATAGCCTTGGGCAAGAGATTTCATCCTTTCCTGCCTCAGTTTCTCCAGTTGTAAAAGGAGGTAATATGAAATAAGGTATGTGAATCAGGCCAGGCATGGTGGCTCACACCTGTAATCCTAGCACTCTGGGAGGCCAAGGTGGGCAGATCACCTGAGGTCAGGAGTTTAAGACTAGCTTGGCCAACATGATGAAACCCCGTCTCTGTTAAAAATACAAAACTTAGCCAGGCATGGTGGTGGGCATCTGTAATCTCAGCTACTCAGGATGCTGAGGCAAGAGAATCACTTGAACCTAGGAGGCAGAGGTTGCAGCGAGCCGAGATCGCGCCATTGCACTCCAGCCTGGGCAAAAAGAGTGAAACTCCATCTCAAAAAACAAAAAAGGTATGTGAATCATTTCATGCAACACTTGGTCCCTAGTAAGCCCTCAATGATGCTGGCTGTCATTGCTTTCTCAGTCCCTGTTTGTTGAGTATCTAATTGCCAGTGCTTATCTATCAATAGGTACTGGGGAAACAAAGCAAAACAGACAAATTGGGATGCTCAGGTTCTGCCAATGGCAGCAGACAGTGAACCACATGAAGAAGTAAGCTGGCGGAGGGTGCATGATGGGGTTGAGCATTGTGGAAGAAGAGGGACAGGAGGGCCTTAGGAGCAGTGGCTTAGAGCAGGGAGAAGGAGCCTGTGAATGACACAATAGGAGGCAAGGGAGCCAGCCAGATGCTGCACGTGATGCCAGTGATGGCCCATGTGGCTCTGCATGGGCAGGGGGACTGTGGGTGTGTTCTGAGAGAGCTGTGAGGCATGGGAGATGCTGAGCAAGGGTGTGATGTGATCTGACTCCCAGTGTAATGCGATCAGGAAGATGCGCACCTCCCCAGAATTGTTCTTCTTGCCTGGGTAGACCTATTAAGGCCGCTCACATTGGACCTGTACCTGGAGCCTTCCCAGGAGCCTCCAGGCAGAATACATCACCCCTCTGTCAGCTCCTCCAGGGGCCCTCAGGATCATGAGTGTCTGGGTTAGCTGTGTATCCCTTTGCCCTTGGACCCCTGTTCTCTGGTGAACCCCTCTCCACCTCTCCAGATCTACTCCATCCTTCACAGGCTGACCTGCATGGACCATGTCCACAGGGCTCCCTGGCCTCTGGCTTCTAGGGGGGGGTTCACCCAAGGGGACCACAGTAGGATATAGGACGAAGGGCAGTTGGGGTGTTTAATCCCCTGGCTCTGCCTGGTGGGCCCTTTATGGGCTGGCTGAGTCCAATTCCTACAGGCAACTCCTCCTGACCCTCTACCATCTGTAACCTGGCCTCCCCTGTCCACCTCCAGCAGGACTGCAAAGGGCTCAGACAGGAGCCCCAGGGCTCTGCACTTTTCCCTGCTCACATCTCATAAATGGTTCCATTTGCAAATTCTCCTAAAACTACCTAATTGGAGTGTGTTCTCTGTCTCCTTCCAGGCCTCCAACTAATGGACTCCCATAGATCCAACGCCTCAGATGCAGATGACACTCTGGGAAGGCAGACACCACCTCTCTCCTGCACTCTGCCATTCTCCAGGATTGGGAAGGATTCTGGGCACACAGTAGGCATTTATTAAATATTCATTGGATGAATGAATGATAAATGAATATTCATTATCATTCTCTCCTCATATTAAATCAAATGCTTCAAAACACTTTAGAATGGGAATTAATTGCCTCCCTTAGTCATTATTTTTATCTATAGCTATCATCAAACCTTCACCCACTCAGAGTTAATAATTGAAAAACAGACACATAACAAGTTAGCAGAGAGGAGAGCTCAAATGAAGCCCCATCTGAAAACCTCACCTACAGGCCACACTCCCCAGACACAACTACTTTAACTGGAGGTGGGGTGGGAGTCTCTATATTCTATTTTTCTTTCTTTTTTTATTTGTCTTCTAATTTTATTTATGTTTTTTGACATAATAGCTTGATTGAGATGTACTTGTTATGCAACACAATTCACCCATTTGAAGTGTATAAATCAATGATTTTTAAGTATATTCATGGAGTTGTTAAACCATCACTACTACCTAGTTTTAGAACATTTTCATCACCCCAGAAAGAAATCCTGTAACCATTGGCAGCCACTCCCTCCCTATCCCCCTCAGCCACCTTACCCTAAGCCAACACTCATCTACTTCCTGGCTCCATGGGTTTCCCTATTCTGGACATTTCGTATAAATGGATTACAAAATGTATTGTCCCTAGTGTCTGACTTCTTTCCTTCCCTTAGCATAATGTACTCAAGGTTCTTCTATGTAGTAATATGTGCCAGTACTTCATTCCTTTTTATTGCCAGATAATATTCTGTTGTATAGATGGACCACATTTTATTGATCTGTTTATCAGTTGATGGACATTTTAGCTGTTTCCATTTTTGGCTATTAGGAATAATGCTGCTATGAACATTTGTGTACAAGTTTTATGTGAACATATGTTTTCGTTTCTCTTGGATGGAATTGCCAGGTCATACAGTAATTCTACATTTAACCTTTGGAGGAGCTGCCAGATTATTTTCCAAAGCAGCTGCACTATTTGACATTTCCACCAGCGGTGTATGAGGATTTTAACTTCTTCAAACTCTTGTCAGCAAATATTAGTAGTAGTAGTAGTAAATTTTGGTTCCACACTCATTCTTAAATTTCCCAGAAGAGGGGATTTTTGCTGCAGGTGGCTTCCATCTAAACTCCTTATTGCAGTGGCCAGAGATTTATGGGGCTCTCAAACTGCTTCCTCAGCCTCTCACCATTTCTGGGGTTCTCTCTGGGCTCCAAGGGTACACAGTAGTTGGGTCCCAAGTGATACACAGAGAGTACAAACAAATTCACAATGGCATAAATCCTACATGCTGTAGACCCATCCTGTCCAACATGGTAACCACTAACCATGTGTGACTATTACATTTTAAATTAATTAAAATGAAATTCAACATTCAGTGGTTCAATCACGTTAGTCACATTTCAAGTGCTTAAGAGACGGCCAGGCACTGTGGCTCACGCCTCTAATCCCAGCACTTTGGGAGGCTGCGGCGGGCAGATCACTTGAAGTCAGGAGTTGAAGACCAGCCTGGCCAACATGGTGAAACCCCGTCTCTAATAAAAATACAAAAATTAGCTGAGCATGGAGGCGTGCGCCTGTAATCCCAGCTACTTGGGTGGCTGAGGCAGGAGAATTGCTTGAACCTGGGAGGTGGAGGTTGCAGTGAGCCAAGATCGCACCACCACACTCCACCCTGTGTGACAGAGTGAGACCGTGTCTTAAAGAAAAAAAAAAAATCAAGTGCTCAAAAGTCATATGCAGCCAGTGGCCACCATGTTGGACAGGTGCAGATCTAACACATTTCCATCACTGTAGAAAGTTCTATTGGATGGCATGAAACAGGGAAAGATAAAAGGCCCTACACATCGCCACCCTGTGAGAGACGCTAATCAGAGTGGCTTTGTCTCCAGACCCCCTCCGCTGAGGTACCCCATCACCCATGGCCCATTTTGCCAGCCATCTGAAGAGGTTCAGAATTCTTAGGGATGCCAGATAAAAGGGTATCTTTTTTATGTACAAAAGCACAAAGTTAGGCCTCAAGCTCTTTCAGGTGGACTATCGTGTTTTCCAATCAGTTCAAGAACATTTAAGCTATTATTTCCACTCCTCGCGGTTCAACTACCCAAACCTTGATGTCTCAGATGAGAAATATTAAATATCTAAAATGGTCTGTTTCTGAAAACTCTTCTGTGAAGGATTGCCAACATTTACATGTTTTTAAAAAAAGAAGTTGCTGCGTATGTGCTATTAAAAATTAGCAGTCAATTAATACTTTCCAGCTTCCAGCATGTTAGAAATGTTATACAAGTCATTTATAGGAAAAATGCTCACCCTCGCAGCTCCAATGGCATGTTACATAGTAAAGCAGAGTTGGTCTTGAATTCTGGGGGCTGGTGTCTCGTGAGGCATTTCAAATGTTGGATTTTACACACCTTTGAATATAATTATTATTAATATTCAAGCAGTATATTCATTTATACCTTGAAAGGGAGGCAAATACCTCTTACTATTTGTATATGATATTAAAGGGCTCTAGACTTATCTCTAAAATTACAATACTGTATTTTGCCACAAGTTAAATGGTATTCAAAGACCAAAGCTACAGGTGACCGTTTTCTTTTATTTCTGTTTTGTTTTTGGTTTTTTGAGACAGGGTCTCCTCTGTCTCCTCTCTCCACCTAGGTTGGCGTGCAGTGGCATGATCTTGGTCCACTGGAGGCTTGACCTCCTGGAGTCAAGCAATCCTCCTACCTCAGTCTCCTGAGCAGCTGGGACCACAGACATGTGCCACCATACCCAGCTAGTCTTTTTGTTTGTTTCTTTTTCTGTAGAGACAAGGTCTCACTATATTGCCCAGGCTTGTCTCAGACTCCTGGCCTCAAGCAATCCTACCCCCTGGGCCTCCCAAAGTGCTGGGATTACAGGCATGAGCCACCTCGCCCGACCTCAGATGACTATTTTAATCCACTGATGCAAAACTGTGCAATTACCAATTCTAATCTGAAAAACTATATGAAGAAACTGAAAAGCCAAGTCCTCCCCAGAGCCTTTATCCCCCTTCAATCACTGCAGACAAACAAGCGCTTGCCAGGTCTTGTTTTAAAGATGCAGCCAGTAACTTCTCGATTAGGATAAATCAAATTCACAAGCATGTGACCTTCAAGTAAAGACAAAAGGGCGAGGGAAACCCTTCCCTCTGGATTTGAGCCTCTGGCTTATGCATGAGCCAAGGCTTTCAGTGTTTCACATCTGAACAGAAACTGCGATAATCTGGAAGAAGTGGCTGGTTGTGATGGCCTATCCCCATTTCCTTACCTCAAATGGGGATGGCCTATCCCCATTTCCTCACCCCATGCTTAGGAAATGGGGATAGCCACCCAGTCCTCTTCCAAAGGAGGCCAGAAAACTGAGGCTCCATGAATCTGATGCCACTCCCCTTCCTTAAAGGCCTGTTACATTCCTCATGGATAATATGGGTGGGTTATATGTCCTCATCACACATCTCATCTCCTTGTGTTGTGGGTCCCCAAAACAGCAATAGGATATCAGGAAAAGTTAATGTCATTTTCAAGCAGGTTCAAGGGTGAGAACAATCTGAGGTCTTTCAGGGACAGAGTGAAACCTTAGAGGTCATTGTACTGAGCCCCTGGGACTCCCCCTGCCCACTTTCCCAAGGAAGTAAAGTCTTATCCTCACTTTACAGAGAAAATCACAGAAGTCAAATGACTCACTAAAGGTCGTCGGGATTAGAAAGGAATCACGATGTCCAGTCACCATTAAGGGAATAAAAACATTCAAAGGGAATAAAAATGTGATAAATACTCCACAGACTATTCCAAGATCAAAAACAGCCTTCAGTGGATTAGGGGTTAGAGAAAAGCATAAAGAAAGCCCATGGCAACATGTATCACCTTCTGCTCAATCCTGAAGCTACACAAATTCAGATGATCTCTGCCCTACCTCTGCCTATGGATTGAGGTGCCATGTGGGGGTGGACGTGGGCCACTGGGGATCTAGTTGAGGAGACAAGTTCTACCATGCTTAAGGTGGTTCCCAATCCAGGGAAAATCCTCCTCCATGTATTTCTGCTGGGCTTAGCTCAGCCTTTCAACACCAGGGAAGGTTCATCAAACTCGAGGAACAGTGAATAGAGAGGGGTGTTGCTCGATGACTCCAAAGGACATCATCCCTTGAGAAGGCATGACACGGGGTATTAGCTTCTATTCAATAAATTCACATATTTGGATAATATGGGAGATTATCTGTGAAATATAGCAGTAGAAATACCCTTTTCTCTATGCCGCTATTGGGTTCGGTTGTATATCAATTATGACTTACAGCATAACAAAGTTCTTCAAGACTCTGTGTCCTGAAATGACATATGTTTATTATTTCTCATCATTTTGTACATTAGCTGGCTGCTGCTTCTGTTCTGGCTGGCTTGACTGAGGCTAGGTGGTTCCAGGTGGCCTTGCTGCCATGCCTGGGTCCTCGGCTGGGATGCTGGAGCTCTCAGTGTTTTCTCATCCTCCACAGAGGCTGGGATGAGGTTATTCAGACGGAGGCTCAAAGGTTTCCAGAAATGAGAAAGGATGCGCCCTACCTCACCAAACTTGTCAAGCCTCTGCCTGCATCATATTTGTTAAGATCCTTTTGCCTAAAGCAAGTCACATGACCCAGTCCAGGGTCAGGTGGAAGGAACTACCCAAGGGTGTGGCTACAGGGAGGCACAATTCACTGGAGGCCACATCTACAAAGATCTACCCCAAGTTATCCCAGATGTGAGGTCTTGGATACCCTAAACCAGCAAAGGACATCTCTTCTGCTGAATGGGATATAGAGAACACTGCATAGGTACCTTACACCAAGTTATTTTACTTGTTAGTAATATTTCATAATATGACTTCAGTAGCCATTATCTATGAAAAAAAGATGCCTTTGAAGCAAGGCTATAAAAATACAAAATCTTAACACAATGATCACATTCAACTCATACTTTTAATTTTTTTATATTTTATTCTCTAATCAAATAGTTATGTTTTACCCCCTTAAGCTTTCTTTCAGTTATTCAGCAAACATCTTTTTTTCAGTAGTTACGATGTGTAAGGCATTGTAGGGACCAAAAAATGAGTAAGAGATGCCATCTCTACCTGACTAGGAGGGATAATGCCTATGCTCAGATCATGGTCATACTCACCATAAGAGAGGGGGAAAGGCATTATGGGAGTAGAGAGACACAGAAAAGTCCAAACGGGCTCAAGATCAGGCTGTGTATATATCCTATGATCCCTCACTGTTGTAGCTTCATGGACTCCCCAAACAGTTTCCATCTATTTCCAATTTGGCCACTTACTGGAGCCTTCCCATCAGGCCACCACCACCTTCCCTGGTGTCCAAGGTCTAGGGGACTTGTGAGTGTCTTGTACTATTAACCATGTGCGTGTCCCCTGCAATGGCTAGATGTGGAGCTGAGAACCACCTTGAGGCACAAATGAGCATCATTTCTGCTGGACCATTGACCAGAGATACACAGGCCCCCCACCCCCCACGACCCCAACACTTCTTGTTGGAGTAGGCTCTCTTAATTCTGAGTGTGTGAGTCTTTTATCTGTTCTAGGTGTGGAATAAACTAGTTCTGCCAATGTGCCTCCACATCCATCTGCCATGTATTTATTGAACATAATAATCAAGACTGTACCACCATCTATGCTTCCCTCTCTGCAGTGGCCCTCTTCCGACAAGCAACAGGTGAGCTATGTCTAGCTGTCTTAGGAGAAAGGTTTTCAGGGCTCACCGGAGGATTTGATGAGCATAAAGATAGAAGGTAAGAGAGAAGTACAGCAATTAATCATTCAAAATACGATTCTCCCTACCCCACTGAATCTACCAGAGAGCCTTGCTACCAAATATCTCCAGTTGACACTTGTTTGTTTCAGTAGGAGGTGGAATGTGAGCTGGGCCTTGGGAAGATTTCGAGAGTCAGAGACGCCTAATAGATGCTGACACGGGCACAGAGGAAAGCCATGTGACATGAGCAGCTTGGTCAGCAACATGGTGGCTCTTTGTCCACTAACTTAACTCTGGAGGTCGGAGGCAGGGCTTTTGGATATTTGAGCTTCATCTTTCTGGTCTATACAATCCATCTCCTTAATTAATGGCCATTCACCATTAAAGCCAAGCTTGTGGCAATTCCTGCCACTTGAAGAGCACAACCTTTTAACCTTTGCTCTTTGCTTGTCTCCTCCTAACTGAATCTCAGGCAGGAAGAAAAATAACAGTAAGTCTTCCCTCTTGGATCCCATGACCTTCAGTGCCCCAGCAAGGTAGGTTCGCAACATTGATATGTGACCTGCCTTCCTGCTTCCCACACCTCCCCTTCTAACCAGGGCTATGTTATCTAAGTTGAAAGACAACGGGAGACGAAAATTCCTGGACTGTGTTTCTGCCAAATCTCTCGGACATCATTTGCGGTCAGGAAATGAAACTGACTTAATTCCTACCTAGACAAAATTCTTCCTGTTTCTCATAACCCAAAGAGAAGCAGAGCAAAAACACATTGGGAATAATTAAATATACACATTTCTCTGTGTAGCGGGGTGAATTTTCTTTGCTTTTTCTTTAGCTTTCCCAAACTACTCTATCCACTCACATCCCACCCCAACAGAGAACATTTCAGGAGTTTGGTCCAATTTGGTCTCCAGCCAGGGTGGGATAAGAGCAGTGCTTGATCTCCAGTTTTTTCCCCAGGGGGCCAATGCAAAGAATATTCTGCTTGCAGTTTTGGCAAGAATGAACACCACAGCATGTCATGTGTCCCACAGCAAGATGACACCACTGACCTAAATACCTGCACAGGGATACTGTGCCTTCCCACTCATAGTGACTGGCTTGGATTCTTCCAAACCACTAGGTTGAGCCATTATGACTTGGGATCCTCAGCTTCTCTCACACAGAGTCAACCCTCTTAGCAGGTGTACATATCACAGGTGAATGTTCAGTCTTTGGGTGTGGACACACACAGACACAAGATGCCCCTGAATTTATTCTCTGCAAGAGCAGCATTTTCCACCACTGTGTCTCATTTGCTGGAATAACTTCCAAGGTCTTTGCTAGGGCAAAGAGCTCTGAAACGAAAGCCCATGTCCTTGTCTGCATCCTGGTCTCCTCTCTCAGATCAGATTTGCCAGGCTGATCTGCTACCTCATCCCACTGTTTATCTCTACAGTAAAAAAGCATCTCCCATGGGCTCTCCCTCTGTCCTACCTTGGGTTTGCCATTATGAGAATAGATTATACAGTCAGAGAGAGAGAGAGAGGGAGAGATCATCAGTCATAAGATCCATGAGCAATAAATGTTAACGTATGCCAATTTTTATCTGGAGCTGGCTGTGGGCCATGGCTGATGCTTAATATTTATTGAGTGCCCATAATGGACGAGGCCCCTTCTGACCCTCTTGTGGAACAAACTCTCAGGAGGGATAGAAAATGCCTTCCTAAGGGAATAAGCCTCCCTCACCATGAGGCTCAGAAGAGAATCTTCAAGCTGGAAGGAATTTTATTACCATATTTCATCAAATTGAAGGTGCCTTTTGATCTTACAATCTTATATTGATGCACCATTATTTTTTGGACCTAAGAAAGAGAGACACTACCATCAATTGTCAAGTGCTATGGCCCACATGATGCATCTTGATTTCAGAGATGTTAAAATGTGACAAAATGTGCATCTTAGAGTAAAAAAACTATGCTATTTTTATCTGGCTTTGCCCCTGACATTGACATGGAAACTCAACCATTGGTATAGGACACTGTGTCCTTATTGAACACTCTGAGACAGGGGCCTCCCACCTCCCCACATACTGTTATATTTGAAGCATCCTTATTCTCAAGAAGTCCTTCTTTCTGCCTGGCCAAATTCTCTATTACTTTAATTTACACTTGTTTGATCTCCCACTTACCTGGAAATAGGCTAAACTTCTCCCTCCTTATTTTAAATAAAAGTCTGTAGTTGCTTAAAGACAGTAAGCAAGCACTCCAGTCTGTTCTCCTGTAAGTCAAACAACCTCAATTTCTTTTATTGAAGTATGATTCATATATAGAAAAAAAAAGAATCACAAAGGGATAGCTTGGAATTCGTACAAAGTGAGCATATTGAGGAATCACCACGCTGACTTTTAAAAAGTATGAGCCTCTCTTGTGCCTTCCACTCCTCGTTCCCATCCTCAAATTAATCATTCTGACTTCAATCAAAACCAGAGCTGCATTTTCCCTGTTTCAAACTGTGTATAAAGGAAAGCATACAGTTTCAAAAGCACACAGCATAGCGCCACTATTCACAGCAGCAAAGACATGGAATCAACCTAAATGCCCATAAATGGTAGACTGGATAAATAAAATTGTGGTACATACATATACACCATGAAATACCACGCAGCCATAAAAAAATGAGATCATGTCCTTTGCAGGGACATGGATGGAGCTGGAAGGCATTATCCTTAGCAAGTACAATGGCCATTATCCATTATCCTTATACTTCTTTGCACAGGTTTTCTTTACATAACACCATGCACACTATCTTGCAATGTGTGGCAGTGCTTTGTTCCTTTTCACCATAACAATACATTTATCCATTTCACTTTCCATGGACATTTGGGTTGTTTCTCATTAATGCCTATTCAGAATAACTGTCATGGATAGTCTTATGCATGCCCTCTAGGACACATGGGCACGTATTCCTGTCGGGAATATACACAGGGGTTGAATCACTTGGCACAGAGCATCAGTTCAGCTTTAGTACTGACTGCTCAACAGTTTTCCAAAGTAGTTGTACCAGTTCTTACTCCTTCAAGCAATGTATAAGCATGTCAACTGCTTCAAATCTTTATAAACTCTTGACAATATCTACTTCATTTTACCTTCTGGTGGGTAATAACTCATCAAAGTTTTAATTTGCATTTCCTTGATGATTAATGATCTTGAGAACCTTTTCATAAATGTGTTAGTCATCGGATATCCTCCTTAATTAAGAATCTGTTCAAGTGTTTGGCACTTTTAAAAACTGGGTTTTTTTTTTTTTCTTTTTCATTTTTGTGTTTTGTTTTTGAGATAGAGTCTTGCTCTGTCACCCAGGTTGGAGCACAGTGGTGCAATCATGGCTCACTACAGCCTCAACCTCCCAGGCTCAAGTGACCCTCCCAACTCAGCATTCTAAGTAGCTGGAACCACAGGTGCACACCACCATGTCTAGCTAATCTTTATATTTTTGTGTAGAGACAGGGTTTTGCCATGTTGCCCAGGCTGGACTCGAGCTCCTGGGATCCGCCCACCTCAGCATCCCAAAGTGCTAAGATTACAGGCATGAACCACTGCACCTAGTCATTTTTTCTTTTTGATTTTTAGAAATTCCTGATATATTCTGGATGTTGGATACAAATCCTTTGTTTTATATTAATCAATAATCTATTATCTAATATATATCATAGATATAAATTATCTTCTGACACCCTGTGGCTCATATTTTTATTTTTTTACATGGTGTCTTTTATGAGCAAGAGTCCTCAATTTTAATTAAGGTTTACAACAGTTCAAGTCAGCAACTTTTTCCTTTATGGTGTCTTATGTTTTTCCCATTTCACAATCATGAAAATATTTTTCCATGCCATCTTCTAAAACCTTATTGTTTTAGCTTTTACATTTAAGTCAATAATCCATCTGCAAGCAAACTTTTATACAAATTTCCAACTGACTCAGGACCGTTTTTCCCCCCTGCATCATTGCTGTGGCCCCTGTGCCACACACCGGTTGACTACACCTGTGAGTCTGTGGCTGGGCTCTCAAGTCTGTCCTTACACTAATTCCACACTGTCTTGATTACTCTGGCTTTTTTGGCCTCAATCAATTTTTTAAAAATGTTAAAATTCACGTTATCAATTGTCACTCATGTGATTCATCCTTAGGACACAGTCTTGTTTAAAAGAATATCATTCATTAATGCTAAAGGAATTTCAAAATAATTTGAAACTTTCATTTGCATTTCTTGAACATTATTTCTTAGCACCTTCTCCTTTACTCCACTCTCCTATTTTCCATCTTAGAAGCCAGAAAAAAATAGAAGACCCTCTTTGGAGGGTGGGAGAGAGGACAAAAATGTCAGCAAATCCAGAATCATTTTTACTGGTCAGTGGGGACTAGAAAAAAGAAAAGCTAGAAAGTTGCACTGCTATTCATTTGTTTTCATTTTGTTTGGTTTTAAATTTATAGAAGCCATAAAAAAACTTCATAAATTTCAGTAAATGGATGGGAGGATGATCTGTAGTTCCAACTAGCTCAACAATTATGGATTTTTATGTATTTCTGCCTGGTCTTTATTTCATATGTATAGTTTGTCACTGCTTTTTAACTTGACATAAGAATTATACCATGTTTTATATTATTGCAACCTCTTTATAACTTCCATTTTAAATGAATGTAATATTAAGCACATTACCAAAATTTATATAATCTTTTCCCTGCTATTAAACTTTTAGGTTGCTTTTGATTTGTCTTAGAATAGATAATACTGCTATGAACATCTTCAAGTATATAGTTGTTTTGCCTCTGTTGAATTCTGTTTTCCCAGTAGACTTTACTACTTTACATAACCACTGGAAATATTCAGTTTCAACATAGAAACTTAGATTTTACATGTAAATTGTGAATTAATTTACATTTTAGTGAGGTTGGCTATTTCTCAATGTGTTTTCTAGTTACGTCTCCTTTTTGTTGTTTGTACATTGATACAACAAGGTCTCAACATTTTTCTTATCAATTTGTATGACACTTCATGGCAAAAACAGTCATTATTTGCTTTTTATTCGACCTTGTGACCCTTCAAGTCAGAAACAATGTGGAATTTCTCTTCATATCGTTGGTGGCTGGTAAGTGATTGGCATGCAGCGTGTGCTCAATCAATTTTTGCTGAGTGGATGGAGTTGTGTTTGTTTCAAGTATTCTTCCCCATATATTCCCACCATCTGTGCTTTGTGCATGGAAAGAATTAATAAATGTTGATTGTTTATTATGATAATGGTGACATATGGTATATTTATTTTTAGTGGCATCTGCCGTGAATAAGAACCCCCAGTTTGGTTATTTCACTCTGACAATCTTATGGATTGTTTTTTTCTGAGGCTGTTCCACTCATTCTTGATATTAATAAAAATTCCTCTGTATGATTAATGTACTATAAATATGGAAACTTTAAAGAGAATTCCCCTGACTTTGCTTTAACTCATCAATACGCAGCTATTCATGCTTGACAATTATTTTACATTTCAGCAATACTGAATGCACTGCACTCTCTCTTGTTTCATGGTCTTTGAACATGCTGTTCCCCACCATTTCTACCACCCCTGCCCCACGCCACCCCCTAACTGGCTTACCCCCAGTACCTTCAGATTCCCAGGTTAGCAAGCATTGTCCTGGCCTATCCCTTCCGTTGGCTGTTTGGGTCCTCCTCCCCTAGTTTCTCCTAGCACCCAGAACGTGTTCCTTTTTATAGCAGCTCCACATAGTGTGAGAACTGTCTGCAGGGATCATATCTGGTTCATTCTTATGATGACTCCCACCCTTCACTCCTGAATCTATCACAGTCCCTGGGACATAGCAGCAATCAAAGATTTATTGTGGAGTGAATTAAAACAAGTGAAGTAAACTCCACATCCACCAGCCTTCTCTAGCTCAGCTGATGAAGAATATTGTCAGACTTAGAAAGGAGACTCAGACCCAACTTTCCAATCTTCATCACCCCTGCCCACTGGTGAACTCTGGTCTCTCTCCCCTGTGACCCAGAAAAAAGCCTCAGCTTCCAAGCCCAGGTACTCCATGACACTGGTCCTCAACTAGAGGTGATGTACAACCTCCAGGGTTTCATTGCCAATGTCTAGAGACATTTCTGGGTTTTATCCCAGGAAGGAGGAGGTACTACTGCTAATGGGTAGAGGCTGGGGTGCAGCTAACATCCTACAGTACTCAGGATCCCTGCCACCACAAAGAAGTTTCTGGCCTCAACTGTCAGTAGTGCTGAGGTTGAGGACCCCTCCTCTATGAAACTCTTCCCAATGACTCTAGCCTCTCTCACCTGCTCTGCCCACTACTTAGCAGTCTCCAGTCCCCTGAAGCCTGAATGACAGGGAGATTTTTCACTAGGCATATCCAGGATGCCCTTTTATGCAGCTGCGGTCCCTGGCTCTGACAGCATTAACCATGCTGTAGTCAGAAAGGCGCACATACTTCTATTATGCAAAGAAACCTCAACAACCCTTCAGATACCTACTTGACATAAAATTATTTAATCTACATGTGCAAGCACACATTTTCACACAGACTCCTCATTGTTACAAATTAAGTAGCAATATTGGAAAGCCTCACATGAAATATTAAGAATAACATCTGATTTCAAAAGACTCGATGCCATCATCCTCCATGGGAGATGTAGAAGTTAGAGACAATGGCACAGGCAAGACCTCGGGCCCTGACCCTGCCTGGCCAGCAGCTCTAAGAACTGTCGGATGAGCTCACGGCTGCATGTCATTGCAGACTTCAGAGGAGTGTTTTAAAAACCCAAGTCAGAGCAAGGCTTTCCCTGCTCAAAACCTTTCTTGGGCTTTGGACTTCACCGTGAGTATAAGCTAAAAGGCTACAGGACTCCCCCATGAGGTCATCCTCACTACCCCTCTTGTTCGTTGGCTCCAGACTGGGCTCAGAGCTACTCTCAAACCCTCCATACATGTTCAGACCTCAGGGTTTTGTCTTCTCCAAATTTCGGCATATCTCACTTCCTCCCCTTCCTCAGGTCTCTTAACATTACTTTATCTGAGAGGCCATTTCCAACTACCTTTGTAAGGCAGGACACCCCGTTCCTTTCTACCCACTCACATCATTTTATTTTCCTTTGCGGAGCTCACCAACACCTGACAATTTCTATCTTGATCTCTCTCTGTCCCCGGGTAGAATGAGAGCTTCATGAGGCTAGGCATAGTGACTCATGCTCGTATCCCAGCACTTTGGGAGGCCAAAGTGGGTGGATCATTTGAGGTTAGGAATTTGAAACCAGCCTGGCCCACATGGTGAAATCCCGTCTCTACTAAAAATACAAAATTTAGCCAGGTGTGGTGGTGGGCGCCTATAATCTCAGCTACTCTGGAGGCTGAGGCAGGAGAATTGCTTGAACCCAGTAGGCAGAGGTTGCAGTGAGCAGAGATCACGCCACCGCACTCCAACCTGGGTGACAGAGTAAGACTCCATCTCAAAAAAAAAAAAAAAAAAAAAGAATGAGAGCTTCATATGACACGGTCTTTGCTCCAGGCTACAGTCTCAGCCCTTAGAAGCCCTTAGCTTCTAGAACACAGTGAATATTTAATAAATATTTGTGGAATGAATGACTCCACGATCGCATTTTGGGGTCCACCCTGATAATGCAAAGAGATGAGGAACTTCGCTGGTCAACTCAGCAAATAGGTATTAGAATCCAACTGGGGCCGAGTGTGGTGGCTCACGCCTGTAATCCCAGCACTTTGGGAGGCCGAGGCAGGCAGAGCATGAGGTCAGGACTTTGAGACCAGCCTGGCCAATATGGTGAAACCCTGTCTCTACCAAAAATACAAAAATTAGCCGGGCATGGTAGCAGGCGCCTGTAGTCCCAGCTAATGGGGAGGCCAAGGCAGGAGAATTGCTGGAATCCAGGAGGTGGAGGTTGCAGTGAGCTGAGATCGTGCCACTGCACTCCGGCCTGGGCAACAGAATGAGACTCCACCTAAAAAAAAAAAAAAAAAAAAAGAGAGAGAGAGACTCCTGCTGAGGTTTTGTGAATGCTGACATTAGAGGATGATGACGAGATAGTACAACATGGCCCTTTTTCTGTGTCGCTTTGCATTTGAAGTTCTCAGCAGAAACTGCCTCTGGCTAACCTAAGCCGGTGGGATTTGGGGAGCTCACAAGATTGCTAAAAACGCTAAGAACCAGACTTGGAACTTAGCAGGAACTAAGCAGGCTCCTGGGAATGAAACAGTAGAGTGCTAGGAATGGTTCCATAGCTGGACAGACAGTCAGGATAAGAACATTGAGTCAGATAACCTGTGATTGTTTTATTTCCTGCTTATGTTACTTATCTCAGGGTCAAAGTCCCAGGAAAGAGCACCCATAGGCATCACCTTTTGAATTTTTGCTGAGTGTACAGAGCAGGGAAAGGAAAGGTCTGGCAGAAAATCTGCCTAAGGACCCCATTAGCCCCCACAGTGGGGGACAGGCATCCATATTTATTCCCCACAAGGTTGCCCGCAGCGGGTTAAGGCCTACACAGAACGTGGCAAGCTAGTAGAAAATGGAAACGAACCCAGCAGCCAAAGATGGACGATTACCATTTGGCCCTTACCCTCAGAGAGTGGGCAGTCTATTAAAATGTTAAACTCTATTGTTAAATCACCTCCTGTTAAATCACAATTGTAGGAGGCATCAGGTCTGGGGCCCCTGGCCATGCCGATGCAGGGAGCTGGGGGCGCTGAAGAGAGTGCCTGATGGGACCCCAGCATCTCCCCCACAGTCTTCCTTCTTGGAAGTGGAGCAATTGTACCTAAGCAGACACTCATGTGCCATTTCCCCCACCAGCCTCAGGGCTCACGCTTGACCCCCTTCAACAAATGTGCTGGGAGTCCCTGAGCCTCAGCAGCACTTCCTCATGCGTTATCCACTTGACAATTGTCCTGCACGACACTCATCACACAGAGGCCAAGCAGGATTGCAGAACTTGTAGAAATACGTCCATTAGCATAGTGAGGCCCCTAGGAGGCCCCTCAGTAAAGAACACAGCTCATCACAGTGTTACTTTCCAAACTGATTTGACCACAGGACATTTTTATAAAATATAGCAGGTGTTTAGCATCATGCTTAACTGTATCCTGCGGAACATCCTTTGGGAAACTCCGTCCAGAGTCGAGGGTTCTTTTAGGGTGCACTCCTGCCCCCCTTCTCCTGTCTGGTTGGCTCCAATGCATCCTGACAGGAGAAACTCTGAGCGCAGAGCAAGAGGGGAGGCAGTGCAGGCTGAGTTTGCTAACGATGTTTGGATGACTCCTTCATTTTTCTAAAGGTATCAAGGCCTCAAAATGAAGTGAATAGGTGGGAACATGGAAATTAGTTTGGGGGCTGAAATCCAACTTTATTCCTTTACATCATTCATTGGAATTTGTATTACAATCTTCAATTCTGTGGACGGAGACCTTCCACGAAATGTAGAATTCCTTCACAAATGTGGGAAGGCGGGCTGGGCGCAGTGGCTCACGCCTGTAATCCTAGCACTTTGGGAGGCCGAGGTGGGAGGATGACTTGAGGTCAGGAGTTAGAAACCAGCCTGGCCAACATGGTGAAACCCAATCTCTACCAAAAATACAAAAAATAAAAATAAAATAAAATAGCCAGGTATGGTGGCAGATGCCTGTAATCCCAGCTACTTGGGAGGCTGAGGCAGGAGAATTGCTTGAACCCAGGAGGCAGAGGTTGCAGTGAGCTGAGATCGTGCCACTGCACTCAACCCTGGGCAACAGAGCGAGATTCCATCTCAAAAAAAAAAAAAAAAAAAAAAAAGTAAGAAGGCTCCAGACACCATCGATTTCCTGGTAGATAATCCCCTCTCTTCTGAACAGAAGGCAGGTATCATGGAAGGCCCCAGGGAAGGCTGGCCATTGCCTCCACTGCCCTGTCCACCACCTCAGGACAGAAGCATCCTGGAACAGACATTGAGGGGTCCTTCCTTCATTGTGACTTGCATCTGTATAGTCCTATGAGGACCATTTGCCTCCCAGAACCCACAGTTATCCTGATGAGGAGTGAGGGAAAGAGGTCACCTGGCTGGTGAATGCTGAGTACAGAAACTTCTATTAAGCTCATGGGTACCGGATGCTTGGGGTCAGTGCAAGAACCGAAGAGCCACCTGCCTTGCCTCGTGTGTGAAGGGCTCATTACTATGATCATAAAACCTTACCCTGGCTTGAGATATGTTCTTCCAACTTAAGAAAGCATTACTGCATCTTTGATACCACAATTAAAATGGATCAGTAAGGAGAAATAATGATTGATCTTTGAACTATTGTGCTGATGTGTTAAAAGTGCTAAAATGTGCCTGGAGCAGAAACTGAATCACAAGGATCAATACACTGAGCTATATTGGTGCAATGGCTGCTGCTGGCAATGAAAAAGACAGAGTTAATGCTAAAACTGCTTCACCAGGAGCATTCACCTTGATTTTTAAGTCAAAGTGTAACTTTCCTTGGGGCTGTCAAAACTTCTCAACTCTTCTCCGTCTGCAAGGACAATTCATCCAGCAGCTGCCTTGGCTGCCATGACAAAGGCCATGTTGCTAAATTCAAAGAAGGCTCAGTGAAACCAGGTTGACCAGATAGGAGCAGTGATTTAGATTTTTCTTTTTCTTTTCCCCCCCCCCCCACCTATTCACTTCATTTTGAGTTCTTGATACCTTTAGAAAAATGAAGGAGTCATCCAAACAGGCTGGAGTGCAGTGCTGCAATCTTGGCTCACTACAACCTCCACCTCCTGGATTGGAATGCTTCTCCTGCCTCAGCCTGCCGAGTAGCTGGAATTACAGGCATGCGCCACCACGCCCGGCTAATTTTTTGTATTTTTGATAAAGACGGGGTTTCTCCATGTTGGCCAGGCTGGTCTAGACTCCTGACCTCAAGTAATCTACCCACCTCAGCTTCCCAAAGTGCTGGGATTACAGGCATGAGCCACTGCACCCAGCCTCTTTTTTTCTTAAACAATGAGTATAACTGGTTATTTTCATTTCTAAGAAATGGTTCCACTGCAACATGTCTCATGAATGATTAGGAAAACTTCACTGTGGTCCATGTGGGTGTAATGGAATCGAATTTACCAGGAGTGAGGCCTACAGGGAAACTCTGCAAAGGAGCACGCGTCTTGATTGTCTCTATGGGGTTCCTGCCTCTAGCCTGGAAATCATGGCGGAAATTCCAGAAGTTTGGCAGCTCCAAGGTTAAAAGGAAAAAAAAAAAAAAAAAAAGAAAGAGGTGAAGCATGGGCAAAAGAGTGATTCGCTGTTGGAATACTCACTGCTAGTTCATTTCTACCTTCTGGCAGTTAAAGGTAAGAAGGAGGAAGTTAATAGGTTAAAGCTATGCACTGTAATTTCTTTTCTCTTGTCCCCTCAGCAAAGAGAAAACCCAACTCCTAGGTACCCAGCAGAATTCTCCTCCCTTGTATTTTTTAGGCAGAGTCTTGCTATGTTATGCAGGTTGGTCTTGAAATTCTGGGTTCCAGTGATCCTCCCAACTCGACCTCATGTGTAGATGGGACTATTGGCATGAACCTCTGTGCCCAGCTATAAAGCAGAACTTGTTTTCATGTTAAGATGAATAGTGCTGGTTGATTTCTCAAAATGCTGGGCCAGTTTTCTCCGAATATGAGAAAACTTGCTTGTTCTTTTAATCTCGAAAGAACAAGTGTCTCTTGAAAAAAATGCATGGAATTATACCCAATCTATAAAGCAGACATTTGTCTTTATCATGAAATTAGTTCCCTCCATGTAACGCGTGAAAACACCTTCACCTGGCAGGGAAGAGGCCTGGATTCCAGCCCTACCAGGCTGGGTCACTCCTCTGTTCTGTGGCTCAGTTTTCTTATTAGACAAATGAGACAAGGCAGCCTCTAAAGATTTCTGGCTTTGACATTCTTGGGATCTCCAAATGTCCATTTGCTATAGTGAGTTTAAAATGCCAAGGCCTATGTCTTACTCATATATTGTCAAGGCCTTTCTCAAAGAGCCCATTAGGTGGTGGAAGGAAAAATGGGTGGGTGGATGGATGGATGGATGGATAGATGGATGGATGAACAGATGAAAAAAATAGGATGGAGTTGGGTGATTGGATGTTGTATTTGTTGCTGTTTCACAGTTTCTTTATTTGTGGAGAATTCCAGGACTCACCATTAGCCCTCTGCTTGAGGTCTGGCTGTCACTGGGAACACTGAATGGAGCCCAGGGGGAGGCATGCTGATCTTGCTAGAGGTCAGGCTTCCCGAAGCAAGGCGAGTTCTATTGGCTCTGTCTCTCAGCAGTGAGAACAGTTCAATAAGTAATTTGGGGATGGTTTTACAGAGTGGACAGTTCTGAACACTTGGCAGTAGGCTGTCCTGACCTGGGCGTCTCCCCAGCCACTTGCTTGCCTGCCTGTCCTGTATCCAGTCCCGGCAGCTTCTGCAGAAACCAGGCTTGCCTGCCCACCACTCACTCTCTATGTTCCTCACTGGCAGGAGTGCAACTGGTGATCCCAGCCATTACAGAGGGGCAGGGGCTGGGCTGGGACAGCTCTGTCCCTTCCAAACACACTGCTATCATGGGTGCCCACCGCTGTGTAGACACTTGCTGTACCCCGTGGCACACCCTGGCCTTTAAAGAGATCTCTGCATCGTGCATCTGTAAGAATTGGGGCTCTTAATAGAACTCCTTGTGACACTGCCAATGCACAAATTAGGATTCCAAACACAAGCCAGTGTTCCATACAATTACATCCTCATCAGGATTGGAAGACAGAAGCAGCCTTCAAATGTGGCATTTAGGGCTTTAACTGCTCACGAACGATGAAGGCTGATTTCTACGGCATTCATTTACCATCATTGACCTCTTCCTACATTAATTGTGACGGGTAAAAACTTTTATGACAACAGCTTCTTAAATGCTAATTCCATCTTTTTGGCGAGAGAACTAGAAGCCCAGCTTATCCTAGCTAATAGGATGAAAGAGGCAGACACTCTCTAGCAAAGAGTTCTCATGAGCAATGTCTGATGGACACATTCTAATGAAGGGGAAACATCTGGCCAGAGACCATCTCTTCGGCACCCTCAGATAAGCCTCCACCCTGATGCACAGCACATCTCAATTATCAAGAAAGTTCTGTGCAGAGACAAATGGCAGGTGTTAAAAGCAAGAGCAGGAGACGGAGCTACCAGCTGCCCGACAGATGCAGACATCTGAAGGGATCTATTCTTTATGCAATGACTTGAAAGGGGGAAAGTTTTCAAAGTAGCTTTAAATTCCATATATTTAAAATTTTAGTTAAACCAACCAGGAAACCTGAAGCTCACAAGGGATGAGTAGCCATTTGTAGAAAATAGGCTTATAAATAATATGGCCATGAATGTTTTGTATTCCAGGTGGACACGACATCCCTTTCCATTACTAAATCCACATACTTGGTATTCAGTGAAGACAGGAGCCACCAGCCCGGCAAAGCACTGTCCAGGGACAGGCCAGGCAGAGCAGGATTTGCTGAATGTCAGCTACAAGGAAAGGTGAGCGTGGTGGGAGGGAGGGATCTCCAGACCCCAATGATAGTCTGTAAACTTCACTGTTAGACAAGCCTCCCTTTTACATTCACCAACTTCTCTTTTAGCTTGCAAATATCTCTGAGTTTTATCCTGCATTAACTATATGACATTGTTCATATTTCTTTCCTCTTAAAATATAGATAATAAAGATAGCGGCTGCCTGTGTGTGCACTGCATGCAAGGCATGGTGCCGGCAGGACCATATTTCATCTTCTTGATGTCCCTGTGATGCAGGGACTATAACTGTCCCACTTTAATAACAAGAAAATGGAGCTGGAGATCTTAAATCCCTGATGCCCTCATACTTCACCAACACACTGCTCTGCCTTTATGTTGAAGGCCTTCATTCAGCAAATCCTGTCTGGACCCCCACTCTGTGCTGAGTCCTGCAGATGCTGGATGAAGAGGGCCCAGCATGGCCCCAGTGCAGTCACTCTGTGGTTGAGCTCATAGGGGTTGGGACAGGCAAGGGAGGAGGGAGAGGTGACCATGCTGATGTGATGGCCCAGGCAGGGCTCTGAGAAGCATAGAGGGGCCCTGGGCTTGGCGATGGTGGGATTGGGAATGGGGAGAAGAGCACAGAGTGGGGGCAGTGAAGAGGAAGGTTGAAAGGACAGAAACTTCACTCAAGCCAAGTCCGTCTGATGGACACTCCGTATGTCTGGTCTAAAGTCAACAATTACCATGAGTGATCACCCAGTGCTGTCTGTGGCTCTGAAGCCCCCACAACCACCATGGTGACAAAGGCTTACAAGCAGGTACTCCAGTGGCAGGCCAGGTTTGGAGAGGTTATTTATTAACCTCTCCAGGTGTCAGTTACTTTACTTCTGAACTAAAAATAATAATCAGCAGCTCTTGGATCTATTAAGAGGATGAAGTGAAATGTGACATCATCTTCCACCCTCCATTCCCTCACCGTCCACATCCAGTGCTCGAGCCAAGCCTGGGGCTCTATTTGCAACAACCTGGGAATCACCCTCTCTAACTGGAACAGCTGCTGAGGCCTCTGATGTGTTTCCAGCGTTCACTCCTGCCCTCCTTCATTCATACCGTCAAGGGAGATTCCGCGTGGAGCAGAGGATACTCACTCGCATGTACACCCTTCCACGCCTCTAGAAGGGGCCACAGTGGTTTTGTACTTGTCCTTTTGTCTTCCATTTCTTAAACAGGGTTGACCAGATTGTCTAGGTGTTAGGCTTTATAACACCAGAATCTGTTCCAGCATGCACAGCAGTCTTCCCACAAAGCAAAACGAATCCTGTCACTCCCTCCTTTCCAACCTGTTAGCAGCTTCTCCCGCACCAAACAGAAAACTCGCCACTGTTACCTCAGCCCTCCTCCTTTCTAGCTCTCCAACTCATTTTCCTACTACTCACCCCATTTCTTGGTAGGATCAAGCCACAGTGAGTTTTTTCTTGGCTCCTCGAACACACCAGTCCCGTTCCTTCCTCAAAACATTTGCAGATCCTGCTTCCTCTCCTGGAGACAGCTGCCCCTTGCCCCGCTGCTTGCATGGCAAGCTCCTATTCAACCCTCTCCACCTGAAGCAGAATGCCCCTTGGTTTTTGCTCTCTTATCTCTTTGTTGCAATAATTTTGCTTGTTTGTCCGCTTGGTGTTTGTCTTTCCTGAAGCACTAGAAAATAGATTTCAGGAGAGCAAGCTCCCTTGACCTCTTGCTCAGCATTGCATGCTCAGTGCCCAGCACAGTTCCTGGTGCATAGGAAGTATTCAGTAAGAGGGGAACCACCCTTCTGATTTGCCCACCTCTACCTCCCTGGCCTCTGAGATTGCAGAACACCACCAACACCAATCCCCAGGGCAGGGACTTGAACAGTCAACAAATGAATTTGAGGACAGGCAGCATAAACACCAAGACCCAGCAAGCAGAGGCATAGGCAGCAGCACAGAAAGAACGAGACAGTCATGAAAGAACCACAGCATGGACCTTCCTCTGCAGCCTGAGGACTAGGTCACGGTAGGAGTGCTAAGAGCAGACGGGGCAGGTGTCAGACACTGACACAGGGGACCAGACACTGTCCTCACGTGTGTAGCCGCAGACGCCCCAGTAGAGCTGGAATACAGTGGCCTTGGAGAGCAGCCCCAGAATCCCAACACAAAGAAACTGGCAAAACTCATAATGGAAGAGATGAGGAAATTTCCAAGAATGACCTTGAAGAGACACCATGTTGCCCAGAAACCAGAAGTCTCATAGTTCATAAGTGACTGTAAGTTTCCGGCCAGGTCTGCCTGACCTTGAGGCCTTTCCACCCCACCCTCTAATGTTGCCACATATCCAGTCGCCAGTTGTGTATTGGGTTCTAATGCTGTGTTGGGTGCTGGAGCTGCAGCAAGGAGGGTGACACAGGCAGTTGGTGGGCCTCAGGCTCCCAAGCCAGCAGGCATCCAGCACTGCCTCGCTGGGTACTTAACACACCCCAGAGCATTGGCCCCCACTGCAGTCCTTGGGGGAGAAATAGGACCTCCACCTTAGGCATGAGCAATTCAGAAACCCCATAAATATTCCCATTTGGTAGATAACACTGGACTTTTCTGGATCTCAGTGTTATCTACCAAATGGGAATATTTATTTTATACCATTCTCATGTAGTGGTTGTGAAAATAGCACAAATCCTTTTCAATGCCCAGTGAATTGCTGGGTGTGAAGATGGTCCCAGACAATATGCACTGCTGCTTTGTTGTAGAAGCATGGCAATAGGGGCTCCAATTCTCTAGGGCCCCTCCCCAGGGACCCTGCTCTTTTCAATGAACTTTTAGATCTTTCCATCAAGAGGTAAGGTCTATATTTCCACCTCTAGATTCGGAGTTGTGCCATTATATTTGCTTTGCTTTGAATGTGAACTTATGCATTTTCTTTTCTGTGCTTGGCCCCAGCCTTCACCTTGTGAACATTTTTAGATGAGCCTGAGTGAGCAGAGCCATCACCCCAGCTGACAGCTCACTGACCCCACAAGCGGGCCCAGTGAGAGCAGAACACCAAAAGTGCCGACCTGCAGCCCTGAGAGCTAAAGAAATGCTTGTTGTTCCATAAGCCACTGAGTTGGAAGATGCTTTGTTTATTGGCACTGTGGCAACAGATACCTGAATCCCATGGCTGTTCATACCCAAGCCCATGCCAGGTCCTCTGACAAAATGGCACTTCTGGATCTACATGGCACCTTCTGCCATCATCCAGACATGCCCCCTATCCCTGCCAACCAGGTGATAAAACTGCCTGGAAGGGGGTGATGTCCAGGTTCTGCAGGCATTTTCCATCCTCCCTCCATCAACTGCCCAAAGACCTATGAGGCAGGAATTTTGCTGATGGGCAAGAAATGATGCGGAAGGGGAGGCCTAGGACATCCCAGGGCTACATGATGTCTTGGAGAACGTCTGGCAGTATCTGTCTGAGGTGGAGCAGCACACAGGAGCCGTGAGGTCACCAGCCCTTGCTGACCCGCTGTGCATTACAGGCCAGGAGACAGGCCTGATCCACCCAATGGGATGGCCTGATGAACACGGCCAAGGCCAAGGACAAAGCTGGCCATTGCAGGGCTCCTGGCCCAGAAAGATTTGGGGAAGGAGGCTCTGTGGCAAGCTGGGAGAAGAGTGGCCCCTCCTGTAGGATGAGGCTGCAGGAATAAAGAAGAAGCCAGGCGTGGGGATGGGCTCCAACTGTGCATGTCACTAGCAAATGGGGAGGTGCCTAACTTCCTGGGATGGCAGGCTCAGAGCTCTCAGGTCATCCAACAGGTTGTCCTTCCCTTCTGTGAGACCCACCCCAGTGCTCATTCTATTTCCCTCTTCCCAACCTCTCTGCTTCCCTCAACACGCAGGAAACATAATGCTTCAGAAAAGAAAATAATTACATGGACACATCTGTAAGCATCTGTATCTTTTGGCAGGTGGAGAGGTTGATATCATGCGCTGCTAATCTAAAAATTAATGATTAGAATTAGTCATTACTCATCAGGGAAATTCTAAACAAAACTACAATGAGATATCACTTCGCACCTGTCAGAATGGCTGTTATCAAAAAAGAACAAAAGATAAGTTTTGGCGAAGAAGCAGAGGAATTGGAACATTTGCACACTGTTGGTGGGAATGTAGAATGTTGCAGCCACTATGGAAAACAATGTGGAGTTTCCTTAAAAAATTAAAAATAAAACTACCATATGATCCAGCAATCCCACTTCTAGGTGTATATCCAAAACGATTAAAATCAGATTCTCAAACAAATATCTGCACTCCCATGTTTATTGTAGCACTGTTCCCAGTGTCCAAGATATGGAATCAACCTGAGTGTCCATCGATATGTGAATGGATAAAGAAAATGAGGTGTATAGGCACAAAACAATACTATTCAGTTTTTAAAAAGAAGGAAATCCCATTACAACATGAATGAACCTTGAAGACATTGTGCTAAGTGAACAAAGCCAGACACAAAAGGACCAATACTGTATTACTCCACTGATATGAGGTATCTAAAATAGCAGAATTCATAGAATCAAAAAAAGGTGGTTACCAGAGCTGGGAGGCAGGGAAACATAAGGACTTAATAATCAATGAGCATGAAGTTTCAGTCCAGCAATATGAATCAGCTCTAGAGATCCACTGTACAACATTGCACCTAGAGTCAGCAATAGTGTATTGTACACTTAAAAAAATCTACTAAGAGGGTAGATTTCATGTTAAGTATTCTTACCACAGTAATAAAAAAGAGATTATGACGAGTGTCTTATATCTATTACAACTACGCCTCATAAAAACAATGCAAGGTAGGTACTATCATTTTCACTTACAAATTGTAAAACTGAGTCTCAGAAATTAATTAAGTTGTTCATGGTTACAGCATGAACTGTGGAAGAGCTGGGATTTTCCAAAGCCTCCTGTTTTCACCCAGACACTGACTCTCAATCTTATCTCCTAAGAAAAGAACAGTATACTTTGACACAAATTTTAATCCGTCCTCTGGGAACCCCAAGCTAAGAACCCGCATTCCCAAACTTCATCACACAGTGCAGCTTTCTGGAAGGGAAGTCCCCGACTTCCCTTGAAAACTGTTTCCCGTTTTCAAAGCTGTCCAAGAACAAGGCTTGGCCAACCCCCCCAGGCTGCCTGTCTCAATGTTTAATCACCCTCATAGATTGTTTCCTAAGTCTCATAAAAAGAACAAATCAAGCTTAAGCACACACAAGACATTAGTGAACGCCACATTCAGAGATGAGTTGGTAGCTGGAACTCCTGCCAGCACTGGCATGAAGGATCTAAAAGAAACTATAAGCTGAGGGTCATTAAAATAAAGCTATTTAATACCAGAAAAGGAAGAAAATTCCAAAGCACTGTCCTATTACAGATTATTGCTTCTTCCCATCTTCCAGTTAAAATCCAGAGCACACGTCTACCACCTCTTCTCCATTCAAGGCATGCGGGGGGCGGGGAGAAGAGGGGCCAGGAACCATTCCACCCTCGAAGAGCCCAAAATATCAGCTGTGGCTTAAGGGCACCAAGATAATCACATTCGTGGGAGCCATAAAATAGAGTGGGCTCAGGATTTAGGAACTGGAGTGCAGATCAATAAAGAAGCGGGGCCTGGCTCTGGGTTAAAAAGGACCACCACAGTGATAACCTGCTCCTTCCATGGGGCTCCAGATTAACGAGGTGCAATCTCAATATTCAGTGAGAAAGCAATCAATGTCACTCAAATGGTCTGCACTCCCCTCCCAGGCCTGGGGACAGTAGTTTTCAAATCATGTTTGACACACTATGGAATGTCTCTAACTGCTCAGGGGAGCAGGTCCACCTGGCAGGGGTGCTCACCACCCTCCTTCAGCCAGAGCTCCTCCACTTTAATCTGTTTTATAACCTGGCCTCCCATAAGATTTTCTTTTCAGAAAGATTTCCATTTAAAAATATAAACTGCTTTAGGGAAACTCAGCCCTCTGTGATCTGTACTCACTCTAAATGGTCAAGGTAGTTTGAGAGACACAGACACTTCACAGCTGAATCTCTTACAGTGTTATTCAGGAGCTCTCTCCTCAGCACAGAGGTCAAACGGTGGCATTGTCAAATACCAGCCTAAAGGGAGAAGGTTCTGGTATAATCATAAGGTCTCCTCATGTACCCAAGGTAGGCATGTGACATGAAGCCAGGGCTCTTTTAAGAACAATGACACCTTTGAACAAGAAGCCAGACCTTACCTGTCTTCTGCTCAAACACAGGAATACAATTTGCAGCAGGACACGTGACATCCTTGTACCCCCCCCCACCCCCTTGGAAGCTGGAAAGGGATCATTGGCCCTAATTTTCTGTTTTTGATAACAATGACCCCTCACACATGTTACAAGCTGTGTCTCAGCCAGGCGTGGGCCTTCCTGCCTACCGCATTTCACCAAGGGGAGTTAAGGGCAAGTTATCAGTGTACCACACACAGAGAGAAAGAGAGAGACTCACGGTTGAAAAAGAAGAGAGAAGCAAGCAGGTTAGGAGGTAATTCGTTCCAAAAAAAACATGCTGTATGATAATGGTCTCATGACCAACACTGACATTTTTACCGAGATACAAAATAAGCCGTGAAAAGTCATAGGTGTGTAATGAGAGGACAAATAATTGTGTTTCGTTTGGCAATTGCTTCACTCCACCTGTCCTTGTCTCCTCTGGCTCTGCCACACTTCAGCTGCCAGATAAATATTCCTTTTCTGCTGGGAAGCTGGATATTAACATGACCATTATATTAAATAACACAATAAGCTTCAAAAATACATTTAATTCCTTGCGTCACTTTCAATTTACATTGCATTTGTTTATATGCTTTTTTCTTTTTTAGAAATCCTTTCCTTAGATAGCCAACCGAGCAAAAGCCACTAAAAAAAAAATAACACTTTAGCTCATAACCAAGTCTATTCTCTCCACGCCTTATTAACAATATTTCACCAAAACAAGTAGCATTCTGCACAGCGGGGACCACAAGAGTTCGGGAACATGCCTTCTCTGTGCAGTGTTTTCCTGATAATATACAGCCCTCGGAAGGAGTGTGTGACTTCCAGTAATTATTTGTAAGTATTATTTTTCTCTTGGGGGGCGCTCTTGATACGCAACTAACAATTAATAAGGAAGTCGAAACAAATAAACTTCTTTCTTTAAAGGAGCCTAAAGTCACACCAAAAATAATGCATAAGCCCAACTCGGACTTCTACAGAGGTTAGGGTTCTTGTTCTGGGGCCAGGCAACACCAGCAGGAGACAGGCTGATGGAGTCAGAGGAAGAGGAGGAGGCTGATGCCAGGAGGAGGGCAGATTGATTCAGTGTGGTGAGTAGAAAGCAGACACAAGGGGACATGCACTCTGTGTCGTCTCAAAGTCCTATTGTTGTCTGCCTTGGAGATGGGCCTGATTCCCTGTCTCCATGCCCCACCCAGACTTCATCCTAGACTCAGCTCCTACCTCCCACCAGCCAGCCCATTCCCCCGCCAGGGGGTTATTGAGTGCTTAGGCACAGCACTGAGACTGGCAAGCAAAATCAGACAGGCCCTTGCTCTTGTGGAGTTTGTAGTTTGGATGGAGGAGCAAGTATTCACCAAATCCAAATCAACCTGAAAGCATGACTGCAACAGGCACAGCAGGGGAGAGAAAGGTGGACACCACTGATTGGTCATGACATTGGGCTGGCTTCCAGAGGACATGCAGGTAAGGGGCTACAGGTCAGGTCAGTGAGGGTCATGGCCACTTAGCAGGATGGAATCCACCGGCATGGGCAGGGATCCCAAAGCAGGAGGCACATGGCGGCAGAGGGTGGGACAGAGAGGGAAGGAGATGGAGTGCAGGGTGCAGGACCCAGGGCCTCGGGGCCTTTTGCACCACAATAAAAATGGTCCTTATTCCAAGACAACTGGAAGGCATGGAAGGGTCTTAAGAAGGGGTGGTGTGGTCTGAGCAGGTCATTCTGGCTGTAGGTGGAGATGAGAGTGAGGAAGGTACAGATGGGCTATTGCAGGAGTCCAGGCCAGCATGTCAGTGTCTAGAGAGAAGACGTTGGGCCCCAAAGATGATGAGGAAGCAAATCAGAGGGACTTAGTCATGGTTGGACATTGGAGTGAGGGAAGGCAGAAAGACTCCAGGTTTCCGGCATGGCTGACAACGGCGGTGCCGTTGCTGACATGGAACAGCATTTCTGAGTTCAGAGTGATAGTGGGCTCTAGGTTGGGGTTCACTGGGCCCCCCTGCCTCCCTAGGCCCAGTCTAGAACTCAGATTTCTGCATTGCTCTGGGAAGTGAATTCATGACTTGGATCTGATTCCTCTGCCCGATCCTGGGACCTCAGGAGGTCATGGGGCTGGTCATGAGCCAGGGATGTGTGTGGGACCTGGGCGCCACCTCTTTCCACTGTATCCCCACCCCACATTCCCAGTCACCCAAATGTGCCTCCTCTGAGGACTCTGTGTCCTCTTGCTGCACCCCTGACACTGCCTCTTGCCTGGTTGGTGTCCACACGTGCCTCTCACCACACCGCTAGGAGCCAAGTCACAACTTCCTGTCACACCTTCTAGATCCCCGGGTCCCAGCTGGTCTCATTCTGCCCACTCCTCTACATCTTCTCTCTCCCCCTACCAGGCCTTCCTGGTGAAAGGCCTAACATCGAGGTCCAGTATGACGGGTGCCTTGACATCTGGGGAAAATGATGAGGGCCTTGGATGGCCTATCATAGTTCCTCTCCCATGCTGCTCCCTCAGATAACCTCCCCCCGCCAAACAGCCCTCCTTATCACGGAATCACAGGAACCCAAGATTACCCCGCCCTCTTTTTACTACAAAGCCTGCCTCCCACAGACCAGACGTGTTCACACGGTTCCTCACGCAGCCCTCCAGGACGCACGGAGCCCTCCTCCCTGGAGCTATGAGCATATGTGGCTAATAAACAGCTGTTGACCTCAACTGTCCAGTGCTGGGTATCATGTGTGGGTATTTCCATCACACTAGAGCAGCAATCCTTCCCTCACCATCAGGGTGAAGAGGAAGCCATTAAAACAGCCGTTTATGGAATAACTTTATGCTGAGTAACTCTTAGACATGCGGGAATGACAATCTCTTGGATGAGCAAATATTACATCTTTCTTAAAAATCCAGCAAACTCCAAAAGACCCTGAGTGGTGGTTTTCACAGGGATGCTCATGACAACTTCTTGGGCTCCACACCTGTAGGCTCTGATGCTACAGGCCTGGGTGAGGCCTGGAGACCTATTTCCGTTGTAGGCTTGATCGGTGATTCAGATGCACCCCTCCAGTTGACAACTGCTGCCAACCCAAAGCTATTTATCCTGCTCTGTGGTTGCAGGAAAATCTCATCTCCATGGCGCATGATGTGGGATTGCTGCTGGGCCATCATACTCAGGCCTCCTATTGATATTTCCCCAGGAGGTGCTCCTTCCAAGCAAAACCAAAAACCAGTGCCAGACGCCTGTCTCTCAGATCTGGCTCCTTTATTCAGATCAGGATACCAATGCCCAAAGATGCCCACTCTGACGCCCATGGCGAGGTGGAAGGGCTCAAACACTTCAGAGGGGAATTCATTGAAATCATGGGTAGGTCTCCTCATTCCACTCTTCTGAGAATGAGACATAGGGCCTCCTGGAATGTCCCCCACATGTCCACCCCAATGTCTGATTTCCTCACATCTGGATGAAGTCTTGTTGCCAACTGCCTTGGTACACAAGAGGCAGTAACTGAGCATTCATACCTTTGAGAGGAAGCTGTAAAATCTGGCTGATGCATTTCTGTCTGACACAAAGCTATACAGACTGCGAAATCTGCAGTTGAGCTCTTTTCATAGTACAGTATTTTACCAATTATTTTTTAAATTAGATTATGTTACCAGGTGATAGGCAAAGGCAAAATTAGAGGCAGAAACTCATACGGGGGGGAAAGAGTTGCTTATTGCACTATTTTTGGGTGATTGCAGCAAAATTGGGGGTCAAGGCCCAGGGAGCCACGAAGCAGAATCGTGGATGGCACAGAAGCACAGCGGCTCTTCATAAGAGGACACACAGGTGTCACGCAGCCCCAGTGGCAAGGGCCAGTTGGTCTATTTTCTCTCTAATAACATCCTACCCAAGCAGGCACAACAGACTCAAATGCATCTCCTTATGTCCTCCACAGGAAGCAGGAGTAAACGTGTTTTATTCTCCAGTGATCAGAAAAGCAATGCTGCCTTTTTCCACCGCTGCTGTGCACGGCAGGGTGGATGCTAGCTGAAGTAAACACCAAGCAGACCCCATCCAAGCCACTTCTGGGGGAGCCTCTGTCCCTCTCGACCAGGGAAGCTGAGGAGCAGGTCAGGAGTCTGTTGCTCAAAGCTCTTGAAGAGCGGAAAGGCAGATGTTTTCCCCGTGGGGTTCTCAGCCACTCACACGCTGAATCCCACCCTGCTCCGCAGGCTTGCCATGAAGTGAGAGCCTCTGAAGGAGAAATGGCTCCAATAGCTTCTTCATACAAATGATGCCATTCGATCTATTGAACCACTTCTCCCTGCTGATCCCTGAGCTTGGAAACATAGAGATGAGAAAATAAGGTCCCTACACTCAGAGCCCACAGTCCTGGAGGGAAAAAGGATGAGTCAGCAAGGTCACCTGAAAGGATTGTGGTTGTGGTTGTGCAATTGACAAAATGCCCTGGAGAGACCGGGGGTGGGGTGGGGCAGGTCGAATCAAGCTTCAGTCAAATGAAAGGGTTTTATCAACAGAAACGTATAGAAGTGTTTTCAGACAGAAGAGTCTCTGGACAAGGATAGAGATAGGCAAGAGCTGGGTGCAGAGCGCTTGCAAGGCCATGGACCTGGAGAAAAACCCAGAAGGATAAATCGACTGTGAGGGGGAAAGGCACTAAATGCTATTCCAAGGAGCTTATATTTTGTCCTCTGGGGACTGATGGTGATTTTTGACTGGAGAAGTTGCATTGATTGGAGATACTCTTATAAACTGTTAAATACATGGATTCTCCCAGGGGCAGGGAGGAATCTATAAGAAGGAGGCAGATGGAGTGAGGTACAATGAAACAGTTTCTGTATCAAAAGATAAACCACACACTGAAATTCCAAAAATTAGAGCCTTCTTAAAAACCAGGTGTTTCAGGGAAAGTAAACAGAGGAATGTGGTGTCCCTTCTATACCTTGTTAACAGAGAAGCTGCATTTACAAGTGGCTTCTTCTGGGAGAGAAAATAAGTGTAACTCACACCAGGTTCTGGGATGTTTTTAAGGGATTCTAGAACAACCCTTCCTTGAATCATGATGAAGGGTATGGGGTTTATTGGGGCAACTAATGGTTTAATTCAGTACTAATGAAATAGAAGCTATTGTTATGAAGGAAGCAAATCACTGCTTTTGTAAAGTCTGGAATAAAAGAACAATCATCCTCAAGTTTTAAGTGAAATATAATTACTTTATCCCACACATCAATCAAAGTTTAAAAACTGAAGGTTGTAAAGTTCAGGTTGAATCGATCAGGGGGGAGAAAATTCCATGCCCCCTGCCATCCGCCCCCGCCTTTTTCCCTAAACCAAGTGAGTTAGTCATTAAAAGTTCCAAGTGACCTTCATCATTTCCCTCTCTATTTACATTTCCCCTAAATGATTTCCCCAGAAATGGCTGAACTAGACACCTGACTTCCAATCGCCCTCAATCCATAGACTAAGCAGTCCCATCAGCAGACAGGTAGCACAGTGACAGGGAAATGTTACAAAATCTTTTTGTAACATGCAGAATGGCGATCTGAAAGGGACTTTTTACCTCTCTCTGATTTTAAAAGCAGATGTGAGTTTGGACAGAATAGTCACCCTTCCTACATTTGTTTTCTCCTTTCGTGTTCAGATCCTATTAATCATAGTAAACTAACCTTTTACACAGGCCAACATATTTCAAAGGCCCTGCCAGGAGGACAATTTAACTATAAGAAATCAACTCCCCACCCTTCCCAGTTCTGGAATTTCCAGTGACTGAGGAGGTGAATAGCTTCGTTGTGAAAATGAAGGATGCAAAAATGAAAATTCAGAGATGACATTCAATTCTGATTTCCTGCTTGGGCTCTATGCACCCTGTTTGGAACAAATACCCCACTGATAGAGCTGCTGCTGGAGGCTACCACCTGCATCATTGAAGTTTGGAGCAGCTTCGTAAAGATCACAGCATCCAAAAGCACCCTTGTCTAAGAGCAAACCAAGAAATGAGGAAGTGGAAGGACCCTTCCAAAGACGAATCGCTAATTGATGGCAAGGTCAACGCTGGCACTACATACTTCAATTTAAAAGACAAGGCCGGGCACGGTGGCTCATGCCTGCAATCCCAGCACTTTGGGAGGCTGAGGCGGGTGGATCACGAGGTCACGACATAGAGGCCATCCTGGCTAACACGGTGAAACCCCGTCTCTACTAAAAATACAAAAGTTAGCCGGGCGTGGTGGCGGGCACCTGTAGTCCCAGCTACTCAGGAGGCTGAGGCAGGAGAATGACATGAACCCGGGAGGTGGAGCTTGCAGTAAGCCGAGACCACGCCACTGCACTCCAGCCTGGGTGACAGAGTGAGACTCCGTCTCAAAAAAAAAAAAAAAAAAAAAAAGACAAAACCCTGATGTCTGCTCTGTGGTTTTCAGGACAGTGCTCCTCTTCCCACCCCACACATGTGGTTCCTCCTGGTTTTGCAGCTCCAACCTCTTCCCAACTCATATCTTCTCTCCTGCTGTAATCTCAGCCATTCTCATGGTTTCTTATACCACCCTCATGTACACCATGATGATATCAAGATTTACAAAACCCTGACCTGTCTCTTGATCTCTATGCCACACTGCCAGCTGCTTCCTGAGCATCTGGAGCCGATGAAGTCACACCGACCTCTCACACGTAGAGTTTCCAAACACCACAAACTCAGGATCCTCCCACCAGCACCCCGCTAACCCCAGAAGCCTCCTGGATCCTGAGTTCCCTACCTTATGAATGACAGCACTATCTATCCAGGAACATCTTTAACTTTTCCCTTATCCCAACAGCATGTAAATAATTTGACGAATTTCTAGGGCTCCAAAAGTTCTAGCCACCACAGCCACTGCCCCAGCTAAACCCACATTACCTGCCACCTGGAATATCACAACAGAGTTGTCTTCCTAGCACTTGGATCAGATAGTGTATTCCAGCAACTTCAAGATTCTACAGGCCTACTTATGCCTTTTGAGATATATGCCTGGCCCACGGATTCCTTCTAGAACATTGCCCCACTAGCTCATCACCCCCAGGATTGGGTCTCTGGAAGTTGTGCATCTAATATCTGATCTTGCCTCCTGACTGAGGGTCGGGTCAGCGTGGCGCCTGACCCAGCAGTTCCAGGTGAGGGTCCGCACGCTGTTGCTGCCAGGGCCCAAGCAGCAACCTTGGTTCCTGTCTTTCTGCACCCCAGTGCCTCGCCCTCCCATGAAGTTCACTGGTTTCCTTACAACAGTTTCCCTTTGTCTACAATGGTGGGTTTCTGGTCTCCAAACCCAGAGTTTGACCTAAAACTCTGTTCTCTGGGTTTCCCAAAGCCACTGAGAGGGCTAAGAAAGACTTCGTCCTGGTCCCAGGCCCTTGTGATGAGCACGGAAACAAGGGCTCTAGTCCTGGGCTAAACTCCCTGTTCTTTCCTGAGGGAGAAAGGCCGGCCACGGAGAGCCCAGAGGGCACGGGTGGCTGCTTAGCCCACCTTTTGTAGAAAAGGTGCAGCTGGACTCCCTCCTTGACCGAACCTCAGCCAGGGTCCTCTGGGCCCTCTTCTTGACTAGGCCTCACCCTTGGCCTGTTAAGCCCAGTTTTAGGATTAGTGAGAATCCCTCTGAGCCCAGGATTAGAGAGAATCGTGCTAAGCCAGTTTAGGGAGAATGCCCCCCACCCTTGATGGCTAATCATTTTCATCTTCCCCCACCTTAGATACCAAGTTCCTCTTTGTAATTTTCCATCAGCTGAGTTCCTCACTCTGCCTTTTGGCCATAAACCTCCAGATGCCCTTGCTGTATTCAGAGCTGAGCTTAGTCCTGCACTAAAGGGCTCCCTCCTCCACTGCAGAACTCCATTAAAATCTGTCTTACCATTTTAAACAAGTGCCCAGTGCGATTTCTCTTAAACAGATGGAAACAACCTTGCGGGAAGACACAGAAAACATGAGAGGGTGCCTTGGAGAATCAGCCCTGCCGGGAAGCGTGAAACCCATTTAGGTCTGACTCCTTGCCTTCTACTAGAATATACTCAAGGTTTAGGACTGCCTTTAAGTGTTCTTCCATAATTAGCACTTTGACAATATTGGCAGACTAAAAAAAAGATACAAAGCCAAGAGCTCTGTCTCCCTCCCAACCCAGGGTTGCTTGAGCAATTTCCCTGCAGCCTGCACCATTAACCTCTAGCCTCCGGCCAGCATGGGCTTGATTCCCAAGCCATTAAAGTGCTCAGCCCCTCTCCAGTATGCATCCACTGTAGAAGTGCCCAGTCCTAAGATAAAGAGGACCAAGGCATCCACATTTAAGTCACCAGGTCTCATTGTTCTCACGGTCACCTCTGAGTGCTCTGAGGAAAACATGGCACTCTTCTCAGTGTCCCCAAACTCCCTGTGGGATGCAAGTAGCCATACATGTTTTGGGAGCCTGCCTTTGCTGTTCAGACCACAAGAAGTGTCTCCAAATGGATTCATGGTCTCACTACAGGCAATTTCTGGGCTAAGTTTTCAAAGAGTTCAAACTAAATATCTGTCACTACTAAAAAGCTGGAGGCTGGGTGCAGTGGCTCATGCCCCAGCACTTTGGGAGGCTGAGGTGAGCAGGTCGCTTGAGCCCAGGAGTTTGAGACCAGGCGAGGCAACATGGCAAGATGTCCTCTCTACCAAAAAAAAAAAAAAAAAAAACCAACTAGCTAGGGATGGTGGTGCATGCCTGTAGTCCCAGCTACTTGGGAGGCTGAAGTGGGAGGATCGCTTGAGCCCAGGAGTTCAAAGCTGCAGTGAGTCATGATAGCACCACCACACTGCAGCCTGGGTGACAGAGTGAGACCCTGTCTCAAAAAAAAAAGAACAAGCTGTACACTATGCTTCGGAACTACCAGAAAGGATTAAATATGAAAGCTTGTTTCAAGTAATGTTTTTGTCTTGGGTTGACGGTGTCAGTTATGGAAAGGAATTCAGGTCCCTGATATCTTTGCTATAGGCAGGTGGTGAAGAGAAGATATAAATGTGTCTATGTGTGTGTACATGTAAACATACATGCATATATATCCACATCCACATACATACAAACACACACATAATCACATGCACTTTTCATCTATAGCAGCTCATCTGCCACATTTATAAATTAAAATTAAAATGAGGATTAAAACATAAAATTGTGACATTAAAGCATTCTTTTAGAATTGAATTTTGTTAGTCTCTGAATGGAAATACTTGATTAACCCAGTAGTCTTATTACAGTTCCATCAGAATATTGGACTAAATCTGTAGGATTTCACTCACAAAGAGTAGGGCAGGGGAGCTGGTTTTCACATCATTTATGTTAACAAACTTAATAAAAGTTATGAACTGTAACCATCTCACCTAGTGTTTTTACAGTTTAGTGGCTAAGAATGGAAGCTTTATAAAAATGATTTATGAATGCACATATCCTGCCTATATTTAAATTTCATCCACTTTGTTCTGAGAATATTCGTATTTGTCCCATTACTCATCACTGATGGAGCCCTGCTGCGTGCTGGCCTGACCCACATGCTCCACGCTCTGCAGGGAGCTCAGGTTCCAAAGGCACCCCTGAAGTCACCGCTGTGCCTGTGGCATCCTTTAGCCTCACGGCCTGGCTGTTTAGAAATTCAAATCAGCTTCAAATATTGGCAGAGCCACTGAGCTATCATCTCACGTTTGGGGGAAAACTAGGCTCAAAAGTACATTCCATTATTAATAAAAATAAAAGAGAGAGAGAGAGAGAGTAAATAAAGGCTTGAAAGGGAACCCTGCCTGGGCAGACCCCAGTGCTTTACCTGCATTCGAAAGACTTTCATTTCTTTCCCAGGCAGAATGATCTTTGGGGGATGAGAAGAGTCGACTGTGGATCTAGAAAATAAACGGAAACATTTCCCAATTTCATATTTTGATTTGCCAGATATATAATCTTTAATAATGTACATTATTTTTTTAATCAGGAACATCCTGGAATCTCAATTCTCCCAAAAACAGCTACAGATTGTAATGAGGACTTACTTCCATTTTCTCCTGGGTTACCTCTATCAATGACTAAAACGAAGGTTTTTGAGGATTTCAAAATGCACAGGAAGAGAGGGAGGGAGGAAGGGAAACTAGAAAAATTCAGCCAACATTGACTTTGCCGTGGATTTTGTTAGCAGATCAAGGAACCACATCTAATATTTCTCTTCTGGCCCATCACAGTGCTGAATGGGTGCTGGGCTGAAGCTGGACATTCAATAAATATTGGTAAATTGATTAACTATGAGCCATTCAATTTCAGGCCTTTAGGACCCAGTGAAAATAAGCAGAATGTATAGGACACTATTCTGTTGTCTGCAGGTATGACTGTTTTGCTGACTTTTTCTGCCAAAAGGTAAAGATTCCTTTTGTGATTTTATTCTCAAAGCAGTTTGCTGAGGGTGAGAATTTTGGCTCTGATTTCTAACTTTAATGAGACTCCAGAGCATCTCACTCCATACTGGGTTTGCCCTACCCCCATCGTCCCTTGGAATATCCTGTGACCTCGCCCCAAAGCTGGAGAGCAACTGTCCTGATGGTCCTGTCATCATCTTGGCATGACTTGAAGGGGCAACACAGTCTTAGAGCACGAGCTGGGCTCTAATTGTGAACCTCAGTTCATGTCCCAGTCCCGAAGCTGAGTTAAACTTTTCGGTGTTCCGTTCCCATTATCGGCCCCTTCTCATCCCCTGAATCTGGGCAACCAGTTCTGGGGTTGCAGAGGGGAGTCTGGGAGAAGTCTGGCTTCCCCCCGACCCCACAGTGGAAGAGAAAGAATGGGATGGGACACGGACCTAGCCTGGGCTGAGATCCAGAGAGTTATTTTCTACCATCTCTGCCCCTCCCCATGGCCCAACTCAGCCACCACCTATCAGCCATGTGATTATTAATTCTAATAAGTGCTGAAAATTACTGAGACTTCACATATACTGGTTATGTATGCTCAGTACTTTACATACATCCTCTCATTGAATTCTCCCAACTCTCAGAAAGGTATGCTTCTTTTAGCTCCACTGTGAAAGCTCAGAAAGCTAAGGCTTCAGTTTAGTAACAGGCCAAGGTCACCTAGCTGGATGTGATGGAGCCAGGAATCAGATCGAGCCAGTTAGACCCAACACGCTAGCTTTTAGCCAATGTGTTCCAAATGTTGTTGTTACTAAGTGCTATGGTCTAAATGTGTCCCTCAAAATTCATGCGGTGGAAACTTCATCCCCAGTGCAACAGTGTTGAGGGTGGGGCCTAGCAGGAGGTGTTTAAGTCATGAGGACTCTGCCTCACGAATGAATCAATGCTGCTGTGTTTAAAAGGGCTTATAGGAGTGGCCTTGCTCGCTTCTGCTCCTCTGCCATGTTTTTTTTTTTTTAATCAGGAACATCCTGGAATTTCTTCATTCTCCCAAGAAACAACTACAGATTGTAATAAGGACGTACTTCCGTTTTCTCCTGGGTTACCTCTACCAATGAATAAAAGGAAGGTTTCTGAGGATTTCAAAATGCACAGGAAGGGAGGGAGGGAGGAAGAAGCAAGAAGGCTTTTACCAGATGCAAGTACCTTGATCTTGTACTGCCCAGCCTCCAGAATTGTGAGAAGTAAGTTTCTGTTCTTTATAAATTACACAGTCTCAGATGCTCTGTTACAGCAGCACAAAGAAGACTAAGACACTAAGTATCATTATTTGGCTATTTGACTATATCTGGCAATACTTATGTAGCCATTCTACTTCTATATATCTTTTTCTCAGACTTAGCGTAGATGCACCATGGGAAATACTGGATAATGCATAAAAATTTTCAGGGAAGGAAATAAAAGTGCTGCAACATTGTATATGGGGCTGGAAAATAATTTAAATCTTAAGTCTGTCAGAAGCAGCAAGTTATCTCTCCACTGCTTCACACCAATCAGGTAGATCTGGAGGCTGTCTTGGAGATGGAGGGATGCAGAGAGAAACTGGCGTAGTGGAAATTTTAAGCTTCATCTCTCCTGGGTTGTTGTCTTGTGTGGTTCTTTTAAGAAAGATTGTTATGCATATTTTTAATGTAACTCTATCAAGTCTAGCAAGTTAACTAACCTGGGATATGACAACACAGAATTAATTTTCACTTGAAAATCTCCTGATGCACCATGTAGTTGTTAGTCAAGAGCCCCAGCCTTGCCATTAAGTAACAAACACTGAAGTGCTTTGGTTTGGATCACAGATGATCTCTCTCTCTCTCCCCATCCCCCCCCCCAGCAATTCACAATGGATGGCAAATTAACTAAGACCCACAGCGTTCTGCAAATGCCTGGCTTCTCCAAAGCCTAGAACCATGTTCTACAGGTTATGGGCACTATTGATTCAAGAATTTTCAACGATGGGGTGATTCAGGAACTTCTTTCATCAGCTGGACCCCAGGTCTTAGTCCAGTCACAACATCCTGCAAAGACTTGGCGTGGACTCTACTTTCTGCTGGTTTCTCACTGTAATCCTTTCCTGCAGAAGAGCAACACTTTCCACTGCCATTAGGGTAAAGTACGATGAGGGCCCTGGTGGTGCCCCTGTTCATCTCTGTGGCATCACTCACTGGGCATCTCTCTCCTGCCACACACCCTGTGAGCTCCGCTCATCTCCTTGATTGGTTACACTCTCACCCACCACAGGGCCCTCGCATGCATTGTCCTATTTGCATAACACGTTAACACATCTCCCTGGTCCTTCTGGAGCTTGGCTCACATGACCTGCCCACATGCATGTCTCTCCTGACATTGCCTTCAAACCAAGGTCAGGTTTCTGATTTATAAGCTCCTGCAGAAGCATTCCTGTTCCTTCAGAGCACTTGCTTTGGTTTGTAAATACACACTGATGCAGGTGAATCTACAACCGATGTCTGCATCTTCCCTCAACCATAACCCCCATGAGAAGAAAGTTGTTGGCCTCACTTGCTAATGGATTCCTCCTCACCCAACCAGGTCTGCCTCCTGCTGAGACCCAGAGGTTGCTGGGAGCAGGTCCTACCTGTACATCTCTGGTGTCCAGCACCGCGGTGGGTGTTAATGAGAAACACAGTGGATGTTTGCAAAAGAAAGGAGAGGAGAAAAGATGGAAGGAAGGAAGGAAGTAGTAAGGGAAAAGATAGAATGGGAGCTCAGGAGGGAGTGGGGAGGAGGAAAACAGGGGAGAGGAGGGGAGGGGAGGGGAGGGGAGAGGGAGGGAAAGGGCAGAGTTCCCAATCAAGGTTAGGAGTTAACAGGAGACACCAGCCTCTGGCCTGCAATGCCTGGGATTTATGTGGCACTCTTTCTACAAGTGGAAATATTTTCCCCAGTAAACCAAAGGTTGACTCCAATTTTTACTATTTACTACTCTGAGGGAGAGCCTGATCAGCCTTTGCTATTTTGTGAGTGATCATTAAGTGACTCCTAACTCAGTCCTTTCAAGACTGTGTCTCCCTTAAGTCTCTGAAGCAATTAGGGTGTTATTTAGTGAATGGAAACAGTAGTTTACCAAAGCCACACAATGGGAAAAAGATTTAAGAACCATTTTTCACCTCTGTTCCCAGTGACTCATGGGCCTGATTTAAACCTGGGGTCACGTGAGGAGCTATCATTGAGGGCAATTAATCCTCACAGGATCATCTAACAACTCTGTGACAGAGGCATGATCATTATTATTTCCACTTTACGGATCTGGAAAGTGAGGCAAAAAGAGGGTAAGTAAGTTGCTCAAAGTCACACTCCCCTAGTAATTGAGTAAAGGACCCCACACTGGAACCCAGGCTATTAGAATCAGTCCTAGGGAATAGAAAACTATGATTAGGATCAAGTACCATAAGAAAATCATGACACTCCTTGATAGAGTGGAATGCCCCAGCTTGCAAAGCTCTGATATTCACATGACTTCATTTTGATTCTCCAAATTCCCTGAAAGATGGTGGCTAGGACACATAGATTTTTAAAGATATATATGACAAAACTCAGGCCCAGAAAGGATAAGAAACCTAAGTGTCCAAGAACAAGAAAATGGTGGCTCTGTCACCTACACCAGCCCTCCTGACCCTGGTCCAGCCTTCCTTCCACACCCCCCCCACCACCTGCCACTTCACAGGTACAATCCTGCCAGACGCACCCTGTAGAAATTCTGTGGTCAAGCCTGGTATCTGCTAAGACAATAGTAACATCAACATCACATTGATCTATGAATTCCATCTGCAGCCAGAAGCAGTGCTCCCATGAGCTTTGACTAAATATTGTAGGTGCAATAATGGTAGAACCTTCCATATATGTAAGACTAAATGCTTTACAAAGCAACTCCTACATCATCTCACTTGTTCTCCCAAGTCCTGCCATCATAGCTGGGCTCAAATGAGCAAATATTTTACTGTTTTTGTTGTTTCCTGACTCTCCCTTCAAGATACCTGAGTACTCACTATGGATCCTAATCTGCAATGCTAACATGCATAAAGCTCTGTAGTCCGAGAGTTTTTCTCCCTGGGTTTGTAGCAAACTACTCTGACAGCAAAACCTTACCTGAACTAACCTAAGGTTATTTATTATATTAATTTATTCCATTGAGTGTGAATATTCATACATTCTATTAATTAAGCTTAATTACAGAGTTCTACCTCAGATCCTGATGGAGTTGTTGCACAATATTATCTTTTTAAAATCCAAAAAAAAAATTATTGTTGAATCACATCTGATCCCAAGAGTTTGAGATGGAGGAATGTCAATCAGTACTGTGGACATTTGATGAATACTCATCGCCAGCTTCTGGGTTAGGGTTTTCCATTAAGCAAGCAGAACAGGGACAGAAACGTTATACACAGCAGGAAAGAAGAGGGGAGAAAACAGCTGAGAATTTCCCAGAGTCTACACAGAACCCTGCTGCCAGTACCCTCCCCTACTAACTTTGCCTATCTGGACATGTGCATAGTTTGCAGAGAAAACAGAGGAGACATCCCCAGTCTACTTGGATCCCAAGGAGACAAAGACCAAAAGTGGATTTTTGGCTGCATCTTCTCTTTAAGATAAAGATAGACATTACTGGAGTCCAAAGGAAAGAGGACTATCTCTTTTCAGCATCTGAATGTCTCCTCCAAGGGATGTAGGAGGTTCCACCAGAGGGCGGACAGCACGTGCGATGGATGGTTCCAGGTTGGACTGCTGATTGGTTGGTGAGCACAGACTCTAGTGGGGATGGTATGATACGTACTCTCTACCGCTAATCTGGATGCAAGAGTGATATTTGCCAGCGTTGCATGTTTTTATTCAGTCTTCTGAACTCTTCTGCAACAATAATTAATGTCAGATCAGTTTATGGATCAACAGTGTATTTTCTGGTTAATGCAACCCTGCACCTATAATAACTCAATACTCAGATTTATCGCTCTACCATGATTCCCTCTTCATGCTTCATCTCTTCATGTTTACATCTGGTTTAACTTTTTCTAATCTAAAATAAATCAGCATGAAAAGCATTAGATTTTTCATTTAGATTCTCAATTGCCTTTTATTACCAAGATAATATCCCTTATCTGATTGCAAATGGTAGGATTGTTCCCTTGTTAGGATCTGAATGAGGATGCCGCAGTTCAATCTATCTGTCTCTCCTTGTTTCTCCTTCACTTTTGTTTTCAAGGGTGGTGGCTGGTGGGGTTCTGATCTGAAAATGAGGTGAATCAGGATGTAAAGTGGATATATTATTCCTACTATTTCTGCTCTTGGAGGTACATGGAGGAAAACAGCCTCCCCTGGCTGTCTAATGAGATGTGGTCTGCAGAGCGTTCACTCTTCATTTTCCCATCAGGTGACTTCAGCTCCCTGTGTGTTTGCAGGTATTAGTGAGAGCAGCAAGGACGAAGCACTTGGCTGGAGATTTCTATGCAAACATCAGCCATGAAGGGAGAATGACTCCAAAATATAGGCATGTTAAATACCCAGTTACCAAGTCAAATTTAGCTGAACTATTTTGTATATGAAAGAGGTAGATTTCCCCAGATTCCTTAAGTATTCCTTTCGGCATGTTCTATTATGTTTCTTATCATTTGTAACATTTTCTCTTTACAGGCATACCTCAGAGATATTGGGGGTTCAGTTGCAGACCACCACAATAAAGCAGATTATCACAATAAAGCAAACCACATGAATTTTTTGACTTCCCAGGACATAGAAATGTTGTTTACACTATATTATACTCTATTAAAGGTGTATTATGTCAAAAAATAGACATACCTTAATTTTAAAATACTTACTGCTCAAACAAAAATGCTCATCATTTGAGCCTTCAACAAGTTGCAATCTTCTTCTGGTGGAGGGTCTTGCGTTGGTGTTGACAGCTGCCAGCTGATCAGGGTGGTGGTTGCTGAAGGCTGCAGTGGCTGTAGCAATTCCTTAAAATAAGACAACAATGAAGTTTGCTGCATCAATTGACTCTTCCTTTCGCGAAACAGTTCTCTGTAGCATGTGAAGTTGTTTGGAGGCATTTCACCCGCAGTAGAACTTCTTTCAACTTTGGAGGCAATCCCCTCAAACCTCACCACTGCTCTATCAACAAGTTTATAGAATATTCTAAGTCGTTTGTTGTCATTTCAACAATGTCCACAGAATCTTCACCAGGAATAGTTCCATCTCAAGAAACAATTTTCTTTGTTCCTTCATAAGAAGTGACTTCTCATCCATTAAAGTTTTATCATGAGATTACAGCAATTCAGTCACATCTTCAGGCTCCACCTCTAATTCAAGATCTCTTGCTATTTCTACAACATCTTTAGTTACTTCCTCCACTGAAGTCTCGAACCCCTCAAAGTCATCCATGAGGGTTGGAATCAACTTCTTCCAAACTTCTGTTAATGTGCAATTTTGACCTCCTTTCATGGATCATGAATGTTCCTAATGGCATCTAGAATGGTGAATCTTTTCCAGAAGGTTATCAATTTGCTTTGCTCAGATTCATCAGCAGAATCACTCTCTATGGCAGCTATAGCCTTAGGAAATGTATTTCTGAAATAATAAGGCTTGAATGTTGAAATTAATTCTTGATCTATGGGCTGCAAAATGGATGTTGTGTTACGCCTGAAAACAACATTAATCTTCTTGTGCATTTCCATTGGAGCTCTTGGGTAACAGGGTACATTGTCAATGAGCAGTAATATTTTGAAAGGAATCTTTTTTTTTTTTTTCTAAGCAGCAGGTCTTAACAGTGGGCTTAAAATAGTCAATAAACCATGCTGTAAATAGATATGCTGTGATCCAGGCTTTGTTGTTCCATTTATAGAGCACAGACAGAGTAGATTTAGCATTATTCTTAAGGGTCCTAGGATCTTCACAATGGGAAATGAGCATTGGCTTCAACTTAAGTCACCAGCTTCATTATCCCTAACAAGAGAGTCAGCCTGTCCTGTGGAAGCCAGGCATTGACTTTACCTCACTAACTATGAAAGTCCTAGAAGGCATCGTCTTCCAGTAGAAGGCTGTTTAGTCTCCATTGAAAATCTGTTGTTTAGTTTAGCCACCTTCATCAGTTATTTTCTGGATAACTTGCAGCAGCTTCTACATCAGGGTTGCTGCTTCACCGTGGACTTTGATATTATAGAGATAGCTTATTTCTTTAAACCTCATGAACCAACCTCTGCTAGCTTCAAACTTTTTTTCTGTATCTTCCTCACCTCTCTCAGGCTTCATAGAATTATGGCTGGATTAGGCTTTGGCTTAAGGGAATGTTGGGGCTGGATTGATCTTCTATCCAGACCACTCAAACTTTCTCCATATCAGCAATAAGGCTGTTTTACTTTCTTATCATTCGTGTGTTCACTGGAGTAGCACTTTTAATTTCCTTCAAGAATTTTTCCTTTGCATTCACAATTTGGCTAACTGTTTGGTGCAAGAGGCCCAGCTTTCAGCCTGACTGGGCTGTTGACATGTCTTCCTCACTAAGCTTAATCATTTCTAAAGTAATCATTTCTAGGCATAATCATTTCTAGCTTTTGATTTAAAAAGCAAGAGACGTAAACGCTTCCTTTCACTTGAACACTCAGAGGCCATTGTAAGTTTATTAATTAGCCTAATTTTCATACTTTTGTAGCTCAGGAAATAGGTAGGGCTTAAGAGAGGGAGAGAGGTGAGAGAACAACTGGCTGTTGGAACAGTTTCTTGATTAAGTTTGGTATGTTTTCTGGGTGCAATTTGTGGCACCTCAAGACAATTACAATAGTAATATGAGGCCGGGCGCAGTGGCTCATGCCTGTAATCCCAGCACTTTGGGAGGCTGAGGCGGGTGGATCATGAGATCAGGAGATCGAGACTATCCTGGCCAACATGGTGAAACCCCGTCTCTACTAAAATGCAAAAAATTAGCTGGGCATTAGCCGGGCATGGTGGTGCGTGCCTGTAGTCCCAGCTACTGGGGAGGCTGAGGCAGGGGAATCACTTGAACCCAGGAGGCGGAGGTTGCAGTGGGCTGAGATCGTGCCACTGCACTCCAGCCTGGCGACAGAGCAAGACTCTGTCTCAAAAAAAAAAAAAAAAAAGTAACATGAACGATCATTGATCACAGATAACCATAACAGATATAATAATGAAAAAGTTTGAAATATTGTGAGAATTTCTAGAATGTGACACAGAGACACCCAGTGAGCACATGCTTTTGGAAGAATAGCACAGATAGACTTGCCCAATAAGACTGTCACAAACCTTCAACTTGTAAAGTATGTGATATCTGCAAAGTATAATAAAGTGCAGTAGAATGAGCTGTACTTGACAATGTGAGCTGATGATTCTAGAACTGAGTCCATTTCTCATTCTGTGTGGAAATGTCCTTCCCCAGGAATTGTTTACCACCACTTCCTACTTTCCCCCAATTAGAGTCCCGAGCAGTTTGAAATACTTTGAAATGAAATACACTGAAGTTACTCTGACTTTGGAACACCTCAGAGAGTTCTGAGAATTCAATAGCCCACTTGACCCTTTAACTTTTAACTCAATTGTTTTTCTTCTTTCAAAGCAACAGAGACAGAAGAAGAAGAAGAGGAAGAGGAGGAGGAGGAGGAGGAGGAGGAGGAAGAAGAAGAAGAAGAAGAAGAAGAAGAAGAAGAAGAAGAAGAAGAAGAAGAAGAAGAAGAAGAAGAAGAAGAAGAAGAAAAAAAACAACAACAACAAAGGCATTTCCAGCTTCCTGGCTCACCTGTTTGCATGACATGCGTGCCCTGGGCCTGGGGGGGACAAGGCCTTCAGATTTGGTATATTTTACACTGGTGATTGCTTTCTGTGATTTTTTTCAGCCAGACTGACAGAAAGGAGTCCTTTGTGTGGCTGACTTTCACACCTTCTCAGAATTAGGGGAAGTGATAACTTCTGCTTATTGAACACTAGCAAAATTTGGTCCTTAATGGCTTTATAACAGAAAAATCGTAGCGGCCACACCATGGAGTGCTTACCAAGGGCCAGGCACCATTCTAAATGCTTCACAGGCATTATGTAATCTCCACGGCAACTCACAAAGGAAGGTACTACTGTAATCCATTCTAAAGGCAAAGAAATGTTATTCTTATTAATAATAACATCAATAATGATGTTGTCAATAACTTTTTGGGCTCTTATTATGAGCCAAGGGCTTCCCTAAGTGCTTTTCATACACAACTTACTCAAGCCTCAAAGCAGCACAAGAGGAAATCACTCTTAGTAACTCCATTTTACATGTGAGGCAACTGACACTGAGGCAGCTAAGAGTCTATGAAAAATTGAAGAGTTAATGAATGGAAGAGTCAGGATTCATATCAAAGTTCATCTGATCAAGGCCAAGCCCTTGCTCCTCTGCTGCCTCAGTGGAACACCATTTATTTAATTAAGATGCTAGAAGTTGTAACCGAAATTTATCACAGCCACACAATACTACATACTTCAGGATTTCAGCTACATGACATTTCAGAACAGGCAACACTATAGCTTTAGAGAGCAGACGGGTGGCTGCCAAGGACTGGGCTTGGAAGGGCATTGAGTGCAAAGGGCACAGGAGACTTTTTGGCTTGTGGAAATGGCCTATGTCATGATTTGGTACTGGAGTTCAACTGTACCCATTTGTCACAACAAAATGAACTGTATGTTTCAAAAACATATGAGTAATCATGTATGTAAATTATATCTTAATAAGACTGATTTTTAACAAATATATTGTGAATAAGCTTCAATTTAGCTTAGAATTTCAAGTCAACAAATATATAACTAGTACAGGAAATAGGACATGCACCTGACCTCAGGGATCTCACTGTCCAACAAAAGAACCTGTAACTGACAACCATCCTAGGCATTCATACTTTGTGTTCTGTAAACACAGGTAAGTGCGGGGCCAGCTTCATGGGTGTGAGACCTGTGAATCTGCATAGGGGCCAGCACTCAGAAGTGCCATGCGCTCAGTTTAATGTCACTATTTTGAATTTTTTTTAAATTGTGGTAAAATATACATAACATAAAATTCACCATTTAAATCATTTTCAAGTTCACAATTAAGCACGTTCACAATGTTGTACAACCATCACCACTAACCATCTCCAGAACTTTTTTATCATCCTGAACAGCATCTCTGGACCTATTAAATGATAATTCCCCATTCCTCCTCCTCCCAGCCCCCGGGAGCCTCTATTTTACATTCTGTTTCTGTGAATTTGACAATTCCGGGTTCTTCATATAAGCAGAGTACAACAATGTTTGTCCCTTTGTGTTGGACTATTTCATTTGGCATCATATCCTCACAGTTCATCCAAAGGTGGGCTGCCTTTTCATTCTGTTGAGAGTGTCCTTTAATGCATCCAATATTTGATTTGTATGAAGTCCAATGGATCAATTTTTTTTCCTTTGTGGGCCTGTGCCTTTGATATCACCATCTTGAAAATTTTAATACTTTGTCTTTTTTTTTTTTTTTTTTTTTTTTTTTTTGAGACAGAGTTTCACTGTCGTTGCCCAGGTTAGAGTGCAATGGCCCCATCTCGGCTCATTGCAACCTCCGCCTCCTGGGTTCAAACAATTCTCCTGCCTCAGCCTCCCAAGTAGCTGGGATTACAGGCATGTGCCACCATACCTGGCTAATTTTTGTATTTTTAGTAGAGACAGGGTTTCTCCATGTTGGTCAGGCTGGTCTCGAACTCCTGACCTCATGTGATCTGCCTGCCTCGGCCTCCCAATGTGCTAGGATTACAGGCGTGAGCCACTGCACCCAGCTACCAATACTTTGTCTTTGAACTTGTGTTTTGTAAGTGACAGCCAACAGGACTATGGGGCATGCTGGGGGCAGAGGAGGCACATGCACTCCCTCACCACCCCATTGACATTGGGTGAACCTACAAAGTCTGGGTGTGGGAGTTCAGGAAGATACACAGTGAATACAAGGTGAGTGCATTCTGTCCCAGAACAAGGACGTTGAAATGCCGACAGCCATGAGGTCCCACTTCCCATTGGAACCAGACTGACTTCAAAGGCAGAAAGAAGGCAATGATGTTCTGAAAAACATGAGTGACCAGTAGCCCTATCAAAATCTGTCTTACTCATGCTACTTCCCTGTATAGCCAGCCACTTATGCTGAAATGATGACACAGAAGGAAGAGAAAGACAGGGCAACCCTAGTTCCTTTCCTTGTAGTCTTTCCTCACTCATCAGCAGGCCAAAGGGCAGAGAATATTGGTAAAATTATAGGAAGCAATGAAATTAAAAACAGTTGAGTTGATGTTTGCAGCACTTCTATTATTCTGGTTTGAATGAAATACATATATGCATCTATGAGCTACAAAAAAACATGAACTGTGTCATTTTGGTGAATCCCCCTGTGAGTTAGATGGTTTTTGTATTTGTGTTAAAACTGTCATTGCACAATGTAAAGCTGAACAGTAAAATTTGTGATAATAATTTAACATTTTAATTTTTACTTAAGCCAAAGTTAAATAGCAAATTTAAAACACTGTTAAAAAGTCAAGAGAAAGACTACAGAATAGAATGAAAATTATTTATATTTTAGTACCATTGCTGACAATTTTCCTTGGTTTTCATGGATTGATTGATTGACTGATTGATTGAAATGGGGTCTCACTATGTTGCCCAGGCTGGTCTTGAATGGGCTCAAGTGATCCTCCCACCTCAGCCTCCCAAAATGCTGGGATTACAAGTGTGAGCCATTAACCCTAGCCCTTTCCTTATTTTTATTTTTATTTTTTATTATTTTTTAAATTTATTATTATTATACTTTAAGTTTTAGGGTACATGTGCACAATGTGCAGGTTTGTTACATATGTATACATGTGCCATGTTGGTGTGCTGCACCCATTAACTCGTCATTTAGCATTAGGTATATCTCCTAATAGTGCTGCAATAAACATATGTGTGCATGTGTCTTTATAGTAGCATGATTTATAATCCTTTGGGTATATACCCAGTAATGGGATGGCTGGGTCAAATGGTATTTCTAGTTCTAGATCCTTGAGGAATTGCCACACTGACTTCCACAATGGTTGAACTAGTTTACAGTCCCACTAACAGTGTAAAAGTGTTCCTATTTCTCCACATCCTCTCCAGCACCTGTTGTTTCCTGACTTTTTAATAATCGCCATTCTAACTGGTGTGAGATGGTATCTCATTGTGGTTTTGATTTGCATTTCTCTGATGGCCAGTGATGATGAGCATTTTTTCATGTTTTTTTGGCTGCGTAAATGTCTTCTTTTGAGAAGTGTCTGTTCATATGATTCCCTATTTAATAAATGGTGCTGGGAAAACTGGCTAGCCATATGTAGAAAGCTGAAACTGGATCCCTTCCTTACACCTTATACAAAAATTAATTCAAGATGGATTAAAGACTTACATGTTAGACCTAAAACCATAAAAACCCTAGAAGAAAACCTAGGCAATACCATTGAGGACATAGGCATGGGCAAAGACTTCATGACTAAAACACCAAAAGCAATGGAAACAAAAGCCAAAATTGACAAATGGGATCTAATTAAACTAAAGAGCTTCTGCACAGCAAAATAAACTACCATCAGAGTGAACAGGCAACCTACAGAATGGGAGAAAATTTTCACAACCTACTCATCTGACAAAGGGCTAATATCCAGAATCTACAATGAACTCAAACAAATTTACAAGAAAAAAACAAACAACCCCTTTCCCTAGTTTTAAAACGAGGGAATCAGATTTTCATTTTGCAAGCTTCCTCCAGATTGCAGAGGCTGAACCTGAATAAGTAGCCATTATTGTGGAGCTGCTCCACAGAGTCTTCATGGTTTCTTTTCCTGTATATCTGACAGCCAGCACAGTGGCTGCACGCATTGGGAACTACAGAGCTTTCCTACTTCCAATCAGCAGTGAGGATATAAGCACACGGCATCTCCCATTCACTTCTGAGCCTCTCTGCATATCCAGTAGCCAAGTCCCTTTCACACAGCTGACCCAGGACATCACCACTAAACAGCCTGCCTTGAAAACTAGCACGATGTGAGGCAGCCAACCTAGAGCCATGCACTGAGAAGCTGGCAGTTTCCAGAAAGCGTCAGTGAGGAGTTGAGAGCATTTGCGGCTAAAATAAGGAGATCTGTGAGCTTTCTGTAAATTGAGGGCCGAATCAGAGGCATCAGGCCCTTGGTTGCCAATTCACTTGCCCCTGGCTGCCGGCTACTCTGCTGGGAGGTGGTTTCTTGCAGAAAATATTTGAGAAAATATTTCTCCCATTTGTCTTCAGCCCTATTGGTTTCTCTAATATGTTATTATTCCTAAATTTGGGATATTTTCCAAGATACTCATTTTTAGAGCTGTCTCAAAGTCCTTTCTAGATGGAGAAGAGATATAAATTAGACTCACAGAGAGGAAATTAAATAATTCCACTTTTTGGAATTGGATTAATGAAAACATTGATCAAACAAAGTGACCTTCATTTTTAGCTTCATTTGGACAAACTAGAGCTGTTACCTGTTTGTCCATCTGTCTGTCTGTGATCACTGAAAAATAAGTGAATCTGTAAAAGAGACTAATGTAAGTATTGAATCAAGGAAGATCTCTTACATGCACTAAGTAATCAACTATCATTCACCCTGGCCTCAGGTGCTCATCTAAAACATACTGCATGCACTTCTATTTATTCATTTCTTCATTCATAATGCATCCCACAAATGTCTACTGAGTGCTGACCTGCTGCCAGGGGCACATGGTGAGCTAGAGCAGATGATGTGCACTTTGCCTCATGGAGCTCCCAGACAGAGACTTCAACCTACGTGCTTTGAATCCCAAGGGCTCCTTCTATTTCCTTTACTCCACAGATGCAAAAACTTAAAATATAATGTGGCAGGCCAAATACTCAGATGATTTTTAAGATTCCCCTTGGTGTACATGCCCTATATGTTCCCCTGTCTTTGATGGTGAAAAGATCCTATGAATATGACAGGCTATCACATCCATGATTAAGTTACATTATATAGCAAAAGGGTTGGGTTTTACAGATGTAATCAAGGCTACTAATCAGTTGACATTGAGTCAATCAAAAGGGAGATTATATCAGACAGGCCTGACCTAGTCAGGTTAGCCTTTTAAAGAAGTCAGAGAGATTTGGTGGAGCCAAGATGGCTGAATAGGAACAGTTCTGGTCTACAGCTCCCAGCATGAGCAACGCAGAAGACGGGTGATTTCTGCATTTCCATCTGAGGTACCAGGTTCATCTCACTAGGGAGTGCCAGACAGCAGGTGCAGGATAGTGGGTGCAGCGCACCATGCATGAGCCGAAGCAGGGTGAGGCACTGCCTCACTCGGGAAGTGCAAGGGGTCAGGGAGTTCCCTTTCCTAGTCAAAGAAAGGGGTGACAGATGGCACCTGTAAAATCTGGTCACTCCCACCCTAATACTGCACTTTTCCAACATGCTTAACAAACGGCACACCAGGAGATTATATCCCGCACCTGGCTCGGAGGGTCCTATGCCCACGGAGTCTCACTGATTGCTAGTACAGCAGTCTGAGATCAAACTGCAAGGTGGCAGCGAGGCTGGGGGAGGGGCGCCTGCCATTGCCCAGGCTTGATTAGGTAAACAAAGCAGCCTGGAAGCTCGAACTGCGTGGAGCCCACCACAGCTCAAGGAGGCCTGCCTGCCTCTGTAGGCTCCACCTCTGGGGGCAGGGCACAGACAAACAAAAAGACAGCAGTAACCTCTGCAGACTTAAATGTCCCTGTCTGACAGCTTTGAAGAGAGTAGTGGTTCTCCCAGCATGCAGCTGGAGATCTGAGAACGGGCAGACTGCCTCCTCAAGTGGGTCCCTGACCCCCAAGCAGCCTAACTGGAAGGCACCCACAATTAGGGGCAGACTGACACCTCACACGGCCGGGTATGCCTCTGAGACAAAACTTCCAGAGGAACGATCAGGCAGCAGCATTTGCGGGTCACCAAAATCCACTGTTCTACAGCCACCGCTGTTCTGCAGCCACCGCTGCTGACACCCAGGCAAACAGGGTCTGGAGTGGACCTCTAGTAAACTCTAACAGACCTGCAGCTGAGGGTCCTGTCTGTTAGAAGGAAAACTAACAAACAGAAAGGACATCCACATGAAAAACCCATCTTTACCTCACCATCATCAAACACCAAAAGTAGATAAAACCACAAAGATGGGGAAAAAACAGCAGAAAAACTGGAAACTATAAAAAGCAGAGCGCCTCTCCTCCTCCAAAGGAACGCAGCTCCTCAGCAGCAACAGAACAGAGCTGGATGGAGAATGACTTTGACAAGTTGAGAGAAGAAGGCTTCAGACGATCAAACTACTCCGAGCTACAGGAGGAAATTCAAACCAATGGCAAAGAAGTTAGAAACTTTGAAAAAAAATTAGACGAATGGATAACTAGAATAACCAATACAGAGAAGTCCTTAAAGGAGCTGATGGAGCTGAAAGCCAAGGCTCGAGAACTACGTAAAGAACGCAGAAGCCTCAGGAGCCAATGCAATCAACTGGAAGAAAGGGTATCAGTGATGGAAGATGAAATGAATGAAATGAAGTGAGAAGGGAAGTTTAGAGAAAAAAGAATAAAAAGAAATGAACAAAGCCTCCAAGAAATATGGGACTATGTGAAAGTGATGTCCCTGAAAGTGATGGGGAGAATAGAACCAAGTTGGAAAACACTCTGCAGGATATTATCCAGGAGAACTTCCCCAATCTAGCAAGGCAGGCCGACATTCAGATTCAGGAAATACAGAGAACACCACAAAGATACTCCTCGAGAAGAGCAACTCCAAGACACATAATTGTCAGATTCACCAAAGTTGAAATGAAGGAAAAAATGTTAAGGGCAGCCAGAGAGAAAGGTTGGGTTACCCACAAAGGGAAGCTCATCAGACTAACAGCAGATCTCTCGGCAGAAACTCTACAAGCCAGAAGAGAGTGGGGGCCAACATTCGACATTCTTAAGGAAAAGAATTTTCAACCCAGAATTTCATATCCAGCCAAACTAAGCTTCATAAGTGAAGGAGAAATAAAATACTTTACAGACAAGCAAATGCTGAGAGATTTTGTCACCACCAGGCCTGCCCTAAAGGAGCTCCTGAAGGAAGCACTAAACATGGAAAGGAACAACTGGTACCAGCCACTGCAAAAACATGCCAAAATGTAAAGACCATCAAGGCTAGGAAGAAACTGCATCAACTAACGAGCAAAATAACCAGCTAACATCATAATGACAGGATCAAATTCACACATAACAATATTAACTTTAAATGTAAATGGGCTAAATGCTCCAATTAAAAGACACAGACTGGCAAATTGGATAAAGAGTCAAGACCCATCAATGTGCTGTATTCAGGAAACCCATCTCACATGCAGAGACACACATCGGCTCAAAATAAAGGGATGGAGGAAGATCTACCAAGCAAATGGAAAACAAAAAAAGGCAGGGGTTGCAATCCTAGTCTCTGATAAAATAGACTTTAAACCAACAAAGATCAAAAGAGACAAAGAAGGCCACTACATAATGGTAAAGGGATCAATTCAACAAGAAGAGCTAACTATCCTAAATATATATGCATCCAATACAGGAGCACCCAGATTCATAAAGCAAGTCCTTAGTGACCTACAAAGAGACTTAGACTCCCACACAATAATAATGGGAGACTTTAACATCCCACTGTCAACATTAGACAGATCAATAAGACAGAAAGTTAACAAGGATACCCAGGAATTGAACTCAGCTCTGCAACAAGCAGACCTAATAGACATCTACAGAACTCTCCACCCCAAATCAACAGAACATACATTTTTTTCAGCACCACACCACACCTATCCCAAAATTGACCACATAGTTGGAAGTAAAGCTCTCCTCAGCAAATGTAAAAGAACAGAAATTATAACAAACTGTCTCTCAGACCACAATGCAATCAAACTAGAACTCAGGATTAAGAAAGTCACTCAAAACCACTCAACTACATGGAAACTGAACAACCTGCTCCTGAATGACTATTGGGTACATAACAAAATGAAGGCAGAAATAAAGATGTTCTTTGAAACCAATGAGAACAAAGACACAACATACCAGAATCTCTGGGACACATTCAAAGCAGTGTGTAGAGGGAAATTTATAGCACTAAATGCCCACAAGAGAAAGCAGGAAAGATCCAAAATTGATACCCTAACATTACAATTAAAAGAACTAAAAAAGCAAGAGCAAACACATTCAAAAGCTAGCAGAAGGCAAGAAATAACTAAAATCAGAACAGAACTGAAGGAAATAGAGACACAAAAAACCCTTCAAAAAATTAATGAATCCAGGAGCTGGTTTTTTGAAAAGATCAACAAAATTGATAGACCACTAGCAAGACTAATAAAGAAGAAAAGAGAGAAGAATCAAACAGACGCAATAAAAAATGATAAAGGGGATATCACCACCGATCCCACAGAAATACAAACTACCATCAGAGAATACTACAAACACCTCTACGCAAATAAACTAGAAAATCTGGAAGAAATGGATAAATTCCTCCACACACACACCCTCCCAAGACCAAACCAGGAAGAAGTTGAATCTCTGAATAGACCAATAACAGGCTCTGAAATTGTGGCAATAATCAATAGCTTACCAACCAAAAAAAGTCCAGGACCAGATGGATTCACAGCCGAATTCTACCAGAGGTACAAGGAGGAGCTGGTTCCATTCCTTCTGAAACTATTCCAATCAATAGGAAAAGAGGGAATCCTCCCTAACTCATTTTATGAGACCCGCATCATCCTGATACCAAAGCCTGGCAGAGACACAACCAAAAAACAGAATTTTAGACAAATATCCTTGATGAACATTGATGCAAAAATCCTCAATAAAATACTGGCAAACCGAATCCAGCAGCGCATCAAAAAGCTTATCCACCATGCTTCATCCCTGGGATGCAAGGCTGGTTCAACTTATGCAAATCAATAAATGTAATCCAGCATATAAACAGAACCAAAGACAAAAACTACATGATTATCTCAATAGATGCAGAAAAGGCCTTCGACAAAATTCAACAACGCTTCATGCTAAAAACTCTCAATAAATTAGGTGTTCATGGGACGTATCTCAAAATAATAACAGCTATCTATGACAAAACCACAGCCAATATCATACTGAATGGGCAAAAACTGGAAGCATTCCCTTTGAAGACTGGCACAAGACAGGGATGCCCTCTCTCACCACTCCTATTCAACATAGTGTTGGAAGTTCTGGCCAGGGCAATCAGGCAGGAGAAGGAAATAAAGGGTATTCAATTAGGAAAAGAGGAAGTCAAATTGTCCCTCTTTGCAGATGACATGATTGTATATCTAGAAAATCCCATTGTCTCAGCCCCAAATCTCCTTAAGCTGATAAGCAGCTTCAGCAAAGTCTCAGGATACAAAATCAATGTACAAAAATCACAAGCATTCTTATACACCAATAACAGACAAACAGAGAGCCAAATCATGAGTGGACTCCCATTCACAGTTGCTTCAAAGAGAATAAAATACCTAGGAATCCAACTTACAAGGGATGTGAAGGACCTCTTCAAGGAGAACTACAAACCACTGCTTAATGAAATAAAAGAGGATACAAACAAATGGAAGAACATTCCATGCCCATGGGTAGGAAGAATCAATATCGTGAAAATGGCCATAATGCCCAAGGTAATTTATAGATTCAATGCCATCCCCATCAAGCCACCAATGACTTTCTTCACAGAATTGGAAAAAACTACTTTAAAGTTCATATGGAACCAAAAAACAGCCTGCATCACCAAGTCAATCCTAAGCCAAAAGAACAAAGCCGGAGGCATCACGTTACCTGACTTCAAACTATACTACAAGGCTACAGTAACCAAAACAGCATGATACTGGTACCAAAACAGAGATATAGATCAATGGAACAGAACAGAGCTCTCAGAAATAATGCCACATATCTACAACCATCTGATCTTTGACAAACCTGACAAAAACAAGCAATGGGGAAAGGATTCCCTATTTAATAAATGGTGCAGGCAAAACTGGCTAGCCATATGTAGAAAGCTGAAACTGGATCCCTTCCTTACACCTTATACAAAAATTAATTCAAGATGGATTAAAGACTTACATGTTAGACCTAAAATCATAAAAACCCTAGAAGAAAACCTAGGCAATACCATTCAGGACATAGGCATGGGCAAGGACTTTATGTCTAAAACACCAAAAGCAATGGCAACAGAAGCCAAAATTGACAAATGGGATCGAATTAAACCAAAGAGCTTCTGCACAGCAAAAGACACTACCATCAGAGTGAACAGGCAACCTGCAAAATGGGAGAAAATTTTCGCAACCTACTCATCTGACAAAGGGCTAATATCCAGAATCTACAGTGAACTCAAACAAATTTACAAGAAAAAAACAAACAACCCCATCAAAAAGTGGGCGAAGGATATGAACAGACACTTCCCAAAAGAAGACATTTATGCAGCCAAAAAACACATGAAAAAATGCTCATCATCGCTGGCCATCAGAGAAATGCAAACCAAAACCACAATGGGATACCATCTCACACCAGTTAGAATGGCCATCATTAAAAAGTCAGGAAACAACAGGTGCTGGAGAGGATGTGGAGAAATAGGAACACTTTAACACTGTTGGTGGGATTGTAAACTAGTTCAACCATTGTGGAAGTCAGTGTGGCGATTCCTCAGGGATCTAGAACTAGAAATACCATTTGACCCAGCCATCCCATTACTGGGTATATACCCAAAGGATTATAAATCATGCTGCTATAAAGACGCATGCACACATATGTTTACTGCGGCACTATTCACAATAGCAAAGACTTGGAACCAACCCAAATGTCCAACAACAATAGACTGGATTAAGAAAATGTGGCACATATACACCATGGAATGCTATGCAGCCATAAAAAATGATGAGTTCATGTCCTTTGTAGGGACATGGATGAAACTGGAAACCATCATTCTCAGCAAACTATCGCAAGGACAAAAAACCAAACACCGCATGTTCTCACTCATAGGTGGGAATTGAACAATGAGAACACATGGACACAGGAGGGGGAACATCACACTCCGGGGACTGTTGTGGGGTGGGGGGAGGGGGGAGGGATAGCATTAGGAGATATACCTAATGTTAAATGACAAGTTAATGGATACAGCACACCAACATGGCACATGCATACATAACAAACCTGCACATTGTGCACATGTATCCTAAAACTTAAAGTATAATAATAATAAAATAAAAATAAAAAAATAAAAAATAATAAAAAAAAGAAGTCAGAGAGATTCAAAGTTGCAGAGATTCTCCTTCTGGCCTTGAAGAAGCAAACAACATATTGTGAGCTGCCCACGACTAGAGCCTCAGACAGTGACCTGAAGCAGTCCTCTAAAAGCTGAGAATGTCTCTGGCTAACAGCCAGTAAGAAAATGGGGACTTCAGTCCTGTAGCCACAAGGAACTGAATTCTGCCATGAACCAGTGATCTTGGAAGAGGATCCCAAAGCCTCAGAGATCACAGTCTCAGGTGACACCTTGATTCAACCTGAAGACATCCTAATCAGAGAAGCCATCTAATCTACACCAGGACTTCTGATCTACAAATAATCAATGGTGTTGTTTTAAGCTGCTATGCTTGTAATAATTTGTTAGGCAGCAATAAAAAACAAATACAGATTGTGTCTGCCAGATTTTTTCCTTTTTCTAATAGCCAATCATAACAGACACAATACGTGATCCTGCCCTAAACTGATATCATCTCAGTCATAAGTACAGCAGCTAGCTGCTTCAGTTAATTTGTGTATGGTGATCATTTCCCTTGGACTAGAGAACCCCTACTGTTAACCCTGTGGACCATGATTTTGGAAACACTTAATGCGGCATGGGACAACCTCGAGAATCTGGCTTCTGCTATTGTATGCTTGACACAAATGTCATTAACTTGGAAAACTTTTAGCCATTATTTCTTCAAATCTTTTTTCTCCTCACTCCTCCCCCACATTCTTTCTGTGTATCTAATCATACGTGTGTTGGGCTTCTTGACATCATCCTCCAGGTCACAGGAGCAGCATCCATAAAGTACTAGTTATAATTTGCCTGCACCCAGGGGCCACGTCTTTGTGCCGCGGCTCTGTGATAGAGTTGGAAATGGCAGGAAAACGTATGTTCAAACTTGGACAACAACAGCAACTAATTTTCATGGGGTACAGCCTCCATACCAATTCCAAGTCTCAACCTTTTATATAGGTTATCTCTTTTAATGCCCCCAACAATGCTATAAGGCAGATATTATCATTGTTCATATGAACACAGATAAGAAAACTAGGCTCAAAGAGAAGAAGAAAATTGCCACGGTCACTCAGCTAGTAAGAGCCCAGACAGTCTCAACCCAGTGCTCTTTCTCTTAACCACACCACCACCTGTCATCTGCCATCTCTTCTCTCCCTTGGTTTGGCTGAAATGTGGATATGGTTTCCCCACAAGTTCCCAGTTCCCTGGTGGAATTTGACCAAAATGATGTCAGATAGATCTTACAGTGCTCTTTGTCTCCTGCTGTCTCTCCCTCTCCAAATCTCACTCTTGCTCTCTGTCTCTTTTTTTATTTTTTCTCTCTTGTCTTCATTTTGGAAAGTTCGTTGATCTTTTTTTCTGCAGCATCCAATCTGCTGTTAATCCCATCCAGTAAAATTTCCATTTTAGATAGTGTCATTTTTTTCTTAACAAGAAGATCTTTTTTAAAAATCATCCATTTCTTGCCCCATTATGGTGACGTCTTTTCTTAAATCCTTGAATTTAAAGGGAAAACAATATAATTATAATATCTGTAATAGCCTTTTAATAGATCATTGCTTGCTAATTCTCTCATTTGCATCATTAATGAATCTGTTTTTACTAACCAGTATTATCTTGGTTATGAGTCATATGCTCTGGATTCTTTGAATGTTTAGTAATTTTGATTGGATGACAGACATTGTAAATTTTATATTATTACTTGCTGGATTTTGTTGTAGTCTTGTTAAAAAAAAAAAAAGGTTGAACTTTTCTTGCCAGCTAAACCACTTGAGGAATGGCTTGATTATTTCAACAACTGGTTTTAAAATTATTATGGGTGGATCTAGGGTAGCCTTTACTGAGGCGAGTTTAGCTGCACTACTAAGACAAGACCCTTCTCGGGGCTCTAGGTGATTTTCCAGGTATTCAGTGAGGTCTTTACATTCCAGGTGGTGAAGGACCTGAATGATTCATGACTCTGAGGTAGTGCTGAGAAGTGCTCATCTCACAGCTCCCCAGTAAGATGTTCTTTCCTTGCCAGTTTTCTCTGTCTGGTCATAGAGACTTTCTCCCTATACAGCACAGATTAATTTTCAGCCAGACTCAAGAGGGCCTGAAGCAAACTTCTGGAGCTCTTCTTTTTCCTCTCAAGAAGTGTGCCATGCAAATTACAGTCACACCCTGTGTCTCCTCAGCTCAGAGAGACTACTGGGTTCTGTTTAGGTTTTCCCTTCCTGTGCCCCCATGCAGAAATTGCCATTCCTTCTGCCTAAAATGTCCTCCCTTTCCCTATTTGCCTATACTCTCTCTGTCCCCCCATGCCTGGAAACCTCCCACTCTTCCATAAAGAATGTGCCCAAAGGTCTCCTCCATGCATTTTTGCTGAGTTCTCTGGATCCACAACTCTGTGTAGACACCCTGGCCTGGCATCATTGGGATGGGTGCCTCCTTGATCAGATGATAAGCCTCTTTGACGTCTGTATCCCCAGCACCTACCATAGTTCCTGGCACATAGTAAGTCCTTAATACATATTTGATACAAGAGCAAGCCCAAGTGTTTCCTCTTTGATCCGTCTGCTCCACTAGAGGAGGAAGAAGACCTAGAGTGGCAAAAACAGAGGGTGGTAAGAACACATGTGGTCCTCAGAACTGTAAGGAAGTTCTCAGTGAGAAAGCTGTGGAGGGACAAATGTCTCAATCAGAAGGAAAGAGAAAGAGCACCCGATTTAGAGAGGCATGATGACTGCCCCTAACCACTTGATTCTGGTGTAGTTGACTTTCTCTGTAGTTAGCTCTGAACCTCCCTGGGTTCTAGCTGTTGTCAGGAGATGTGCTGCCCCCTACCCAGCACCCCATGAGAAGTACAATCTGCAGAAGAAGATGTAACATAGATGGAATCCTCCTTCCGCCACTCCTAACTGTGTCAATGTGCAGCCTGCGCCATCTCTCTGGCCTCACAGAATTTTCTCTTTGGAAAAATAGGCCTCATGTGTCTCACACAGCTGTGGTGAGCTTCAATGAGGCAATTCAGGAATCAGCTGACACCAGCCTCTTTTGTTCCATCTCATCTCTCAGCTCTCCTTGCACACAGTGGTCCTGGCTTCCACACTCTCCTCTCTGACTCACATCTGCCCCCACCCCTGCCCTTCTACACACCAGTTTTCTTAACATGGACAATTCAACTGGCTTTTTTATGACTTTCTTTGGGGCTCGTGCGGTTGGAAAATATTGGTCTAGAACTTGCAGATCATGGTTTCAGAACTGCAACAGAACCACCAAGTACTCTATTTAAAAACATAGATTTCTGGACGCCACCCCTCCCAGAACCCAGGAGTCTGAATTTTTAGAAAGTTCTAAGGATTCTAAAGTACACTAAGGTGTGAGGGCCATGCAATCTTCCATAAGATGGTAAAACCCTATTCAGATCCTTGTTCCTAGGGAGGTCCATTTTATGTCAAAAATGCCTCATTAATGCTTTCTGCCTTAGCCCTAGCTTTATCGTGAGGGAATCAGGTGTGGATGAACTCACACTCTCAAGAGTCTCTTGTCCGTGATGGAATTTGCAGCTGGCCCCAGGAGCGGGTGTGCTCTGAATGAAAACTGTGCATTCAGGCCCTAGCCAATTTGATGACTAATCTCTGAATTGCTTAGGGAATGGAGATTACCCTAAGCCAAGAATATAGAAGGTCATAAGTCTCTGTGACCTGACGCTTTGAGTGTGGGGAAGCAGGGAAGGGAAGTGTTTCACCCCAATTTAAACAGGACCCACTTACAAAGCAGCAGCATCCATAAATCACTGGTTACAATTCGCCTGCACCCAGGGGCCACGTCTTGGTGCTGTGGCTCTGTGTCACTTTCACGGTGTACAGCCACCATGCTAGCCCCAAGACTTAACCCTTTATATACGTTATCTCTTGTAATGCCCCCAGCAACGCTGTAAGGCAGATATTATCATTGTTCATGTGAACACAGATAAGAAAACTAGGCTCAAAGAGAAGAAGAAAATTGCCACGGTCACTCAGCTGGTGAGAGCCCAGACAGTCTCAACCCAGTGCTCTTTCTCTTAACCACACCACAACCTGTCATCTGCCGTCTCTTCTCTCCCTTAGTTTGACTGAAATGTAGATATGGTCTCCCCACAAATTCCCAATTCCCTGGTGGAAATTGACCAAAATGATGTCAGATAGATCTTATAAGCCTAAGCTGCCAATGCCCTGGATCAACTCACACTTGACCTCTCATTAAATACTGTCCATTGTAGCAAGATTGGAGACCTCACCAGATATGCCTCCTGATGCAACAAAACTGACTTCAGACCTCCAACTCCCCACACCTCTTTAGGACCTTGCCCTCTGACAGGCAGCTCCAGTTGGCAGGTGCTGGAAGAACATGGCAAGAGGGCAGCATTGAGACCCAAATACAGCCATTTCATTTCCCTCTTGGCTCTTGGGCTTCTCATGTCTGCATTTGAATGGAGGCCATCAGCCATTGCCAGTGGAGGCTGAGCTGAGGCTTCTAGGAGGAGCCCCAGCACCCACCAGACAGCAGGCAAGGCACAGGAATGAGGCAGGGTCTCCCAGCCTGTTGGCGGAGTGGCAGAGCTCGTGGAAATCTTTATTGCCCTTTGTGAAACAGCCTTTTCTCAGTCCTCCTCAGGCTGGAGGTAGAGTCTTCACTGCAGTCAGAGCCATAAGAACATCACAGCAAAAATACTCCTTGGAGGCCGGGACTTCAGGGGGAAAGGTGAGACTCCAAAAGCTTTGATCTGGCTAAGCTCTTCAACTTGGTCTGGAAATAGGGAAAATTGTTTTGCACCTTTTGATAACTGTGAGAAGAAAGGAAATGTTCTCTTTACCTCCTGTTTGGTCTCAGTGACCTCTTTATTTCCTGAATCAAGTTCTCTTGAAGCCCAAGTACTTAAAACTTGAGTGCTTTTATTTTACAAGACTGAACGGTGTACTCCAACCACTGGAAAACATTCCTCAAAGCCCAGAGCTAAGTTTCCAAACTATGGTGGGATATTGAAACCACTCTGGGAGACTTCTTCTTCCAGCCATGATAGAGAAACCAGACAACAGCCAAGAAACAATGATTTCCAGATATTGAACAACAAGCAATGCAGCACTATGACCCCTGAGAGGAGGAAAACAAGACAGGTGAGTCCTACAAGTGTCCCCACCTGGAGGCAGTGTCCAGGTTGTAGCTTGGGAGGGGAAACTCAGCTGAGCCTGGGGTCTTTGCTGAGTAGAGGAGGTAGAGACGGAAATTAGAGAGGCTGATGTAGATGGAATTTAGGAAGAAGAGAACTGCAAAGGAGAGTTCCAGCAGCCTGCAGGGAACTTCCCAGGTCTTTGCCTGAATACTGATCTGCACCTGCCCAAGAGAAAAATACCTGAAACCAAGAAAAGAACTTCCAGAGAGTGGCAGGTCACATCATTCAGGACCTACATGGAAGCAATTTAGGCTCCCGCCAGCCAAGGTACAAACACCTTGTCACACACGAGACATCAGGTAGAGTCCTCAGAAGGGTCATGTTGTAACACTGGGACTAAATTAGCCCACATCAGGGTTTCTCGGCCTCAACACCATGGACATTTTCAGCTAATTCTTTGTTGCGGGGTTGAAGGTGGCACTGCCCTGTGCATTGTAGAATATTAGCTGCATCTCTGGCCTCTACCCATTAGCCACCAGTAGCATTTTCCCCAAGGTTGTCACAACCAAACTGTCTCCAGACATTACCGAATATCCCCAGGGATATTTCAACAAGTCCAAACAAATCCAAAAAGTAAGCCTCAAAAGGGTCAAGCTGTTTTCAGATAACTTAACCTTAACAAAATCAAACACCAAACAATGTAAGAGTCACAATATCCAAAATTCAATTTTAAAATTACCTAGTGTGCAAAGAAGCATGACCCATAATCAGGAGGACAATCAATCACTAGAAACGATGCAGAAATAACAGATGCTGATAAAATGAGCAGATAAGGACCTTAAAACAGCTCAAGAAGGTAGAGGAAAGCATGAGCACGAGGAGGGGCATGGGAGACGAAAGGAGTCACTTGGTAAGTGTTCTTCTTTGTCTGTCATTGCCAGTGCCTTCACGCTGCTTTGGGCCCACTGAGTCACAATGGCCATGGCTGCACCAGAGGCATATGCAGTTCCTTAAAAAGTTCACTATGAGGCCAGGCACGGTGGCTCATACCTGTAATCCCAGCACTTTGGAAGGCCAAGGCGGGTGGATCATGAGGTCAGGAGTTCGAGACCAGCCTGGCCAATATGGTGAAACCCCATCTCTACTAAAAATACAAAAAAAAATTAGCCAGGCATGGTGGCGGGCGCCTGTAATCCCAGCTACTCAGGAGGCTGAGGCAGGAGAATCGTTTGAACCCGGGACGCAGAGGTTGCAGTGAGCCGAGATCGCGCCACTGCACTCCATCTTGGGTGACAGAGCAAGACCCTGTCTCAAAAAAAAAAAGTTCACTATGATTCTACTCAGCCAGTGGCTAAACCCAATTTTTTTTGTTTGTTTTGTTTTGTTTTGGAAACAGAGTGTTGCTCTGTTGTCCAGGCTGGAATGCAGTGGCACGATCTCGGCTCACTGCAAGCTCCACCTCCCAGATTCATGCTATTCTCCTGCCTCAGCCTCCCGAGTAGCTGGGACTACAGGCACCCGCCACCACACCCAGCTAATTTTTTGTATTTTTAGTAGAGACAGGGTTTCACCGTGTAGGCCAGGATGGTCTTGATCTCCTGACTCGTGATCTACCCACCTCGGCCTCCCAAAGTGCTGGGATTACAGGCGTGAGCCACCACACCCAGCTGACTAAACCCAATTTTTTTTAAGAATGAATAGAAAAGAGAGATGGAAATGACGATGGAGATTTTGAAAAATATCAGGAGGCATGGCCAAATAGTGATTTCCAAATACAAAAATTTTTCTTTGGCTCATCTAATGATTAAAGGCATTAGAAACTGTCGCCTATCAGAGGACAGATGGGTGAGCCTTAGCTGATGAATCTCAGCCTGCACCTACCATCAGAAAGGTCTCCACAGTCAATCAGGAGACGCTCACTTACATTCACACCACAGGAGATATGAGCACATCACTGAGTTCTATGAGGTTTCCCTTCCCAAGATGGCAAAACCATGCAAGCTCTGCTGCATAGAGAGTCTCAGAAAGTGTCCCTGCTTGCCATGTGGACAGAAGGCAGAGCTCCAATATAGGCTCATCCCATCCTCCAGTTATGGCTACATTGATGTCTGAAATTCATCAAAAACATATGCAGGGAGAGACATTAACAAACTGTATTTCTCAGAGTTTGGGGCATTTTTAGAGTGTGCAGACATCAAGGCTTTGAAAATATGAACCCGGGGACCTTCAGCACCCCTCACCACTACCTGCCCCCAATCCTGGTAACTTTCAGCGCAGCAGGCTCTGCTCCTTGCTCCTATCAGAAGGAAGTCTATGTAAGGGTATGTGTGTGGCTGGATCATCCCTGGGCTGCAGTTCAGCAGGTGAGAGGTGCCTTCTCCAATCATTAAGACAGCTCAGGACTAAGCCCATGGTTTTGGAAAAATTTGAGTCTGTAGGTTTTACACTAAAATCAAGCAGATTTGCAGGACCTCATGGGAAGAACTTGAAATCCATAAGGTTATACAGAAATAAAATCTCCAAAACTCCCTTTTGCCAGATAACCAGCCAGTTTCTTTAATCTAGCACCTTTGTGCATTGAGAGTTCATCCCAGCGACCTTGCTCATTTCTCAGCCCATTGAGTACTTGATGGTCGAAGCCCAGGGCAGGTTAACCAATGGCCTTGGAGCCGATAGAAGAGAAGGAGTCACTGGGCCAAGTCCAAAGGCAGAACCCAGAAGCTGCTAATTGAGGTCTCTCAGCAGTTCAGCTTGGGAAATTGAGCAAGGAAGTTTCCTTCTTCCTAAATTTCCTAATCTAAATAATGCTGAGAGGTCATGGTAGGAATAACATGAAGAATAGTTTAATGGATGGGGAATAGTTCAAAATCAGAAATGTTTGCTACCAGAAGTCAGGAGCAGACCTTGAAGTTCAGAGGGACAGGGGGTGCAAATCCCATCTGATGGTTTTCAAACTTGGCCCGCCCTTGAGCTGAGGGGGTAGACCCTTCCTGGACAACTTGGGGAGTCATGGACACAGTGAGGTCCATCCAGCCCATCAGACTGATTGTGGGTGGGGGCTTGGATCTGGCATTCATTTTAACATCAGTAGCTCAGTTGTTGGCTGTCAATAGTAGCAGGGTGTGGGGCTCTGAAAAAAATGTAGCTGTGACTGTCATACATTTGAAGTTTTTTGTAACCTCCTAAAAAGGTGTACTTTTTTCACATTGTTTTCTTCAGTGTGGCTATAGGAATAAGTGAAGTTTTAGATATGAAGAAAATGAGAATGCCAGATCTACCGTTTGCTACATAGGGTTTAAAATGAAGCTATGAACACTTTTGTAAAATGCATGATAATGTAATTCAACAAGTTTTTCTCTCTCTGGAGGACTGGAAAATAACCTCAGTGAAAATTATGCAATGATAAAATTCTGTCCCCATCTGATTAATTACTTGTGAATAATGACATCTCTGATTTCTTTCAATTATATTCCAATTGCACACCTTTTGCTCCGGTTGATTGGGCAATGAAGTAATGAACAACTATTACTGAATTTAATTAGCACCAATATTTCTGTGGCCTTTACATCTCTGTTGTGAACATGGAAATTCACACTCCCAGGGCTGGAACTGGAAGAAGTCAGCCTTGAACCTTGAAAAACCTGTTCCTTCCACACTGTGCTGGCTTCCTTCTGCCCAGCCTGGGGAACAAAAGACCTGGCGTATTTGCCAGTATTCATGGGAAGGCTTTCCTAATAACAGCATCAATATTCAGAAAGGTTACCGTTTCATAAGGCATTAGCAATTTGCATGTTACATCTATCAAAAGAGATGGGTAAATGAGCTATATGGGAGTCAATTACAATGTTGTTCATAATTTATTCCATGTACAATAAAGAGCCGATCAGATTTCATGCGTGTTTACTTTCTGAAAAGATAACTGCTTGCGGCTGATACTAGTTGCAGAATACAAATATGTTTCAGAGTAATGTGTTGATCTCACTTTGACATTTTAAATCTCCAAAGTTCTCTCTCTCTCTTTTTTTTTTTTTTTTTTATAAAGTTGTCTCTGCTTGAAAATTAGAGCTTGCTCTCAAAAATAAAAGATCATTCTTACTGGCCTAACTTGAATCGTTCTACTTTAACTCGATGAAGGCATGTCATACATATTCTCCTACAAAACACAACACGAAACAAGTAGGAATTTGCTTTTAAAGACAGGTGATTGCAAACAATACAGAGCTAAGAATATTTAACTCACAGAAACATGCTGTAGTTTCTATCATCCAATATACTTCCCCCTCCCCCATATTTCAAAAACTAAAATAAATTCAGAAATGAAGAAGGCTTTTCCAAATCCCTTAGGGAAGTCTACAAACATATATGATTAATTTATTAGACCAGATAAAACACCTGAACTGTCTGATGAGCAACACGTCCATCTCTCTCTGAGTCAAGTGTGTACCCACTCACCCACCCAGGCTCAGCCGTACCTCATATCTGCTGGCTGTCTGCTCAGCCATCTTCAAGCCTTGACACATATGGATGATACAAACTTTGGCTCTTCTCTGGGAGGGAAACCAGTTACTCTTCACAAAATCCATGACCATCACATGGTTTTTCAACTCTGTACTAAATGTTTTTATCTGAAAAGTCCGATGCACGGCCGTTTCTGCGTAGCGGGCAGCATACCCCTCCTGATGAGTTTTTGTAGGAATTCCAGAGTGCTGCATGATACTCGGAATCTTGTGACTTTAGCTAGCGAGACTGGCAAACACAATTTTCTTTGTTTAACCCAGGTATTGAGTGCAACAGGAGGGACTTGGGCAGTGCCCCAGCTCGGACCCGTCCCAGTGTTTTCCGACTCCAGAGCTAGTCGTCTCAATATCCCAGCTACATTTGTGAAGGATGTGGATGTGGGAGCCTCAGGGGTGACCTTTACGTGCCAAAAAAAAAAAAAAAAAAAACTTCTTGTTGTGGTCTGTTTCCAGCCTCACGCCTGAGCTCTCGAGTCACTCAAAGTCTTCTCTGATTTCAAAGAAGTATTTCTCCTTCCACTGCATTGAAGTTTTGAACACAAAATTCACCCAGTTACTGAGAGATTCAATATGTTTGTCAGTCTCTACCCCCTCAAATCCAAATAAATTATTTACAGGGCTCTGTACAAAGGAACCAGGAGGAATAATCGTTGCTTTTTAGAATTCCTGCTTTTACTTGCCAGGACTGAAAGGGACAAGTGCAAGCTGCCTACCAATACAAAGAGCGTCCTCAGCCCTGGAGAAGAAAACATTCAAGTGAAAAAGAGAACTCCCAGCACAGAAGCAGCAGCAACGGCTGCAAGAGGGCATCAGAGAAACAGCGCGTCACGTGGGGGCTGGGGGTGGAGTCCACTCGCCTAGAAGGGGGCTCTGGTTGTGGGTCAGCCATGGGAAGTTCCCTCACCACCCTGAGCCTCAGTTTACCAGGAGGAAAACTGGAATGAAAATACCCCATCTGCCACTCACAGGGTTGTTGTTAGGATCTGGTGAGCAAAACAGTGAAACAAACAACAGCACGGAATAGAGTCACGTTAGGCATCATTTCGAAAGTACAGTTACACGTTCTCTACCCAAATTATTTTGCACAGTGTTCACTACATATATGATAATGGAGATTAACACGATGCTAATAATTATCAGATTCTAAACTTCAAATCAATTAGAATTGCAGATCCATGGTATATGCCTCACTTTATTTCATGTTTTGATGCCATTTCTATTAACCTAGTAATTTAGAAGTGAAAATGGCAAGCCTTGGATCAAGGGTGTGTGCCAAGAGGAAGCGGATGACAGCATCATGGCTGTGCTCCAAGTCCAGACACAGAACTCTTCTCCACAGGTGACTTTCTCTTGGCAGAGACACCCCCTTGAATAATTAACTCACCTGCCCCACATTGAAAGCCATGGGAGAGGCTAAAGGAAGAAGGGCCTCCAGATAACTTTCCTGAAAACAGAGCTGCAGTCCTAGCCCAGAACTATGAGACTTCCTGCTGTAGGTTGAAGCTTTGCATGTCACACTCAGCAGGGCTAGGACTTGGGGGCTAAAATGCTAAACTTCCACCTTCGGAGGCAATGGAAGTATTGAAGAAGGGAACTACAATGAAGGAGGAGACAGAAAAGACTTTAGAGATCATTTAAGGCAACATTCTCATTTGAGTGTTTAAGTAGAAGACCTACAGAGACTAAATGCTGGCTCAAGATCACACAGTGAAGTGGAGTTTATGGTTCCTTAAACAGAACACAGCCCAGGTCTGCCTGGGGCTCTCCCAAGGATGTCAGTGAGAGTGTCAGCACCCAACTGATGGCATCCATGGCTGACTCAAACCTGAGAGTCATGCTGGAAACTCCCAGGGAGCTACACCACGGAGCGCCATCTTGGATTTGGAAGCAATGTGATAAAGAAAGCCATGGGAGACATTTGAGCAATAAAAACATGAAAATTGAACAGGGACACCAAGGAAAGAGGGGATCTGCTTCATGTTTGGGCACAGGGAAGGTCATTCCCTGCGTCCCCAAAAACGCCATTTAAACCAGCTCCCATTTGTGCCTATCTGCTCCTGTCCAGCAGACCCTGTAAGGCAGATAACAAATAATAAAGTCTTTTCTTCCACTGCTACACACACTAAAGGACCTTGGACAATGCTGAGGCCAGCAGGACTGGTCATCAGCTACTCTGAGACCAGCATGGAGAGGTTTGCTGATGGTTGGCTGACTGCTAGTGTGAGCACTTGTCACAAGGAGAGCCAGCCTGTGGTGATTATGCAGATTCCAAAGATCATTAAGGCTATGGGTGAGTTTTCTCTCTCCCTTGACCACAGCTGGTGGCTGGATCTTAACTGGCCAGTATGGCCAACAAGAGGAAGCAGTCATGTGGCCTTAGGCAGGTCTCTGGGATTCTTGGTCAATCGGGATGGACAGAAGCCTTGGGATTGTCAGATTCAATTCCTCATTATATGGAGGAGGAAACTGAGGCCTAGAGAGAGAGAACCTTGACTGAGAGGTCAGAGGGCTGGAAAGAGCACGGGATGGACAATTGGAGATGGGTTTGCACCTAGGCCCTAAGACAAACTGGCAGGTGATTGTGGACAAGCCTCCTCCCTTCTGGCTTCAGTTCCACTTAACCACAAGCCCCCTAGCTTCTCTGACACCCCTGGGTTCTAGAGTGTGTCAATTTTGACCATGTGCAGACACAGCTCAGCAGAGAGCAGCTCCACCCTCCCTGGGACAGGCCTTCCTGTCTGGGTCACTGAGGTGGGGGTGGGTGCAGAAGAATGAGCTGATGTCCTTCCATCTGCCCTCAGAACTGTTGCTCCTCACGTCCAGCAGGGCCACAACCTCCACAGTCCAACCACTGTGCCCTCTTGAAGCACAGCCTCCACGTAAGAAGACGTGGTTCCTGCTGATGGTCACAGTGCTTGCCTTGCAACCTTGGGTGAACTACACACTACCCTTGCTTCAGTTTCCCCATCCATTTAAGAGGATAACAATAGTGCCTTCTTTGATGGGCTGCTGTGGAGACTGAAGCAGCTGGCACTAGTAAAGGGCTTGGGACAGAGCCTGGCACCGGGCACCTGCCTGACAGACACCAGCTGTCATCACTCCCAAAGGGCAGACTCTAAATTGCCAGACACATCATTTTAATACTAAAGAAGGAAGATTGTTAAGGAGAAGCTGGAACTCAACTGGCCATCCTAAGACCCTATCTCCAAGACTCCCTCTGCCATGTAATGCTGCCCAGAACTGGGGTAGGTGGCCAGCCTGGATATCCTCAAATGGGAAATAGAGTTAGCATCCCCAGGGCAGATGGCTGTGAACATTGCATTAGGTTGTTGGTGTAGGTGAAACTGTTTTATAAACTATATATTTTTAAAACTACTCAAGTGTAGATTTTTAATGCGAGATGCCAGCAAAAACAACTGAAGGAAGAAGTGCCAGAAACAAGCACAAACTGAGCTAGTTCTCACCCAAAGGACAGAATGTCAGTCACATTTACAGTCACAAAAGAATGTGGCGTTAGGCACCACCATGCCACCACATTCACGCGTATTGCCAAGGACACCGAATGCTTTTTGGTTTTCCAAGAGTCCCGCTCTTCTGGGAACTCTTCCTCCACATCCACCCTGAAGCCTCCCATATGGTGCCCATAGAAGCTGGCCATGCCTCTGACCTCATTGACTGACCATTGACTGGCCCAGGGGTGGGCACCTGCCCCAAATAGGGCCAATCAGAGCCTTTTGTTATGATCTAAATATTTGGGTATCCTCCAATTCATATGGAGATGCCCTAACTCCTAATGTGATGGTGCTTGATGATGGGGCCTTCGGAGAGTAATGAGGGTTAAATTAGGTCATGAGGGTAGACGCTCATGATAAGACTAGTGGCCTCATAAGAAGAGGAACAGAGATCTCTTTCTTTCCCCCCCCCACTCATGAACATAGAGGAGAGGCCATGTGGGGACACAGTGAGAGGGTGGCTGATTGCAAGCCAGAAGGAGAGCTCTCATGGGGACCTAGTCCAGCTGACACCCTGATCTCAGATTTCCAGCTTGAAAAACTGCAAGAGAATACATGTCTGCTTTTTAAGCCTCCCAGTCTACGGTATTTTGTCATGGCAGCCTGAGCTGACTAAGACTCCTGGAGAAACACCTGGCTCACATGAGGCCAATCAGAAAGAGTCTGTTCTGGAGAATCTTCTTCTTGGAACTGAGCAAGAGTGGGTAGCCGAGGCTGTGGACTGGAACACTGCAAGCACTTCTGGCAAGGAGCTGCCACAGAGAGAGGCAGAGGCCAGAAATGGGAGCATGTGGATAGTTCTGAAACCCTGGGTTCTACCTGGTCTGCATTCTGCATGTGGGATCAATGAGACTATAGTATCTTTACAATACTCTCCCCTTTAGGCTTAAGCCATTTGACTTAGGTCCTGTTACTTGCAACCAACAGAGTTTATGTTAATCTTTGAAAATTCGTTCATTTATCAAACAAGCAGAGGTAAAGTGCTGCTGAGCCAGGCACTGTGCAAGGCACCGGATACAGAGATGAAAGGGAGTTCACTGTTCAGCAAAGGGACGGATGCCTTGACAAGCACTTACTCAAAGCACAGTGAATGTTTCCTATGATAGCATCTGCACCAACGTGGTGAGGACACTAAGAAGCCTTCATTGGAGAAGAGGTATGGCATCAAGTCTTGAATGATGGCTGCTTTACTGCTGAACCCCCACGGTTAGCATTGCATGGACAAAAGTCAGCTGTAGGACACCACTTTCTACATACTGTTCATACATTTTGTCATAAAGCATTCACAGCCAAGAATGGAAAAGCACTAACTGAAGCCATATTTACTGCAAATAATCAGCACTGTTTATGGAAAACAACTTCCTGAATCTTTTGCTGTTTTTTTCTTAAAGCAAATAACTCAGTCAACTACTATAAAAGTTAGATCTCTGACCTTATTAATGTCCTGCAGAATATCCTATTTAATTTCCCTAAATTGGTCCCTGGGGTGACTAACTAAAACTGTAACATTGTTAGCAATTGCAATCCAATGATACCAAACCAACATAAACGAGTCTTGAATGTGTTTAGTGTTGAACTCTGTGGGAAATTAATCTCTTTCCTCCCCCTTGCCCCTGAGACAATATGCAGGGCTGTATATAATATGCACTGAAGTATTTAAATAATGAATTATTCAAAAAGAAAAGAAACTGCAGGTACCTGATGCCAAAAATCACGCCTGTGAATTCTTAATCTGTTCTCCAATGGGATTAGCATTTAGGACTATGAAAGATATCCTAATTATGTAGAATTTCAGAGTTGATTTTCTGCAGGGCCTGTACAGATCTAAAAAGCATTAGGCAACAATAAAAACAGATGACTATGAATTTCTGAATTCGTAATTTAATTTCCCTTACGGGAGAAATGACATTTTTATTTATGGGCGCTTTACTCATCAGGTGGGTGCTAAAGTTTTTCTCCTTTCTCCAAGGCACAATGCTTGCTGCAAGCACATCCAAACAATCATCCTTCTAAAACAGATGTGTGAAATTTACAGGGCTGTCTAACATAGGACCGAAGCAATATATTTTTCCTCTTGTTAGTCCCCACCCGCCGGGGTGCTAGAATAAAACAAAAGAACTGAGAATAATATGGCCAGCTAAGGAATCCCGGACCTTTTAATCAAATTAGGAAGAGGATGCAAGTTTGCTTGATGAATTCCATTCCCTTGTTAAATTTTTCAGCTACACATTGATGTGATGGAAGAGGAGTAATCCTTTCAGTGATCAAGTTACAGATGCTCCATAAATAGTTGTTCAATGGGTGAATGAAAATAAAAGGTGTCAATTATCCTATATGCATTCATTTTTCTTTTCTGTAAATGGAAAACTTTTTTCTTCTTCTTTATACAATGTTTGGACCAGGTGATAATTTCATAATCCCTCCCAACTTTCCAACGGGAAGTTGCAAAACATGGAGAAAACTGGAACAGAAGCACAACCAATATTGTCACATTTATCCACAATATTCATTTTCTTCCCGCTTTTGCAAGCAATCAATAATCATTTATTTAGCACCTACAGGGTGTTCAGCTCTGTGCCAACTACTTCAATTAAATATTCAAAGCCATTTCTAACACCACTGAAAACCAAAGCAACCACAGTTAGGGATAAATCACATATCCCTCCTTTAAACTCACTGGGAAGAGTAAGCTATTTGAAAATAACAAATGGTACTGTCATAGTTTCCTTCCCATGTCTCAACAGATTTTGAATAAAGAAAACCAATGACTTTGTTAGAAATGATGTTTGCTTTTAAAGCATATATGTTTGCAAGCAGGAGGTGGAGGTAAAGATATGGGTGAAGTTTTAAGAAAACGTCAAATGCAATTTGCTATTTGTGTCCTGCGGCAATTTTACCCAAAAGGAAAACCTGGAGTGCCTGGCACCTGCCCCTGCCCTCCCTGAAAGACGGCCATGTGTTCTCCCATCAACACACAAAGGGCAGCTCCTTTCTGCAGGCCAAGCTGTGGGAGCAAAGGACAGGGGCCTATTGCTGTAGCCTGAGGGTGGACATGCCACTTTTTCTACTTTACTTGGCATGAACATATTCACTGTCACTCTCAGCCAGGTATTTTTTGCTTGGGTGAATTAATTTTTCAATGAGTTGTGCTGAGCAAATTTCTGAAATACAATATTTATCAGCAAAATACCCAAGCCCCACGGGAAAGAGCAGGCCTAACAGCAGCAGACAATGCAGCCACCACCAGCCTTCTGGACTCACCCAAACCTGGTCCCTCCCTCCCGTGGCAACAGTAGGTGGGGACCAACTGCTTGAGTAGCAACCAGACCCTCACCCACAGTGTGGTGAGGTGGGCAGCTGTATGAGCAAGCCCCAGAGGCCAGGCCACTCTGGTTCCTCCCCTGGTGCTGAATGAAAGAAAATGGCCTGCATGGCCCCACCTGTCCACCTGACCCTGCATGGCCCATGCCAGGCAGTCCTGTCTTGGTCAGGGCAGGGCTTTCCTTGAGCCCCAGAGGACCCACTTACTTAATACCAAGGTGATAACCCTGACATTATCTTCAGCATTAGTGGAGGGGGTAGGGGGGTGGGACACGTGGCTAATTGGATCATCCCTATACACCAAGACCAACAACGGGTGTCAGCAGAACCCTGATTTCCCAAGCATTATTATAAAACCACTTCCTCTTAAGTGATTATGTCCTTAACAGTCCCTGTTATAGAAGGTGAGAAGGGAGATAAAGGGAAATAAAATTAAATATATGTTAAAAAATATATATATATATACACACGTATATTTATATTTATATGTATATATGCATGCGTGTGTGTGTGTATATATATATATATACACATACATACAAGCACATCTATACATAAAGATATCTAATAATCCATGTGTTTTCTGAAAATGAAATAGGTCCATTATAATTTACCTTTTGGAACGTTTCATATAAATATAAGTAAGAACTTTCTACCAACCCCAGCTGTCTAGCAATGAATGAGACCAGGGGCCTGCAAATCATGGCCTGCAGACCAAATGTGGCCCACAGACCATTTTTGTCAATAAAGTTTTATTGGCACATGACCGTGACCATTTGTGTACATGTCAATGGTACCTTCACTTTCATAGGATGGCAGAGTTGAACAGTCGGAACACAGTCCGTATGGCCTCCAAAGCCTGAAATATTTACTGCTTAGCTCTTGACAGAAAGAATTAGTCACTCCCTGAAATGAGACCAGCTGGTGAGGTGGTGAGTCAGCTCTACAGTGACCATCAGCTTTGACCTCAGCAGAGTAGTCAAACCTGGTTTACCAAGGTTTACCAAACCTACGTATGCAACAGAATCACCGGATGCTTCTGAAAAGCTGTACTCCCAGGGCCCACTGGCCCTGAATCAGAATTTCCAGATGAGTGGGTGGAGCAGGTGGGTTTAAGAAGCACTAGTTGGCTCCCAGGAGTTCTGATAGCCACATCTCACCTCTCCTTCACTTTCCACCCTATTCTTAGATCTTTCATGTGCATTTCCTTGTTTAGCGTGAAGATGCAATTATTATCCTCATTTTGCAGATGAGGAGGTGAGGCTCCTCTGATGTGCCTGCTGGTCAATCTAGAGCCAGGGCTCAGACTGAAGGGCAGAACTCTTCCATCAGCCCCCTGACCCCTCCCCATGACCTCTAAGATCCACAACCCTATAAATCCCAAATAAAACAGGAAAGAAAGCCTCAAAGACAGAGCCAGCTCATTAGCATGTAACCAGCAAATGCACACATTTTGGCTTTGGTACGTCCAGGAGAGCAGGACACCTATTCAAGGAACCGTGCCTGGCACAAGGATGAGCAAGTTCACATATTCACCCATTCAATAAGCACTACCGAATTCTAGGCACCAGGATAAGACAGGACTACGACCAGGAAGGAGACAGCATGATGCTGCCCTCATGGAACATTCCAGAAGAGTTGGAGGGCAGGGGCTTACGCACATAATTCCAGGAGCATTGAGTGTTGAACTTGCCCTTGGGTCTTGCCAATCACACTCCTTCCTGGTCTCCCTTCCCTGAGCCTCTGCTTGGCTCTCTCCTTCACTCAGCGCCCAACTCAGATGTCATCTTCCCAAAGACCTTTCCTGGCCAAACTCCCCCTGTGAGTCCCCTACACTGCTCGATCTGGTTTCCTGTTACTTCTTACCCTGACGTATGGATTGATTCTGGTTTTCTCTGGTCTCTCCGTTACCCCAGGATGAAAACCTTCAGAGAGCAGGACATGGTCTCATGTATGATGGCTGTGGCGGTCCATATTTGCTCCTGCCTCCCTCCTTCTCTTGCTCCCTCCCTCTATCTCTGCTTTCCTTCCCACATTTCACCACCTAAAACATGAATGAACAATAGGGTTCTACCAGGGTATTAAGAATATGGGTACTGAAGCGGGGGTGGGTATGGGCCCTAAAAGAAGGGACTGCAGGGATTAGATGTCCTTAGCAATATCTGGAAATGAGTGGGTTTGGGTTAGCCCTTCAATGCAGAATGGGACTTCTCCTGTGGCCCCATCCAATCTCCTCCTCCCCATCTCTGGCTCGCTCTGTGCAGGCTTTGGCCAGCTTTGTGCAACACCGCCAGCAGGGCCACCTTGGCCACTGGGGGATGGGGTGTGATGGATCCCCAGAGGACACACCTGAGATGCTCTTCCAGCTCATCTGAGGGGCCCTCGGAGGGAGGACTGGTCACCCTGGGGCTTCAGCACTCCTCGCTTTAGTCTTTCCAGTTTCCTAGCTTCATGCCCCTGGTTCTTCACTTACTCCTCCTCCTGGATACACTTCCCAGTCAACTACAGCTGCAAGGGTTTTCTTAGGCTGTGCTGTCAGGGGAAGACAGGCTGAGCCCAATTTCAACTCACCCATGATGTCTCCCACCACCTCACCCCTATTGGGCGGCCCGTCCCACCCCTGACCTTGAATTCGAGTTCCCTAGGGGCTTTGGCGGTGCCCTCCTCTTTTCTTGGAATGACTAATAGGATCTTCACAGGTCGTCCTAAGTGGCTGCTTCCATGTCTTGCTCATAACAGAATCTCAATAAACATTTGTTAAGTGTGGTTTCACAAAAATGAATCCATCCACATTTCTGAATAAATAACAGTTCCTGTGTGTAAGGATCCTGCCTGAGGCCATGAATCAGCCTTATCATGGAACACTGAGTTAAGCAGCATTTAGAGGACCTGGTGTGACTCAGTGGCCCAGGAACTCTGCATGGTCCACCTGCTTTCTGTCCTGAGGGTCAGCTCCTTCCCCAGTAGGGCCAACACTCAGGCACTTAGGCCTGGAGGCAGGTCATAGAGAATGCAATGCCATAGGCTCCCCTCTGCTTCCAAGCTGTCATCAGAGGGGATATAGGCCCGAAATAACACTGAGGGGTTTTTAAACACATGCCAAAAGAGCATCAGGTTATCTTCTATTGTGTTCAAACACAGGGAAAGTGGGCAGCTAAACGCAGGGCAAAGCTGCATTTGCTCTAGCGGGCAGGCAGGAGCAAAAGGAGCTGACTCCTTCACAGTGAGCTCCCGTCTCCTGCTCCTTCTCTATAGCTCACAAGCACGGGTATGTTGAGTCTTTGCCCGAGTCCCATCCTGCCACAAGGCAGGATGCAGGAAATGTTGGTTGAACTGATCACTGCTCCACCCTTACTGGATTCTCCCTGCATTGGCTCAATAGGCTTCTGTTTAACCCTTTGGATATAATTCAGCAAAGTGCACGTCACTCCAGAGCAGGATTCTGTTTCTGTGCTGCATTTGAGTTCATCTCACGACCCGCTCGGAAACCAGGAAGGATGCCGAAGTGAGCGATCAGCTCTTGATCACCTGGTGGACCAGCCTCCGCAGCCCCTCTGGCAGCTGTCTGGGAGGCCTCCACTTACTGAGGCGGACAAAGAAACTGCAGCAGCTTTGCAAACAGACCAGGAGTGTGAGGCCTGCCGGACAAGTGTGTCCTGTGTCTGTGTGGAGTGCACACTATCCCCATTCCCCACTTCCTGTGCCTGTACACCCTGGGCTTGGCCGAGGCCACCTTACTGTGTGACTCCGCTCCTTCCCCTGTCATGTGTCCCCCGGGGTTCTAGCTCTTCATTCTCAGCTGCACTGCCTGGACTGTGTTCCCAGCCAGCCCATCATGCAGGGGAATTGGGCCTCAGATTGGATTTCTCTTCCCTGCCCGGCTGATCACAAAGCACACCCTGCTCAGGTTTCCAGGGCATTTTCTTGTCTCAGCTTCTCTTTCCCAGATCCTCCGTCTACATTGGCTGAGGGCTTCTCTGTGCTCCTCACCCTGCAGTGAGCATTCAAACAGGATGACAGCCCTATTTTTAAGCAAAGCAAACAGCCTTCTGCAGGAGAACTGAAATGAGATGAGGAATACAGGGCTGGACCAGCCAAGTGCCCTTTTTAAAAGGATGAAAATAGAAAGTCTGAGGATTTTTTTTTTTTTTTTAATAAGTAAAGAAGAATCTATACCGTCAGCCACTCGCCAGGGCTAAAATAGTTTTATACAAGTTATAGCTGGGGTCCTCTGAAGAAGGGGGCAGCCTTTTGGCACCTTAGCTGGAAAACAAATTATTCCAGGTCTAGTGCCCAACACCCCCCACCCCGCCCCTAGGGAAGCGCTCAGTGGAGCTTCCTGCTGATCCGTGTCCAAACTCTCGGGCCCACGCCACTGCATTATCCCTGCAGAGGCCAGCATGGTTCACTCCCTGACCCCACCGGGACTTCAGAGAGCCTTCTGAAGCTCCCGAGTACTCCTCACTCATGTATTCACGCCACCGCCATTTTCTGAGCACCCTCCAGATGCCAGGCACAGTTCTAGGCCCCAGATGTGCAAGGTGAACTTCAACATGACCCCGGATTGTGCACTGCTGCTGGGAAGGTAAAATGCTGCAGCCGCGGTGGAAGACAGCACGGCAGTTCCTTGGTCACTTACAAATAGAAATTGCCACCGGGCGTGATGGCTCACGCCTGTAATCCCAGCACTTTGGGAGGCCGAAGCGGGCAGATCATGAGGTCAAGAGATCGAGACCATCCTGGCTAACATGATGAAACCCCGTCTCTACTAAAAATACAAAAATTAGCTGGGCGTGGTGGCGGGTGCCTGTAATCCCAGCTACTCAGGAGGCTGAGGCAGGAGAATGGCTTGAACCCGGGAGGCGGAGGTTGCAGTGAGCCGAGATCGCACCACTGCACTCCAGCCTGGTGACAGAGCAAGACTCTGTCTCAAAAAAAAAAAAGAAAAGAAAAGAAAAGAAACTGCCAAATAATCCAGCAATTCCACTTCTCCTATATGCCCCCCAAAACTGAAAGCAAGAACTTGATCTGACATCTGTACACCCTGTTCACAGCAGTATTGTTCACAATAGCAGAAAGGTGGAAGCGACCAAAGTGTCTATTGATAGCTGAATGGATAAACAAAATATATGCGTATGTGGCATACACACACAATGAAATAGGATTTAGCCTTCACAAGAAAGGAAATTCTGACCCATGCTGCAACACAGATAACCTTGAAGACATTAGTGAAAGAAGCCAGAAACAAAAGGACAAATACTGTATGATTCTACTTACATGAGGGATCTAGAGTAGTCAAATGCACAGAGACAGAAAGTAGAAAGGGGGTTGCCAGAGCTGGGTCTAAGGGGAAATGGACAGTTATTGTTTAATGGGTACAGAGTCTCAGTTTGGGAAGATGGAAAATCTGGAGATGGATGGAGGTGATATTTGCACCACAATGTGAATGTACTTAATGCCGCTAACAGTACACTTAAAAATGGTGAAAATAGTAAATTGGATGTTATGTGCATTTTATCACACAAAAAAATTTTTTAAATGAATTATATAAATAAAAACCACAGTTCCAGATCTCAAGGCTCTTCAAGTCTTGTGGCTCTGGGCAATTGTCCCCAAGGCTCGTCTGGCACTTGCACAACCACCGTTCTCCACAGGAGTGATGAAAGAAAATACTACAATTTTTATTTATACTTACTTTTATCTCATCTTTTACAGTATCTGTATAGAACTTATGAGTACAATGGCTTGTGGTCATACTTTATAGACAAATAAATGGGCCATCATCAGGAGTGCCCTAAAAGTTCCTTTCTGGTGGGGATGAGTGATGGAAAGGAATGTGGAGCCCCCATCCTTGTGGACAGGCCTTTGTGGAGGGCCAGGGGATGCCCCCAGAACTGGAATCAGCTCCTCCTTACCGTGGGGAGGGTGGTGGCAGGTTGGGGAGTGTCATCATCCAAGATGTGCTAATGACCACAAGTAGGCAGTGAAGTTGGGGCCCGTGGTCCACCAGGCCACCAACCCTGCAGTGGGAAGACCAAGCAGGGGTCTAGAAACAGCCCACCGCAGGACCTCACACCAGCAATGGCTCCCAGCTCCTCTTCCCTTTCTTCAAAAAAGATCATGGCTTCTTTTGGAGCCTTTTCCCACTGTTCCTGGGACTGCTTGTCACTCTGCAGAACTGAGGGCAGCTGAGCCTGGCACAGCCACTGTGACTAATACCACTGCCTGGGGCCAGCCTTGCCTGCATGGGCTCTCTCCCTACCAGGATTAGAGTCTGCCATTAGATACCTCACTGTGGTAGACCTTCCTACAGCCCCATTCAGAAGGAACCTGGGTCACGCTTTTCCAGGACAGTGCCGAGTGTAGCTGCCAACCATCCTTTCCACTGTCCCTCAGCAGGGTCCCACACCAGCCACTGACAAGCCTCTATCTTGGATGAGGTCCAGCCCCACCTTGGAGGGAGGGGAATTTGTTGAGACTTCCAAGGAAGATGCTCTTCCTTGATCTGGGAAATACTTTGCTCACTAGCTGTGAAGTCCAGAACTTCTATAGCCATCCTCTCCTGAGAACACAGCTGACAGCAGGGAAGCCAGAGTGAACACACAGAAGGCAATCAGGTTCTTGATTTTGGAGCAGCCAAATCAAAGCATCCCTGAGGTCTGCATTACTACTGGATTCCAGTTCCACATGCAAATGAATCCCAAACTCTTTTAGAATTCAGTTTGAATTTATTATTTGCACCAAAAGCATCCTAATTATACAACGGCTATCTGATTTGGGTCCTGTTTTTTTTCTTGCTGGCTTTGATAGACCAGGGAACTCTCTATGGACTTCTCTCAGGCTGGAATTATTTTCAGCAGAGCATGGAGTGATGTGTTGGCTTGTGCTCTCCATTTTCCCTCAGAAGCCAGTGAGTTCTGTGAACACAAAATGTCTGAGACAGGTCTCAGTCAGTTTAGAAAGTTTATTTGGCCAAGGTTGAGGATACGTCTGTGACACAGCCTCAGGAAGCCCAAGGTGGTTGAGGGTATAGTTTGCTTCTATACATTTTAGGGAGACATGAGACATCAATCAGTACGTGTAAGATGTACATTGGTTTGGTCCAGTAAGGCAGGACAACTTGAAGTGGGGGCTTCTAGGTTAGAAGAAGATAAGAGACAAAAGGTTGCATTCTTCTGAGTCTTTGACTAGCCTTCCACTGAATACACAATTTAGTCTGGCTCAGTGAATCTGCATTTTTACATAAACAGTAGGGGAGAGGGAGCAATCAGATATGCATTTGTCTCGGATGAGCCTCAGAGGGATGACTTTCAATGGAATGAGAGGAAGGTTTGCCCTAAGTAGTTCCCAGCTTGACTTTTCCTTTTGGCTTAGAGATTTGAGGGTATTTTTGTTAATTATTGTAGATGAGATTATTTTCTTGATTTTTTTTTTTTGGTCAGTTCATTGGTAGTGTAGAGAAACACTACTGATTTTTGTATGTTGATTTTTGTGTCCTGCAAGTTTACAGAATGTATTAATCTAACAGTTTTGGTAGAGTCTTTAGGATTGTCCTATATTTAAGATCATGTCATCTGCAAACAGAAACAATTTAACTTCTTCCTTTCTTATTTGGATGCCTTTTCTTTCTTTCTTATGCCTGAGTGCTCTGGTTAGGACTTCAGTACTATGTTGAATAAAAGTGGTGAAAATGGGCATCCTCGTTTTGTTCCTGATCTTAGAGAAAAAGGTTTGCTCCAATGGTGAATAGGATGATATTAGCGAAACATCATAGTTCTCTTGACCTTTTTGTGGGACTTGCTAAGGGGTTGGCTCATTTACTCAGCCCACAGCTCTCAACCCCTCATGGGAGGGGGAGCATCCAGGTGAGCAGGTGCAGGGACCAGGACAAGCGCTTCTGGGTGCCAGCAGGAGTAGAACTCTTTGCAGCCCTGCAGCAGCATCTGGGGGATACCTGCAACCTCCAAAGCCCCAGAGGGTATGTGTTACAGTGTGCTTTTTCAGCTTTGGCACACTGTATGGCTTACGCATTTAACAGCTCAGTGGAGGGTCAGGGTGACAGCCTTTTGCACTCACCCTCTTGGTATCCAAGTTCTTGTCTTGTCCAGCATCTAGCAAAAATCAGGTCACACAGATGAATTGAAGGGTGGTGAATGTGGAGAATTTTACTGAGCAGTGGAAATGGCTGTCAGTGGGATGGGAGCTGGAAAGGGGATGGAGTGGGAAGGTAGTCTCCTCCTGGAGTTCAGTCGTCCCCAGCTGAACTCTTCTCTGAAGTCCCACTGTCAAGCTGTCCCTCTGAAGTCAAGCTGCTTCTCTCTGCCCACTGCCCAGTGGAGCCTGGGGATTTTATGGGTACAGGATGTGGGGCTGGGAAGGGTGGAGCAGAGTGGGGCAGGGTGGTTTTGGAAAAGGCAACATTCGGGCAGGAAAACAGTTATGCATTTCTCACTTGGTCTGCAGGTCAAGGCTTGAGGGTGGGGCTTCACCAGGGACCCCCACTTCTCTGCCTAGTATTTCCCTGCCTCCTGTCCATGTCATTAGCTGTGAGCTTATCATATATTATCTTTATTTTGTGGAGGTACATTCTCTTTATACCTAATTTATTGAGAGTTCTTATCATGAAAAGATGTTAAATTTCATCAAGTGTTTTTTATGCATCTATTCAGATGACTGTATGGTTTTTGTCTTTTATTTTGTTAATGTGGTATATCATATTTATTGATTTCCCTATGTTAAACCATATTTATGTAGCTGCCCAATGAGTTCACCTTGCCTGCTGCCTAGACAGAGCTGATTTATCAAGACAGAGGAATTGCAATGAAGAAAGAGTAATTAATGCAGAGCCGGCTGTGCGCGAGACGGGAGTTTTTTTATTACTCAAATCAGTCTCCCTGAGCATTTGGGGGTCAGAGTTTTTAAAGATAATTTGGTGGGTAGGGGCTTGGGAAGTAAGAAGGGCTGATTGGTCAGGTTGGAGATGGAATCAAAGGGGTTCAAAGTGAGGTTTTCTTGCTGTCTTCTGTTCCTGGGTGGGATGGCAGAACTGGTTGGGCCAGATTACTGGTCTGGGTGGTGTCCACTGATCTATCCAGTGCAGAGTCTGCAAAATATCTCAAGCACTGATCTTAGGAGCCAGAGGCTGCATGACCCCTGAATCATAATTTCTAATCTTGTAGCTAATGTGTTAGTGCTGCAAAGGCAGACTGGTCCCCAGGCAAGAAGGGAGTCTTTTCAGGAAAGGGCTATTATCAATTTTGTTTCAGAGTCAAACCATAAACTGAATTCCTTCCCAAAGTTAGTTTTGCCTATGTCCAGGAATGAACAAGGACAGCTTAAAGGTTAGAAGCAAGATGGAGTCTATTAGCTCTGATCTCTTTCACTGTCGTAATTTCCTTAGTTATAATTTTTGCAAAGGTGGTTTCACTTACATCTCAGGGATAAATCCCACTTGACCATGGTGAATGATCCTTATAATGTGCTATTGAATTCAGTTTGCTAATATTTTGTTTAGGATTTTTGCAGCTATGTGCATCAGAGATATTGGCCTGTAATTTTTTTTTTTATTGTAGTGTCCTTGTCTGGCTTTGACATCAGGGTAATGCTAGCCTTGCTAGCCTCACAAAATGAGTTTGTAAGTACTCTCTCTTCTTCAATTTTTTGGAAGAGTTTCAGAAGGACTGGCATCAGTTTTTCCTTAAATGTTTTGTAGAATTCAGCAGTAAAGCCATCAGTTCCTGGGATTTTCTTTGATGGGAGACTTTTTATTACTAATTCAATCTCTTTTCTTGTTACTGGTCTGCTCCAATTTTCTATTTCTTCATGATTCGGTTGTGGTAAGTGGCATGTTTCTTGGAATTTATCCATTTATTTTAGGTTATTCGATTTGTTGGCATGTAACTGTTTATAGTAGTACCTTATGATTCTTTGTGTTTCTGTGGCATCAGTTGTAATGTCTCCTCTTTCATTTCTGGTTTTATTTATTTGAGTCTTCTCTCTTTTTTTCTTTGCCTAGCTCAAGTTTTGTCTGTTGTGTTTATCTTTTCAAAATATTAACTCTTGGTTTTATTGATCTTTTCTATTGTTTGTTTAGTCTTTTTTATTTATTTCTGCTCTAATCTTTATTATTTTCTTTCTTCTACTAACTTTGGGCTTATTTTTTTTCCTACTTCCTTGAGGTATAACGTTAGGTTGGTTTATTTGAGATCTTTCTTTTTTGATGTAGGTTTTCATTGCTACAACCTTCCTTGTTAGAATTGCTTTTGCTGTATCTCATAAGTTTTGGTATGCTGTGTTTCCATTTCTGTTTGTCTCAAGATATATCTAATTTTCATTTTTAATTTCTATTTTAATCCACTGGTTGTTCAGAAGTATGTTGTTTAATTTCCATATATTTGTAAATTTTCCAAAATTCCTCCCATTATTAATTTCTAGTTTCATACTATTGTTGTCAGAAAAGATATTTGATATGATTTCAATCTTATTAAATTTGTTAAGACTTGTTTCATGGGCTAACATATAATCTATCCTGAAAAGTGTTCTGTGTGTACTTGAGAAGAATGTGTATTCTGATGCTGTTAGGTGTAATGTTGCATATGTCTATTAGGTCCATTTGGCTTAAAATGTAATTAAAGTCCAACGTCTCCTCATTGATTTTTCTCTCTGAATGATCTGTCCATTCTTGAAAATAGGGTATTAAAGTCCTGTACTATTATTGTGTTGTAGTCTATCTCTCCCTTCTGATCTATTAATATATGATTTATATACTTAGGTTCTCTTGTGCATATATATATATATTCCCATTAGGTGCATACACACACACACATACACACACACACAGTTGTTATATCTTCTTGATGAATTAGCCACATTATTACTAGATAGTGACCTTCTTTGTCTGTTTTTATGGTGTTTTGCTTGAAGTCTATTTTATCTAATATAAATATAGCCACTCCTGATCTTTCTTGGTTTCTATTTGAACGGAGTTATCTTTTCTCATCCCTTCACTTCCAATCTATGAGTAACCTTAAAAATGAAGTGAAAGTGAGTCTCTTGTAGGCAGCAGATAGTTGTGTCTTTCTTTTAACCTATCCATTCAACCACTCTATATCTTTTGATTGGAAAATTTAATTCACTTATATTTGAGACAATTATTGTTAAAGACTTGGCCGGGTGCAGTGGCTCACGCCTGTAATCCCAGCACTTTGGGAGGCCGAGGCGGGCAGATCGCGAGGTAAGGAGATTGAGACCATTCTGGCTAACATGGTGAAACCCCATCTCTACTAAATATACAAAAAATTAGCTGGGCGTAGTGGCGGGTGTCTGTATTCCCAGCTACTCGGGAGTCTGAGGCAGGAGAATGGTATGAGCCCAGGGGGTGGAGCTTGCAGTGAGCCGAGGTTGCACCACTGCACTCCAGCCTGGGCGGCAGAGTGAGACTCCATCTCAGAAAAAAAAGAAGACTTACTATTGCCTTTTTGTTTATATTTTTCTGGTTTTTTGTAGATCCTCTGTTTCTGTCTTCCTCTCTTTCTGTCTTCCTTTGTGATTAAATAATTTTCTAAAGTGTTATCCTTTGATTCCTTACCATTTATCTTTTTATGCATCTACTATAGGCTTTTGCTTTGTGGTGGCCATGAGGCTTACATAAACCACCCTTTATACTCTGGTCGTTATTCATCCTTCTAATTTCAACACCACTTCTGTCTACACATGAACCCAAGTCCAACCACAAAAGACAAACAATGGTAGGGAGAAATGAGATTCTGTGTATTTTCTTGGGGCACAGGAAAGAACCAAACACCATGATTTCAAGCATCTCTATTACTCTCATTCAATTTCCCATAGTTGCCTCATTTTATATCTCACCAGTCTCTCTATTAGTAGATACAAGGAACATTTTAATGTTTTCTTATATCTCAGCCAATTGTGTTCACAGGATGCTTCCAACACTGTGATCTTTAATCTAATTAATAGGCTTAAGCCCCATTTTTATTTTCTCTTGTCTTGTCCTGCTTTTGTTCTATCAATCAAGTTACTATGTAGAAAGTCACTGAACTAACCGCAGGGTATTCTTCTCTAGCATATATATCCTGGTGTCATTTATCTTGCTGTTGCTCTTTCACCTCATTTCTTTCAAGAATTACGTGAACATTCACATGTGTTAAATTAAAAATATATACAACCTTGTAATGGGGAGTTATCATTTGCATAAAATACTGCCACCTGACAGCCTTGTAAGCTATTACAGACAAGACAGGACTTAAACATGAAGCTCAAGGCTGCCTTGTCATGCACAGCAGATGTCTCCTGCAAAACTCACTGTAAGTCAAAAATATTACAGTTTGGGTCATGCTGCAAATGCACAAAAGGATGATTTTTTTTTCCTCAACAAACTGGTAGTAAGTTATTTTCTACAATTAATAATGCTCACAGAAATATTAATTACTTGTGGCTGGGCATGGTGGCTCACGCCTGTAATCCCAGCACTTTGGGAGGTCGAGGCGGGTGGATCACGAGGTCAGGAGTTCAAGACCTTCCTGGCCAACATGGTGAAACTCTGTCTCTACTAAAAATAACAAAAATCAGCCAGGCGCAGCAGCGGGCGCCTGTAATCCCAGCTACTCGGGAGGCTGAGGAAGAGAACTGCTTGAACCCGGGAGGCGGAGGTTGCAGTAAGCCGAGATTGCAACACTGCACTCCAGCCTGGGTGACAAACTGAGACCCTGTCTCAAAAAAAAAAAAAATTTATATATATACACACACACATACATACATATATATATATTACCTGCAAAGGTAGCTCCAAGTTTAAATTGTGGCAATATTTTCTTAAGCAGGTTCTAGCTAACTGACAGCTTGCCTCTCCACAGGAGTGGCCCTTAAATCACATGATCTTTCTTATGAGATAATTGGATTGGGGTAAATGTTCAATTCAAGCTTAGCCAATCAAATTCTCTCAAAGTGGCTTGGTAATCAAAATAGCTTTGTCTCTCAAAGACAGGGAGAGTCAGTCAATTAGCCCTGAGAGACCAGTCAGAAAGGAAATATAGACTGAAGCCTGCCATTTTGGGCCAACAAAGATAGAACCATGTGCATGGGTGTGATCTGAATCTGGGCAGTAGAGAGAGCAGAAAAAAGCAGTTTGGCAGCAATAATGAAAGGGGAGAGGAAGATGCCATGGCACCTTACCCAAGCTCACCTGCACTTACTATTGTTAGAATCCAAAAATACACTTTTATTCTAACTACAAATCCTGCATTACTTGGGCAGTCACACTGGCTAGTATGACTGTGTGCATCAGTGATGCATTGGTTGATGCTTTAGACAATGAAGCACAAACATCCAGTGGCCTCTTATCCACTTATCTTTATTGACACTAGAAACTTCTCCCAGGCAGTCAGCTTTACTCACTCTGCCTTCTTTTTTTCTTTCTTTCGAATTTACCAGCTGTTCATGGATGGCCTCTGGAGAAGCCTTTAGTGACACACTGCCAATTATCTTCTATGAAGAAGCCCAAGTCCTCATGATGGGAATTTCCAAATCTTAGTGCACTCATGCCTTAGTTCTAATTAACAGAATTTTAAAGTTCAAAGGAACTTTATATGAAAGGACCATATGGCCCAAATTTACAAGGTAATCCTCCTATCAAATATTCTGTTTAATTTGCAATTAATCTATTCTCATTTTTGTTTCAGAAAAATGTTTCCTTTCAGGCCAGCCATGGTGGTTCACACCTATAATCCTAGCACTTTGGGAGGCCAAGGCAGGAGGATTGTTTGAGCCCAGGAGTTCAAGACCAGCCTGAGCAACACGGCAAGACCCGATCTGTACAAAAAAAATTTAAAAATTCCAGGTGTGGTGGTGTACACCTGTGGTCCCAGCTACTCAGGAGGCTGAGGCAAGAGTGATATGGTTGGGCTGTGTCCCCACCCAAATCTCATCTTGAATTCCCACGTGTTGTGGGAGGGACCCAGAATCATGAGGGCAAGTCTTTCCCGTGCTGTTTTCGTGTTAGTGAATAAGTCTCATGAGATCTGATGGTTTTGAAAAAAAGAGTTCCCCTGCAAGTTCTGTCTCATTTTTTGCCTGCTGCTATCCAAGTATGATGCAACTTGCTCCTCTTTACCTTCCGCCATGATTGTGAGGCTTCCCCAGCCATGTGGAACTGTAAGTCCAATTACACCTCTTTCTTTGTAAATTGCTCAGTCTTGGGTATGTCTTTATCTGCAGCATGAAAATGGACTAATACAAAGAGGATCACTTTAGCCCAGGAGGTTGAAGCTGCAGTGAGCCATGATCGCACCACTGCACTCCAGTCAGGGTGACAGAGCGAGACCCTGTCTAAATAAAAAATGTTCCCCTTCCTTCTCCTGACAATCAAAGAATAAGTGTGAACCCAGCAGCTAATCTCAAGAGGCTTACAGCCTAGTGGAAGATTAAACAAGTACATGTTAGTCAGGATTCCTCACATTACAAATGACAGAAACCCACCTAAACCAGGCTGGACAAAGAAAGGAATCCATTGGCTCAAGGAATCCAAACATAGTTAAAAGATTCAATCTGACAAAAATGCAAGAACTCATCAAGGAATCAGAACCAACTGGGTTCTCCATCCGGACTCTTCCTCTGCATATACCAGTGAGGTTTAATTGATTTATTCATAAAATGGGAGGATAATGTCTACCTTAGAAGTCTGGGTAAAGATTACATTTTAAACACCTTGAGGAAGTGCTGAGAATCATGCAAGGAAGGAGCTCAATAAATGTCCCTATTTTCTCTTACAGATGTTCCACAGTATTTGTAAAACACTGAGCACCAAAATGCAGCAAATCCCAAGGACAAATAATTTGTTACTACATATACTTTAGGTAGGATGAAATGGAAAATGGAAAACTGAAGAAAAAGGGGGAAAACAGAGATAAAGGAACTTTCGAGTAATTAGGGAGAATTTTCCAGGCATCTTCCAGTCCAACAGAGATATTCTTTCTTCGAACACCAAAGAGATATATTCAATTTCTCCCCCTCCCAGGAAAGCTGCAGGAAATTATCTTGAAGAAAGTGTTATCAAAAAGGAAACCACACTTCCTAAATTTCCAACAGTTGCACAATAGCTAAAGTATTAAAATGGAATATGTAGAGCTAGAAAAATAGGAATACATTTATAATGCCTATGGATCTGAGTTAGAAAATTTTTATAGATTCAAGAATGAATTTGGAACCACTTAGAGAGACTGAGAACCCTCTGGAATTAGCATATAAAAATAAGCAAGCATTCTGAAATCAAGCAGCACGGACTGAAGCTGATTAGTATATTAGGAATAGAAAAACTCATGAAGATGAACGTGGATGCAAAAGGGCCAAGAACAAAACTGCCGTCACCATCCATAGCTAAGGATTCACCAGTAACCTGATAAAGAAAGATCTGAAGGAAATAATGTGAAATGATGAAAAATACGTTTTTTTAAACTGTCAAAGGTGCTAATTAGAATATTTTTTAAAAAACTGAAATGTCTAAATGAAAACAGAAAATTATGTAATATAAACTTGTACACACAGAGAAAGCTGTTTAAATGGAATAAGCTAAAATAATAACAATGGTCTGTTTGTAGGGTGGCACTATAGGCAACTTGTTCTTCATTTCTTTCCTGTGATGAATATGCATTATGCTTCATTAAAAAAGAGTTTAGGAATAGACAGTTCTCAAAAGAAGATATACAAATGGCCAACAAACATATGAAAAAATGCTCAGCATCACTAGTGATCAGGAAAATGCAAATCAAAACCACGATACAATACCACCTTTCTCCTGCAAGGATGGCCATAATCAAAAAAGTCAAAAAACAGTAGATGTTGGCGTGGACGCAGTGATGAGGGAACACTTCTACACTGCTGATGGGAATGTAAACTAGTACAGCCACTATGGAAAACAGTGTGGAGATTCTTTAGAGAATTAAAAGTAGAACTACCATTTGATCCAGCAATCCCACCACTAGGTATCTACCCTGAGGAAAAGAAGTCATTATACAAGAAAGGAACTTGCACACGCATGTTTATAGCAGCACAGTTCGCAATTGCAAAATCATAGAACCAACCCAAATATCCACCAATTAATGAGTGGATAAAGGAACTGTGGTATATATATATACAATGGAATACTGCTAAGCCATAAAAAGGAATGAATTAATGGCATTTGCAGTGACCCGGATGAGACTGGAGACTATTAATCTTAGTGAAGTAACTCAAGAATGGAAAACCAAACACCATATGGTCTCACTGATATGTGGGAGCTAAGCTATGAGGATGCAAAGGTATAAGAATGATACAATGGACTTGGGGACTTGGGGGGAAGAGTGGGAGGGGGTGAGGGAAGAAAGACTATAAATAGGGTGCAGAGTATACTGCTCGGGTGATCAGTACACCAAAATCTCACAAATCACCACAAAAGAACTTAGTCAGCTGGGTGCAGTGGCTCAGGCTTCTAATCCCACCACTTTGGGAGGCCAAGGTGGGTGGATCACCTGAAGTCAGGAGTTCAAGACCAGCCTGGCCAACGTGGTGAAACCCCATCTCTATAAAAATACAAAAAATTAGCTGGGTATGGTGGCAGACACATGCAACCCCAGCTACTTGGGAGGCTGACGTAGGAAAATCACTTGAACCTGGGAGGTGGAGGTTGCAGTGAGCTGAGATTCCACCATTACACTCCAGCCTCGGTGACAAGAGCAAAACTCTGTCTCAACAGCAGCAGCAACAACAACAACAACAAAAAGAACTTAGTCATGTAACCAAATACCACCTACCACCTGTACCTCAATAATCTATGGAAAAAAAGAAAAAATAAATAAAAAGGTTATAAGGGAGATAGTCACAAAAATAAAAAATAAAAATAAAATGAAAGTTATAAGGGAGCTAGTCAAATATAAAATATATAAAATAAAATAAAAAGAATACAGTATAAGTAATGGGATGTCACTTCTAATAGTAAGTCACAAGAAGAATTCCATCTTGAATTTTTTCTTGCTTTCTTGCTTTGAGGGAAGCCAGATGCCACATTGTGAGCTACCTTTTGGAGAGGTCCATGTGGCAAGGAACTGAGGGAGTCCTGTGATCAACAGCCAGCAAGAAACTGGACCCCGGTAACGGCCACATGAATGAGTTTGGAAAAGGACACTCACCCATCCAAGGTTTTGGATGTAAACCCTAACCTTTGCTGATAGCTTGACTAAAACTTCAAGGGATAATTTGAACCAGAGAAAACCCAATTAAGGGCCAGGCATGGTGGCTCATGCCTGTAATCCCAGCACTTCGGGAGACTGAGGTGGGTGAATCACCTGAGGTCAGGAGTTTGAGACTAGCCTGGCCAACATCGTGAAACCCCATCTCTACTAAAAATAGAAAAATTAGCCGGGTGTGGTGGTGTGTGCCTATAATTCTAGCTACTCGGGAGGCAGAGACAGGAGAATTGCTTGAACCTGGGAGGCAGAGGTTGCAGTGAGCCGAGATCATGCCACTGGACTCCAGCCTGGGTGATAGAGTGAGACTCTGTCTCAAAAAAAAAAAAAACCAACTAAGCTGTGCCCAGATTCTTGACCCAAAGTAATTATAAGATAATAAATGTTTGCTATTTTAAGTTGCTAAAAAAAAACAAAACAAAAAAAGCTACTTTAGGAAACTGTTTTAAAATGACTTCTGCCATTGCTAAGAGAGGGACATGGAAAATCAGACTGAGGTTTCAAAACAAGTACCCAGAACATAAATTTGAAGGCACAACATTCTAACTAACACCTACTGGGTGTTCCAGCGGCCAGGCACAGTGTAGAGACAGGGCTTAGTGTAGAGAACCAGCACATTTCATCTTCACAACAACCCCACAGGTTGATGCTATGACTCCCCCCTATGCTATAAAAGGATAAAGTGAGGCACAGAAAAGGAAGTGACGTGCTCAGGGTCACCCACCTGGACAGAGGCACAGCCAGGATGTGGACTCAAGTCCATCTGACCTGGGAGAACACACCCTCTAAACCTCTACTGGGGCAACTCACTCCGTCAAAGCCCATCGGTTCACATGAGATGTTCCATTAAAACTATCGCAAAAATCACTCATTCAATTCTCATGAGAGTCCTGGGGCAGGTACAGAAGCTATGTCTCAAAGAAGTCAGGCTACTAGACCACACTCACACAGCTGGTAGGGGCGTAGCACCCATGTAGCCCTCCTCTTTCTACACTGTGGCCGCAACACTCATCACCAGGAGAGCTGGGATTCCAACTGTGCTCTTCCCACCCAGGATCAGGGCTTTTGTTCAGGAAATTCAATAGCACATTCAACAACTCTTCATAAAGCACTGCCCCGAGGGCTGATCACCAGGGATCCAAAGACAGAGCTTTGTCAATGTTCCTCTTTCAAGGGGCACACATTCTGTTGGGGTACACACATAAGGCACATACAATCATAAGGTGATATGACAATGATTGTGATGATGGCAGCTGTAAGATTTACACGTTTTCCATGGAAGACCCAGGAGAGTGCCCAAGAGGTCCAGTCAATAGAAAAGAAGCCTGTTAGACTCTGTTGCAAGCCAGCAACAAAGATTGATTCTCTTGTTGAATTGAAGACAGTACCCCGAGCATCTATAAACAGAACACAGGGAAGAGATTCAGCTAAACATGGAATCCAGAGGTGCATTCTTCATTGCTCCACCGGGAGCACTGTAATCCGGTTAGCACCTTGTTAATCTTAGCTTTGTTCACTGGTAAGTGCATTTTAGCCTATAGGATATACGTGCATAATGCTATGCAGAGCACAAGCATGGGAGCCAACCTTCTTGCTGATGTTTAGACTCCTCATTCCTGACCTCATGCTCTAGAAGGGCCAACTGTAGCTGTTGCTCAGTGGTACTGAGTCAGATCTGTGGTTAGCGCACAGGATGCTGATCCAGATGGGTAGAGAGGAAAGAACAAGGACACCGGGAGCTGGGCTCCTGATTTCAATTCTGTTCGTGACTGGGTTATCTGCCCTCCCTATACCTTTTACTCCCTTTTCCAAAATAAATGGTCTTGAATATTGGACTCACTAATTTTATAATTGGAATTAGTCTTAGAGCTGGCTGCCTCCTATATTGAATGCAAGAGAAAACCAAAATATAAAAGAGTTAAGCAACATACTCAAAGCCACATAGGGAATGAAAGATACCCTTTCTATTCATTCTAAGTGGAAGCTGTCTGGGTGTAAAGGATCCCATTCTAGGGATTACTTCCAGGAGGAGAAGCAGAAATGGGTTGAGGAGCCATGGCTTCACCTGCAGCTCAGGGAAACCTGGTCACTGGGGGACCCAGAGGTCAAAGACTTATACTTCTCCTCCCCTTCTCTGCCCTCACCACCCTTGTTGTGATTGGCCCCTTTCCCCTGCACATCTCTAGCCAAGTTTCTGAGAGTAAATTCAAGCAAGGAAATGCAGATTTCTGGCTTGAAGGAATAACGGAAGATCGTGTAGTCTGCAAAGCTAAAAGTGACTCCACCAACCAGAAATCAGGTCTCAGCACTGTCATCTGTTGTATGGAACTGAACAATGAAAGCCTCAGTTTCTTTTTCAGTGAAATAGGAGTAATGTTTGCCTTATTCACCTTGGAGAGTAGCCTGTTAAATATAAACTTATTCTGACACTTGACAAAAAGATAAGGAAGACTTTATTCAAGACCACTGCAATAGAAGTCAGCTCTATGCAATAGGAAAGAGAGTGGGCTCAACTTCAAATATAAGGACAAAGGGGCTTGACAGACAAGGAGCAGGGTAAAGGGTGGGGGAGCATGGGTTTCAGTGGATGGAAAATTACTCAGAAGAATATCAAGGATCAGGGGATTCTTGCTAAACTCACCTAGCAGGATTCTTATTAAAGGCAGGCCAAGGACTTAGACCTCAAAGTTGGGGGATGAGAAACTTGATATCAAGGGTAGTGAGAGCCTTACTAAGGCTGGGCTGGGCAGGTAAAGGACAGGACAGGGGCTAAGCTCAAGGCCTGGTCAGAAGGAGGGGTCAGAGAGCCCAACCAAAGTTTGGCCAAGGAGAGAGTCTTCGTCAAGCCAGAGGAATCAACTGAGACTCTCACTGTAACATGCTTGCTAGGAAACTGTAAAGAACAATTCATATAACTTTGCTATGTATCTCTTACAGTCATTTGCTATGAGGATTATTTAGAAATAATTTGTGTTTAATAGCTGGTTAAAATACAGTTGGTATTCCAAGTGTAGTCAAACCGAACATACAAGATATAAACCCTGGAAGCTCTGAGAAAGGAAGGATTTCACAAGCCAATAATGTTATGACCATCTGATTAACTGCTTTTAGCCATCATCACAGCTAACAGCCAGGTAGTCAGGGACCACTGGGAAGCTGGTCCTATCTAGGCATCTGAGTGATGAGCCCAGCCAGTCACTGGCAAGACCCTTGGGATGAGTCCTACTTCATGGCTGGGGAGGTGGCTCAGGGTTCAGCCCACATAGAGCTGTGCTAATCAATCCTGTACTTCCAGCCTGAGAAAGAACAAAAGGAGGAATAACTCAGAGAAGAACTTTCTCATCCTGTATCAATGTCTTTCTACTCATTTTAAAGACTGCTGTTTAATACCTGCCAGGAATTTAGGAGGTGATTTTAAATTCTTTCATAGATTTGAGACATCACTAAGAAAACAGATGACCTGGACCAGATGCAATGCTGCAATGCTGCATTTAATGCACTTTTATTTATCCAGGAAGTTTTGAAATGTGCCCAGAAATACAGCAGCAGATGAATTTAAAAGGTCCAGAACCCAGAGAAGCAAACTAAATCTGAGCAAGGGCAGTCATTGGTCAGGGGTAGGTACTTGGCTCTGCAAGTGTGCCGATGGGATCATCAGTCCAATACATCACCACGCAGACCACACAGGTGTGAACCAACGGAGCCCTTGGCCATTCTTCCAACTGGCACATTGGACACAGATCTGCCCAATAAGCCATGTGCTTTCCTCACTGTACAATTTCTCCCTTTAGACTTCTCAAACATGGATGCCTGGTAGAAACAGAACTGCCTGTTATTGTATCTTTGGGAAATTCAAAATTACTAAAGATTGTGGATACATTAACACCATAACACCAACCACTCACACAAAAATAGGAGGTAAAAGATAAAGATTTGTCCTAAATGAAGCCCCTCCTTATTCCCCAAACTCAAAGAAAAATTTCTCACCCAAGCATCTGATACGCTGCTAGTCTTCTTCTGAGCACATTTTGTTTATTTTGTCTTGGGGTTATTTCTGTGCTTGCCTCACCCGCCGCACTCCACCACTTTCCTTTCAGGACCCATGGAGCTCTTCTGAGCCAAGACTTAGGTTCTACTGGCTCTGGACGCAGCCTCAGAATCCTCAATCACTTACCCAGGCAGACACAGCCAGTGAGCCAGAACTGGCACAGAAATAACTCAATCTGTTGCCATCCTGAGCCTAGACAAGGAGGCAGGGAAAGCCTCGTACTGACTTTGTTTTTTTCCCCCTTGGGGCCACAGGAAACGGTCTCAACACTATTCATTTGCCTGCCTTTGCCTTAGGTTTTCACCTGCATTCAAATAAATAAATAAATAAGCCAAATCCTCTTATCAAAAGCAAATAGAGCTTGGGAATGCTCTAATCCAAATGTCCTAATCTTTCTCAGAAGAGAACATAAAGCCAGATCATGAGGGGCCACCTACCCCCCTTCCCCCTTGCTCACTTTATTCCTGCAGGACACGAGAGCTGCTCTCTCCAGAGGGTGAGGGAGGAGGTGCCAGCCAGCTTCTCCAACAGGTCAGTGTGGTCACCTTTTGGGAAACGCTTGCCAGAATTCCACCTTCACAGACATCTGATCCTATAGAGCTATGGTTCCCCCAAAGGTTTTGGATGTGAACAGTGGGGGCTCTTGTTTATCCTCCAGAGTGAACCCACCAGGGGTTTTCAAAGCAGAGCCTCAGCAGTGCCCGATGCCACCTCACTTCTGTAAGGAGGAAGGATGTGGGGAAGCCCCGGACCATATAATGGGTATGAATTCCTACTGGGAAATGCTTTTTCTTCTAGATGTAAAATGTCTAAAAGAGACTATGTGACCCTCCCCAATAGACATCCATGAAATAACCTGTGCGATCCATTGAAAGCATGCTGTCTGTACTAAACTTATAGGTGGAGGCTGGCGGCTCTTGGTCTAACAGAATCAGAGTCATCTGGAAGGTAAGGATGGGGGCAAAAGAGGCTTATGCTTTTTGAAATAGTTTTGAGCACTGAAGAGTTGATTCCATTAAACTGCTGAGTCTAATAAAAGGCAACTCCCTTCAAAAAGAGGCAACACAAGTATTTATATGAAAGGGGAAAAAATACATCCCTCAGGAACTAAGCAATAAACACATGTAAAAATGTGATAAGGAGACATTAAAAAATCACTGTATTACACTCAGCTAGTTTCAATGACTTTAGTACTACACAAACAGGAACAAATCCACGGATCAGGAACAAACCCTGGGCTGCCAGTGCACTTTCCAACTAGCAAAGCCAGAGTGCTGTCTCAAGAGGCAGCGTCTGGAGCCTGAGGATCCAAGTCCACTCAGTGTGTTGAGATGGTCTGGCTGTCCTTCACAGTCAGAGGTGACCTGGTTCCAATGGTTTAGCAGGGCAGAGTGCCCAGGAGCTGCCAGCCCTGATGCCAGAAGTGGGGAGCTGCTGTGACCAGATACGAGGCCAAATAGGCAGGGATGCAGAGTAGGAGCAAGATTGGGTTTAGAAACCAGAACCTTACCTTACAATGCCCTGGATGGCCCCCAACACAAATAATATCCAGTCCCACACATCAATAGTGCTGACACTGAGGAAGCCTGCCTTACACCAACCAGTAGGTCATGAAATGTTTCAAATGCAAAATGGTGCTGCACTTCACACGTGGTGAGTACATTGCTGGAAGTCTCTGCCTTCCTAGAATTTCTTCTTTGAATTCCAGATATCCCATAAAGCTGTGCAAATGCCCCAGTTCTCAATCATACTGTGAAAAAAAGTGATCTGGAGGGTCTCGAGACCTGGCTGACTGCTTCTATTTCACCCACCAGGCTGTTTCCATACACGTGGCGGGAGATACCCTGAAGAAAACCAATTTAGGAGAAATGAATTGTTCACTCCCGTTGCAATGAAAAAAAGCAAGCTGCAACTTGACTAAACAGGGGTCATTACCCTTTGAAAGATATCTTCCCTTTTGTCTGATGCAAAGTAGCCATTTTTCATGTAAAATATAAGCTAACTGGGGAAATTACATTTCTACTCTTTTATAATACAGATTAGAAAGATGAAGAGAAATCTGCCATAAACAATAGAAAAAGCCATTATTCAGATAAAGAGCAGCCTGCAAGAGGCCAGTTTGCTGGAGATGCAAGACCTGTAAGCTGCAGGTGGCTCAAGAGCAATAATTCTCAGGCTGGGCTACACATTAGAATCACCTGAAAAGCTTTAGAAGCACCTGCCAAAGCTCAGGCCACACCCCTGAACAATTATATTAAGATAAAGACCCGGTTCTCAATAGCTTGCATCAGAATCCCTGGCTGGCTTGTCACAGCTCAGCCGGCTGGCCCACCCCAGGGTCTCCACTCTGTAGGTGAGGATGGAGCCTAATAAGTTGCATTTCTCTCTCTCTCTTGTTTTTTCTTTTTTTTTTTTTTGAGACGGAGTCTCGCTCTGTCACCCAGGCTGGAGTGCAGTGATGCAATCTCAGCTCACTGCAACTTCACCTCCCAGATTCAAGCTATTCTCCTGCCTCAGCCTCCTGAGTAGCTGGGACTATAGGCACGTACCACCATGCCCAGCTAATTTTTGTATTTTTAGTAGAGACAGGGTTTCACCATGTTGGCCAGGCTAGTCTCAAACTCCTGACCTCAGGTGATCCACCCACCTAAAGTGCTGGGATCATAGGCGTGAGCCACCGTGCCCAGCCATAAGTTGCATTTCTAAAAGTTCTCTGATGCCTCTTGTGCTGCTGGTCTGGGAACCTCACTTTGAGACCCACCGCTCTCAGGGAGAGATCCAGGTATTACAGGAAAGACGTCCCGATCCAGACCCCAAGAGAGAGTTCTTGGATCTCACGCAAGAAAGAATTCAGGGCGAGTCCATAGAGTAAAGTAAAAGCAAGTTTATTAGGAAAGTAAAGGAATAAAACAATAGCTACTCCATAGAGCAGCCATGAGGGCTGCTGGTTGTCCATTTTTGTGATTATTTCTTGATGATATGTTAAACCAGGGGTGGATAATTCGTGCCTCCTTTTTTAGATGATATGGGGTAACTTTCTGATGTTGCCATGGCATTTGTAAACTGTCATGGCGCTGGTGGGGAGGGTAGCGGAGGATGACCAGAGGTCACTCTCATTGCCATCTTGGGGTCTTAGCCGGCTTCTTTGCTGCAACCTGTTTTATCAGCGAAGTCTTTATGACCTGTATCTTGTGTGGACCTCCTATCTCATCCTGTGACTTAGAATGCCTTAACCATCTGAGAATGCAGCCCAGTAGGCCTCAGCTTCATTTTACCCAGCTCCTATTTAAGACGGAGTTGCTGTGGTTTACATGCCTCCTCAGGAAGATGGATTTGAGGTTTCCTCCTCTCTCTTTGTTTGGTGGTCCTATGATTTGTGAAAAAGAATACATCTTGGGGCCCCAAAATCACTCAGCTAAAGGGAAAAGTCAAGCTGAGAACTGCTTAGGGCAAACCTGCCTCCCATTCTATTCAAAGTCACCCCTCTCTCACTGAAACAAATGTAGATCTGATGGCCTCCTTTGGAGAGGCTAATCAGAAACTCGAAAGAATGCAGACATTTGTCTCTTATCTACCTATGACCTGGAAGCCCCCTCTCCGCTTCCAGTCGTCCTGCTTCCAGTCATCCTGCCTTTCCAGACTGAACCAATGTTCACCTTACGTATGATGACTGATGTCTCATGTCTCCCTAAAATGTATAAAACAAAACTATGCTCTGACCACCTTGGGCACATGTCGTCAGGCCCTCCTGAGGCTGTGTCATGGGCGTGCGTCCTCAACCTTGGCAAAATAAATTTTCCAAATTAACTGAGACCGGTCTCAGATATTCGGGGTTCACAGATTAAACCTGTTTCTCTGCTGTAACCCAGTGTCTTGGTGTATTGCCTTGCTCTGTATACTGGGCAATGGTACTTGTTATTGTTACAAAGTAACGTCACGCATAAGGTGAGGTGACTGATAGCGATAGCGCTGGGGGCAGCACAAGGGCAAATGTTTGAATTTTAGTGGTAAGATGCTCGTTTATTAGGAAAAAGGACTAGTGATCTATGACTCTGATAATATTGAAGAGGTGTTACAGAAGTGGCACAATGTGTGAAATACAGATATAATGCAAAGATCTAGGCATTCCTGACCAGGTGCACTTGCTGAACCTCAGTTTACCCAGCTACAAAACTGTGGACTGAGATCTCTTTCAAGGTCCTTTCCACTCTCATCTTCAACAATACATGTGTATATTGAGATGTTACAATAATCGACTTTTGAAAGCAAACCATGCTTGTCTTAAACACATTGGGAAATTCAAAGGGACATCGGTAGTTATCTTTAAATGATATTACTAATGATTTAAGTTTCTTCTTTATTCTTTGCTACAAGTTTTGCAAAAAGTGATATGTAGTATTTTTACAAATCAGAAAAAATTAACTACAGCAAACACACATACAAATACAGAAATATCAGTGTCCAAGATACACAGAAACAAATCGTATGAGAAGGCCACAGATGATTTGGGATTGCTAATGAAGTTCTTTTCTGAGTGATATCACAAATTGATACAATGTATAAATACCAATGCCTGAAGGCTGAATAAGATGCTAAAAGAAGTGAGTTTATTCTACTTTCTCGAATACAAAATTGGTTTTTCTCTTGCCTTGAAGTCTCAAATTATGCTGTGTTATATCTTTCCCACCAGCACTTTTACCAGGCTGTAGATGTGACTGAAACTCAAAGCAAACAACACTACAATTTTTTTTTTTTTTTTTTGAGACAGAGTCTCACTCTGTTGCCCAGGCTGGAGCGTAGTAGCATGATCTCAGCTCACTGCAAGCTCTGCCTCCCGGGTTCATGCCATTCTCTTGCCTCAGCCTCCCAAGTAGCTGGGACTACAGGTGCCTGCCACCACACCCAGCTTATTTTTTTGTATTTTTAGTAGAGACGGGGTTTCACCATGTTAGCCAGGATGGTCTCGATCTCCTGACCTCGTGATCTGCCTGCCTCGGCCTCCCAAAGTGCTGGGATTACAGGTGTGAGCCACCACACCCGGCCAACACTACAATTTAAATACAGTGTTGTGGAGTAAAATAAAAACTAAGCAGAGACTACCATGTCTGGCCATCACAGAGTAACTGGTGTCAGATGTACCTCCTTGCTATAAATAGCTGTTACGGACTGAACGTTTGTGTCCCAACCTCAAAACTTATAGACTGAAGTCTTAATCGCTAATGTGATGGTATTTGGAGATGAGACCTTTGGGAGGTGATTAGCATTAGATGAGTTCATGAGGGTGGGGCCCTGATGGACAGGATAAGTGCCCTTAGAAGAACAGATACCAGAGGGCTTTCTCCCCTCCACACACATACACAAACAAGAGGTCACCACTTACAAGTCAAGAAAAGAGGCTGAAAAATAAAACCTATCTTGCTAATATCTTGATCTTAGACTTTCTAGCTTCCAGAGCTGCAAGAAATAAAATTATATTGTTTAAGCCATGCCATTTACAGTATTTTGTTATAGCAATTTTGTTACAGACTAAGATAACAGCTAGCCATGGCACTGAGCAAAATGTATGTGGCAACTGTTTCAAGACAGTAGGCAAGAGGCAATGCAGGAGAGTAACCCATGAGACAAGAAACATTCCAGGTACGTTGCACATTTTCTAGGAGCAATTTCCAGAGTTCAATATGGGAAGTGAAGTCCAAACCCAGAATGATGGTGCTGCAGGGCTAAGAAGTTTGGGGTTGCCAAGATAATTGGAAGTCGTGGGGAATATGCAAGGAGAGAGGAAGTGGGAGCTCGCCTCTGTTTCTTTAGCAATAGCTGGACTCAGCATACACAGAATAAGACTGCGAAATTTAGCAAAGAGCTAGGAGATGAATAAGATGTTGTAGGTTACACAGTGCCAGGCATCTAACAATTGGAAAAAGGGTTACAGACAGGGAAAGGGGCAAAATCAGGATGTACCCCATGGTGCTAGATTGGAATTGGAGTGGTCATTATGCACTCATGCATATATGCATATATTCATGTATGTGTGTGTGTGCACGTGTGTGTGTGCACGCATGTGTGTCTATGCATAAATACACATATATACACATACACAGAATAGCTATAAAAATAAACATATTGGCATACATATGTGCTTGAAGTATATGTATTTGTATGTTTATGTATATGCATGCATGCATTTCTTAGCTCTGTCCACTGAGATCTAGAATCAGTGACACATCAGTAGCAACGAGCATATCTGCTGTTTAGATTTTGGCTTCTAAATACCATTCTTCACTAAAAAGAACAAAGAATCCTAGGTTGATCTCAGGGATGGGACAAGTAAAATACAAAATAAGACTGTGGCATCCTATTGTACCAGAAAGCAAGAAATTGCTCAAAGAATGATGGGGACATATCAAGAGGATATAGGAGCTACACAGAGCTTTCAGTGACTAAGTCTGTGACAATTTGAGCACTAAAATTAATAATATTAGTAATGGTTAGTAACTCATCAAATAAAATAAGAATACATGAGTCCATAAACAAGCAGATGAATACATACAGTAAGCAAGGAAAAAAAGGAAAGCTTTTCCCTTCTGCCAAATGCCAACTAATAAATATAAAGGCCTTAGGGGAGTTAGAAAATCATCAATGAGTGCTAAAACTAGTGGATAAAAGTTGGAGGTGGTACAGGATATTTACATAGTCTCAAGCCATCTCCCTCTACATTGCCTATTAATTTCAAAGGAAAATGGTAAGTTTACATAGAGAAAGTTGGCGGATTCTACATTTGCCAAGTGATCAAACTTAACATCCCACGTATTGAGACAAACAAATATCACATGCCTTCTGATATTATGTGCTGTGAAAGACACAGTACTGTTTCTTGTGTATTTCTGCTAAAACTGCTGAATCTGAATCTGAATGCGGGGAAACATCAAACAAACCTCAACTGAGAAAGTCCACAAAATAACTTGAAAATGTTTAAGGTCAAGGAAATGATAAAATGGACGAGAGACTGCTTCAGACTAAGGGAGACTAAAGAGACATGAAAACTGAATGCAAGAGTGGTCCAGAATTGGGTCCAGGCCTTAGGGGAAAAAAACTACAAAGGACATTGGAGGAATGATAAATATGGACTAGGGTTTAGATAATAGTATTATATCAATGGCAAATGTCCTGAATGTGTTAATAGTACTGTGATGATGAAAGAGAATGTTTTACTCTTAGAAAATACACACTGAAGAATTTAGGGGTAAAAGGGAGTGATGTCTCCAACTTACTTTCATATGGCTCAGAAAAATACTGTCAATAGATAGGTAATGATAAATCAAATGAGAATAAAATGTAAACAATTGGTGAATCTGGGTAAGGAGATATTGGATAATTTTTGTATCATTTTCTTTTACTTTAAAGTCTGAAATTATTCAAACTAAAGAGTTACAAGAGAACTTGTCATCAATGGAAGGAACAAGAGCTTCCCTCAAAAATATGATTCAGCCTGCCAGTCTCATCCTCTAAGCCGCGAGTCCCTAACCCCCCAGCCACAGACCAGTACCAGTTTGCGGCCCGTTAGGAACCAGGCCGCACAGCAGGAGGTGAGTGGTAGCTAAGTGAACAAAGCTTCATCTGTATTTACAGTCACTCCCCATTGCTCACATTACCACCTGAGCTCTGTCTCCTGTCAAATCAGCAGTGGCATTAGATTCTCATAGGAGCACAAACCCTAGTGTTAACTGAGCATGCAGGGGATCCAGGCTGCCCTCTCCTTATAAGAATCTAATGCCTGATGACCTGTCACTGTCTCCCATCACCTTGAGGTGGGACCATCTAGTTGCAGGAAAACAAGCTCAGGGCTCCCACTGACTCTATATTATGGTCAGTTGTAGAATTATTTCATTATATATTACAATGTAATAATGATATAAATAAAGTACACAATAAGTGTAATGCGTTTGAATCAACCCGAAACCATCCCCCACACCCTGATCCATGGAAAAATTGTCTCCATGAAACCAGTCCCTGGTGCCAAAAAGGTTGGGGATCATTGCTCTAAGCTCACTTCCACCAGTGAAACATGGTACCCTGCACATGGCTGGTTGCTCAGGATGATCTAGGGAACCGAATACTAACTGATTATAATACACCCAGCACGTAAGCCCAGGAGAGTAATTAAAGGCAGGTCACACACCAACATTCCCTTCCAAACCCCTGCACATTAACCCACTGAGTAAGAATGTACCACTTCCTGGTCTTCCATAATATCAATTATCCATTCTCTTGTCACTTAGCCTGTGACATACTGAGATACTGGGTGTGACAAATGTTAGTAAACTGAGAAGTGGTGTCTATGTGTGTGTATGGGTGTGCATGCACGTGTGCAGTAATAGTTGTCATTGTAATCTACTAACCATATGCAATAATGCAACAGAGGGGTGAGCTTTTTGAAATCAGGGAATGTGTCTTCCCTTTGGAATCCTACATAAATCCTCTCATAGCACCCGGCACACACGAGGCATCCACGAGACATCCAGTGTGGTGTGGAAGAAAGCTGAGTCAGGAGACCTGGAGTTTACTGGCCAATGTTCTCCATGTGGTCCAGGACTTCTTACTTTACCTCTCTGGACTCCAATTCAGTTCCATCAAGCACACACTGGTGCCGTCTGTAGCCAATCTTAAAAGTACTGTCTGAAGCCAGGCGCAGTGGCTCACGTCTGTAATCCTAGCACTTTGGGAGGCCAAGATGAGTGGATTATTTGAGGTCAGGAATTCAAGACCAGCCTGGCCAACATGGTGAAACCCCATCTCTACTAAAAATACAAAAATCAGCCGGGTGTGGTGGTGGGCGCCTGTAGTCCCAGCTACTTGGGAGGCTGAGGCAGAAGAATTGCTTGAACCCAGGAGGAGGAGGTTGCAGTGAGCCGAGATCACACCACTGCACTCCAGCCTGGGTGACAGAGCGAGACTCTGTCTCAAAAAAAAAAAAGAAAAAAAAAAGTAATGCCTGAAGAGTTATTTTATCAGTTAAGGTTTAATCAAAGGAGCAGAAACACTTTGAGTATTTTGGATTAAGGGATTTATAGGATGAGGCTTTACACAATTGTGAGAAAAGCTGAAGAAGTAAAGTTCCGAGGGGAAGTTGGTAGATCAGAGAAGAGTCATTCCCCAGCTTCTAAGAAAAACTCCAGAGTGTGCAGAGAAGGTCACAGAAAGCTGCAGCCTTTGCACTGAGTTTGCGTCCATCAGTAGGGCCATCAGTCAGGAGCTTGATACAGAGCAGAGGAGGGCAGAAGTCAGCTGAACTCTGCTGGAACCTCGCAGCCTCACAGCCTCTAACCAGGACAGTCTTTAAAGAGTCCTACTGGCAGTTTCATTTCCATCTCTGTCACAGCTGCCTGCCAAGAGAGACGGACCCCCACTCAAAGCTTGGTTCCAGTGTGGAGACTGATGATGCACGCACAACAAGCTGGTATGAAAAATTTATTGCTCACATAATTGAGCTCTCTGGGGGGAGTAGGCAGGCCTCCCCAGCAGGCCTGACACGGCTTGAGGGATCGGGGAACCTCTTCCCTGATAGGGGGTTTTATGTGGTTAGGGGGTGGGGCCAGTGGAGGGCTTCTTAGCACAAGCAAAGGCTTGTGTGGTTTGAATTTCCTGCACTAAAGGAAAAGAGAAGTGGGCTTTTCCATCAGCTTGTCCAGCTATGGGGATCAAAAAGAAGAGGGAGGAACGAGGCTTAGAGCTGTCAGCAGTCAAACATCAAAACATGGAGACACATCAAAACATGGAGACAGACTTCTCATTATAACCTTCAGATCGCACACAAGTATCTCTTCACCAACTTTCACTTGGGGCCATACAGGAAGGAAGAGTCTAAAAAACATAACTTAAGTTTAGCCAAGTTAACCCCATGCAGAACCACCACAGATATCACTTGGCAAGTCCATGATTAACCAGAGCCAGTTTTGTAAGATTGGGAACGTCCTATGGCCCACTAAACCGAAATTTGTTACTGAATAATACAAAAATACAGAATAGAAGAAAACTCTTCTTCAGCTTGGCTCTTGAAATATACAATTCTTCCCTTAATTTGCAGTATAAAATAACATCCACCATATCCTGGGCAGGAAACAAACCTTGCCCTCTCCACTCACTGATCTCTATCAAGAGGACCATTTGCAGTGGCTGATGCTTACAGGGATTGCTGAAAAGATACACCAAGGCTGCCTATCCAGCTCTCAGGCTTTTCCCAATTTTACCCCTGGATCAGGCTGGCTTGTCAGGGAGCTGCACACTTGGCCGTTGTCCTGCCCCCTGTGGTGGATTAATGGCAGCCACCTATTCTTTTCTATTTCTCCTGTCAAGAGGTGGAGTCAATTTCCCATTGGTAAGGAGCTAGAAAGTAATTATTTAGGCAGATAGTAAGGGCAACAGAGTCCTTGGTGAAATTTCCCTTTTAACGAAAAGCAGCCCCCAAAATCACTTCTTTTCTATGAAAGAGCAGCCTGAAAAATCAAGCTGCAGACATAGACAAGCAAGCTGGAAGTTTGCACAGGTGAATGCTGGCAGCTGTGCCAATAGAAAAGGGCTACCTGGGGGCCAGGTATGTTCAACATGGAGGCTCCATCTTCCCTTTTCTTTGTAACCATGCGTAAAGTAAAAGAACAGGCAACATGGTGCCAGCCAGCTAGAGAATCCATGTGCATAATAAAAGATTAGAATGGGGTAGCCAGATTTTCACACACTATGCAAATGACACACCTAGTTCTAACCAATTTTTTGCACCTTATGCAAATGGCACACTTGTCTGACCAATCTTTCACGCCCTATGTAAATCAGACACCACCTCCTCAAGCTAATCTATAAAACTTGCTGCATTTCACCATGGAAGCAGCAACCCATTTTTCTGGGACCCCTCTCTGCTACAGAGAGCTCTGCTCTTCTCTTTGCCTATTAAACTTCCGCTCTTGTGTGTCCATGTCCTACTTTTCCATGGCATGAGGCAAAGAATCTCAGGTATTTACCCCAGACAAAAACGTCATTTCACCATTCTCTTGAATCTAGACTAACCTCACAATGTGTTCTTACCAATGGAATGTAGTGGAAGTGATGCAAAATTGCTGAGGCTGAGCCTTAAAATACCTGTGCCTTTCCCTTCACTCTTAGGATGGTCCTCTTGGAACCCTGCTGCTGTGTGATGAGAATCAAGGCATGGAACCCCAGCCCACAGCTGACAGCAGTGTGGGAGGAAGCCATGCTGCATGCTCCACATCCAGTTGAGCCCATGGGTGACACCACCTCACCACTGCCTGGCTGAGCCCAGTCCAACCCACAGAATTGGTAGAGATCATCAGTTGGGCTGGTTGTGCTAAGTCACTAAGTTTGGGGCAATAAATAACCAAAATATCCACTACCCCCCAATGCCACCCACCCCCTTTGTGGGATCTTTCACTGAAATGTGCTTTGGTATTGGGTCATCTGCTAGCATTGAGGGACACTTCAATGAGAGACTGGCTTTTATACAAGGTCATTACTGTCTCCAGTAGAGCTGCTTTCAAGGACAAAGTTTCCAACAGCCAACACTGTTGCTTTGTGAGCACCCGAAGCAGAAATTCTTCTCAGGTGTCAGCCATAGAAAAGGCTCGTCATCTCCTAAACAACACACCTGTACACGTGTATTTATCATACTGTCTTTTTCCCTCTCTGCTTTGCGAGCTAGGAAGTTTGGAACCACATTAATGAATCTCGCTTCCATTAGCAGTGAACTAGCCCTCTATAACTTCATTTTTTTTCCTTCTTAAAATTTCCCTTTTCTTGTTTTCCTCAACTACTGTTCCTGCATCTTGCATTTCTTGCATTTTTGGAAGTTACGTCAAACTCTCTGTGGGCTGAGGCAAGATATAAATAAAATGTAGAGAAAACACAGTTGAATAAACATCAAAATGTGAACCTCTAAATTTGCCATTCCACATTTCTCTATAAATATCATAAAGTGACATTAAAATAAAAATATAGAAAAATGAATGATGTCTTGTCTACCATGAGGGGCAGAAAAAGGAATTCTGTGGTCCTCTTGGTAAACCTGCTCCCAAGATCATCTTTCAGAAACTCTGATCTGACTCTGTTGCTCCATATTTTAAAAAACTTCAGTGATTAGAGGATGCAAGGGCAGAATGATGGCCCCCAAAGATGCTCATGTCCTAATCCCCAGAACCTGTGGATATCCTATGTGACATGGCAAAGGGGAACTGAAGTTGCAGATGAATTAATATTACTAATCAGCGGAACTTAAAATAGGGAAACTATCCTGCGTTATTTCAGTGGCCCAATGTACTCTTAAGGGTCCTTAGAAGTAGAAGAGAGAATCAGAGAGAGGCAGTGTGAAAAGGACTCAACCCAAAAGCAACTCGAAGTTGTGGCATTGAAGAGCGTGGAGGGGGCCCCCTGCCAAGGAAGTCAGCAGCCTCTAGAAGCCGGGTAGGGCAAGAAAAGAGATTCTCCCCTTGAGCCTCTGGAAGGACACAGCCCTGCCAACACTGTGATCTCTACCCCAGGAAACCCATCTCAGACTTCTGACAGCCAGATTGGTAGATCATAAAATTGTATTCCTTGAGCCACTAAATTGTGGTAATTGGTTACAGCAGTCATAGAAAACTAATACATGAGATAACGAACAAAGAGTAGGAATGCACCCAGGACTTTTTGTAACCCGCCTAACTTTCCCACCTCATCTCCAGCCATTCCCCCATCTCTGATCCCCTTGCTACCCCACTATTCTCCATCCTGTCCCATTCAGTGCCCACTGGGCCACTCGGCCTGCCATGTCTGGCTTTTCCTCCCCACTCTTATTCAAATCTGTCTACCTGCTAATCACCTATTCACCAATTAAGGCCCAGCTTGATGGTCACCTCCACCTTGGAGCCCTCCTTGATTCCTTTCCTGTTTCACCCATCGCTCCAGGCTATGCAGAAAGAGCCCCTGGCTGAGAGCACCCAAGTGTTATATTATTCTATCAGCATTATGGGTTTTTCTGTAGCCCTCCCCAGAACCAACACTTTGAAGGCAAGGACAGTGTCTTGATCCCCTTTGTTTTCCCAGTGCCTGGCTCTTTCTAGATTCCTTATGAATGCAGCCCTAATAGGACAGAATCGAATTGAACAAAAACACAAGAACACACCCACAGTACCCACATTGGCAGATCTTTCACCATCTGTAAAAATTGTGTCAACAGGGTCAGGAGGCTGGCCCCGCCACCAGATCACCTGGACTCCCTGCAGCTCTGCCACCGCCAGCTGTGGGCAAGTTCCTGGATGTCTCTGTGCCTTTGTTTCCTTCCTTATAAACCCAGGGATGGTAGGAAGCAAGCATCTATGTTTCAGAGTTTCCAGAACAAAATGCCAGGATTAAGCACTCAATAAATGCTATGTATTATTATTTATTGCCTACTAAACAAGTCTCCATTTTTACCAAAGTCCGAAAATGACACATTTCAGCTTTGCAACCAATGGAGAGAAGTGGTTTTGCCACCATAAAGACCTGCCCTATTGCTTGCAGAAGTGCCTCTTCCCTTTTTAGATCCTCTCCTCTCCCAATACATATTTCAGGCTTCAACACTCCTCGTCACTGGATGCAGTTTGCTACACACTTGGGGAGTCCTGGAATATGAAGTTCACGGAGGCAGAGAGCAGCCAACACATTGCTTTGAAATCAAGAGGCTTGAAGGGCAAACTAGGGCCACAACTGAGTTCACAGACAGATCACCGAGGAAATATGCTAAAATACAGATTCTGAGCTCCTCCACCAACACCCCAGAAATTCTGATTCCAAGCAGTGGGGCGAGGCCCAGGAATCTGCACTTTCAACAAGCTTCACATGAGATTCTGGTGCAACGTGCGTCCATGGAGCACATTTAGAGAGACACTGAACCGTGATCCTTAAATCCTTTCTTGCTGGGTATCTTAATAGAATTTATTCCAGAAGCCTAAATGCCAAGGAATCCTGACTCCCTCCTGAAATTCATAGAAGACGGCAGGTGCACCTACCTACTTGCCTGTCTCTGCTACCCTTCTTCTGAAACAGCGGCCACACTTGGCCTTTGGCACTCAGCCCTCCAACACAGAGTGTAGTGGTGGTGGGATCACCAGCCAAAGCCCCCGGCCTTTCTGCTCAGCCAGCTGGCATTGCTTTCTCCCAGGCTGGTGCCCTGCAGAGGCCACCATTCACTCCTGCTCCCAGCTGGGCAGAGCACACCCTCTGAACCCAAGGTTTTCAGCTTTCCATCCCTACATGTGCTGCCCCACCCCCTCCTAGCAAATCCCTTTATTTCACTCCAGCTGATGTCAGTTTCCGTTGCTTGCAAACACCTGAACCAGTGCAATGCAGGGTCTGTGACCTGGTCCCAAGAGGAGGCACCATGGGCAGGAGCCTGACACGTGTTTGCCAAGTAAGGGCTTCCCAGGGAGGGCTGTCTCCAAAACAGGCGTGAAAAAAAAAAACTGTGTCCTGTTCTAGGCTTCTACAACAACAGCTATCAATATTCAAGCTGCTTTTGGATGATTTAACATGAAAGAGCAGCCCTCGAAGGCAATGACTTGCCGCTTGTGAGCAGCATTTTAAGAGGATAAAAAGCACCCAGAGAGCCAGAGTGACAATGGGTGGCAATAAGAGAATTGTGGAAAAAAATAGAAAGCAGATTGTAATTCTTGTGGTGCCTTGAGCCAGAGCTTACCAAGGCTGCAGGCAGGTTGGAACCCCAAGAACCTTTCCCGGGTTTAGATTCCATGTGGTGGGTACCACTTGGCGACAGCAGGAGGTGACTCAGGAAGAAGACACCGAGGAGGTAGAACCCAGTAGGAACAGTCCCTGCCCATGGGAACCAGAGTGGGCCTTTGGAACTCTGTGGGGATAAGGAGAGGAGGAGTCCAGCCTCCTCAGTGTCACCCACAGAAACTCAGAAAGTCTGATGGAGCAGGAGGTGGCCTCTCTTGGAACAAGAGGGAATTCATCCCATAAGCAGGTTCTTCCTGAACTGCTACTTCCCACCAGATGCTGTCCTGGAACCTGGGAATACAATTGGGAAGACAAAAATGAGTCCCATCTGCTAATTAGGATGGTTATCATTTTGTTTTTGTTAGAAAAGAAAAAGGAAATAACAAGTGTTGGCAAGGATATGAAGAAACTATTACCCGCACCCGTTGCTGGTAGGAATGGAATGGTGCAGCTGCCACGGAAAACATTTTGGTGGTTCCTTGACAAGTTAAACATAGAAAGAATTACCATGGGACCAAGCAGTTCAATTTCTACCTATATACCCAAAAGAATTGAAAACAGGTATGCAAATAAAAACGTGTACATGAATGTTGATAGCAGTATTATTCACAATAGTCAGCCTAGATGCCCATCAACAGAAGAATAGATAAATAAAATGTGGCACAGCCATATCATGGGATATTCTTTGGCCATAGAAAAGAATAAAGTCCTGACACAGGCTGCACCATGGATGAAGCTTCATAACAAGCTAAGTGAAAGAAGCCAGATACCAAAGACCTCATATTGTCTGATTCCATGTATATGTAATATTCAGAATAGGCAAATCCATTGAGACAGAAAGTAGATTGCTATTGCCAGGGGCTGGGGAGAAGACTACGGAGGTTGGGGGAAGGTAACTGCTAAGAAGTACGGGGTTTTGTTTTGGGTGCTGAGAATGTTCTGCAACTACATAGAGGTGATGGATGGACAATATTGTGAATGTGCTAAGTGCCGCTGAACTGTACACTTTTAAATGGCTAAAGTGGTAACATTTATGTTATGTGTATTTTACCACAATAAGAAAAAATGGCTGGGTGTGGTTGCTCACGCCTGTAATACCAGCACTTTGGGAGGCCAAGGCAGGCGAACAACTTGAGGCCAGGAGTTCAAGACCAGCCTAGCCAACATGGTGAAACCCTGTCTCTGCTAAAGACACAAAAGTTAGCTGAGCATGGTGGTACATGCCTGTAATCCCAGCTACTCGGGAGGCTGAGGCACGAGAATTGCTTGAACCTGGGAGGTGGAAATTGCAGTGAGCTGAGATGGTGCCACTGCACTCCACCCTGGGCAAAAGAGAAAGACTCCATCTCAAAAAAAAAAAAAAAAAAAAAAAAAAAAGACCCTCTGCTGGCCAGAACTTACAATTTAAAGAGAGAAACAAAAAAGGAGCCAAGCATGATGATCTCAGTGTTAAAGGCATCAGCAGGGAAGAGCAGATACCCCCACGCCAACAGAAAAGGGATTCATAGCTTGAATATGGGGAGGTGTCAGCCAAGAAGACTTCTTGGAGGCAATGTTATCAAAAATGGAAAGGAAATATTGGAGTTAACCAGACTGAGACATGGAAATGCAGGTAGAAGGTGTGGAAAAGGCTGTGAGGGGATAAGGTGGGGAGACTTTGGCAGGTATAGAGGCCCAGGGGCCCGAGAGCCTCAACACCTTCCAGGAGATTTGGAGGCTACAGAGTGCCAGATGGGGAGTGTCAAGGAACAAGGTCCCCGGTGTGCTGGGACCAAGCAGAGCACAGCTCTGGGTGCAGACATCTTCTAGACAAGAGGTCTGTCCATTCTCATTGGCTGTCCAGTCTCAGCCAGCCTTGGAACAGAGGAGAACTGTCTGAGAAGCGTGTGCAGAAGCCAGAAGAACATTCTCATCTTCTCAGCACCTCTGCTCTTGTTTTCCCACCCACGCCCTTGTCTTAGGGCGCAGAGGGTAGAAACAGGAAGAGGGACAACCTGTCAAAAGAACAAATGACACAGGGACTCAAATCCTGATGGAATGCTGCTGACTCATTCAGATGCAATCTCTACTCTACAGGTAGGGAAACTGAGGCTCAGGCCTGTTCAAAGATTTTCTCAGAGTTATGTGGGTCATGAGTGGTGGGGCAGGGACTCAACCCCAGACAGCCTGAGCTCAGCCCCGTGTGCCCAGTACACAGGGCCAGCTGGGGGATGGGGGTAAGAGAAAAGGAGAATGAAGTGGGCCCTTGACCCCACACCCCCAGAAGGCAACCCTGGTGCCCATGAAGGCTTTGCCTTCCCCTCCATCACCTGCAGGCTCCCCTGAAAGGCCAACATTCAGCTGTCCTGCAGGACCTGGCCCTAGAGGCTGCCATTTCCCCTACAGGGCTTCCCTTCTCCGATGCTAAAATACAGATTCTGAGCTCCTCCACTGACACCCCAGAGATTCTGATTCCAAGGAGCCAGGCGAGGCCCAGGAATCTGCACTTTCCTGCTAAGGAAAGCAAGGCAGCCTTCCTGGAGGAAAGCCATATGAGCTGGGCCTTGGTGTTTGAGTAGAATTTCCCCAGCTGCACTGGGGGGTGATGGGTGGGGGGAGATGGAGAACCAGAGGAGGGAACAGCCTGTGCCAGGCCACAGAGGCAAGCTTGTTTTGGGAGTGGCGAGCAATTCAACTCTCCCTTGTGTGTCCTTGTGGGCCTGTCTCCTCACACAGGGGCTCTGGAGAGCCAGAGTGAAGGGCCTTGCTTCTAAGATCAGGCAGGAATTTCCCAGGGTCCTGGAGACTTCCTGCTGCCCTCAGAAGCATTTGCTGCTCTCAGGAGCTTTGAGACGCCGTTATGAGTGGCTGTTCCAGCGCATTCAGAACTGCATGGCCTCAAAGCATTAACAGAGCTTCCTAAGGTCACAGGTAACTTCTGCCTTTCTTGTCTAGGGCAGGTCCTGACCTCCAGTGCTTCCCAAAAGAGATGCTCTCTGTGCAGGGCAGATAAATTATCTTTAGAAAATTTGAGATTATTATGAATCTACAGTCTTCAATCGAGTTAAAATAATGAAAGCAGCAATAATGCTGTAATTATTTAATTAGGGAAAGAAATGAAAGATAAGAACCTTTATCTAAGACTTCAAAACACAAATGAGAAATTCACCCTAGATACTAGGTAACTTAGATCTCCATTCTTGAGCCAGAGGCTCCAGTCGCTCTGAATTGCTCGCCACTCCCAAAACAAGCTTGCCTCTGTGGCCTGGCACATGCTGTTCCCTCCTCTGGTTCTCCATCTCCCCCCACCTACACCCCCCACCCTCCGCAGTGCAGCTGGGGAATTTCTACTCAAATACCAAGGCCCAGCTCACATGGCTTTCCTCCAGGAAGCCTGCCTCGCTTTCTCTGGCACAATGGGCGGCTCCCTCTTGTAGCAAGAACACACTGGTGTGTTACTGTGCTGTCTTGTTGGCACCTACCTGTCGGGCTCCTGGTGAGAGGAAGCCCTTTTGAGATAAAGATGGGCTCCTCTTTGTTTTCCCCATACCCAGCATTGCCTGGCACACAGAAAACACCCCACCCACAATTGCTGAGGTGAACAAGCCAGGGCTTCTGAAGAGGGGACAAGATTTTCCAACTATAAGATGGTTATAGAGCAAACATGGAGCCCGAATGTGTAACTGCAGTTCAAAGCTTTGACTCTAATGCTCTATGTGGAATGATCAGATTTGGTAGGTAAAGAAAGATTGGCAAAGATCTACAGGTCTAGCTAAGCAGGAGGCAGAGCAGGTTCCTGCTCTCAGGGAGCTCACATTCAGTAGGGAGCAGGTACAGACAGGGAGCAAAATAAATATAGAAGAATTTTTGGAGAGACAAAGCACCTACGTGTGCAGACACTGAGCTACAAACTGGAGGTAGAGAGGTAATAACGATGACCTTACCCTAACAGAGATCATCATTTACTGAGGAATCCATAATCCTTCTTATGAAAAATTAAATAATCCCCAGGACTCCAGATGCCAACTTCTCAAACCAGAAGTGCAGGCATGTGAAAATATAACTTCTATTTTTTCTCATTTGAACTTAATTTCTATCTTAAACTCCATCCACCAGTGGCATGAATGTAACTTTAGAGAGTTCAGGTTAAGCCCAGTTGATTCAAGGACACCTCCCTGCCCTTTCTCCTCAGAGTAGCATCTAAATTCAGGGAGGAGGGTTTATATTGGGTCAAGCGAAGAAGGAGGGAGGGGAGGGGTCCTTAGTGTCATCTGTCCAACTGACAACTTTTATGGTGTCCTCATTCCCTCTAGTCACCTATCATTGGCATTGATTTCTGCTGGCATTGATGAGACATCTTCAGGGGCATCTGGTCTGCCAGTAAGGTTCAACAAGGTCAATGTGATGCCTTCTCACCCCAGCCTCCAGGACTCTTCAATCAGTAGCCATCTCCGTCTCCATCCCTCTTTCAGTAGGGTTGCCAGATCTAACAGATAAGAATACAGGACACCCTGTGTTTATCTGGCAACTTAATCTTTCAGGGACTCCAGAGGTTTGGGGGATTCTTTTCCAGTGTTCTGGGGCTTCACAAATGAACCCCTGTGGGGCATTCTCAGATCTGCTCTGCCTAGACTCACACTGCACCCCATCTACCCTCCAGCCACTGCACCCCATCTACCCTCTGGCCACTGCACCATTCATGGATGGAGGACTAGGGCTTTGCTGCTTCCCTGGGCCCAGCAAAGCAGTGGGACTCAGGCTTCTCTGTGACTGCATCATCCCCCACTCCCCTCTCACCCCAGTGATATTTACCAGCTGCTCAGGGTGGGGAGAGAAGACAAGGAATACGCCCACTTCACCATTCCATGATAGTATCAAACTCTTTGTTTCTCCCTCTGATTCTCCCTGGCTAGTGCCCAGTGAGAGATTTTTTCTTGTCTAGAGCAAGAAAATTGGTCCTTTGGGTCCTCTTCATGAATCCTATTTATCTTATATATTCACCTCAACTTTTGAAATAAAAAATGAAAATTGACTCCCCATTTTCTTTGCATTTTGGCTAAACTAACGGGAGTAGAAAAATATTGGGAAAAAAAGAATAGATTAATAATTCAAAAGTTTATTGAGACATTCGCATCCACATGGGCTGAGGTAACTGGTGGTTTCTATGTAGAACAGCTACAATGGCTGACAAAACACATAAATAGCCTATATTAAACCAAATCCTCCAAGAAGCAGACATCAAGATATGATGGTACTTCAGTGACTTTACTGGGGAAAATGCCTTGTGAAAGAAAATGGAGGCAGCCTGAAAAAGGCAGCTGGTAAAAGGAAGAGTCATCAGAGCATGATCCAAGAGTCTAATGGCAAGTGAAGGAGAATGGGAAAGGAGGAGATGTCCTTGGCTATGCTGCAGCCTAAGGAAGTCCAGGCAAAACCATCAGGGAGGCCCCAAATCTAAGTCAGCCGGTAGAGAAGTCCTGTGTCTCCCGGGACTGGGTTGGCCTTATACACCTGGGACCCTCAGTCACTGGCTAAGAGAAACCCATTGAAGGTGTGGCCTCAGCACAAAGGCAGTGATAGATTTCAGAGCTCAGCAACTGGGGATCTTGATCAATTATGCTCCCAGTAATTGGATGTTTGTGAGGTTCATTCTCATACCCATCACACATCACCTATTTGGAAGCAGTAGAGAGCTTCAAAGGCAATGAGAATTAGAGGGCTAAGATTCCAGGAAAGAAAGAACTTTAGAGAAATAAGCTGGCTGCCACTGGCTGCTGTTACTCTGGCAGCTTTTCCAATTCTGGGTATAGAAAGGAGGCTAATAATCTTATGTAAAGTTCAGTGAAAAACTAGATGAAGGGCCACTACAGAGGGACATAAAATCCAGCCCAGAGTTCTGTTGGACACCTGGGAGTACTCAAGAAAATGGACCTGTTTCCTCTCAACGATGGCTGAATTCTGGGGCTACACAAAATGTAAGCTAAAAAATATAGGTGGGAACTTGAAAAACCCAGTCTCATGAGACAAAAGTTTGCATTCTGGGCCGTCCAAGAAAAGAGGACTTACAAAATATACTTGGATCTTACAGGAAATTAAAAAAAAAACCTGAAGGGTCAGAGATTAATCAAAGTAGACTGAGCCTTACCACAATCTACTAGGACTCCAACCCACAATCAACTCAATATAGACACTGATTGTATTGGAGTAATTAGATATGGCTCTGTATTCCCATCAGAGAAAAGAGTTAAGTCCTATCTAGAGGAGGACAAAACCATTTGGGGTATCTAAATTCAGTAATTACTAGGTACACCAAAAGAAATAACCAAATGACTAAAAATCAAGAGAAAAAGCCCTCAACAATAGAAACATACCAACAGGATCCAGATATTAAAATTAGTTGGCAAATGGCATAAAATAATTATGATTAGCATCAGTTAATTAATAACATTAATTTTTATAATAAAAATGAATAGACATGAGATAAATTATTTTAACATAGAACCACAGTCTAAAAAATAAAATAAATGGTTGTTCTATTTTTTTTTTTTTTTTTTTTTTTGAGATGGAGTCTCCCTCTGTCACCCAGGCTGGAGTGCAGTGGTGCAATCTTGGCTCACTGCAACCTCTGCCTCCCAGGTTCAAGCAATTCTCCTGCCTCAGTGTCCTCACTAGCTGGGACTACAGGCATGTGCCACCAAGCCTGGCTAATTTTTTTGTATTTTTAGTAGGGACGGGGTTTCACTGTGTTAGCCAGGATGGTCTCGATCTCCTGACTGCCAGCCTTACCTCAGCCTCCAAAAGTGCCAGCCATGTTCTTTAAATAATAAGATAATGTTTAGAATTAAGAACTTCTTTGTTAGATTTAACCACAGATATAACAAGGCAGAATACAGGACTGTTGACCTACACTGAAAGATAATCAATAGAAAATATCCAAACTGAAGCATGGAAAGGAAAAATGAATGGAAATTGGTGGTCTGAAAGGAGAGGGAAAAAAGAATGGACAGAAGCAATATTTCAACAAATAATGACAGAGAATTTTCTGAAACTGATGAAAGATGTCAGCAGACATATTCAAGATATTCTACAGAAATATAAAGAAAACCATAACAAGGTATCACAGTAACATTAATGAAAATTAAAGCTATAGAGAAAATCTTACAATCTGTTGAGGAGGAAAATGAACTTTCCTTCAAAAGACCAACAGAAAAACTAACAATTGACTTATCAATAAAAAACATGAATGCTAGAGCCAATAGAAAAAAAAAATCTTTAATGTTTTTCAGGAAAATACTGCTAACCTAGAATTTTAAACTCAAGGAGAAAACATTCTTCAGAGATAAAGGTGAAATAAAGACTTTTTCATACAAATAAAACCTGGGAAAATTAGTTGCAAAAGTTCACTTAAATATTTAAAAGATTTCTTCAGGCCAAAGGAAAATTATCCCAAAGAGAAACATGGAATTGCAATGAAAAGTAAGGTCCAGTGGAAAATGTCAATATACAAGTAACTATAAAAGAATGTTCATGGAAAATCAATTGTCCCTGTAATCCCAGTGCTTTGGGAGGCTGAGGCAGGTGAATCACTTGAGGCCAGGAGTTCAAGACCAGCCTGGCCAACATGGTGAAACCCCATCACTACTGAAAATACAAAAATTAGACAGGCGTGATGGATGCATGCCTGTAATTCCAGCTATTCAGGAGGCTGAGGTACAACAACTGCTTAAACCTGGGAGGAAGAGGTTGAGGTGAGCTGAGATTGCACCACTGCATTCCAGCCTGGGTGATGCAGTGAGTAACACTCTGTCTCAAAAAGAAAAAAAAAAAAGAGAGAGAGAGAGAAAAAATGGATTTGTACAAAACAATTATAGTAATGTCCTGTGGTTTTTGAATATGTATACAATAAATATATTTGTAGTTTTGCATGACCACACTAATGCAAAAGATGCAGGGAGTAGGTGGAATTAAAATGTTCTAAGGTTCTAGTACTATTAGAGAAATGATGAAAGTAATAATTCATTTTAGGCTGGAATAAGACAATATTCATGCTGTAATCTCTAGGTTATCTACTAAAACAATAATAAAATAATGTACAATTAACAAGTGAAGAGAAGAAAACTAAAATGATAAAAAGGATTTTGTTAATCTAAAAGAAGCCAAAAATGTGAGAAAAAGAAATATAAAATAGGTGGGTTATATTTATGTTATTCTAAACATAAGATGATAGATAGAAACCCGAATATATCCATAATTAAATTCAATGTAAATGAAGTGTTTCAATCAAAAGACCAAAATCGCCTAATTGAATTTTTAAAAATAACTTTATGCTGCTTACATGAGTCACATGCAAAATCTAAGCACACAGGAGATTGAAAGAAAAAGAAAAAGAAAAGAAAAAGAATTGATGCAAACAATAACCAGAAGAAAGATAGTGCTATGATCTGAATGTTTGTGTCTCCCACAAATCATGTTGAAATCTAATCCCAAAGTGATGGTATTAAGAGTAGAGCCTTTGGGCAGTGATTAGGCTATGAGGGCTCCACCTTTATGAATGGGATTAGTACTCTTATGAAAAAGCCTGAGGGAGATTGTTTGCCCCCTCTGCCATGTGAGGAGGCAGAAAAAAGATGTCATCTTTGAAACAGAGAGCAAGCCCTCGCCAGACACCAAATATGTTGGGGCCTTGGTCTTGGATTTCCCAGAATTCTGAACTGTAAGCAATTAATTTCTATTGATTACTCAGTCTAAGGTATTATGCGTAGCATGAACTAAGACGGATGATGTAGTTATACTACAATATCAAAGTAGACTTTAAGGCATGAAGTCTGCAGATAAAGAGGGACATTTCATAATGATATAACTGTCACAGTTCTAAATATATATACACCTAATAACATGCCTTCAAAACATATAAAGCAAAAAAATATACAAAACTAAAAGAGAAGTAGATAAATACAAAATTATAGTGGGAGATTTTAACACAATTCTCTCAATAGTTTACAGAGGAAAAAAAAGACCAAAAAATATATTATAAATACATAAAATGTGACTAACAAAATTAACCAATTTGGCTGAATTGACATATATGAAACACTATCCTCAACAATTTCAGATACAGAGGGTATTTTTTTCAAACACAGAAGAAATGTTTAACAAAATGGACCATATTCTAGGTTATAAAGCAAGCCTTGTCACATCTCAAAAAATTGAAATAATTCAGAATAAAGAATCCATGAGTCAGAAACTCTAAAAGAAATGAAATGTTTTTAACTAAATGATGTAACAGATAAAACAGATAAAATCTTGTGGGATGAAGCTAAAACAATAGTTACAGGGAAATTTTTAGCCTTAATTTAATATATGAGAAAGACAAATTATTAAAAATAAATAAGATTTCAACTAAAGAATCTAGAAAAATAAACCCAGCAAGTCAAACACAAAGAAAGTTAAATTTAAAAATGCACAAGAGCAAATATCCATGTACTTGAAAACAAATGTTTTAAAAAGTCAATGTAGCTAATAATTGTTTCCTTGAAATGACATATCAAAAAGAGGAGAGAAAACTCAAATTATAAATATTGGAGATTAAAATGTTATATAAAGATAACAAAATATCATGAACATGCTATACGAATAAATTTGATCATCTAGATAAAGTTGGAAAACTCCTTGAAATACACAACTTACCTAATAGGTCACAAGAAGAAATAATAAATCTGAATACTTCTTTGTGTAGTAAAGAAATTTAATCCATTAACATTGTCCCCCAAAAAGAAACCCCGGGCCCAGATGGCTTCACTGATGAACGTTTTCAAATATTCAAGGAGTAAGAAACACAAATCTTTCACAAATCTTCCAAAGAATAGAAAAAGAGGTAAAACTTTCCAAATTTCATTGAGGCAGGATTACCTTTGTACCAAAACTTGACAAAGATATTATAGGAAAGGAAAATTTCAGCACTAATCTCTTTCATAAATTTAGATTCAAAAACCTTAAACAAAATATTAGCAAAGTGTATCTCAAACATACAAAAATGACAATATGTCATAGGACTACATAAAGTTTATTCAAGGATGCTAGGTTGAATTAATATTAAATAACAATGTAGTTAATCACTACAGAATAAAGGAGAAAAAAATCACATGATATCCAAAAAGAGGCAAAGAAAAGTGTCTGATAAAATTTGGTGTATATATATATACTATATATATATATATATATCATATCATATATATAACATTCTCTAAAAGACAAAACTAGGGTTGTGAAAAACAGACCAACAGTTCCCAGAGTTTAGGAGTTAAGGTGAGTGTGACTATAAAAAGATAACATGAAGGAGTCTTTGAGGTGTCAGCACTGTTTTGTATGTTTATTGCAGTAGTAGTTTTTTTTTTAAATATATACTTTAATTTCTAGGGTACATATGCACAACGTGCAGATTACATAGGTATACATGTGCCATAGTGGTTTGCTGCACCCATCAACTCATCATTTACATTAGGTATTTCTCCTAATGCTATCCCTCCCCCAGCCCCCCACCCACCAACAGGCCCCAGTGTGTGATTTTCCCCACCCTGTGTCCAAGTATTGTCATTGTTCAATTCTCACCTATGAGTGAGAACATGCAGTGTTTGGTTTTCTGTCCTTGTGACAGTTTGCTGAGAATGATGGTTTCCAGCTTCATCCATGTCCCTGCAAAGGACATGAACTCATCATTTTTTATGGCTGCATAGTATTCCATGGTGCATATGTGCCACATTTTCTTAATCCAGTCTATCATTGATGGACATTTGGGTTGGTTCCAAGTCTTTGCTACTGTGAATAGTGCCACAATAAACATACATGTGCATGTGTCTTTATAGTAGCATGATTTATAATCCTTTGGGTATATACCCAGTATATAATCCTTTGGGTATATACCTAGTAATAGGATCGCTGGGTCAAATGGTAATTCTAGTTCTAGATCCTTGAGGAATCGCCACACTGTCTTCCACAATGGTTGAACTAATTTACACTCCCACCAACAGTGTAAAAACCTTCCTATTTCTCCACAACCTCTCCAGCATCTGTTGTTTCCTGACTTTTTTTTTTCTTTTTTTTTTTTTGAGACAGAGTCTCTCTCTGTCGCCCAGGCTGGAGTGCAGTGGCGCCATCTCTGCTCACTGCAAGCTCCACCTCCCAGGTTCACGCCATTCTCCTGCCTCAGCCTCTCCGAGTAGCTGGGACTACAGGCGCCTGCCACCATGCCCAGCTAATTTTTTGTATTTTTAGTAGAGATGGGGTTTCACCGTGGTCTTGATCTCCTGACCTCATGATCCACCCACCTCGGCCTCCCAAAGTGCTGGGATTACAAGCGTGAGCCACTGCGCCCGGCCTTCCTGACTTTTTAATGATCGCCATTCTAACTGGCATGAGATGGTATCTCATTGTGGTTTTGATTTGCATTTCTCTGATGACCAGCGATGATGAGCTTTTTTTCATGTGTCTGTTGGCTGCATAAATGTCTTCTTTTGAGAAGTGTCTGTTCATCTCCTTTGCTCATTTTTTTATGGGGTTGTATGTTTTTTCCTTGTAAATTTGTTTAAGTTCTTTGTAGATTCTGGATATTAGACCTTTGTCAGATGGGTAGATTGCAAAAATTTTCTCCCATTCTGTAGATTGCCTGTTCACTCTGATGATAGTTTCTTTTGCTGTGAGGAAGCTCTTTAGTTTAATTAGATCCCATTTGTCTATTTTGGCTTTTGTTGCCATTTGCAATAGTAGTTTTTATATTAATCTATAAATGTGTTGAAATTCATAAGACTGCAAACCAAAAGAAAAAGTCAATTTTACTGATGATAATCTTTTAATTTTTAAAAATTTTAATAGATGAATTGTATGGTATGTGAATTATATCTCAAGCTGCTTTTTAGAGTTTTTGAAAATTCAACACTCATTTATGAAAAATATTATTAGCAAACTAGTAATATGAGGTACTCTCTTAGTCTTATAAAGATTCCCTATTAAAAAAACACAAAAAAACATATTTAATAATGAATTATTAAAATTTCCTTCTCGAGATTAGAAACAAGATAAAGGTGCCCACTATTGTTATTTCATTAACTGTACCAGAATTTCTGGCTAGTAAAATAAGCCAAGAAAAAAAAACCACGTGAGAGTTAGAAATGAAGAAATACACATATTGGGAATACACAAATGAATCAATACAAACTATTAGAATAAATGGACTTCACAATATAGTTAGATATAAAGTATATATACGAAATCGATTGTATTTCCATGTATGAGAAAAAAGTAATAGAAAATGGGATTTTTAAAATTATCATTTATAAGGACATCACAAGACTTTGAATGCTAAGAGTATTTTAAAACTATGAAAAATATCTACACTAAAATTTTAAAATCATACTTAGATACATTAAATAAGAACTAAAAATATGGAGAGATATATCAACTTTATAAGCTGGAAATCTCAATATTGAAAAGATGTCAACTGTCCCAAATTGACATATATTTAAGATAGTCTCAATTAAAATTCCAATACACATTTTGTGAACACTGACAAGCTGAATCTAAAATATATATGGAAATGCAAATGGCCAAGAATAACCAAAGTAAATTCTGAAGGGGAAGAACTCTGTTGGGGGACTTATGTTCCCTGATACTAAATCATGTTAGTTATATTAATTAAGACAGCATTAGATTGTCACAAAGATAGACAAATAGACCAATGGAAAAGAACATAGTTCAGAACCAGATCCACACATATAGAGAGGCCTAATTTGTGATGCTATTATGCAATGAGAAAAGAAAGAGCTTTTCAGTAAATGGTGTGGGGTCAATTGGATATGTATATGCCAAAAAAGAAGAAGAATATTGATTATACCCTTGCCTCCCACCATTAAAGAAAAACATTTTTCAATGGATTGTATATATCAATTTTAAAGATAAAGCTTCCAGAAGAAAACATACAATATTTTTATGATTTGGAGGTAGAAAAAATATATTTTAAAATTATACACAAAGCTCTAAAAATCAATGAGAGACTGATTCATTTGGGCTGCATTAAAATTTAAAACTTCTGTTAAATCAATAGACACTATTAAAAGAATGAGAAAGCAAGCTACAGAGTGGGAGAGGATATATGCAATATACATATCTGGGCAAGGACTCATTTCCAGAATATGCAAAGAATATCTACAAATAAAGAAGAAAATAAAAACCCAATTGAAAAATGGGCAAACGCCTTGAACAGGCACTTCACAAAAAAGATATCCAAATGGCTAAGAAGCATGTGAAATGTGGTCCATTTCACTTATCAATTGAGAATGAGAAATTAACACCATGAAAGTATACCAATACATATCCATTGAAACGGCTAAAATAAAAAAGACAAACAACATCATGAATGTAGATCAGTGGGAACACTCATATGGTGCTCATGGGAATATAAACTGTTACCATCAATTTGGAAAAGTGTTTGACTCTATCTTTTAAACCTGAACATATACAATTGTTATATTGTATGATTGACAATTTCATTCCAAATTAAATATTCAAAAGAGATGCCTATATATTTTTACTAAAGATAAGTATGAGATTATTCATAGCAGCACTTTTCACAATGGCCCCAAATGTTTAACAATCCAAATGTCCACCTATAATATAACAGATAAATTATGATATACATACAGTGTAATCCATTGCCACATTAAAAGTGAATAATCTACAGCTAAATAAAACAACATGCATGAATATTGCAAAAGTAATTTTGGGTGAAGGAAAAAACAAGAATACTGCTGTGTTCTGAATTTGTCCCCCAAAATTCACATGTTAGAAAGTTAATCCCCAATGCAACAGTACTGAGAGGTGGGACCTAATGGGAGTTGTTTCGGTCATAGAGGCTCCACCCTTGTGAATGGATTGATGCTGCCATAAAAAGGGCGTGTGGAAGTGGGCTGGCATTCTCTCTCTGTCTATCTTCTGCTCTTCTGCCATATAAGAACAGCTTCCCTGGAGGATGCAGCAATGACGTTTCATCTTGGAACCAGAGACTGAACCTACTGGCACACTGATCTTGGACTTCCCATACTGTAGAACCATGAGAGAATATGTTTGTGTTCTGTATAAATTATCCAGTCTCAGGTATTCTGATATAGTAGCACAAAATGGATCAAGACAAATACTGTGGTGGTTTCAGGTCCACATAATTATTTGGCATACCCTTCAAAAAGTAGGACCTAAGTCCTCTCCCCTTAAGTGTGAGTCAGACTAGCAAATAGAAGGAAAGTGCAAGTGACAGTTCAAGACATTGGAGACTAGATCATAAAAGACACTGAAAATCCCTCTTCTCACTCTCTTGTATCGGTTCATGCTGAGATCAGCCAGCTGCCATGTAATCAGCAGTCTTAGGGAGATGTGCACATAACAAGGAACTAAGGCCTCCAGCCAATAGCCATATGAGCTAAGCTTTTCAGAGTATTTCTTCCAGCGCCAGGTGAGCCTTCAGATGACTCCAGTTCTGACGGACATCTTCACTGCAACCTTATGGAAGACCCCAAGCCAGAACTGTCCAGCTAAGTGGCTCCTGAATTCCTGACCCTCAAAAACTGTGAGATAATGAATGTTGTATTAAACTACTAGGTTTCAGGGAGTAATTTGTCACACAGCAACAGATAACTAATATGATACATACTTCATTATTACATCTGTAAATTTCCAAAACAGGCAAAACAAATCAATGGCACTTGAAGTGAGGACAATGGTTATCATTGTGAATATGCAGTAATGGGATGGGGACATGTGAAAAGCCAGCTCCAAAGACGGCCATCATCACTCCCCCATTTCCTGTACACAACACGGTTTCCCCTTCCCTGGGCTGACTGTGACTTGCACTGACTGTAAAATGCATCAGAGAGGACACTGTGCAATCCTGAGCCTGCCAGAGGCCTGGAAGCTTCCACTTTTTCACTCTATGGAGAAGACAGCTGGCATACTGTTATGAAGCTCAGGCTAATGCACTGAATAATAAGGACCTGCAAGGAGAAAGGGAGGCCACATGGAGAAGCGCTGAGGCACCAGACATCTGCACAAAGCCTTCTTGGGTGTGTATAGCAGTGGAGATTAGCTGCTAACTGAATGCAGCTGATTGATTTACCCAACCAACACTAGATACAGCAGAAGAACTGATCAACTGAGGCCTGCCCACATTCTTGACCCACAGAAGAATTAGAATAAATAAGCTGTGTTTGTTTTAAGCCAGAGTTTTGAGGTGGTTTGTTATGCAGCAATAGATAACTAAAACAGGGCCTAATGGGGTTGACACGGTTCTGGTAATTTTCCACTTCTTACTCTATGTGTTCATCTTATGAAAATACACAGACCTGTACACTGTATGACTGACGCACTTTTCTGTATGTTACACTGCAGTTAAAAAAACCTATCAATCTGCTTATTTATTTACCCATTCATTTACTCATTCATTCACTTAGTATCCTGGCACACAGGTGTTCAAAGTCCTGCGAAGAAGTATTTCAGAACATAGACAGTGGAAACAGGGCAAGAAGGAAGTGAAATTTACAATAAATCCTAAAGGTTAAACATGAGCTTGTTGGGTGAAGGGGAGAATGGAACATTCCACATGAAGCCCTGTACAAGAGCATCCTGTACAAGAGCCCTGAGGTAGAACAGTTCTTATTCTATTCAAGACATCAGGAAAGGTCCACATGAATAGATAGGGCAGAAAGGTGAACACTGGAGTGACCAACCATCCCAGTTTGCCCAGCATTGTCCCAGTTTTAGCAGAGAAAGTCCCATGTCCCAGGAAACCTCTCAATTTCCAGCAAACAGGGGCAGTTCTTCTCCCCAGAGGCTGGAGATGCAGACAGGGCCATAACAGCTGAGGCTGAACATGCTGTGTCTTCTAGACTATAGGAAGGATGTTGGTCTTTATTCTAGGAGCTGAGGATTTAAGCAGACAATGGGATAGTGGTATTATTTCTCCCCTTAAAGAACTAATCTGGATGACTGCTGATTATGTGTAGACTTGATACTCTCCTATTCACCCCTGAGTTAATTGGTGAAAAAGCACTGATATCACAGACACATCTCTGGCCACAGTTGCTGCCTGTAACATCAGTAATAGGGGGGTTGTTATGAGGAACCCAGGGGCCACTACTGTCTACCCCTAAACACTCATCTGCCCCCAAAAATTTACCTCTCATCTCCCATTATCTCTTCCAGCTGCTTTTCCAATTAGGAGATGCGCTTGGTTGACACCAGGCCAGTGAAAGCCCTCAGGGGCCATTCCAACTGCTTCTCACTAAGGGTCAGCAAAATCTTCTTTGTAAACCTCTTGTAAGTATGAATTTTCCAAAGACCTCTTTTACTAAGAAACTCGAGTGAACCAAAACAAAGCAATAACTGTGTCAGCAGCATGGTGTTGAAAAGAGCATGATACTTTCAGTCCCGGTTCCATCATGTACAACAAATATGCGTAGTCTTGGAAATACCCCTGGGTTTAGTATTGTTATCAGTAAAGCTCAGAGAATAATCATAATAGCTGCCCTGCCTCTGTCACAGAGATGCTGCAAGGGATAAATCACATGATGACATTTGGCCAACTGCAAATCACAAGACAACTGCTACTCTAACCAGCCATAAAATGGGGACAATGTTTTATCCCGTTTAGGGTTATTGTACGGATTCTTCCATGTTTTATATCAGGCACTTACTAGGGACTGGGAACACAGTCTGTGTGGGTTATAACAAAGTCTCTGTCTTCCTGGAGCTTACGTGGTAGTGAGGAAGACAAATAGTGAGCAAATATATACCTTAATGTCAGGCAGTGATAAATGAAAAGGCATGGTAAAGAGATACTGAATCATGGAGTGACGAAGGCAGTTGGCTGCATGTTCAGGAAAGTCTCTGTGAAACATATTTATGTTTACATTAGACAGGTACGGAAATGAAGAGAGACTATGGGTAAAGCGAAGAATGGGGATCTGCATTTCAAGCAACAGAAGTCACAAACACAAAGGCCCTGTGGCAGGAACAGAAGGAAGACAAACATGGCTAGGCCACATAAGCAACATGCAAGAGAGTTCTCAGAGGTGGGCAAGGCAGCATCCTGTGGGTCTTCCTATCCAAAGTAAGAAGTTTGCATGTAAATCTGAGTGTGTTGGGAAGCTTTTGGGGTTTGGGAGTTGAACAAGAAATGGTGCAATTGGATTACATATTTTGAAAACGGGCTTTGGCTGCTGTGCAACGAACAGATAGGAACATGAGAAAGGGGAAGAGAGTGGAAGTAAGGAAAGCAGCGAGGAGGTCACTGCAGAAGTCTCAGCAAAAGACAAAAGTAACAGTGAGGGAGGGAAGGCAACATAGTCCAAGGGGCAATGCATTCTACATGCAGCACTGATGGGAGATGCTGACAGATTGGGTGACGATTTTGAAGTAAAGTCAACAAGAGCCACACCACTTACTGATATTTAGATAAAATAACGCATGAAAATCATTTCACACAGTGGCTGGCATACAAGCACTTAATGTGCTATGATAGTTGTTCACCATAATTATTATTTATTTTTATTACGACCAAGCTGGAGACTAATGACAGGTTCTTGGGTTGGCAGAGCTGCTGGAAGTCTCCATTCTCTTGCCATCACCCACAATTTCAGACTTGCACTGACCTAACCATGCCACAGACCTCACTTTCCAGCTGCATGGCAAACCCAGTTCTCCTCTCCAGCTAGGCAGCTGTTTCACTTGGACCTCCAGGAAGCAGGAAGACAGGCTCTTTGGCCACACCTGGAGGCCACACCCATTGTTACCTGTGGGATCTGCCACTGCTCTTCACGATCTGGACAGACTTCCTTCCCTCACAATTTGAAGTTCAACCCTTTCTCCTGCCCCCAGGGTTCATCTCCCTACAGGGCCTGCTCTCAGGTCCTCTCTGAAACCCTCCCCACTAGGATCCCATAGGGCAAGTGAGCCTGATGCTGCGCCCACCTCAGAATGACTCAGCAGCCCAGTTGTGCCTGTGTGAGGTGCTAGGGTCTTTCACAGCTCACAGCTCTCCCTCCTAGCTCCACTTTAGAATCACGTGGGGAACTTTTTAGAACACAATGATGCCCAGCCACTTCTGGGATGACTTAACTCCAAGTCTCTGAGGGACTGAACTAGACGTCCACGTTGTCGTTTAAAGGCTTTTCCAGGTGATCCTAATGAATAATCAGATGCGTTTTTGTGGCTTTGCTTTTAAGATGCTGAGATGCTCAATGTACTCTAAAAGGGAGGCAGAATTCCTGCCAGGGAAACAGCTTTTCATGAGGGTCTTGAGTACAGATGCTCATTTAACTCAGCAATTGTCAGAAGCACATAGAAGAGTTTTTATAAAGAGCATGTTATGGGGCCAAGAAACCAGCTTTCCTTTCTTTTTCTTTAACCCTGGAGAAGGCTTTGACTGCATTATCCAAAAAACAGAGGTCCTCAACTTCACAAATGAGAAATACGTGTGTAAACTGCAACAGCAGCTTGAGTGATGGGGACAAAAGCTAAAAACTTGCATTGTTATGTAAATATGTCAGTAGATTCAGCCAAACTACAAAGATGCCAAAAGAAGCATACAAAATGGAAAGTTATCAAATTATTATAAATGATTTCCAGACTAGAATTCTGTTATTTTTATTTGAGACAGAGTCTCCCTCTGTCACCCAGGCTGGAGTGCAGTGGCGTGATCTCAGCTCACTGCAACCTCTGCCTCCTGGGTTCAAGCGATTCTCACGCCTCTGCCTCCCAAGTAGCTGTGATCAGAGGCACGCACCACCATGCACAGCTAATTTTTGTATTTTTAGTAGAGACGGGGTTTCGCCATGTTGGTCAGGCTGGTCTCAAACTCCTGGCCTCAAGCAATCCGCCCACCTCGGCCTCCCAAAGTGCTGGGCTTACAGGCATGAGCCACCAGGCCTGGCCAGACTAGAATTCTTAACATATAAAGGTGCTTAATAAGTACTAGTGACCAGGTGAGTGAGTGAGATTGAAGCAATTCTGCACTCTCATAGACACACAAAATCTACTGTCAGAAGCTTTAGCAGTTTCACAGACCTTTGAAGTCCCAATCACCAGGCCTATGAGTCTCAGGTTAAAACTCAAAAAAGACTGTGGCTCCGGTGAGCAGGAACCTGCCCTTCACATCCTATAACACCAGCTCCAAGCACATGCCCGGCTTGCTGGATGAAAGAAAGAACACTGCCCCAGCCATTCATTTGACCTTCTGGCAAGGGATTATGATTTCCACAGTTGTCAAGCCAATTCTGCTGGAATCCCGTTCTTTTTTTCCGAGGAAATATTAAGAAGTAACCTGTAATCTAGATGAGCTCAACAGGTAAGAGAATATGGCCCAATGAACTCACCCTGAGCTTTAAAATGCTTAGCAGCTCCTGCACCTGGTGAGCCAGCTCACATCTGGGAAACATTTACACACTTATTTCGCACTTTGGAAGTTGAGGACCTCTTTTCATTGGGTAATGTAGTCGAAGGCTCCTCTAGAGTTAAAGAAGGGGATAAGGAATGCTGGTTTCTTGGCACTACAACATGCTCTTTATGAAAATCTTTTACGTGCTTCTGACAAGTCATCAGGGCAGTTGAGAATGACGTCACCCGGCCACCCTTTAATCCACAAGTCTCAGCAGCAGAAACGTGTCATGCACATGTGGCAACAGAGCCGAGAGTGTGATGAGGTCCAAATAGAATGTTTCTCTCTGAAAGTGCTTGAGACAGAAGTCAGGGCTGCCTCAATATTGTATGACATTCTGCTGGGCTTGTTTTTAAAAGCTTTATGAAATGCTTTGGGGATGTCCAAACCCAGGTATGGACTTCCTTTAAGGTCATTTTTGAAACACGAGTGAATGTTAGAGTAGCAAAAAGCACAGCTATTCTACACTCCATGTATCTCATGTTGCAACATCCACTCTATGAAAGAACCAAAAATTCCCACTGTGCTGCTACTGCCATTCCTACTACATCTGCTGCTAGTAGAAACAATTAGAATAGAGAGGGACATTCTCCTGAAACACCCTCTCCTATTTTCCTCCCCAGATGTAATCACTGCTAACTATTGCTGTGTATCTTTTTATTAAACATTTACAAACATAGATCACTACACCTACAAATGCATAGCATTCTTTATTACATAAATACTATGTCTATTTATTTGCAACTTGCCTTTTTATCATCTTGACAATATGCCAGAAGAGCTTCCCCGGTCATTACGTATAGGGCAAATACTAAGAATCACAATTGCATGGTCAAAAAGGTTGCACCTATTTTAACTTTCAAAGATAACGTCAAATTGACCTCCAAAAACTTCCAAAGCCCTGAAGTAACCACTTGGCAAAATAGCACACAGCTCTGGTAAGCCGCTTAACCTTTCTGTGCCTCAGTTTCCTGACTCGTGAAAAGATGATTAGTAATCCATCCCCCGCCTACATCCCAGGGTGGTTGTGAGAACCAAGTCAGACCAAATGTGTGTCTGTACTGTGAAATGTACAACGCAAAGTACAAATGTCAGGGATTACTCAACAAGAGACTTCAAAGGCAGCTGGCAGCTTCACAGATGGGCTGGGCAGGCCAGAGCACAGCCGCCTGCTCATAGTTTGGGCATTTGGAAATCACAGCACTATGTTATCACTGGCATTGTTTAAGGAGCACCGATCCTCCTCAGTTGCAGAAAGAACAAGCACAGGCTCAGCCAGGCATACAAATTGCAGGGCTCTCTTAATATATTCAGAGCACGTACACTTGGCATTAATTTAAAATCATTCATTGCACTTCTTATCAGGGTAAAGGACATTGGTGCATTTTGGTATTATCTTGAAGTTAATTTGAGGTTTTCAATCTTTAAGTGTTTGATAACTTGTAGTCTGAAAAGATGAAACACAAAAGGAGCTATAGATTGTATTTATTTATCTCCAGGTAAGATTCAGAAAGCTCCCCCCCTGCCCCAATAACACGGACTTTTTAAAAGAAGTATTTCTAAAAATTCATTTTTAGGCAATTGATTCTTTCAGAATGAAGAAGCTCAATCCAAGAGACAAAAAAGTAACTTGTGAATAGCTTCCTATTCTATGAAATGCCTGGGTTGGAGCAAACACTTGGTGATTTATGCAAGTGTGCAAGGATGCATATTTGTAAAATGAGCTATTAGCATCTTAGAACCTAACCCTGTCACCTCTTCATCCCATTTTAGCAGAGCCCTTACTCCGCAACACGGTTATCCTGCCAACAAAATGTGCCAGGGAGCTGCTTCTCCTGCTGGAAGGTACATCTTTTGTGTTGTTTCCTAGGAGTGATGATCTCCATAAAACACTCTTCTCTTCCCAGTCAGGTACCCTTTGTACGGTTCCTTCATACATTCAGGAGAGCTGACAGCCCCTTGAGTGTAAGTAGGGCAGGGATTTGGAGAAAGAAATACATGTTTCTGAGACATGAAAAGACAGTTGGGGACACATTCACAAATGCTGCCCCATTCCATGGAAAGATAGATTTGGACCAGAGAGGGCAGTACCGTGAATGCCAACTGAGATATCAGACTTGATTTGGTCAGAAGCGGGGGCTGCTGATTACCTTTAAGGAAAAAGAGCAGTGACATAATCAGAGCTGGGCTCTAGGAAGAGAAATCTGGTAGGGTAATATGGACAACAGCTGAGAAAGGAAAAATTTAGAAGCAGGTGATCCAGTGGAGTCTCACGGGGATGCTCGCTGATGCATGATTAGAATGGGGCTGGTTAAATAAATAATGATCCATTGCTCCTCTGTCTGCAGGACCATTCCCAGCAGCCTTCGAACATGCTGTAATTTCCAATATGCAAGGGGGAGTGGAAGGCCCACTGGCCTCACAGGAAAAAAATTCAAAAGATCAATTAGACAACAAGCAAATGAAAAACATGAAAATGCGCCTTTCTACTGGGAAACCTAACATCAATGATTCAGTGTCAGGCAAACAACATCATCTTTCCTAATACTGTTGTGATGTGAGCTCTATTGGTACCGTCATTTTGTTTGCACCTAATTAATCATTTGATTCGTTTTTAGAGTTGTATATGAGCTATCAACATGAGAATTTTCTACCCTGTTACATGTTTGTATATATATATATATATATATATATATATAGTGCAATTATAATAAGAGAATGTAAGTCATCAAACTCCTCGACCTGTCAGCTCCTGCAAACATTGATCCTCTGTTGTTGCTTTACAACAAAATTCATGGCCAGAGATATCTCAATGGCAAGGTCCAATTCCCCACCTCCCATTTCCTCTGGCATTCATTGCCGTTGGACTTTCACTTCAGGCTTTCCTCAAGGTCACCAGTGACCTTCTAGCTGCCAAGCTCCATGATCTCATCTCAACCCTCATCCTACTTGAGTCATCAGCAGCATTTGCGTCTGCTGATCCTTCCTTCTCCAGGAGCTGCTTTCTCCTCCTTCCTGCTGCTGACCTGGCCCCTCTCCGTTCTCCTTCTTCTCTCTGCTGCTCCTTCCCAGGCTCCTCTGCTGGTTCCTCTTTTTCAACCTCTAAGCTTTGGAGAACTCAGTCTTCAGACATCTCCCCTCTATCTGTATTCACTCCCTAGGTGAGAAGGTCCATCATGTACCAATGACTCCCACGTTTATAACTCTAGCCCAGACATCCCAGAACTTCAGATTTGCATTTCCATTTGCCATTCATCCTCTCCATTTGCATGTAAAATGGGTATCTTGAACTCAAAACGTCCAAAACCAAACTCCTGATTTCCCCCCATAAATCTATTCCTCCTGCAACGTTCACAGCCCCGTTAAAAGACAGCAGCATCCTTCCTACTGCTGGGGTCAAAAGCCTTGGGGTCATTCTGTCTCTTCTCTCTCTCTCCCACCTCATGTCCAATCCACCAGCAGATCACCCATATCTTCCTCCAAAATTAATCCACAATCCCATCACTGCTGGCCCTTTCCACAGCAACACCTGAGCCATGCCGCCCACACTAGGCACCTGGGTTATTGCAAGAGCCTCCTGCTGGTTCCCTGGCATCTGTCCTTGACCCCTGCAGTCTCTTCTCAACAATTCAAAAATGTAAGTCAGATCAAGTCATTCTTTGCCCAAGACCTTACCAAGTCTTTCCATTTTACAGAGAGAGAGAAAAAAAAAAGTTTTTACACTGGCCTACAGAGCCCTCTGTGACCTGGCCCCAGGCTGACCTTTTTAAAAATTATGATAAAAAACACATAACATAAAACTTACCATCTTAATCATTACTAAGCGCACAGTTCAGTAGTGTTACACATGTTCACACTGTTGTGAAAAAGATCTCCAGAACTTTTTCATCTGCAAATCTGAAACTCTGGACCCGTTAAATAGCTTCCTTTCTCATCCTCCCCCAGCCCCTGACAGCCACCATTCTACTTTTGGTCTTTGCAAATCTAACTTCTCTAGGTACCTCACATAAGCAGAATCATACAGTATTTGTCCTTCTGTGTCTGGCTTCTTTCACTTACCCTGGGGCTGCCTTTTTAATTCCTCTACTTCTCTCTCCCTTGCTCAGTCCACTCTGGCCATATGGTCCTTCTGGCTGTCCCTGCACCACACCAAATATACCCTCTGCCTCAGTGTGTGCAAGCCAGCTTGCACCTGCTCCATCTGACTCACAGAGATTATAAGCATCTCTTTCCTACTGCACATTCAGTGACCTAATGTTGGTGGCTAGAAATCAGCCCTGGAGGGAATGTTTATATCATAGAAATCAACAAATGTTGCAAATAAGGCCTTTTTTTTTTTTTCCAGAGAGCTGGTTAGTCATTTGCCAGCACATCACTTCGTTGCCTAGACAAATCTTCCCCGATTAGTCCGCTTACCTCTTCACTTCTTTTATGTCTCTGCTCAAATGTGCCAACTCTAGAGGGGTCCTCTCTGACTACACTATAAAAATAGTAACCACTACAGGCTCCCATTTCCATTTCCCCTACATTAATTGTTCTCCACCTGACAAACTATGTAGTTAGCAGTTTGTTGATTGTTTGTCTGTCTCTTCTAGAATGTCACCTCCACAAAGACAAGGATTTTGTCTTGCTCACTTATTTATCTCCAGCACCAAGAACCATGCCTGGCATGGTGAAGGTATTCAGTAAATATGTGTTGAATGAATAAATAATGCATTTTAATGAATCATTCCATGCACATATTAATTCTTAAGTCACTATTTAGTGCACTGAAATGTTGCACAGTAAAAGAAAGAGTAAAATAGATGGATCTATATATACCAACATGAAAAGACATCTAAGACTTAGAAAGCAAGTTGCTAAATGTCAAAATAATGTATACAGTGTGTTTACACATACACACATACACTTAGAAAAATATCTAGAAGAACATAGAAGTCTATCACATTTTAATCTTATATACTTTTAGAATGGGATTTCTAAAACAATGAGCATGCATCACTTTTGTTTTCCCAAATTTCAAATCTGTAAAAGAAAAAAAGAAACCCACTAGATTGCAGGCTCCATGAGTCATATTTGTTTGAACATCTTTAGTGTCTAGAAGCTTCCTGGTAAACAGTAAGTGCTCAAAGATGCTATGGAATGGATGACTTCAAGAAAGAGGGAACACAGCCTGAAGTCAGGAGGAAGGGAGGGGCCAAGTGGCACAGGATCTAAAGTGGGGGGTGAATTGGCAGCCCTACAAGTCCGTGAGGGGACACATGGGACTTGAAGGATGAGGGAAAGAAGGTGGCAGGCATGTGCTCACTTACGAGCAGGTGTTGGACATCACCTGAGTACCAATCTCGTGCTGAGCACCATGCCGGTATCTGGGGGCCAGAGGATGAAGAAGGCCTGTTGCAACCAGGCCCCACAAGTTTCCATGCCATGGGTGGAGCATAAAACAAAAAACAAGTGAGCTTGGGAGGAAAAACAAGGGGTTTCCTCCTTTGAAAAGTGTTGCACTTATAGAGAGCAGACTGGAGCCACACATGCAGGAAGTAGACAGTACTTGGAGAGGGAGCCTGTGTGTTTGGCCTCAGTGTCCTCCCCACCATGGGGCCCATCCTTGCCAGGACTCACTGCTCACCCTTAGCATGGACAAAGTGGCTACCATATTGAATCTTAATTTAGGATTCAAGACCATTAACTTGGAAATGCCCTTCTTAACCAGCCGAGGAAATTTACAACATGAGAAATGGACAGAACTAGACACAGACAATAATGCTTTTCTTCTTGGGAAATCAAACTGTTTATTCTTGTCCTGGGTCCCTGATGGCACCCTATTACACACACCATTATCTACACAGTCAATTTAGGAGACATTTATCTTCTATTTTAAGAAATCATAATAACTTATTATGGGAACAAAAAAGATTGGGCATACTTCATTATGTGTTTTCCCTCAATTAAGTGGAGATGTCAGTGAATTAATATTTTTAAAGGTATAGGTCTTTCTTCTGACCTGGATTTTCATTGAGTTTTCTCAAAATTAGTCGGTAGATATCAAGATAAAAATCAATGATATATGGTAAAAAAAATTATATATTACTGCATTTTAAAGTTTTCCCAAGCCAATTGTTTAAACCATTATAACTTGTTAAAAATAAAGAACTTTTCTACTGTTTTTAGTGACTTTCTTACTAGAAAGGTGATGGATACGACAGGAAAAGTCCTAAGATAGGCAAAACAAGCTTGATTCTGCAACTAACTAGCTGGGTAACTTAAAGCAAGTCATACAACTTCTTGACAACTCATTTCCTCATCTGTAAAAATGGTTAGAATAATTATCCCCTCTCAGGCTGTTGCGAAGGTTACTAATGTACTTTATAAAATCTCATGACAAATTTTAGCAAGAGCAATTATGACTTTTGTTCATTTGTTATAGAAAATAGTTTTAGTTGTATAGATGCGTTATTAAAAATCACTGTCTTAAGCTTGTAACTACCAGTTATGCACATATTCCTACAACTTCTGCCAAATAACCTTTAAGAAAAAGCCAACAGGCAAATCATATTTACTTTCCTGAGTGACCTCAACCAACCTTCATCTTTTCTTCTCCTGATGTTTTGTCAATTCCTACATTCATCATACAAACATCTCTTACGTGACCCTGGTATGTACTGCATTCATGGCTAATTTTCAAGAATTTGATATTCTTTAGGGCAACAAATACGTGAATAAAATGAAAAGGCAAGAGCCTATTAGGCAAAAGCACAGAAGTCTACTCAGAACCCACAGCCTCCATGGCTTCTTTGGTGGGTAATTGAATGTGTAAAAGATGGCTTAAGAGCTTGGATTCCACAAAAGGGGATTTTCTCTCACCCTTAACAGAAGATTTCCGTTCATACAATTTTGTTCTAAAGCAAAGCAGCCCTATGTTTATGAGACAAGCAAAAAAGTGAAGACAAATTGGGAAGAAAGGCATCATCAGTGCTCCAGAGACGTAGGGGGGATGGCATGAGGACAATGAGCCTTCCACCGTTTTGGCAATGTAAACCCATTCACTTTTTTGAAGGAATAAGAACTGTGCTCCACATAAGCACCCACTTCTTTTTCTACTAAACCTTTCACCTTGTCTCCTTGCATCTTTCTTTTTTCTGCTTCCAAAATGTTTAGCCTCAAAATCCAAATGGTTCAGAGAAGAATTAGAGGCTGATAAAAGGGAGCCATGGGGGTGAGGTGCAGAGAAGAGATGCCATAGAATCTTGAGTTGTTCCCGCCCTCCTGACATTTTTATTTTGTCATTTCCGCTAACGTCAGATCTCGTCTATTTTCCCAATTAGGTCTTAGCTTGTACTTGAGTTTCTCTTCTGAAAAGGTTACAGTGCATTTGCGTATTAAGGAGTTTAAATGATCTACACTTCCGCAAAATGTTCATCTTTAAAAGCGACCCTCTTGTCCTTGGCCTTCATACTAAGTCAAGGTAAGGATTAAAATTCAACTGTTTCCACCAGTGCTTTCTTTAATGAGAAAAACAAAACTAGGTTTGAAGTGGATTAAATAACTCATTTGATGTCACTCAAGGTGAAGCTGGAACATGAGGCACTCACTAGAAGCAAGTGCATGTGCTTAGGCTTGAGGCTTCAAATCGTTTAGCATTTGGTGACAGGTTGACCCTGTTGCTCTGTTGACCAGACTAGAAGCTCCCGAATGGCTCAGACTTGCTCTCACTTCTTGTATCAGCAATATACAGGATCACAGGATGTGACAACTTAGGGAATATCCACAGAGTCCCAAACTTTAATGTGTTTGAGAATCATCTGGGGAGTTTGCTCTAAATACAGCAAGCCTCCTTCATTAGGTCTGGGAATAGGCAGGGCACACCAGAATTCCAGTGCACAAGTCCTGTGTGTGACACTGGTGGAGAAACCCCATGGAAAGCCCTGAATGATAGGATGGCAGTTTTCAGGTACGGATGCACTTCCCCCATCCCGCAGCCTCCAGTGTAATCAGTGCCTTAGAAACATTCCACACTCAGGATCAATTTGTAAAGAAAACAAACCCAACAGGAAAAGGAACTTCATGGTATGAACCCTTCCCAGATTTTAAGCATCACTATCACCTTCCTTGCTGTATACTCCTTTATACAGGACTTGACATATTAGATGGATATCTTACCCATCTATTTATTTCATCCACACACAGATTCCCCGTCAGTGCTTCAGAACAGAAGAACTGAACTAATTTTAGTAAATCAAAATGTCATCTCTCAGTCTTGCCTCCTAGCCTGGCTTCTTTCAGAAGACTTGGGATGTTTGAGGGCTGCTGAAGGGCGGCAGTCAGCAGCTCCAAAACACATCACAGGGGAAGCCAAACTTCGGGAAGTACCATACCTGCAACCCTGAAGAGATGTGGCTCGAAAGTGGGCAACCCTCTTGCTTAGGGACTAGAAAATTTCTCAAATGGATGTGATTAGCCATTAAACATTGGACCAGTGACACAACTTATAATTGCATAAAAATTCATTTGCAATATATTGAATTGAGCAAACCCTTCGGCTGTGCTTTATGATGTGTTGGGACTTCTTGAGGTCTGACTGTGCCACGAAATGTGCCACAAATGCATGAAATGAACAAAATGCATTCACAATAGGGACCGAGAGGGACAGGCACTCAAATCTTTGCCTGTCACTGACTCACTGTTGGGATGCCCGAGGCTGTGGCTTCCAATCACCAGCCTTTAGAGTTCTTTCCACAGTGGCTACTGCACTTAATACTTCCTAGGATGAAAAGTATGTCCGTGTGAGGTGGTTTGTTGCAATATAATTATTAAACGAAGGGCACACACTTTTTAAAAGCCAATCAAAGTCACTTCTTGTCTGAGATTTTTCCGGTGTGTCTTGACAAAAGATCTGAAAGGAGGAAAAACAAATGTACTGGCTCCTAACCTGCTCACATCTCAAGACAGAGATTCACAGACACCCGGCTGGCTTCTCTACAGCTCCACTTTCATGTACATGTGCATGCTCTTTCGCTTGCTCGCTCGTTCTCCCTCAAAAAGAAGGAATCCCTACTGCTCTTTCTGAATGCCAGGACCACCTTGATCTAAGCCTCCATGGTACTTGTTCCTCTTATGAGAATGACAATCATCCTTTAAACAACATGCCAAAAGATCAAAGATCTGTGTAGCACTTTACTCAAATCAGAGTGTCGGTTCCTGGGGGTATGAAATGCACTTTTCATAATTCCTACTGACAACGCTCTGACTAGATGAGTTTGTCCTCCCCACTCTGGTGGATTTGCTCTAGGGAGAGCTCCTGGAAGCAGAATGGAGGGACCATATACCTTCTGCTCAACGAAGACAACCCCCACTAAGAGTATCAGGCTTAAGTGCATTTGTCTGCAAGTTGAGCCTCTCAAAGTGGGATTTCACTAAATCAGTGTTAATCCCATTTACATAATCCAGTACTTGGGGCTTTCTAAAGACTGTGTGATTTAGTAAAAAGCTGCTCTGGGGCATTAAACGGGACCCCAGTAAAAGGGAACTGTTGATGTCAACATCAGCTTTGGCACCTAAAAGCCTGTTCCTACAGCAAATTGACTTCCTACACACCCACTCTTAGGTAGGTTAGCGAGTGAGAAGGATACAGAGGTGATTCATTTTATTGCAGCTCACACACTCAAATGCCTATTAGAAACAAAGGTAAAGGAAATGAGGGAAGTTGGCCTGTTTGGGACACTGGCAAACTTGGCAAGGCAGGTCCCATCCAAAAGGATGAGAAGCTATGGAGCTCCATTCAATGCTACCGTACAAGATGGCAGCCCTGAGCTCCATTCAATGCTACCGTGCAAGATGGCAGCCCTGAGCTGTCAGACTTTCTAGTTTTTCCAAAGAAAAGCCAGAAATTTGTGTTTTAGGAGAAAGCCACTATATATTTTTCTTAATCAACTTAATGTGATGCATGAATATAGCCTAAAAATCAAAGGCTTATAATAACACTGGTCTTTGACCCCTCCCTCTCCAAACACAATTCCCATTCTCAGTAACTACCACTTTCAACACTTCTTTTTTCTGGTATTTTCTTCACTATAACTAAACATTATGCTTATGCTGCTAATAAATTAGTTATTCTAAACATTACCTATTTACTCTCTGCATTCACGGAGGCGGAATTTTTTTTAGCTCTTGTTGCACCCAACCTTCCCAATACAGCCATGCCCCCTTTTGGGTGAGACTTCTTCGCCCAAGGCTCTTCAGCTCTGCTGCCTCCAGCTGTCACCCTGGGGCTTCCCTATACCTTTCTGCTGAGCTGGGTCCCTGTCTTCTGGATCCCATGTCTTTCTCAGATGTCATTTTGCTGGAACATATTTCTGATGACTTCCTAAAATGGCTAGTTGAGAGGTAAATTTTTTGAGGCCTTGCCTGTTTGAAATGTCTTTATTCAACTCTCACACTTGACTGGGAATTTGGCTGGTATATTTCTGCATTGAAAATGATTTTTCTTTAGAATTTTGAAGGCATCTCTCCACTGACTTTCAGTTTCCAGGTTTGCCATAGAGAAATCTGATACCATCTGATTCGTGTTCTTTGTGTGTGTCCTGTTTTACTCTCTGCAGACCTTAGGATCTTCTCTTTATGCATAGTGTTCTGATATTGCACAGTGACAGAGAGAGGTAGAAGTCAGACTACTGGGGTCTAAAACCTGGCAATGTCACTTCTAGTTGTGTGACCTTGGACATATAACTTAACCTCACTTTGCCTCTGTAAATGAAGATAAATGCCCTTTGTGTAAAGTGGTCGTGCAGATTAATGAGATAATACATCAAAGCCCTTGGAACAGTGCTTGACATGTGGTCAGCAATAAATGAGCATTTGATTTTGTGACCATTGATACTATCATCTCATTCTTTGTTCCAGCTGGGCCTTCTAGCACAGTGGTTTGTGCCCCTCTTGAATTATCTTTGGTAGCTTCCTCCCTCTATTTTGTCTCTTCTTGTTTCTTGTCATTCTTATTAAGCAGATACTGGACTCCTGGATTCTTCCTCCCCTACTCCCATGCTTTCATAGTTTTCATTTCTTATTATTTTTCTACTTCCTATTTCCAGGCCCTTCATTCCCTATTTGATTTCCACTGATTTCATTGATGGCTATTATACTTTCCATCTCCAAGAGCTCATTCTATTTCCAGTCATTTCATGTCCATTCACATGTTGCTCTTGGTTTCTGGATGCAGTATGTTCTGTCTTTGAGAACAGCAAGTTGACTTGTTGACATCGTCTTCTGATTTCTACAGTCACATCTCCTCGAGGTTCCTTTCCTCTATTTATTTGTTTTGCTCTCTTTCTTAGCGGAGAATTTCTTCCTCAAAGTTCTGGCCATCCCTGGCTGTTTATTCAGATACAAGAGGAAGGTCCTAAAAGGCTGAATGGACCTTCATGCTTATGAGTTGTCTCTGTTGACTAGTGGGCTTCACCCCAGGTGATCAAGCCAGAGCCCTTTCCATTTCCCTAGGGTAGAATCCTCCAGGGTCCTGCCTGGGGGACACGGTCTAGCTGCAACACTCTGGAGGCAGAGTTGGGGGTAGAAGCTGGGGGTCTCAGGTTCGAGATGCAAACTTCCATTGAACCCCCTATGTTTAATCCTGCACCTTGACTCTGCCTTCTGAAGTCCAATGCTCTCCATTTTAATACCTTTATAGAATGCACTTTCTAGCTGTCTAGGGGGCCAGTGGTGCCAGTTATCGGCTTCTCACCAATCCCACTTGCCACTGCTCAGCCTCCTGCCCCTCACATCCTAGGGCCTCCTGGTGCTGTGCCTCTCAGGGCTTTCTGCAGGGCACTTTGGCTGTGTCTCCCAAGCACTGCCCTCCAGAGGCACGTTAGGCTGCAGCTTCTTTTGCTCTAAGTCAGTTTCCACTCCTCCATCCACTTTCTATGTCCAGAAAAAAAAAAAGAAATCCTGATGTGTAAAGGTTGCCAACTAATTCAAATTTTATCATGTTCTTTGGCACAAGTGGAGAACAAAAAATGTGTCAGCAGGTCACAAGCAGCCCCCTGGTCAGTTGTTAGCTCAGGACAACGCAGTGATTCTTGGAGTTTGAGACACTTCCACCCAATCCCACCCATCATAACAATGACTCAAGATGTCAATAAAGATACAGATTTCTAGACTCCACCACAGACCCACCTAAACCAGAAGCCCTGTGAGTAGGGCCCAGGAATCTGCATTTTTAACAAGTTGTCCTGGGAGGTTTTGATGTGAGTGGCCTGGAATCTGTCCTCTGATGATCAACACTCCTCAGAGGAGAGCCAACCTGGAGCTGAGCCTGGAGGCCCCATCCTAAGGCCAACAACTGCTCACCTGTTCGTAAAAGATGGCCTCCTGGTTAGACCTGCTTAGTCTCTGGCCAGCCAGCATTTATGCACTGAGTCTATTTGACACTGGCCTCCCTGGGTAGTTCTTGTGCACCATGAGCTGTAAGGCATAACCTAGTGATCCTTTGCTTCCATCAAGGCAGACAGTAGGAGGTCTAGTCAATGCTCTGCCTGGCCCTGCACTGGAAAAGTTTTCAGCAGGAATGAAGATAAATGCCATCTTTAGCAGCACCCATAGGACAGGTGAGTGCATCAACAAGCTCATACTGCAGAGGAAGGAAGGCTGAATGAACACCACACACACAGCAAGAGGAATGGGCTGTACCAGTTGACAGGAACACCTTGGGGAGCGTGCCGTTGAGTTATGATTTCCAAGAGAAGAGGGCTACAGCAGAAGATGGATGGTGTTATGTAAAACAAATGTTTCTGAGCAATAGAATGTGCTCAAAGCCATCTTAGGACCTCCACCAAGACTGGAATCAGAGGAAGGGAGGATTAAAAGGAGAAGGAGGATCACTGCCTATCTCTTTGGGCTTCCTGGTACCTGGAACAGCCCTGTGGATGAGCCAGCCTGAGGACCAGACTTTAGATGTAGCTCCCAATCAAGGCGGTGCTTCTGAGGATACCTGCGGAGATGGTCAACTAACTTCCCCATAGGACCCCACCATGGCGTGAGGGAATGAACACAAAGCAGAAGGCCAGGTGGAAGACCAACTCCTTGACTTCCCTGTAACTCAGCCTCTTCCTCTAGTAAGTGGGGTCTCATCATCTGAAGCAGGGTCTGTGAGCCTTCCCAGGTCTACACCCAGCAACCTTTTTGAGGATGACTGTCTTGTCTCCCCAGCAGCATATTTCACTGCACTGAGGACATAGTCTATCTCCATAACTTCTGCACGCCCAGGACTTAACACCGCGTGGCCCTTAGCAGGTGCTTTATGAATGGTTTTTATTGACATGTTAATTAATATGCCAGGCTCGGTGGCTCACACCTGTAATCCTAGCACTTTGGGAGGCTGAGGCAGGTGGATCACTTGAGATCAGGAGTTTGAGACCAGCCTGGCCAACATGGTGAAACCCCGTCTCTACTAAAAATACAAAAATTAGCCAGGCGTGGTGCTGGGCACCTATAATCCCAGCTACTTGGCAGGCTGAGGCAGGAGAATTGCTTGAACTTGAGAGGCGGAGATTGCAGTGAGCCGAGATCATGCCACTGCACTCCAGCCTCAGTGACAGAGTGAAACTCTGTCTTTAAAAAAAAAAAAAAAGGAAATAAACTGAAACCTGTTTGGTAACCTCATAACAGTTAAATGCACATGCCTTTCCATCCAGCAACTCCATGCATTCCAGGATATTTGGAGAGGTTGTTCACACAGCCTTGTTTGTAAAGGTGAAACATTGGAGACCTCCTAAAAGGCAACCAGTAAAAATTGGCCAATTAATTAAGATACGGCCATGCTAGGGAACTCTGTGCCACAGTCAAAATGAATGAGGAAACTGTTCTTACTTGGAAGGGTACCCCTATGGTATCATCAGGAGAAGACCATTATTGTTAGTAAATAGACAACTTTGTTAAAAAATTAAAAGAGTATGTACCCATATATATGTAAGTTTCTATGCCTAGAAAAACTTCTAGAAAAATAGAGATTATCCCCAGAGAATGTAATCAATAGCAAGATGGGTGGTAAAGTAGTATACTTTCATTTTTTTATTAGAACGTGCTGATTTTGTAATTTTTTTAAATCCCCAATCCCCTATTAAAATGCAGATTTCTATGGGGAAGGGTCATTCCACGCTGCCAGGCAGCAGCTTGGCTGGAACCCAGGTGAGTCATGGAAGTGGGTATTTATTAGGCACATGTCTGAGAACCAGCCCCGGGAGCCTGGGAGGGGCCTGCAATGGAGGGGCTCAGCCACAGCGTCCATCCAGCATAGACCCAGACTTTTACGGATGGGGAAACTGAGGCCCAGAAGGAAGAAGGATTTTCACAGGAAAGGAGGGACCAAATCCACATGGCGAGGGGGCTCTGACCAGAGCCATTCCCCACCTGCAGACCAGAGCACAGCAAGAGTCAAACAGCAGGATTTGTGGAGTGCTGCCCAGCGGCCTGGTCTCCTGTCGTGGATGGACAGTGACACATCTTCAGCCAGTTGCAGTCATGCTGGGTCCTGCCTCTACCACAGCATTCACTCTCCCAAGGCGGCTGCCCATGCACAGTGTATCAAAACCAATGGACCAAACTGTAAAAGAATTGGCCCAATATCCGTCTCATGTTTTCCCTTTCAGAAGGTTGACATCACTGTATATTTTTCAACATCAGAGTGTCTACTAGGTCAGAAGAATTTAAATCCAGTTACATCTGGGCCGCTTGATACTAGGGATAAAAGCAGTTTCCATTACATAATAAAATCCTTGGCTTTCCCCAACCCGAGCCACAGCTCCCCTTCTAGTTGATTGAGCTGCTGACTGGCACATGAATACTGTTTTTAACTAAAATCAACAAGGGCCAGGAGGCATAGGATTTTGCCTGCAGTTCCAAGCAATCTGCTGACCTTTCTCTGACACTACTTATTATATTTTAGTGTCGGAATCAATTGAACGGTGGGTTCTAAAGAGAGCAAGTGAATTCATTTGTGCTTTGGGAAAAGGCAGCCCCAGCGATCCTCATCCATCACCGTTAGATGGAAGGGGAAATGCCTTAAAGTGGCTCGTTTTCTTTCAACTGCAATATGTCAGCAGAGCACATAAGGATTCTATAACATGCAGCAGTCACTGTGATTCATCCTCATAAGGCAGTGTCTGGGCCAAAAGAGAATGTAATTCTCAGAGAATCACCTTCCTCTGCTGGGAAAGTGGATGGGGCCATTTGTCCTCTAGGTACCAACCATGTAAGGGGCACAGTGCCCTCTGGTGGTAGCTGCTTTTTCCTGCGCTGCGCAGTTGTACGCTCATCCCACCTGCCCCATGGAAGAACAAGGCGGCTCTATTCAGAGAACCCCATGGCTGGGTGGCTTGGGGAGTGGGGAGGCCCACAAGACTGTATGTGTTGGGTGAACCTCACAGGGCCTGAGGAAGAGAGTCTGAAATTGATAGTGAAGCAATCAACCTTAAAAAGTATGGCAGAACAGGCCAGTAGGTGCAGGTCTAGCTCCTGTGGGTTGTGCTGAAAAATGGCAACCAACCACCCAGGCAAGAGGCTCTACAGAGTTCTGATAACCTCCTCTCCAGACCTGCTGAAACAATATGGAGAAATGCCCAGCCAAGAAGAAAAACAGCACTGCCTGGTGGAAGAACACAGGCTTGGGAGTCAAAGAAGCTGGATGTGGGACCCAGCTCAGCCACTTGCTGGTTGAGTGACAGAGGACAAGTAATTTACATTCTACAGTCTGCAAATCCATTTCTTCATCTGTGAAATGGGAGGGAAGAAGTCCCACCTCAAGAGGTCATTATCCAAACAAACAAGACAATCTGCATAATGGCTCATGGCAGGGTCTAGCAGAGAACAGGTGGTTGTCAAGTGGCAACTGTGGCTGAAAGTGGGCTGCAATTCAGTGCCCTGTATTCTATTCCTTTTTTGTAGAATTTATTATTATTATTTTATTTTTCCATAAGTTATTGGGGCACAGGTGGTACTTGGTTACATGAGTAAGTTCTTTAGTGGTGATTCGTGAGATTTTGGTCCACCCATCACCCAAGCAGTATACACTGCACCACATTTGTATTATTTTATCCCTCACCCCCCTCACTCTTCCTCCCAAGTCCCCAGAGTCCATTGTATCATTCCTATACCTTTGCATCCTCATAGCTTAGCTCCCACATATCAGTGAGAATATACAATGTTTGGTTCTCCATTCCTGAATTACTTCACTTAGAATAATATTCTCCAATCTCATCCAGGTCACTACAAATGCTGTTAATTTGTCCCTTTTTATGGCTGAGTAGTATTCCAACATATATATATACAGTTTCTTTATCCATTTGTTGATTGATGGGCATTTTGGTTGGTTCCATGATTTTACAATTGTGAATTGGGCTGCTATAAACATGTGTGTGCAAGTATCTTTTTCGTATAATGACTTGTTTTCTTCAGGGTAGATACCCAGTAGTAGAATTCCTGGATCAAATGGTAGTTCTACTTTTAGTTCTTTAAGGAATCTCCACACTGTTTTCCATAGTAGCTGTACTAGTTTACATTCCCACCGGCAGTGTAGAAGTGTTCCCTGATCACCGCATCTACAACAAATCTGCTGTTGTTTTTTTTTTTTTAATTTTTTGATTATGACCACTCTTGCAGGAGAAAGGCAGTGTCACCTTATACAGCGTCATCTATACATCTCATACAGGTGTCATCTATACAGTGGTGTTGCTGTATAGAAGATGGTTTTGATTTGCATTTCCCTGATCATTAGTGATGCTGGGCATTTTTTCATGTTTGTTGGCCATTTGTACATCTTCTTTTGAGAACTGTCTCTTCATGTCCTTAGTCCACTTTTGGATGGGATATTTTTTTCTTACTGATTTGTTTGAATTCGTTGTAGATTCTGGATATTAGTCCTTGTCAGATGTATAGATTGTGAAGATTTTCCCCCACTGGGTGGGTTGTCTGTTTACTCTGCTGACTGTTCCTTTCGCTGTGCAAAAGTTCTTTAGTTTAATTAGGTCCCAGCAATTTATCTTTGTTTTTATTGCATTTGCTTTTGGGTTCCTGATCACGAAATCCTTGCTTAAGCCAATGTCTAGAAGAGTTTTTCCAATGTTATCTTCTAGAATTTTTATAGTTTCAGGTCATAGGTTTAAGTCCTTAATCCACCTTGAGTTGATTTTTGTATAAGATGAGGCTCCAGTTTCATTCTCCTGCATGTGGCTAGCCAATTATCTCAGCATCATTTGTTGAAAAGGGTGTCCTTTCCACACTTTATGTTTTCATTTGCTTTGTCAAAGATCAGTTGGCTATAAGTATTTGAGCTGATTTTTGGGTTCCCCATTCTGTTCCATTGGTCTATGTGCCTATTTTTATACCACTACCATGCTGTTTTGGTGACTATGACCTTATAGTATAGTTTGAAATCAGGTAGTGTGATGCCTCCAGATTTGTTCTTTTTGCTTAGTCTTGCTTTGGCTATGCAGGCTCTTTTTTGGTTCCATATGAATTTAGAATTGTTTTTTCTAATTCTGTGTAGAATGATGGTGGTATTTTGATGGGGATTGTAGTGAATTTGTAGATTGCTTTTGGCAGTGTGGCATTTTCACAATATTGATTCTACCCATCCACGAGCATGAGATGTGTTTCCATTTATTTGTGTCATCTATGATTTCTTTCATCAGTGTTTTGCAGTTTTCTTTGTAGAGGTCTTTTGACTCCTTGGTTGGGTATATTACTAAGTTTTTTGTTTGTTTGTTTTGTTTTGTTTTAGCTATTGTAAAAGGGGTTGAGTTCTTGATTAGATTCTCCACTTGGTTGCTGTTGCTGTATAGAAGAGCTACTAATTTGTGTACATTAATCTTACATCCAGAAACTTTGCTGAATTCTTTTATCAGTTCTAGGAGCTTTCTGGAGGAGTCTTTAGGGTTTTCAATGTAAATGATCATATCATCAGCAAAGAGTGACAGTTTGACTTCCTCTTTACCAATTTAGATGCCCTTTATTTCTTTCTCTTGTCTGATTGCTCTGGCTATGACTTCCAGTACTACGTTGAAGAGGAGTGGTGAGAGTGGTCATCCTTGTCTTGTTCCAGTTTTCAGAGAAAATGCTTTCAACTTTTCCCCATTCAGTATTATGTTGGCTGTGGGTTTGTCACAGATGGCTTTTATTACATTAAGGTATGTCCCTTGTATGCTGATTTTGCTGAGAGTGTTAATCATAAAGGGATTCAGGTTTTTGTCAAGTGTTTTTTCTGCATCTATTGAGATAATAATGTAACTTTTGTTTTTAATTCTGTTTATGTGGTGTACCACATGTACTGACTTGCATATGTTAAACCATCCCTGCATCCCTGGCTTGAAACCCACTTGATCATGGTGGATTATCTTTTTGATATATTGTTGGATTCGGTTAGCCAGTATTTTGTCAAGGATTTTAGCATCTATGTTTACCAAGGATATCAGTCTGTAGTTTTCTTTTTTGGTTATGTCCTTTCCTGGTTTTGGTATTAGGGTGATGTTGGCTTCATATAATGCATTAGGGAGGGTTCCTTCTTTCTCTACCTGGTGGAATAGTGTCAAAAGGATTGGTACCAATTCTTCTTTGAATGTCTGGTAGAATTCTGCTGTGAATCTATCTGGTCCTGGACTTCTTTTTGTTGGTAATTTTTTTTTTTTTTTTTTTTTTTTTTTGAGACAGAGTCTGGCTCTGTCTCCCAGGCTGGAGTGTAGTGGCACCATCTCGGCTCACTGCAAGCTCCACCTCCTGGGTTCCTGCCATTCTCCTGCCTCAGCCTCCCAAGTAGCTGGGACTACAGGTGCCCGCCACCACGCCCTGCTAATTTTTTTGTATTTTTAGTAGCGACAGGGTTTCACCATGTTGGCCAGGATGGTCTCAAACTCCTGACCTCGTGATCCGCCCACCTTGGCCTCCCAAAGTGCTAGGATTACAGGCTTGAGCCACCGCACCCAGCCGGTAATTTTTTAATTACCATTTCAATCTCGCTTCTTGTTATTGGTCTGTTCAGGGTATCTAATTCCTGATTTAAGCTAGGCGGGTTGTATTTTTCCAGGAATTTATACATCCCTTCTAGGTTTTCTAGTTTATGTACATAAAGGTGTTCACAGTATCCTTAAATAATCTTTTGTATTTCAGTGCTGTCAGTTGTAATATCTCCTGTTTTTTTTCTTATTGAGGTTATTTAGATTTTCTCTCTTCTTTTCTTGCTTAATCTTGCTAATGGGCTAACAATTTTATTTATCTTTTCAAAGAACCAGCTTTTTATCTTTTGGGTTTTTTTTTTGTTTGTTTCAATTTCATTTAGTTATGCTTTGATCTTCGTTATTTCCTTTCTTCTGCTGGGTTTGGGTTTGTTCTTAGTTCTCTGGTTCCTTGGGGTGCGACCTTAGAATGTCAGTTTGTGCTCTTTCAGTCTTTTGATGTAGGCATTTAGTGCCTGTTGGACAAGGCCTTTTACCATTATATAATGTCCCTCTTTGTCTCTTTTAACTGCTGTTGCTTTGAAGTTTGTTTTGTCTGATATAAGAATAGCTCCCCCTGCTTGCTTTTGGTGTCCATTTGCATGAAATGGCTTTTTCCACCCCTTTAAGTTTATGTGAGTCCTTATGTGTTAGGTGAGTCTCCTGAAAGTAGCAAATGGATGGTTGGTGAGTTCTTACCCATTCTGTGGTTCTGCATCTTCTAATGGAGCGTTTAGGCCGTTTACGTTCAATGTTAGTATTGAAATGGGAGGTACCATTGCATTCATCATGCTCTTTGTTGCCTATATGCTTTGGTGTTTTTGTTTTTTTGTTTTTGCTTTTTAACTTGTATTTTTGTTTTATGGGTCCTGTGAGATTTATGCTTTAAAGAGGTTCTGTTTTGATGTGTCTCCAGGATTTTTTTCAACATTTAGAGCTCCTTTTAGCAGTTCTTATAGTAGTGGCTCAGTAGTGGCGAATTTTCTCAGCATTTGTTTGTTTGAAAAAGACTGTATCTTCCCTTCATATATGATGCTTAGTTTTGCTGGATACAAAATCCTCGGCTGTTAATTGTTTTGTGTGAGGACACTGAAGATACGGCCCCAATCTCTTCTAGCTTGTAGGGTTTCTGCTGAGAAATCTGCTGTTAATCTGATAAATTTTCCTTTATAGGTCCTGGTGCTTCTGTCTCACAGCTCTTCAGATTCTTGCCTTTGTTTTAACTTCGGATAACTTGATGACAATGTGCCTAGCTGACGATCTTTTTGTGATGAATTTCCCAGGTGTTCTTTGTGCTTCTTGTATTTGGATGTCTAGGTCTCTAGCAAGGCCAGGGAAGTTTTCCTTGATTATTCCCCCAAATATGTTTTCCAAACCTTTAGAATTATCTTCTTCCTCAGAAACACCAATTAGTCCTAGGTTTGGTCGCTTAACATAATCCCAGACTTCTTGGAGGCTTCATTCATATTTTCTTATTCTTTTTTTTTGCCTTTGTTGGATTGGGTTAATTCAAAGACCTTGTCTTCAAGCTCTGAATTTCTTTCTTCTACTTGTTCATTTCTATTGCTGAGACTTTCCAGAGCATTTTACATTTCTAAAAGTGTGTCCAGTTTCCTGAATTTTTTATTTTTTCTGTAAGCCATCTATTTCCTTGAATGTTTCTCCTTTCACTTCTTGTATTGTTTCTTGAGTTTCCTTACATTGGGCTTCACTTTTCTCTGGTGCCTCCCTGATTAGCTTAATAACTAACCTCCTGAATTCTTTTTCAGGTAAATCAGGGATTTCTTTTTGGTTTGGATCCATTGCTGGTGAACTAGTGTGATTTGGAGGGTGTTGAAGAGCCTTATTTTGCATATTACGAGGATTGGTTTTCTGGTTCCTTCTCATGTGGGTAGCCTCTGTCAGAGGGAAGGTCTAGGGCTGAAGGCTGCTGTTCAGATTCTTTTGTCCTATAAGGTATTCCTTTGATGTAGTACTCTTCCCCTTTTCCTATGGATATGGCTTCCAGTGAACTGAGCTACAGTGATTGTTATCTGTCTTCTGGATGTAGCCACTCAGCAGGTCTATCTGGCTCTGGGCTGTTACGGGGGGTTGTCTGCACAGAATCCTGTAGTATGAACCATTTATGGGTCTCTCAGCCATACCACTGCCTGTTTCAGTGGAGTTGGCAATGTGGGGGTTGGGGGGGACCACGCAATGAACTCCGTGAGGGTTCTTAGCTTTGGTGGTTTAATGCTCAGTTTTTGTGCTGGTTGGCTTCCTGACAGGAGATGGCACTTTCTAGAAAGCATCAGCTGTAGTAGTGTGGAAAGGGATCAGCAGTGGACGGGGCCCTAGAACTCCCAAGATTATATGTCCTTTGTCTTCAGCTACCAGGGTGGGCAGTGAAGGACCATCAGGTGGAGGCGGGGTAGGCATGTCTGAGCTCAGACTCTCCTTGGGCTCCTTGAGCTCAGAGTCTTGCTGCAGCTGCTGTGGGGGATGGGGGTGAAATTCCCAGGTCACTGGAGTTGTGTGCCTAGGAGGATTATGGCTGTCTCTGCTGAGTCATGCAGGTTGTCAGGGAAATGAGGAAAAGCCAGCAGTCACTGGCCTCACTCAGCTCCCATGCAAACTGAAGGGCCAGTGTCACTCCCACTGTGCCCCCAAGTCCCCAACAACCCCGAGTCTGTTTCCAGGTGGTGGGCGAGAGGGGCTTGAAAACTTGCCCCAGGCTACCCAACTCCCAGCTGTGAAAGAAAAGGGCTTGGTTCTTCCCCTTCTGTGGAGTCTGCACACTGGGTTTGTACCCTCCCCCACGTTCTGGCCAGGAGGCTTCTCACCCTATTCAAATTGTTACAAAGTTCAGCTAGAGACTTCCTTCTCCCTGTGGAGTTTTGCTCCCTGCTCCTCTGGCCACCCTCCTGATGGAACCCTGTGGTGCCAGCAGGAATGACCTGCTTGGGGACCCAGCAAACTTCCAGGGCCTTTCTGCTGCTTCCTCTACCCCTGTATTTCACTCGGCTTTCTAAACTGACTCAGCTCCAGGTAAGTAAGAAACTTCTGCAAACAGACCTTCAGCTACTCCAGCAGGGGTGTGTGTTCAGAAGAGGAGGGTCTCCCTTTCCCATTTCCTCAGTTGAGGTAGTTGCAGTATTTGGGGTATCTCCCAGGTCCTACAGGAGCAGTCTGCTTCCTTTAGAGGGTCTGTGGGTCCTCTCGGGATTGCTGATTTCTTCTTGCAGTCGATCTGGAGCTAAAATTCACAATGTGAGCCTTCATACGCTGCTCTGTCCAGAGCTGCAATCTAGTCCTGCCTCCCGTCCACCATGATGATCCCTGTTTTCTTTTTCTTTTCTTTTCTTTTCTTTTTGAAACGGAGTCTCACTCTGTCGCCCAGCCTGGAGGGCAATGGTGTGATCTCAGCTCACTGCAACCTCCACCTCCTGGGTTCAAGAGATTCTCCTGCTTCAGCCTTCCGAGTAGCTGGGATTACAGATGCGTACCGCCACGCCCAGCTAATTTATATATTTTTAGTAGAGATGAGGTTTCACCATGTTGGCCAGGCTGGTCTCAAACTTCTGACCTTGTGATCCACCCACCTCAGCCTCCAAAGTGCTGGGATTACAGGTGTGAGCTACCGCACCCGGCCGATGATTCCTGTTTTCTATTCTTTAAGCAACTTGATGAGACTATGGAAGATAATGGGCACTTTAAAATCACAGTCATGTATAATAAAGTCATGCCTCTAAAGATGAGGTCTAAAAGTCTGAAGAACGTGATATGAACCATTACGCATGTTCTTTATTTTTCCTTTCCCAGTTTTCCCACCGCTTTCCACATCTCATTCTAAAATTAACAGACCTCAATAGCTCTTTTTAGAAGTCTCTCACAAATTACTTTTCGGAGGAGAATTTCATATTTTAGACAACCCTACTTGCTCAAGTTAATCCAGAGCATTTCAAAGAATCAAGATCAACTATGTGCCCACCAATCTTGACTTGCAAATAGCAACTGTTCTATAGGAGTCATCTATTTGAACACTGAACTCATGTGTATGAAATTTATTGTTAGTGCCACGAAAACATATGATGGTTTGCATCTTAACTGGGGTGGTAGCTACACCAATCTATACATTTATAAATTGTATAGAGGCCGGGTATGGTAGCTCACGCCTGCAATCCCTGCACTTTAGGAAGCTGAGGCAGGTGGGTCACTTGAGCTCAGGGATTCAAGACCAGCCTGGGCAACTTGGTGAAACCCTGTCTCTACCAAAAATACAGAAACTTAACTGGGCGTGGTGGCATGTGTCTGTGGTCCCAGCTACTTGGGAGGCTGAGGTGGGAGGATTGCTTGAGCCCAGGAGGCAGAGGTTGCAGTGAGCCGAGATGGTACCATTGCACTCCAGCCTGAGCAACAGAGCAAGACCCTGTCTCAAGACAAAAAAAAAAAAAAAGCACAGAAACACACACAAATGAGTGTGTATAAAACTGGTGAAATCTGAATAATAATTGTAATATTATTCTAATAATAGTACCAATAATTGTTAATATGGTATGATATGAATTATACCAATATTAACTATCTGGTTGTAACATTGTATTTGAATTTTCATTAGTGGATACTGGGTTAACTGTACATGAAAGTTCCCCATTCATTTTTTTGCAGTTAACTGTGAACCTGTAATTACTTCAAAATAAAAAGTTAAAGGAATACATACCAATGGGTTTGCTCTAACACACAGTTACTTATAGGCATAATAACTATTCTATTCTGAGGTAATAAGAATTATTAACAGTTAGCTGTGAACATGAATTATTATAATTTTTATTACTTTTCATACTCAAATACAATGCTTTCCTCCGGCATCTTTCATATTTCCTCAATTTTAAGTTTCAGTATTTTTATGTTTTAATTCCCGTGAAATTAGGATGAGTCTGATAATGGATAGCATGTCATAGTTTAATTAGCAGCATTCTTCTTTCTTTTTGGCACAGGCAAAGATTCTCTCCAGATGAAACTCTAGCCAGGTTCCTCTGAGCACTCTTTTCAACGAGGCCTCAACCTGAGCCCATAAAGACTGGAAAACACTAACATAGTTTCCAACAACTCAAGCTTACATCCCTAAAATGACCCTATCCCCCCTTAAAGTGTCTGCCTGAGAAAACTCAAAGCTCCCCGCCCCCCCCGATTTTCTGTTTGTTCCGGCCATCAGCTGAGGATAGGGCCTCTGTCTCCCAGTCTCCATGGAAGGATCACATTGTCACGTCCATAATTGCCAGCCAGCAGACACACCTGGCCTGGTTGCATTTACACCAACCGAACCTTCGTACTTCCACTTCCTTAACTCCACTGAGCCCCCACTCACCCCTTCCCCACTCCCTCATTCTCCCTTTAAAACACCCAGTCACCTCTGTACAAATCCAAGTTGATTTCAGTTCACACTGGACTCATTTTCCTATTGCCATAGTTATTACTGATTAAAACCTGTCTTTACCACTTTAACTCAGGTCCAGCTTTATTTATATTTGACAGTGTATAAAATAGTGGCGTATCTTCAACTGATGGCATCTTGGAGTCCATGGCATGTAATGATTGTGGTGGTCATTAGTGCCATTTACACAACCTTGGGTAAATATCTACCCCTTCTCCTGGATATGTGGTGCAATTGCCCTTGACTGCCCTACAAAAACTCAGTGTGGCTGTGGGATTGACTTTGGGCAACAAAAAGTGGGCAGAAATTATGCCCCTTCCAGAATAATTATTTCAATACCTGTGATCTACATGTCCTTCAGTTACCATCATGGCCAGCAATGTCACTGTTGGTAGGGGCTCGGTCAGCCCATATTCCAGAGGAAAGGAAGTAAGGACAAGAGCCCCAGGTGCCCAAAAGGAACAGGAAACATGAGCAAGAAACCAAATCTTTACTACCCTGAAGCACTGAGAAGGGAATGTGGTTACTGCAGCATAGCTTAGCCCATCCTAATGAAGTGATGTTCAATGTGGGCCATTTCCCCTTTTATGGTTGATTCTCATTATCCAAGGTGGTTATGGCTTATAAAGTCACCACAAACACTGAATTAGCAAATTAAAACACTGAATCATCACCTACAGGGGAAATACAGGGTTAGGTAGCTGCAAGCCTGGGGTCACGATATGTTCATCAACTGATCAATATATAACCTTGTTTTGGCCGGGTGTGGTGGCTCATGCCTGTAATCCCAGCACTTTGAGAGGCTGAGGAGGGCAGATCAGCTGAGGTCAGGAGTTCAAGACCAGCCTGGCCAACATGATGAAACCCCATCTGTACTAAAAATACAAAAATTGCCGGGAGTGGTGGCAGGTGCCTGTAATCCCAGCTACTCAGGAGGCTGAGGCAGAAGAATCTCTTGAACCTGGGAGACAGAGGTTGCAGAGAGCCAAGATTGTACCACTGCACTCCAGCCTGGGCAACAGAGTGAGACTGTCACAAAAATAAAAAATAAAAAATAATTATATATACATATATATATATAACCTTGTTTTAAGTGCATTTCTATTTAAAGACGCCTTATTTATTACATATTCTTGATTCAGTAACATTAAGCTCAGCCAACTCAAGCCTGTAAAAGCTTATCTAATAACATATTCTCTCTGTGAGGCACAGCACAGCCTTCTTGCGCTTAAGAACGCTCACCAGCACTGTCGGCACTCTGCTTTGGGGCCATATTAAACAGTAAAATCACCAACAAAACACAAAGGTGTGAAAAACATGGCACTAGATAAACTGTGGGAAAGTCACTTGTTTACAGATGACAGCTGAAACAAGAAGGCAGAGCATCGCCTTGCTTGACCTCAGCTGAAAACACGCATCTCAGGTGTCTCAGATTTAAGCAACTCTGCATGCATTTGTCTGCAAGTGACCACAAAAGCACATGAGTATTGATTCTGGTGAATTTGCAAATATTGAATCTGTGAGTAATGAAGTTCAACTGTGCCAGAAGTTCAGCAAGTGGATCTTTGTAGACCCTGGACATCCTGAGACTCTTTCAGAGAGTTGGCAAGATCCAAACAATTTCATGGTACTGCCAAGATGCAATTTGACTTTCTCCATGCTGACATTTGCACTGATGGTGCAAAATGGTGGTGGGTAAAACTGCCGGTGCCTTAGCGACCACGGAAGGCCAGGGTATCACATCCAACTGTGCTACTCATCATTGTGTTCTTCACCACCCTGCACTCACAGAAAGGGAAAAAAGCCAGTTTCATTCAAGAAGGTTCTGGATGAAGTAAAAATTATGAATTTTATTTTGTCTCTACCAATGAAATCCCACCTTTTAATATCCATTGTGACAAAATTGAGAACTACATGTAAAATATTTCTGCTGCCTGCCATAGTACCATAGTTGTCTTGAATAAAATATCTTGTGCAATTATTTGAGTTGTACACTAAACTAGCCATTTTTTCATAGAACACTGTTTCTATTTGAAAGAATCTGACAAACTGTGGTTATTCAGACTATGGTAAACAATGGGAACTTCCTCCAGAGTGAATGAGGTAAGTCTGTCACTTCAAGGAAAATAACTGATATTATGTGTTGCCAGTGATAAAATTCAAGCTTTCAAGTGAAAATTAGACTTTGGAAAGTTTGTATATGCTACCATGAGCTGTACAGCCTTCTAATATTTAAATACTTCCTGATGTGATCAGGGCTGATATTAACAAATGTAGTTGTTGATTGTGTCTAACGAAACCCATCAACATTTGGAAGAGCTGCCTAACTTAGGAAACCAATATCTTCCAACTGGTTAGTTCATGATATTACAAAACCATGCATTGGTAAAAGACCTATTCAAAATACAAGATAGAAAAATTTTTTTAATATAGCCAAGAATAATAAGTTCGTCAATATCATTCTATATTCCATATTGTATCTAACTTTTGGGAAACCATTACTTTCAAGTTTTTTTTATTTTTTTTTAACTATAAGTTCTGGGATACATGTGCAGAATGTGCAGGTTTGTTACATAGGTATACATGTGCCATGGTGGTTTGTTGCACCCATCAATCTGTCACCTACATTAGGTATTTCTCCTAATGCTATCCCTCCTCTTGCCCCCAACCCCCCGACAGGCTCCAGTGTGTGATGTTCCCCTCCCTGTGCCCATATGTTCTCATGATTCGACTCCCACTTATAAGTGAGAACATGCAGTGTTTGGTTTTCTGTTCCTGTGTTAGTTTGCTGAAAATGATGGTTTCCAGCTTCATCCATGTCCCTGCAAAGGACATGAACTCATTCTTTTTTATGGCTGCATAGTATTCCATGGTGTATATGTGCCACATTTTCTTTATCCAGTCTATCATTGATGGACATTTGGGTTGGTTCCAAGTCTTTGCTATTGTGAACAGTGCTGCAATAAACATACATGTGCATGTGTCTTTATAGTAGAATGATTTATAATCCTTTGGGTATATACCCAGTAATGGGATTACTGAGTCAAATGGTATTTCTAGTTCTAGATGCTTGAGGAATTGCCACACTGTCTTCCACAGTGGTTGAACTAATTTACATTCCCACCAACAGTCTAAAAGTGTTCCTATTTCTCCACATCCTCTCCAGAATCTGTTGTTTCCTGACTTTTTAATGATTGCCATTCTAACTTCTGTGAGATGGTATCTCATTGTGGTTTTGATTTGCCTTTCTCTAATGACCAGTGTAATGATGAGCATTTTTTCATATGTTTTTTGGCCACATAAATGTCTTCTTTTGAAAAGTGTCTGTTCATATCCTTTGCCCGCTTTTTGATGGAGTTGTTTTTTTCTTGTAAATTTGTTGAAGTTCTTTGTAGATTCTGGATATTAGCTGTTTGTCAGATGGATACATTGCAAAAATTTTCTCCCATTGTGTAGGTTGCCTGTTCACTCTGATGATAGTTTCTTTTGCTGTGCAGAAGCTCTTTAGTTTAATTACATCCCATTTGTCAATTTTGGCTTTTGTTGCAATTGCTTTTGGTGTTTTAGTCATGAAGTCTTTGCCCATGCCTATGTCCTGAATGGTATTGCCTAGGTTTTCTTCTAGGGCTTTCACGGTTTTAGGTCTTACATTTAAATCTTTATCCGTCTTAATTTTTGTATAAGATGTAAGGAAGAGGTCCAATTCTCTGCATATGGCTAGCCAGTTTTCCCAACACCATGTATTAAATCGGGAATCCTTTCCCCATTGCTTGTTTTTGTCAGGTTTGTCAAAGATCAGATGGTTGTAGATGTGTGGTGTTATTTCTGAGGCCTCTGTTCTGTTCCATTGGTCTATCTATCTGTTTTGGTTACTGTAGCCTTGTAGTACAGTTTGAAGTTAGATAGCGTGATGCCTCCAGCTTTGTTCTTTTTGCTTAGGATTGCCTTGACTATACGGGCTTTTTGGTTCCAATTTAAAGTGGTTTTCTCTAATTCTGTGAAGAAAGTCAATGGTAGCTTGATGGGAATAGCATTGAATCTATAAATTATTTTGGGCAGTATGGCCATTTTCACGATAGTGATTCTTCCTATCCATGAGCATGGAATGTTTTTCCATTTGTGTCCTCTCTTATTTCCTTGAGCAGTGGTTTGTAGTTCTCCTTGAAGAGGTCCTTCACATCTCTTGTAAGTTGTATTCCTAGGCATTTTATTCTCTTTGTAGCAATTGTGAATGGGAGTTCACTCATGATTTGGCTCTCTGTTTGTCTATTATTGCTGTATAGGAATGCTTGTGATTTTTGCACATTCATTTTGTATCCTGAGACTTTGCTGAAGTTGCTTATCAGCTAAGAGTTTTTGGGCTGAGACCATGAGGTTTTCTAAATATACAATCATATCATCTGCAAACAGATATAATTTGACTTCCTGTCTTCCTATTTGAATATCCTTTATTTCTTTCTCTTGCCTGATTGCCCCAGCCAGAACTTCCAACACTATATTGAATAGGAGTGATGAGAAAGGGCACCCTTGTCTTGTGCAGGTTTTCAAAGAGAATGCTTCCAGCATTTGCCCATTCAGTATGATATTGGCTGTGGGTTTGTCATAAATAGCTCTTATTATTTTGAGATGTGTTCCATGAATACCTAGTTTATTGAGCGCTTTTAGCATGAAGGAGTGTTGAATTTTATTGAAGGCCTTTTCTGCATCTATTGAGATAATCCTGTGGTTTTTGTCATTGGTTCCGTTTATGTGATGGATTATGTTTATTAATTTGCATATGTGGACAAGCCTTGCATCCCAGGGATGAAACTGACTTGATTGTGGTGGATAAGCTTTTTAATGTGCTGCTGGATTCGGTTTGCCAGTATTTTATTGAAGATTTTTGCATCGATGTTCATCTGGGATATTGGCCTGAAATTTTCTTTTTTTGTTGTGTCTCTGCCAGGTTTTTGTGTCAGGATGATGCTGGTCTCATAAAATGAGTTAGGGAGGAGTCTCTCTTTTTCTATTGTTTGGAATAGTTTTAGAAGGAATGGTACCAGCTCCTCTTTGTACCTCTGGTAGAATTCAGCTGTGAATCTGTCTGGTCCTGGGCTTTTCTTGGTTGGTAGGCTGTTAATTACTGCCTCAATTTCAGTACTTGTTATTGGTCCATTCGGGGATTCGACTTCTTCCTGGTTTAGTCTTGGGAGGGTGTATGTGTCCAGGAATGTATCCATTTCTTCTAGGTTTTCTAGTTTATTTGCATAGAGATGTTTATAGTATTCTGTGATGGTAGTTTGTATTTCTGTTGGATCAGTGGTGATATCCCCTGTATCATTTTTTATTGTGTCTATTTGATTCTTCTCTCTTTTCATTAGTCTGGCTAGTGGTCTATTAGTGGTCTATCTATTTTGTTAATCTTTTCAAAAAACCTGCTCCTGGATTCATTGATTTTTTTGGAGGATTTTTCATGTCTCTATGTCCTTCAGTTCTGCTCTCATCTTAGTTATCATTGTCTTCTGCTAGCTTTTGAATTTGTTTGCTCTTGCTCCTCTAGTTCTTTTAATTGTGATGTTAGCATGTTGATTTTAAATCTTTCCCGCTTTATCATGTGGGCATTTAGTGCTATCAATATCCCTCTAAACACTGCTTTAGCTGTGTCCCAGAGATTCTGGCACATTGTGTCTTTGTTCTCACTGGTTTCAAAGAACTTATTTATTTCTGTCTTAATTTCGTTATTTACCCAGTAGTCATTCAGGAGCAGGTTGTTCAGTTTCCATGTAGTTGTGTGGTTTTGAGAGAGTTTCTTAACTCTGAGTTCTAATTTGATTGCACTGTGGTCTGGGAGACTATTTGTTATAATTTCCATTCTTTTGCATTTGCTGAGGAGTGTTTAACTTCCAATTATGTGGTGAATTTTAGAATAAGTGCTATGTGGTGCTGAGAAGAATGTATATTCTGTTGATTTGGGGTTGAGAGTTCTGTAGATGTCTATTAGGTCCGCTTGGTCCAGAGCTGAGTTCAAGTCCTGAATATCCTTGTTAATTTTCTCTCTCGTTGATCTGTCTAATATTGACACTGGGGTGTTAAAGTCTCCCACTATTATTGTGTGAGAGTCTAAGTCTCTTTTTAGGCCTCTAAGAACTTGCTTTGTGGATCTGGGTGCTCCTGGATTGGGTGCATGAATATTTAGGAGAGTTAGCCCTTCTTGTTGTATTATCCCTTTACCATGATTTAATGCCCTTCTTTGTCTTTTTTTTTTAATCTTTGTTGGTTTAAAGTCTGTTTCATCAGAGACTAGGATTGCAACCCCTGCTTTTTTTTTTTTTTTGGCTTTCCGTTTGCTTGGTAAATCTTCCTCCATCTCTTTATTTTGAGCCTATGTGTGTCTTTGCACATGAGATGCACATATTCTCCTGAATACAGCACACCGATGGGTCTTGACTCTTCATCCAATTTGCCAGTCTGTGTCTTTTAATTGGAGCACTTAGCCTGTTTACATTTTAGGTTAATATTGTTATGTGCGAATTTGATCCTGTCATTATGATGCTAGCTGGTTATTTTGCCCATTAGTTGATGCAGTTTCCTCGTAGTGTTGGTGGTCTTTACATTTTGGTATGTTTTTGCAGTGGCTGGTACTGGTTTTTCCTTTCCATATTTAGTGCTTACTTCAGGAGCTCTTGCAACGCAGGCCTGGTAGTGACAGCATCCCTCAGCATTTGCTTGTCTGTAAAGGATTTTATTTCTCCTTCACTCATGCAGCTTAGTTTAGCTGGATATGAAATTCTGGGTTGAAAATTCTTTTCTTAAGAATGTTGACTATTGGTCCCCACTCTCTTCTGGCTTGTACAGTTTCTGTAGAGAGATCCGCTGTTATTCTTTGGGATCTTCCCTTTGTGGGTAACCCAACTTTTCTCTCTGGCTGCGCTTAACATTTTTTCCTGCATTTCAACCTTGGCGAATCTGACAATTATGTGTCTTGGGGTTGCTCTTCTCAAGGAGTATCTTTGTGGCATTCTCTGTATTTCCTGAATTTGAATGTTGGCCTGTCTTGCTAGGTTGGGGAAGTTCTCCTGGATAATATCCTGAAGTGTGTTTTCCAGCTTGGTTCCATTCTCCCCATCACTTTCAGGTACACCAATCAAACATAGGTTTGGCCTTTTCCCGTAGTCCCGTATTTCTTGGAGGCTTTGTTCATTCCTTTTCCTCTAATCTTGTCTTCACGCCTTATTTCATTAAGCTGATCTTCAGTCTCTGATATCCTTTCTTCTGCTTAATCGATTCAGCTATTGATACTTGCGTATGCTTCATGAAGTTCTCGTGCTGTGTTTTTCAGCTCCATGAGGTCATTTATGTTCTTCTCTAAACTGGTTATTCTAGTTAGCAGTTCTGGTAACCTTTTATCAAGGTTCTTAGCTTCGTTGCATTGGGTTAGAACATGCTCCTTTAGCTCAGAGGAGTTTGTTATTACCCACCTTCTGAAGCCTACTTCTGTCAATTCGTCAACTCATTCTCCATCCAGTTTTGTTCCCTTACTGACGAGGAGTTGTGATCCTTTGGAGGAGAAGAGGCCTTCTGGTTTTTGAAATTTTCAGCCTTTTTGCACTGGTTTTTCCTCATCTTCGTGGATTTATCTACCTTTGATCTTTGATGTTGGTGACCTTTGAATGGGGTTTTTGCGTGGTCGTCCTTTGTGTTGATGTTGATGCTATGGCTTTCTGTTTGTTAGTTTTCCCTCTAACAGTCAGGCACCTCTTCTGCAGCTCTGCTGGAGTTTGCTGGAGGTCCACTCCAGACCAATTGCGTGGGCATCACCAGCGGAGGCTGCAGAACAGCAAAGATGGCTGCCTGCTCCTTCCTCCGGAAGCTTCATCCCAGAGGGGCACCTGCCAGATGCCAGCTGGAGCTCTCTTGTATGAGGTGTCTGTCAACCCCTGCTGGGAAGTGTCCCTCCATCAGAAGGCATGGGGGTCAGGGACCCACTTGAGAATGCAGCCTGTCCCTTAGCAGAGCTTGAGCACTGTGCTGGGAGATCTGATACTCTTTTCAGAGTCATCAGGCAGGAACATTTAAGTCTGCTGAAGCTGTGCCCACAGCCACCCTTTCCCCTAGGTGCTCTGTCCCAGGGAGATGGGAGTTTTATCTATAAGCACCTGACTAGGGCTGCTGCCTTTCTTTCAGAGATGCCCTGCCCAGAGAGGAGGAATGTAGAGAGGCAGTCTGGCTACAGCAGGTTTGCTGAGCTGCGGTGGGCTCCATCCAGTCCGAATTTCCTGGGAGCTTTCTTTACGCTGTGAGGGGAAAACCGCCTACTCAAGCCTCAGGAATGCTGGATGCTCCTCCCCTCACCAGGCTCGAGCATCTCAGGTTGACTTTAGACTGCTGTGCTGGCAGCGAAAATTTCAAGACAGTGGATCTTAGCTTGCTGCGCATCATATCAGCTCCCTGGCTTCAGCCCCCTTTCCAGGGGAGTGAATGGTTCTGTCTTGCTGGCATCCCAGGTGCCACTGGGGTATGAAAAAAAACTCCTGCAGCTAGCTCTGTGTCTGCCCAAATGGCCACCCAGTTTTGTGCTTGAAACCCAGGGCCCTGGGGTGTAGGCACCCGAGGGAATCTCCTGGTCTGTGGGTTGCAAAGACCATGGGAAAAGCATACTATCTGGGCTGGATAGCACCATCCCACACAACACAGTACCTCATGACTTCCCTTGGCTAGAGGAGGGAGTTCCCCAACCCCATGCACTTCTCAGGTAAGGCGACACCCCATCCTGGTTCTGCTCACCCTCCATGGGCTGCACCCACTGTCTAATCAGTCCCAATGAGATGAACCAGGTACCTCAGTGCAGAAATCAACTGCCTTGTGTATTGGTCTCACTGGGAGCTGCAGACTGGAGCTGTTCCTATTCGGCCATCTTGCCCAGGAATCTACTGTCCAGTTTTAATATAGTATAAAAGGAGAATATTCATACTTATCTGAAGAGGCTATTAGAATAGTGGTCCTTTTTCCAAGTACACACCTCTGTGAGACCAGATTTTCCTCATATAGTTCAACCAAATATATCACAACATATTATCTGAAGAAGAAGCTATGAAAATGTAGCTGTCTTCTATTAAGCCAGACATTAAGGAGATTTGCAAGCTGGGTGTAGTAGCTCATGACTGTAATCCCAGAACTTTGGGAGGCTGAGGTGGGAGGATCACTCGAGCCCAGGAGTTCAAGACCAGCCTGGGCTACAAAGCGAGACCCCATCTCACCATCTCTAAATAAAAAGAGAGAGAGAGAGATTTGCAAAAATGTAAAACAATGCCACTCTTCTCACTTTCTTTTTCTTGGAAAATACAATTATCTTTGATGAGGACGTCATTTTTGTGAACATGCAATGGCTTTGTTATTGATATTTTTAAATTAACATTTTTAACATCTCAGTTGTAAGTTTTAATGTGGTACATCTCAATAGATGTAACCACCTTAACAAAAGTTTTTTGGGTTCTCAATAACTTATGAGTATTTTAGAACTGCTGCCCATGCCATATCCTTCTTAGTCAATACCAGCATCACTCCATATACACACTGAGCTTTCCATTGGCTGCAAGAAGGTTCCAGTTCTCACCTCCCAACTGAGAAAGGATAGCAGAGAGAAGGTAGGTGCTTGCAGAACTGGAGGCCCTGGAGACAAATTCTCAGCCTTGAGGCTTTCATACCAAATGGGCTTTGCTTGTCTAAATCAGCACAGAACACTAGAAGCCATGTACCAAACTACTTTATCCACACCATGGAGAGAACCTTGGTCTTCACAGGTAAAAAGTCTCTGAAAAGCCATAGACAGCAGTCCTTGAGGGCCAATGAAAGGAGGATTTCCATGCCATGTCCTCACCCTGAGCTATCTCATCACCCTACAAACTTCCAACTTCCATCTTTAGAAAGATTTCTCAACATTGTACTGTCAGGCTGTCAAATCTTTTTCTGTTACCCCAGTAAAAATGCAACAGAAATAAAAGACCAGGCCAGGCACAGTGGTTCACACCTGTAATCCCAGCATTTTGGGAGGCCGAGGTGGGCAGATCATTTGAGGTCAGGAGTTCGAGACTGGCCTGACCAAAATGGTGAAACCCTGTCTTTACTAAAAATACAAAAATTAGCCAGACATGGTGGTGCACACCAGTAATCCCAACTACTTGGGAGGCTGAGGCAAGGAGAATTGCTTGAACTCGGGAGACAGAGGTTGCAGTGAGCCAGGATTGCACCACTATACTCCAGCCTGGGAGACAAAGTCAGATTCTGTTTCAACTAATTAACTAACTAACTAACTAAATAAATAAATAAATAAATAAATTTAAATAAAAACAAAACAATACCAATAACCAAAACACGAAAATCCATTTCGGTTGTTAATGAAGTCTCCCCAGCCTCTGCCAAAAAGCGAATGGCATTGCCTGGCACTCCATAAGATGAGCAAACTCTTTCGAATCCCATTCCTAGAGGCAGCCACACCCTCCAAAGTCTCTTGCCTTTTTTCTCAGGTTTTTCCTGCACATCTCTTCTTCTTCCTCCCTCACAAAAAAACCCACCAGCTCCTCTTGGCTTTAGGGCTCTATCTTTTCTCTGTAAGTATCTCTCCCATGTTCCTACATAATTCAGTCTTGCTTTCTTCCCTTCTCTTCTTCACCCATTACATAGATCAATACAGATCAATAGAACAGATCAACACAACAGAAACCCCAACACAAAAGTATCAGCAGAGACTCCCCCTTCGAAGGAGAATGAGATAGGCTGAGAATACTAATATACAAATCTTTCTGGACAAATCACTTTCTTTTCTAACAGACAAATGGCATGTAGCTCCAAAGTCTTTTACATTTTTAAAATGGTTACCCATGAAAGGTGTTTCTAAATTTGGAGTTCTTAAATGAAAATCAGCCCCGTATCAGCTTTTACTGAGGGCTCTGCTTCAGTATTTTTCTTGACAGTATTGCTTCTCTGCTACTTCCTGTGCAAATAAGCACTTGGAATTTTCAGGGACAATGCTTTGTCATTAATGCATTGTCAGTGTTGTCTTGAGTTGTTGTCGTTTGGGCTTGCTATTATTCTGTTTTAATTAGAAATCTTTATTAGTTTGACTTCATCATTATCACTTTAATTTCTTGTGAGCTATTTGGTTTGTTATATAATGAGATGCCTATTAGCATCCATAGCATTTTTGGCCCATAATTTTTCAGTGCTCAGATTTAGGACAATGTGTATTGGTACAAATATGAACCCTTCAGACTCCTATTGCTAAGATTTGTGAGATGTTATTATAGATAATTATATAATGATAAGTATGCCATTTCTATTATTTTGTTGTTATATAAATAATCCCCTTGGAAAGTCTTTGGACAGTGAAATTTTCTGGATGTTAGAAATGTCTCTTCAGCCGAGAAGTTGGAACAGGGCAGTTGGGAGTCACAGAGTTTGTATCTCAAGTAACTAATGTCAAAAATGTTTAAGATGCAATGATTTGTAGCATATGCTGTTAATTGCTACATCAAAATCTCTAGTCTGAATTTTCCTAAGCCCTGGTCCCATACATTCAGCCATGTTCCAAAAGCAAACCCATCATTTCCCCAATAAAAACCATCTTCCCTGTCCCCACATCAAACTGACCCTGTATAGCTATTCCAGTCTCAACAGATAGCATGTACAAGTCACCCACTTACAGACCTGGCTCCTTCCTCTTCCCCAGTCTAAGTCCCATGAATTCTGTCTGCTAGATATTTCTTAAACCCATCTTTTTCTCCCCACCCCATCCTTTTCACAGGGTCATCATGGGCCACTTCATCCTAGCTCTTGTCCAACACCCTCTCAGTCTCTATGCCCAGTGTATCTGCTTCCTAGGGCTGCCATAACCAAGTCCTGGATGGCTTAAAACAACAGAAATTTATGCAACTCTGGATGCTTGAAGTCTGAAATCAAGTTGTTGGCAGGGCCATGCTCTCTCTAAAGTTTCTTGGGGAGATCTGTTTCATGCCTCTCTCTTAGCTTCTGGTGTTGCCAGCAGTCCTTGGTATTCTTGGCTTGTAGATGCATCACTCCAGTCTCCGCTTCTGTCATCCCACAGCTTTCTCCCTACATGTCTCTGTGTCTTCTCCTCTTATAAGGACATCAGTCATAGTGGATTAAGGGCCCACCCCACTCCAGTATGACTCCATCTGAACTAATTACATCTGCAAGAATCTCACTTCCAAATAAGTTTGCATTCTGAGGTTCTGAGAAGAGCATGAACCTTTGGGGAGTCACTATCTGCTATGGTTCAAATGTGTCCCCCGAAGTACTTGTATTGGAAACTTAATCCCCAGTGCAACAGTGTTGGGAGATGAGGCCGAACAAGAAGTGATCAGGTCATGAGGGCTCAGCCCTCACAAATAGGATTAAAGTCATTATCACTAGAGTAGGTTAGTTATCACAAGAATGGGTTGGGTGTAAAAGTGAGTTCAGCCCCCTTTAGCTTCTGGCTCCCTCACACGTTCTCTTGCCCTCTCGCCTTCTGCTGTGGACTGACACAGCTCAAAGGCCCTTACCAGATGCCAGGCCCTGGATCTTGGACTTCCCAACCTCCAGAATTGTAAGAAATAAATATCTGTATTTATAAATTACCAGGTCTGTAGTTATTTTGTGATAGCAGCAAAAAATGGACTAAGACACTCTCCAACCTGGTGCACCCATGACTGCAACTTCCTCTGACCAAAGGATAGGGGTGTCCTTGCTGTTTCCACTCTGGTTTGAAATCCAATCTTCAACAAGTACTAAATTGCCATATGCAATTGGGTCTGTTTCCAGGTTTTTCTACTCTGTTCCATTGGTCAGTCTATCTAGGCATGTACCAATTCCACACCATTTTATTTGTAGAGGATTTATGATATGTTGTAATGTTTTACTTTTAGAGGCTTTATTGTACATTTAGCCTCTGCTCCCCACCCCTGCTGCTCATCTTCTTCCAGGTTCTCCTAGTAAATCTTCTGCATTTGTTGTTCTAAATAATTTTTAGAAGGTACTTGTCAAATTCCAATTAAAACAATAACTAGTGCTAATTTCTCTGGTTTATTGTGGTCAGAGAATGCTAGTTGTATTATTTCTGTTTCTTTAAATTCATTGAAATCTTTTTTTATGGGATGATTTGATCCACTTTTTAAATGTCCTATGTATTTTAAAATAAAATGTCTTATATTTTATATATATATATATATATGATTTACCTTACACACGCTAATTAGATCTATCATATTCTCACTAACTTTTTTGTCCTTATGATATTCCTGCAATTGAGAGAGGTGGATTCTAATATTAATGTATTCAACAACTTCTTCTTGACTTTCTAATTGATTCTGCTTTATCAATAAAGCAGAGGTTTATTACTGGCTGCCTAAATATTAATAACTGTAGTATCTTCATTGTGAAGGTTATAAACTATGTTTGTCTCTTAAAATGCTTTCTGATCTGAATTCTACCTCACCAGATACCAATCTTTCTTCCTTGAACTTTTATCCCTTTTATTTATGTATTATTTTACATAGTATAAGTTTGTCTATTCTTTAATTGTTAATGTCTCTGAATCTCTTCATTTTAGGAGTGTCTTCTATGTAGAGCATTGTGCTGAATTTTTGTTTGGTAGCCAAACTCTAAATCTTTTTCTTTTAATAGGGTAAGCCTTTCTCATTCTCCTTCTCCTCCTCCTCCTTCTCCTTGTTCTTCCCCTTTCTCTCTCTCTCTCTCTCTCTCTCACTCACTCTCTCATTTTCTTTATTTTTCTTCTTTCTTGATGGGGTCTCACTATGTGGCCCAGGCTGGTCTCTAACTCTTGGCCTCAAGTAATCCTCCTGCCTCAGACTATCAAAGTGCTGGGATTACAGGCATGAGCCACCACACCTGGTACATTTGCTATTATTATCAGTATATTTTGTCTCAGTTCTGTTATATTACATGCTTGTGAGTACATATACAGATACTCCTTGACTTATGATGGAGTTATGTCCAGATAAACCTATAATAAGTCAAAAATATTGTTAAATTGAAAATGCATTTAATACCAAAGAATACCCACAGAAAAGTCAAAAAATTTTAAGTTGAACCATTACAAATTGGGGACCATCTATAAATATGTATATATGGGCCAGGCGAGGTGGCTCATGCTGTGATTCCAGCACTTTGGGAGGCCGAGGTGGGTGGATCACTTGAGGTCAGAAGTTAGAGACCAGCATGGCCAACATGGTGAAACATCGTCTCTATTAAAAATAGAAAAATTAGCTGGGCATGGGGGCACATGCTTGTAATCCCAGCTACTTGGAAGGCTGAGGCAAGAGAATTGCTTGAACCCAGGAGGGAGAGGTTACAGTGAGCTGAGATCATGCCATTGCACTCCAACCTGGGCAGCAGAGCACTCTATGTCAAAAAAAAAAGAGTGTATATGTATATGCATGTGTGTATATACATATATATATATATATCTATATATATATATACACACACACACACACACACACATTTACATGTATTTTTAAATATACATAACAGTCTTCCAGTATATAGTCTTTGTTTTAGAGACACAGTCTTGCCATGTTACCCAGTCTGGTCTTGAACTCCTGATCTCAAATGATCCTCCTGCCTCAGCATCCCAAACTGCTGGGATTATAGGTGTGAGCCACCACACCCAGCCCTCAGTATATAGTCTTTTTGATTTTTTTATCTTTCTACTCTTTATTTTTAATCTTTTGGGATTCAAGAAGGTTTGTATTTTTGTACAAGTAGTTACCTTTATGCTGGTACCATTTTATAATACTTTGGTCTCTCCTCTTGTGACTTTTATTTATTGATCACCTACTATTTTAAAAATATTAAATTAGCTAGTAGTCTCTTCTTTACACTCTCATTCTTCTCCCTAGCTTCTAATATGAACTATCATTTTGCTCCCAGTTAATACCAATAAGTCCAACAAAGAGCTTATCCTTTTCTCCATAAATGCTTCCCATTTTCGATAGCTGTACAGCATCAATGTGATGAGAGAGACCTGTGCTCTCACTCTCCTTATAACCATCAGTTATATATTTAAGCTCACCAGCAGTCCTTTTGCCAATGTCCCTCAGTCATTTTAGTTGCCCACAACTCTTTCTCCATTAGAGCAAGGCTCAAGGTAACAATAGCCCTAAGTTCTTGCATAGTCATGAGAATTTGTCTGTGGCCATATTTATCCTTGAAAGAGAGCTTGGCTGGATATAAAATTATTGGTTCACATTTTCTTTCCTTGGGTATCTTAAATATGTAATTCTGTTGCCTTCTGGTATGAATTGTTGCTGTTGAAAAGTCTGATTACAATTTGAGTGTCTCTCCCTTAAAATGACTTGACTTTTTCATATGAATGTCCAAAAATTTTCTTTTTCCTGTCATTTTACATATTTTTATCAAAAGTCTTTAAGTTTTTTTTCTCGAATATAACCATTCTGTGACAATGTAGACACATTGTTTGTGCTTGCAACTTTCAGTTTCAAGTAATTTATTTCAGGAAACTTTTCTTGCACATTTTATAAAACATGGCCATGTGGACACATTGCAGGGGCCCCTCCCAAGGTCTTGGAAGGGGACAGTACAAGTGCTGGTCCCTGATGCTGAGGCTTTGTAATAAACCCACCTCTGTGAGGCCATCAGGGTTAATACTTCTAATTTCTGTACTTCAGTGAGCTACTATTTTACTGAACCGTCCTTTCCTGGGGAACTCCTCTAAATCCTCTGCATCCTAAATTGTACCAAGAGGCAATTATGGCCAAGAGCTACCTCTTACTAAGCTGCAAAAATTTTAAACAGTAGGAGCATAATATACTCCAGGAATGGCTGATTTCCCACATCTCTGATGGCCATGCTCTCTCAGGGCTCTGTGTCTTTGGGCATCTTTAAACAGTGGCTCCAAGTCAGTGGACGTTTATTGAGAGGTCAGTTATGCCCAGCACTGTACTAGTCACATATGAAAATTAGTTAATGGGAATAAAGGATATGGAACAATGTCTAGCACAGAGTAAATCCTTGCTATTATTATTACTCTGAACAGACATAAAGGCTGACCCCAAGACATTGAGTGTCCTGAGCGACCAATATTGGTATTCACGACCTTTCCAATCTGACCCCCCAGACCCTCTGCCTGCTGTGGACATTCAGACTTCTTTTCCATTATCTCCTGTAGTCTATTCTACTTTTTTTGTAATTACACCCTTATTTCTTACTGGAAAACCACCTCCACCAAACTCTCATTCCTTGTTATTGGAGGAGACATGGCCTCATCCCAGCTCCAAGGGAAGCACAGAAGGTAAATCTCAGCTAATCCGTGAAGATCACATTGTTTTGGGCACAGTAATTGATTGAAGGATGAACACATGACCAATCAGAAGCAACAAGATGTAACAAGATGTCTTTTAGCTATCCAGGGAAAGATATACTATTTTCTGCTGAGAGAATGCAGGGTCTGACTTGCACACGTATGTTTATAGCAGCACAATTAACAATTGCAAAGATGTGGTACCATTGACTAAGTGCCCATTGACTGAGTGGACAAATAAAATGTGGTGCATATACATCACGGAATACTACTCAGCCATTACAAGCAACGAAATGATGTCTTTCTCAACAACTTGGATTGGAGCCAGAGGCCATTATTCTAAGTGAAATAACACAGGAGTGGCAAACCAAAAACCATATGTTGTCACTCATAAGTGGGAGCTAAGCTGTGAGTAAGCAAAGGCATACAGAGTGGACTTAGATGCTCAGAAGGGGGAGAGTAGGAGGGGGACTAAGAATTTTAAAACTACATATTAGGTACAATGTACACTACTCGGATGACAAGCACACTAATATCTCAAAATTCACCGCTCTATAATTCATCCATGTAACAAAAACCACTTGTACCCCAAAAGCTATTGAATTCACATTAAAAAAATTAAAATCAAATGTTTCACCCTCAAACGCACAACCATTTAAAAAAAAAAAAAAGGCCAAGTGCAGTGGCTCACGCCTCTAATCCCAGCACTTTGGGAGGCCAAGGCGGGTGGATCACTTGAGGTCAGGAGTTCAAGATCAGCCTGGCCAACACAGTGAAACCCTGTCTGTACTAAAAATACAAGAATTAGCCAGGTGTGGTGGTGTATGCCTGTGATCCCAGCTACTCAGGAGGCTGAGGCAGGAGAATCACTTGAACCCGGGAGGCAGAAGTTTCAGTGAGTGGAGATGACACCACACCCTGGGCAATGGTGGAGGACTCCATCTCAGGGAAAAAAAAAAAGAGAGAGAGACAGAGAGAATGCAAGGTCTGGAGCTGTTGCAGCCCTTCTGTGACATGACAGAAAAGACTGTCTGGGATGAAGCCCATAACTGAAGTCAAACAATAAGAAGTAGAAACACAGGGTCTGGACATTTTCTGATGAATGTCCAGATGGATACTAAAGCTACGCCTGGCTCTCACTCATGTGAAACAATAGATTCCTTCTATCTTCAGCTCGTGGGTGTTGGGGTTTGTTATTTACAACCAAAAGTATTAAGTGGCACACAATTTGCTCTTGTTTTCTGTAATTTTACTATTAAAGAACACTGAAATATCCCTCTCTAAGACACTGGGGATTTTAGCTAAAGTTAAAAGGTTAAGACACAGCCGCACACTCTGCCCCCACCTTTGCCTTTATCAGCTCAGAAACAGCGCTCAGAGATAGCGGTGTCAGAAGATCTAGGAGCTGACTTCACTCTCCCCATAAATTTTCCTTCCCACATTGTCTTGCCTTTTAGAAGCCTGAAAATACTCTCTTCTTTGTCTTGTCACTATAGAAGATTTATGGCTCTTTGTTAAAATACTACTTTAGCAAGGCCCCTAAGCCACTGCCTTGAGAAAGAAATACTTTTGAAGTGAGGCCTCTCCCCCATGATGGGTAGAACATGCATTAACAAAACTTTTTGTTTATCTAACTTTTGCTTTCAGGAAAGCATCTCAGCTAAGAACCTATAAAGGGAAAGGAAAAAAATTATGTTTTCTCCCTACACTATCTTCTGTGTGTCTCTATAATGTTCCACTTTTCTACCTTTGTTCAGCTTAATCCTTCTATCTGGGATGGCCTTTTGCTCATTCCTGCATATCTAAAATTCTCTTCATTTTTCCAGAGTTTAGGTCAAATGATGCCTTTTCTATAAGGAATTTAGTAAAGTCTTCAGGGAAGATGAGGCATCAGCTCAGCAACTGACTCCCAACTGGTTTAAGAGACCAATGTTCTGTGTGTTGCACTTGTACCTTTCTTATAACTGTGTAACTGTTTTGAATTTTTCATAGATTCAAAGACTGTAAGCTCTTTGACAGGCTTGTCATCAATACAGAGACCTTCACAATCATATTATTAATATAATAACACTCGGCCAGGCACGGTGGCTCACGCCTGTAATCCCAGCACTTTGGGAGGGCAAGGCAGGCAGATCACGAGGTCAGGAGATCGAGACCATCCTGACTAACATGGTGAAACCCCGTCTCTACTAAAAAAAAAAAACACAAAAAATTAGCCGGGCGTGGTGGCAGGCGCCTGTAGTCCCAGCTACTTAGGAGGTTGAGGTAGGAGAATGGCATGAACCTGGGAGGTGGAGGTTGCAGTCAGCTGAGATCCTGCCACTGCACTCCAGCCTGGGTGACAGAGCAAGACTGTGTCTCAAAAAAAAAAAAAAAAAACATATTATATATATATATATATATATATATATATATATATAAACACTCTTCCTATTGGGGTGGATTTGAAATAGCCCAAAACATGTCCTTTCTCTTAGACAAGGTAGATGGGCCCCTTGTCAAAGGCGCAAAGTATTCAGGATTTATCCACATTCCTTGCACACAGTAGGTACTCCACAGATGCTTTTTGAATGAATGAGTGAACAGGGATGGGTTCTACACACAGGCATCAATGCATTAGTTGTGTTTGGAAATCCATAAATCATTTTTCTATTTTATGTGATGTAAGAAAAGATTATTAGCGTTCTAGGGTCTTATCCCTCCATTCAAATAGGAGAGTAAAAAGGAGATTTTATACCGACTGAAATAACTTTGCTTCCTCACTATGTAACGGAATAATTGAAGATGCATGCAAGACTAATGGATTCTTTGTGAAAGAAAGGGATGCATGAAGAGAGCCTGATATCATTGCACAATGACAAGAGCAGCAGTTATTTATCAGAAAAATAAATTGGATTTGCTTGGCTCGTGGCACTGCCCCATTGTGATGCTAAGTACACCTTTGCAGCAACTCATCTCGTTCTCCTGGGCCTCCCTCTGCTTTGTCTTCTCTCATTTGTTGGTGCTTCTTGCATCAGATGGCCCTTCTGCCTGACCCTGTGTACAAGTGCAATGAGGTATATGGGCGTAAAACCCGCCAACACCATCACGGGTATCGCACCTCAGAAAACAGAAAATTCCCACTCTTTGAATAACCAGCAGGAGATCATACTCAGCCTGGGCACTGCAGGGCTGACCTCAAATTCTAATTCCGCTTAGCCTTGACTCTGAGTACTGTCTCAAAAAGGTGCTGTCAAAGTGCCTGGCGGGGAACTCTCAGCCCGTATCTCATGCTGCAGAAAGAGAATTACATCAGGCCCATTTCCGGTCCCATAACAGTGCTTGTATGACTTCGATTAATCTTTCAACATCCCCAGGTTTCAGGTTGCTGATCTGGGAAGAGGAGACAGCATTAACAGCCCTAAGTTCTTCACAGAGTCATAGTGAAGGTCAAACATATGTGAAAATGCCGTGAGAGAAAAGCAGCTTCCAATACCCAAAAATTCTATCAATATGTAGATGCTAGAGCAGTAGTTATAGAGGCATGAGACATCACAGCAAAGAGAAGATAGAATGGATTAAGGAACTTTGAGCCAATCTCCAGATCAAATGGAATGGCGGCCCCCTGCTGAAATGAGCCTGGCCCTCCCCCATGCCTATGGTTGATAATATCATCAAGAAGGTGTTTATTGGACAAAGCTGTATAATATAAAGTCTAATTTTAGCATACATTAATTTAACCTGCATCTCCAACAGGTAACATCTGTGGCATCTGGCGATGTTTCGGACAACAGAGAGGGCATCTATGGAAATGGTATGTGGTGTCTTCATTTCTCTGCTCATCTAGGAAGACATGGCCCTTGGCATCTTTTCTCACCTGCTTTTACATTCTGCTCGCTCATGGCTCTCCCTCTCTTGCATATTTTCTCTTTCACTATTTCCCTGTCTTCAAGTCACAGACACACTTAGACACCCCCTGCACAGAAAGTCAAACCTCTGCAATGCCACCTTTGCAAGCTGAAGGAGTCTCCCCTTCCTTTCCCCATCCCTCAGGTGCGTGTTCCACGGTCTAAACATTCTGCCTCCTCAGTCTCTGGATAGCCTCGCACCAGAACTGCTTCCTCAAGGCCCCCACTGACCTCCTCATTAGGTGATCTTTCGCCTTCACTGTCCTTGACCCTGCCGACCAGCCACCCCCTTCCTGGCGCTTCCCCTTCCCACGAAGCACCCTGTGCTCCCCTCTCTGGGCGTTCCTCCCAGCTTTCTCAACTGGATTTCTTCTCTACTTTCCCCCATGGCCTCCTAAGTAGAGATCTGTCCCTTGGCCCAGTTCTTTCCCACTCTCTCCATGTCGACTTTCTTTGACCTTCTCAGACCTCCTAGGCCCCAGCTAGCACTCTCTGAAGAGGACTCCAGCGCATGAACTCTCCTGGCTCACTGCCAGCTGTGTGGAGTGTCTCCCGTGTGTTCTAACCTGTGTGTGCCAGCAGACACCCCTGCTCACCATCAGCCCACTGAGATGCTTATGCCCCTCACACCGCCTTCTATCTCGAACTCTATATTTCTATCAGGTAAGCCAACATCCTTCCAGCCACCCAACCATGGAGTTATCTGCAGTCCCCCTTGCATTCTTTGCCAGCCCTGGAAACTATTTCATTCTTTTTGCTGCGAATCATGCTCAAGCCATTACTGCGCTTCTCCCAAACACTAACCTTCCAACTGCCTTGCCTCCCACCCCAAGTATCTCTCTTTTTTCTTTTTTTTCTCCCCCAAGCCTCAGTCTTGCAAGACTGCAAGTGCAGCTTTCATAGGAGGTGTCAGAAATTAAAGCAATTCATCACAGCCTCTGAAGTGTCTACTTTTTCTAACACAACTGCCTGGTCCATCTTCCTAAATTATAACATACAATTCCCAAATTCAAAAGCCACTGTCAGCCCCCACAGCCACTTCTCACATTGCTCTCTGTAGAGTTCAGTCTCCTTCTCTTGGCATCTGAGCCCCTTGTAAGTCTTGTCCCAGCCATTTTTGCAGCTTTATTTCCTACTCCCCTTCACATGGACTGCATATTTCCCCATAAATGGAGTATCTGCCACTACCCAAGCAGGCCCTGGACTGCCCTACCTCTAGGCCTTAGCTCACACAGGTTCTTCCCGGAGTACCCTTCCTCACTTTCCATCTCTATTTGTCAAAATCATTTGAGGCCCAGCTCTAATCCACCTGCCAGGAAGCCTTCCCAGATTCCTGCTTTTCTGTCATGCCCATTAAAACCATGGGCATACATGCCCCATCTTTCCACTAAACTATAAATTCCTTTAGAGAGCAGGCCATACCTCAGCCACTGATGAATGAGTGCCACCCAGCCCATGCTACCCATGCAATAATTATTCACTCTGATAAATTCATTTGCTGAAATAAATTCTCCTGGAGTCAATTCAAAACCTCCCCTGAAATTAACCTTGATCCCTTTCTTCCAATGTTCTCAAATTTTTCTTAGACCTAAATTTCCTCTCCTCCTTTGAATTATCTAGGTAGACTTGCTAGGTGTCCAGTGACCACAACATCCATCTTGAAACTTCAGGAAAGAATAATAATCCAATTCAGATGAAATAATAGAATAATGTTACATGAAGGGATGTTTGTGAACTATAAAATGCCCAAAGGAGAAATGCTGCTTGAATATTTAATTAGCAGTGACGCAAGTGATATGGTTCGGCTGTATCCCCACCCAAATCTCATCTTAAATTGTAATTCCCATAATCCCCACATGTTGTGGGAGGTAATTTAATCACATGGTAGGGAGTGGTTATCCTCATGCTGTTCTCGTGATAGTGAGTGAGTTCTCATGAGATCTGATGGTCTTGTAAGGGGCTTTTCCCCCTTTTTCTCTGCACTTCTTGCTGTCACCATGTGAAGAAGGATGTGTTTGCTTCCTCTTCTGCCATGGTTATAAGTTTCCTGAGGCCTCCCCAGCCCTGCAGAACTGTGAGTCAATTAAACCTGTTTCCTTTATAAATTACCTAGTCTCCAGTATGTCTTTATTAGCAGCATGAGAACGGACTAAGACAGTAAGAAACTGGGAGCCACGAGGAGAGCCACTCCTCCTGACGTTTCAGTTCCCCGAAAGCTTGGGGTCTCCTGTTTCTATAGCCAGGGAAGGAGACAATTTCATTTCCAGTGTAGAAATAGAAGATTTACTAAAGTAAAGTGAATTGGGCAAGTCGGCACATTGATAGGGTGGAGGGAGCCAAACAGACTCTGAACAGGACCAGCTTCAAGAGTATGCAACTTGGGCAGGCATGCACAGCCCAGTGCTCAGAACAGAGCACTGACTTAATGCTTGACTGTTGCCATCTTGAAATTTCTAATTTTTGAACAAAGACCCCCACATTTTCATTTTGCACTGGGCCCCACAGATTACACAGCCAATCCTGGTCTGGGCCTTTGATGTCAGAGGACTGAAGGATGAAGAAGCGCTGAGGAGGCGATATCAGTGAGCTGCCACATATCTAATGTCACTTGATTAGCAGGGAGGGGAATTCTTGCCCTAAGGGAAAAAGTTACATATTTGCTAAAAAACATGATTCAGGCTATTGCTCTTTTTTGTAAGCCAGCCTATGAAGGGACTATAGGAAACCTTCATGTCTAGAGGAGGGAGGAGTAGAATTTCCATTCAACTAAAGGTTTCCATGTGGAATCACAAGACCAATTAAAAGTTATAATATGCAAATGTCTCTAGCATGTATGCTCATAAATGTGTTTACAAATACTCCAGGGTGGCATGTCTTGACTGCAAATTATGCAGCCTCCAGTCTTTTGGAATATTTCTCAAATTTTCCTTTTAGAAAATGGCATTATATGGCCATAAATAGTTTACATCCATAACCTGCAAGTTTCCTTCAGTTCCCTTCAGTGGAATATCTTAGTAAGGGATGATGTATGTCTGTCACACCTGTGAAAGCATTTCTCTGTTAATTAGAAGAGCTAAGAAACCTACATTTTCTAGGCAAATGCCTGCACTGGAGAAACTACAGGGTTTAACTACAATATTTGTCTTGTGACTCATTTTGGCTTTGACAGTTTGACTACAATAATTATCACTTTCTTAGGCAATATTTAATGAAGATAATAAGATAATCCTGTGCACTACTGCACTTTCTCATTGAATCTTTTTAATCCATTATAGGAATGATAGAAAAAAAACAGTGAAGTTGTTATTAAGCTAACTCAAGACTGAATTTTCATATACGTTACCAAAAAAAGGTGCTTCACAATATATAATTTTAAAGTGCAGATACACCATACTTATTTGTGTAGTGGGACTTTAAAACTTATCTGAATGAAAGCACTAATATTCTCTTTTGGGGTGGTGGGGGGCTTGCTCTCATTATTTAGGAAAATATCTTGATCAGCTGCTTGTGGGGTTGAAGGAAAGATCCTCTCACTCAAGTTGACTTAGAACAAGTTAACAAGACACAGGTGAGCTGCTCTGTATGGGGGAGTCAAGAAGAGGAGAGAAGCCAGGACAGAAATGTTGAAGGAGAGCGCCCCAGGGACTTTGAAACAGAGAATAGCTATTATAAGATTCAATTTCAAGTTGCAAATCAATTCTGTGTCCCCAACTTTCCTTCAAGTCCATCGCCCCCACACATGCCTCCATTGTGAAAATCAAGGGAGGGGCAGAGTTGTGCACTCAGAGTGGCTGAGAGCAGACAGACCCTTGGGGCCTGCCAAAGCAGAAACTAGGATTTGCTGAAACCTCGGGGAACACGTCCAGACCCTGGGGCTGCCCTAAGTTTCATATAGCCTGTCCTTCAGTATTACCTCTAATTTTCAAAAAGAAAGTATGTTCCCCAGGAAATTCTCCCCAGTGAATTTTTTTTTTTTTTTTTTTTTAAGATGAAGTCTGGCTCTGTCACCAGGCTGGAGGGCAGTGGCGCGATCTCGGCTCACTGCAACCTCCACCTCCCGGGTTCAAACGATTCTCCTGCCTCAGCCTCCTGAGTAGCTGGGATTACAGGCGCATGCCACCACCTCCAGCTAATTTCTGTATTTTTAGTAAAGACGGTGTTTCACCATGTTGGCCAGGATGGTCTCTTTTTTTTTTTTTTTTTTTTTGAGACAGAGTCTCGCTCTGTCGCCCAGGCTGGAGTGCAGTGGCGCAATCTCGGCTCACTGCAAGCTCCGCCTCCCGGGTTCACGCCATTCTCCTGCCTCAGCCTCTCCGAGTAGCTGGGACTACAGGCGCCTGCCACCACGCCCAGCTAATTTTTTTTTTTTTGTATTTTTAGTAGAGATGGGGTTTCACCGTGGTCTCAATCTCCTGACCTCGTGATCCGCCTGCCTCGGCCTCCCAAAGTGCTGGGATTACAGGTGTGAACCACCATGCCCAGCTTTTTTTTTTTTTTTTTTTTTTTTTTTTTTTTTTTTGAGATAGAGTCCATCTCTGTTGCCCAGTCTGGAGTGCAGTGACATGATCTTGGCTCACTGCAACCTCCACCTCCTGGGTTCAAGCGATTCTTCTGTCTCAGCCTCCCGAGTAGCTGGGATTACAGGCGTGCACCACCATGGCTGGCTAATTTGTATATTTTTAGTAGAGACGGGGTTTCACTATGTTGGCCAGGCTGGTCTCAAACTCCTGACCTCAGGTGATCTGCCTGTCTTGGCCTCCCAAAGTGCTGGGATTACAGGCGTGAGCCACCGCACCCAGCCTGTTTTTAATGATTAGAGAGATCTACTATGACTGTCAACAGAGCTTCCAACTCCTGCTCTACCTCTCCCCCAAGGGAAGACGTTATCTTGAACAAGCCCACAAAAGATGAGAGAGGAAATGGCCCCTGCTTCTGCAATGGGTGCCTTCTCTTCTCACTTTCTCAGTAGCAACTTCAAGCTGGTTAGATTTTCTGTACTCCCAAGCCCTGTGGGAAAACTCTGCAAGAAATGGGCGAGAGCAACCACCAGCATCTTCTTCACTCCGGGTTAAAGTCCTTAAGGCTCAGTCTTTCCTTCTCCCTTCTTCCCCAGCCACTCCCTGGAAATCTTAAACACACTCACCAAGTGGGCCCTCTTCCTCAGCTTCCTCTCAACCACCCCATATTTAAAATGTGTTTTTTGAGCATCAACTCTGAGTAAGGTACAGACTGCAGTCTTGCTTAAAAGCAATTTTTTTTTTCCTTTTTAAGAAGAAATGGCTGAAAGAAGAGGAAAATATTGGAAAACTCACCCACTAGAGTAGCTATACTAAATAATCTTATCACTGTAACTTAGAAACAGCCTGAGGCTAAGGTCCCTTGCTCTACACACCCATGACTCACCACCCGCTGGTACACTCTAAAATCACCTCACCAACCATTTCTGGATGGTTCCTCTCTCTAGGGTCTGGGAGATGATGACCATGTCCATTTCACTCCAAAACTGAATAACAAGACAGCCTGAGGTGAGATGGGTAGCTGAGGGTTTTTTGAACCTAGATGAAGAGAAACTGGGAAACTTGTTTCCATGTGTGAACAGTTTTCTTCCTGAGTAAGATGTGCTTGAATTTGCATTTTGATGTAATCTCTTCTTAGTTCTAGGGAAATGTGCCTAAGGTCCGTACAAAATCCATGGAGCAAAGAGACTTTACTAGAAAGGAGGGGTTTGAGAAAATGTGGCTTTGAAGTGCCACGTAGCACTGCATAGTCACCCCAGACGCTGTTATTTTTGTGGGCAGAGCTGCCAACTCCACAGGGTGTTGGTGACAGGAAGGCATTTCTCTCCTAAGTGATGGCTGAACCTGCCCTTTGCCCATTCTTTTGTGTCTTACAGCGCTGTGAATATGTTCTTAGAGCAACTGTTGGACCATGAGGATGGGATGTCGAGGTCTAGAGGAAGGATACACAAGGGTCGTTCCTCACCTCACCCCAAGAGGGGAGACTCACCAGGACTCCAGGCTTACCTCCCCCAGCCCAGCCTGGAACACAGGCAGGATTTAAGACCAGGTAACCCAGCTTGGAGAAATGTATGCATTTCCTGTGGCTGGCAGTGGGGCAAAACAGTGGCCCTAAAGAAATCAAACCTGGGTGGACTTCTGACTCACGTGAGGGGGGAAATGTCTTCCTAGTCCTGGGGTCCAGGACCAGTTTGGCTTGGAAGCGCACAGCTGTGAAACAGAAGCACGCTGGGAGCCCAGGTCGGGTGGGGCTGAGAGAGGACCTGTGCAGGGGTTATATATGACACCGGATTGCCTATGGGCAATCATAAGGGTCAATCACAGGGGTCAATCCTAGGGGTTGCCTATGATCACGGATCACTCGATATTTTTCTGGAAGTCAGAAACTGGTCTTTGTTGTGCTGTGGGACCTAGAAGAGCCCATGGGAAAACCCAGCTCAGGCCTTGTACAAGTTTCCTATTGCTGTTGAAACAAATGACCACAAACTTAGTGACTTCAAAGAATACAAATTTATTCCTACACTTTTGTAGGTCCAAAGTCACTGAAAGCTGTCTCAGAGGGCTGAAATCAAGGCCTGTGTGTCTCCTAGAGGCCTTAGAGGAGAATTTGTTTCTTTGTATTTTCCACCTGCTAGGGGGCTCCTGCATTCCTTGGCTCATGGCTGCCTGACACCGACTCTTTATCCATGGTCACATCTCCTCTGACTCTCACCTTCACGCCTTATGAATATGTTGGGCCCACCTGGATAATCCACAGAAGTCTCCCCAAGACAAGATTCTTAACCACATCTGCAGAGTCCCATGTAAAATAATTGTTTCAGCTTAACAATGAATCATTGTTTAGTATAAGAGGACCCAAATATTGCATGGGGCATACTTATACTAAAAATTTGTCATTGTTTATCTGATATTTGAATTTAATCAGACATTCTGTATTTTTATTTGCTAAATCTGGAAACCCTTGAGGAAATCACAGAAATAGTCTAGAAGCATCTGGAAAAGAAGGTACTTTGAGGGAGCTAATGTCCTACAATGAAGCCATTAGACAGTTTTGCTTGTGCAATTTACATTATACAGGATTCATCAGTTTTATAAATTACATTCATAGTTTCCTGAACACTTTATTTCCACATTAATATTTTTCTGATCTTAATTGTATTGTCTTCTGTAACATAGGCTTTTCTACATTTTGAAATTTGCCCAGTTTTACCCAGATACTAAATACATATTTCAAAAATGAGATTCCAACCAACATATCCAGTTGATTTTTTTTATTTTCATAAAGCAAAATAAAGACACCACCTGTTGCCTTTAATAAACAGATGTGTGGCTCCTACAGACTTCTGAAGGAATCACTTACTGTGGAATTCCTCTTGGTCATCAGGAAGATCAAGACAATATGACCAACCAGCTAGGTTCCTTATCCATCAGAAAATTCCCAGAGATCTTTTACAAAATGCTATGATTCTTCAAAAAGCATTATAGCCTGGGTATTGAAAAGAGTTTCAAGTAAATTGACACAGCAATGTAGTGGGTAACCAGAAGTGTGAACAAGCCTATGGTGATGATTGACATCATTTTTGAAGAGGT